>NC_080672.1:325386490-326036906 GCF_030247195.1 Topomyia yanbarensis | reverse complement strand
CACTTGGACACACAATTAGACCAATCTGTGAGCAACAAGGCACATGTGAATTGGTACTCTGCCTGATGACCGGATTCTGATTGTGCCCTGTGCCATTTGTACGATTATAGTAAAACATTTTCCTCTTTGCTGTTTATAACGTCTGACTGAAAGCAACTTTAGGGAGGATTTCTGACCAAGAGTTAATGTAACGTGCATAATTCAACGCAGAAATCGTCGGCCTAATGGCACGCCGCTTGCCGGTTAATTTGTGTGCTATGCCTAATTGGGTCGGTTGTGATGAAGTTGTTTACTGGTGTACCACATTTGGGATGCACCCAGCTATGAACCAAAGTACACGCATAACTTCAATTAGACCAAACGAAGCGTTTACATTTGAATAATGTTAATTATTCTGGTTAGAATTTATCTTTCATCAAAAGCAATATACTTTGTAGATGGTTGTTAATTTATGAATTTAGACAGCATATCTTAACATGGTAATCCGACACTGGACGCGAATTAAGCTAATTAAAATTCAGTCGACCGGATATTGATGAATGCTGACAAGGAATGGAATTTTCTCTCCCATACTTCTATCGCCAATGGACGGTGCTTCTTTTTCAGTTATTATCATAAAGTACCAGTAAAACCGTTATATCATTCTGGTCTGGATAGATTTTTTAAAACATCCTTGGAGAACTTTTTGAATTTCGTCAACTTATTGACTTTATAATGTTGCAATTGCAAAACAATTAATGAAATCAATCAACAATTAGGTTGAATATACAAACCATACATTGTGCTTCAGTTTGTTTGTTTTGCAAATTTACAGCAATTAGTGGATATTCAGTTCAGCTCATTTTTGTAGTTACGCTCTTTTAAACTCAAAATAATCGAACAAAAGCCAATCCAGCATGACATATTAAAATATTTCATCGATGAAAAGCAGTTTGTCCGTTGTGTCATTCTAACTCCGCTAGCGAATGACGGATCTCAATAGTAGCATGTCTGTAATAACCTACGTACTTGGAACTATTGCGAACCAGAGCTACAGGTCCAAAGCCCTGGTAAAGGAGAATGGTTGTGATGATCTGGGTCGCGGTCACCACGTAAAGCAAAATAGGTCATAACCTCAAGTCCAAGGCGTGAAGCGACCCGTGCCGAGGGATGAGTGATCGAGGGAGTGAAAAAGATGCTCGATCGTTAACGGAGCCTGTGGGGTACCTGGGCAACCCCCACAGTAAGCGCTCCTTACCACGTTACTGCGGAACTCTGGCGTGGCGGACCTTTCTTTCTCGCGCGACTCGTGGGATCAATGAGCGACGTGAAAAATAACAAAAACCAAAAAACGGAGGTGCCGAACCCCTTTGCTAAAGTTGGTTTGATTAGGTCTCCCTCCAGTGGGGAGAGTAGTGGAGCGGCGAGTGCTGTATCCGATAGCATCAGTGACCCCCCAGCAGTGGTAGAAAATAGCCCTACCAACGCGCTGGACGGGCCACTATCCGCGATGCGAAAAGTGGTGTAGTAGCTCGATACTATAATCGAGTTCACTAACGCGAAGCAAAATATCAGCAAGGAGCTGAAACAGAGCCTGCTGGTGTAGGAACAGCAGGCTTACGCCAAGGGGGTGGAGTGTGGAGAAAAATCCGACAGAGGAACCCAGACAGTGGCCTCCAAGAGGGAGGGAAGGGAGAAGGCCGACATAGGTACCCAGACAAGGGCCTTCCCCTTCTATGGAGCAGCCAAGTCGCTCGAAGCGGCGGCTGAGTTCTCCTCGAAGGGCAAGGGCAAGCGCAAGACTACGTCGAACGCGAAGCGCCCTAGGAAGTCACCAGGCGAGGATGCAAAAACCAACACCACACGGCGTGTAACCGTCACGGCCAAACGCCGTTTGGTCGAGGTAAACCGGGGCGAAAATAACCCCGCCGGGCAGAGAGAAGGTGCCAGCAACTCGGCGCAACCGGGGCAGGGGGGCGTAAACCCTTGGACGCTGGTCACCAAGAAGAAGCCGGCACCGACACCGGATGCACCGCGGCATGCGAAGAAGGTCAAGGACAGAGGCGAGGCCTTGTGGTTAAAGACCGACAAGGACAAATACGCCGACGTCCTAAAGTCGATGAGAGCGGCCGAAAGCCTCTCGGCCCTCGGGCAAGACGTGCGCAGCGTGAGACGCATCAATACAGGAGAAATGCTTTTGGTGCTGAAGCGAGGCGCACAATCCAGTGCTGTCTATAAAGCCTTGGCCCAAGAGGTCCTGGGTGAAGGCGGTCAGGTGAGGTCGCTGGGGGCGGAAATGACTCTCCAGTGTAAGCAACTGGACGAGTTCACGACCGCAGACGATGTCGTCGCTCCTGTCAAGGTACAATGTGGCGCAGTAATTGAGCGGGCCTCTGTGCGCTTGAGAGCGGGACCCTCCGGCACGCAAGTAGCCTACCTCAGGCTACTGAAAGCGGAAGCAAAAAAGGTTACCGTGATAGGAAAACTGAAGATCGGCTGGTCAGTATGTCCAGTTAGCATACCGCAGCCGCCTTCAGTGGATAGGTGCTATCGGTGCCTTGAGTCCTGCCATAAGTGGTACGAATGCAAGGGTACAGACAGGAGCAAACTATGGCGTCGCTGCGGCGAGGAGGAGCATAAGGAGCGGGGTTGCACTAAGGCGCATAAATGCCTTATCTGCACCGCTAAGAAGCAAGCCCGTAATCATGCTATGGGCGGACCTTCGTGTCCCTTCGGTGAGGCAAATAAGAAGAAGCCGTGAACGTCACACAGCTAAATCTTAACCATTGTGCAGCAACCCAACAGCTGTTGTGGCAGTCGGTCTCGGAGTCGAGGACAGATGTCGCCCTCCTATCAGACCCGTACAACATCCCTACCTTCAACGGCAATTGGGTGTCGGACGGGCCTGGGATGGTGGCAATCTGTACAACGGGACGGTTCCCGGTTCAAGAGGTAATACACTCCTCCGCCGAGGGTGTTGCGATTGCCAAGATCAATGGTGTGTTCTATTGTAGCTGCTACGCTCCACCAAGGTGGTCCATAGAACAGTTCAACCACCAGATGATCGACAGGCTCTCGTCAAACCTAGTGGGCCGGAAACCGGTAGTTATAGCGGGAGACTTTAAGGCTTGGGCACTAGAGTGGGGCAGCCTCTGTACAAATAGCAGAAGCCAAGCTCTAATGGAGACGCTTGCGAAACTCGATACTGTGCTAGCTAATAATGGCTCCGCTAGCACATTCCGTTGAAACGGGGTGGAGGCATGGATTGACGTAACATTTGCCAGCCCGAGTCTGGTTCCAGGCATGGTATGGAGGGTAGACGAAGACTACATCCATAGCGATCATTTAGCAATCCGCTTTAGGATGCAGCATCCGAGGGCGGGAGATCCCTGTCAGGTACGCGGGTGGAAGTGCAATCACTTCTACAGCGAAGCTTTCACCGCGGCCCTGGGACTGGAGGCCAACACCGACAGTCTAAGCGGGGATGCGCTGGTAGCCGTTCAATCACGCGCGTGCGACGCCACTATGCCGAGAAAAGCCCTGCCAAGAAACGGTAGATGCCCGGTCTACTGGTGGAGTGCCGAGATTGCAGCTCTACGATCAGCCTGCCTCAGAGCTAGGCATAGGATGCAAAGAGCCCGCACCGAGGATGCAAGAGAGAACCGCCGTGAAGTGTTTCGAGCTGCGAAATTGGCCCTTAACAAGGCCATTAAAAGCAGCAAGAGAGCGTGTTTCGACAACCTGTGTGAGAGTGCCAACGCGTATCCGTGGGGTGACGCCTACAGAATGGCCAAGACCGAAGGGGGCTCTTCACCTCCAGAACGGTCTCCGGACCGGTTGGCGACGATTATCGAAGCACTCTTCCCGTCTCGAGCCACAAGCCCCTAGCCACCTGCACTACGAGACAGTGCGGGCACGGCCGAAATGGTGGCTCCGGTGACGAATGAAGAACTACTCGCAGTGGCTAATTCCCTAGCAATGAACAAAGCTCCAGGGCCGGATGGAGTTCCAAACAGCGCTCTCAAGGCAGCGATCATAGCGAACCCGAATATGTACAGGCTAGCTATGCAGAGATGCCTTGACGAGTGCCGTTTCCCCGATAGATGAAAAAGACAGAAATTGGTGTTGTTGCCGAAGCCCGGGAAGTCGCCAGGCGACTCATCGGCGTACAGACCAATCTGTCTGATAGACACGACTGGCAAATTGCTTGAGAGGGTCATCATCAACAGGCTAACCCCGTACGCAGAAGGTACGGACGGCCTGTCAAGCAATCAGTTTGGCTTTCGGAAGGGTAAATCCACAGTGGACGCTCTCAACTCAGTGATAAAGACTTCCGAGATAGCGATCCAACGAAAAAACAGAGGCATTCGATACTGTGCGTTAGTGACACTAGACGTGAAGAACGCATTCAACAGCGCAAGCTGGGATGCCATCGCGCTCTCGTTACACCAGCTTAGCCTACCGGTGGGTCTGCACCGGATCCTGGAAAGCTACTTCCAGAATCGCGTACTGCTATACGAGACCGATGCCGGTCAGAAAAGGGTTCCGATTACCGCCGGAGTCCCGCAGGGCTCGATCCTAGGCCCGGTGCTATGGAACCTCATGTATGACGGGGTTCTGAGACTGAAGTTCCTTCCTGGGGTCAAGATCGTCGGCTTTGTCGACGACGTAACCTTGGAGGTCTACGGGGAGTCAATTCCTGAGGTAGAACTAACTGCAGAACACGCGATCAACACGGTGGTGGAATGGATGAGCGCGAGAGGCCTGAAGCTCGCTCAGCTTAAGACGGAGGTAGTTATCGGTAAGTACAACCGCAAGTCGGCACAACATGCAGTTATCCATGTGGGAGAAGTTGAGATCATCTCACAGCGGAGTCTGGAGTCTCTCGGAGTCATTATAGACGACAAGCTGACCTTCGGCAGCCACGTCGACTATACATGCAAAAGAGCGTCGACTGCTGTTGCGACACTATCGAGGATGATGTCCAACAGCTCAAAGGTGTGCGCCAGTAGACGTACGTTACTGGCAGGTGTTGCCGTATCAATCCTCAGGTATGGCGGCCCGTCATGGTCAAAAGCACTGAGGTTAACCACCTACCTACAGAGGTTAACCACCTTACCTACAGAAACTGGAGCGCACCTACCGCGTGATGTGCCTCAGAGTGATATCTGCCTACCGCACGGTATCACACGATGCATTCTGCGTGATAGCGAGCATGATGCCAGTCGAGCTGGTCATCCGGGAAGAAGAGGAGTGCTTCGAGCTACGTGGAAATAGAGGAGCCCGCGAGCGCACCAGGGTGACCTCGGTCGCCAGATGGCAGCGTGAGTGGGATAACTCCTCGAAAGGTAGGTGGACCCACCGGCTGATACCTAACATATCGAGCTGGGAGGGCAGACCCCATGGGGAAGTTCACTTCCATCTGACACGATTCCTGTCAGGCCATGGCTGCTTCCGACAGTACCTTCACATGTTCGGGCACGCGGATGCCTGCCCTGACTGCCCAGGTGTAGACGAAACTGCCGAACACATACTGTTCGTATGTCCTCGTTTCGACGTCGAAAGAAGAGCAATGCTTAACGTCTGTGGCTGGGACACAACCCCTGATACCCTTATTCAGCGGATGTGTCAATCGGTAGAGAAGTGGAACGCAGTCTCGACTGAATCCACCCAGATTGTCTGTAGGCTGCAGGTAATTTGGCGCACCGAGCAACAGACGACGGGCACGACTAACTAGTGATTGGTTATTTGGAGCGAAAAAGGCCGAGCGCAGAAAAGGGAGTGAATGGTCTGTTCATGCCGAGGCAGGTTTGGCGCAGCGACTGGCAACCGCGTAAGGGGTAAACCCAGCCACCCCGAAGCAAGGCAGAAGAGCGAGTGTATAGGCGTATATGTGGACTGCCTCATGCCAAGATGGGAGGGTCGTAGCGTAGTATGTTGGGACTTAGCTAACGATGCCTCGGGGCGTGGCAGAGGAGTGAAAGGGTGAGCATCCAAGTCAGTTTCACACGGTATGTTAAGGGTGAGCACAAAAGTAGCAAGGAATGAGAAAGGTGAGCACACAAGTCAGCCTCGCATAGTATGTCAGACGTGGGGCCTAAGAAAAATGTCCCACATGGGATGCCAGGGGAGCGACAGGGGTATAATAGAGTGGTACGATCGAAAGTGAACCAGGTGATAGGGTGAGCATCCAAGTCAGCCTCACATGGTATGATAGAGGCTAGCACAAAAGTAAGCCTAGCAAGGAATGAAAAAGGTGAGCACAAAAGTCAGCCTCATGTGGAGTGTTAGAGAGTGAATCAAGGTGCGATAGAGAGAGCACCCAAGTAAGCCTCATACAGGACGTATGAACGCGTGAGCGAGAGTCAATGAGTACATCAAGTACCGCCATCCCCCCATAAGTCATGCCGAGAGGTAGTCCCTGGGGGGAACGATGGCGGAGCCCAATGGAGTTTAGTCGGTATTAATGGCAGCGTCACCATTCGAGCCCGACACGCCCCCAGTACACCCCGTGTGGTAGCTTGGCATCTACTAATAGCACGTGTACTGGGCTAGTACGTAAATGTATTCTCCATTGTAAAAAAAACCCCTTCAGTTAGATTTTCGTGAAAGAAAAACTCCTATTAGTAGCAAATCAGCACAGAATAATTTTCGACAATCTGGTGTTTATCGTTTTAAAGACTTAATGTGTTTTGTTAAATTTTTTACAATTTATAGTCCGATTGTTCTTCAATCATAACATTAAAAGCCTGTTATTCAAAAATTTCTCCTACGATTTATTTCGCATTACCAAGATGTGTAGACTAGCATGACGAAGGATATATCGTTTTCAATTTCGATGGCACTATATTTTTGCCAATAATTGAAAATGGAACACCGTGTGATGCTATCTGTCGATGTGAGCTACAAAGTGAACCAATCTGCATTGCAATCTGTTTGCATATGTTATCGTCGCTGGTGTTGAAATATGGTGGAACGAAACCCATGCTCAATGTCTCAAACTTTAAACTCAACGGAAAAGTTGTCAAAGTTTGTCTCGATTGTAAGATACTTTCATAATACGTGATCTGAGCATTCGCACTTTCATTTTTAACTTCGCATTTTTCATAGAGTCAAATTGCTCGATGATTACTTTTTACCGAATCATTGTATTGGAAAATAAACTTGATCCGCTTTTGCACAGCGTAGACCAGTTCAACAAATCTTTACATTTTACCATCCCTTTAAAATTTTTGACTTCTAAGTACTTCTAAAGGTCTTGTGATTTCTCTTTGTTTGCTTTTGTCAGGCAACCCACGGTTTGCAATCTACTGATTAATTCAACAAGAAAAGTGGTACACATTTCCGTGAGCGACCGTCTTCGAAGAATCCATCTACGATTAATTTGGTTTTGACAGATCAAAGTCACATTTATAGTTAATTGATTACAAATGCTGATTTTGACTCTGATTACCTTTCAGTTGCTTTCTCAAGAATCAGTTAGCTATCCCATTGGCTCAGAGTTTAATTATTTATCACAAAGTGAATTGAGATAGGTTAACAACGTATATCACTTGCAGATTGTTTAAAGACACCTTCACCGTAGTCGTGATCCTACTAAGCAATTAAGGGGGCGTCTGGTGTAAAGTGGTCGAACCGAAAGTTATTTTGTTTTCCATTCAATTCCAGCTTTGGAAGGAGGTGGCCGCATACGTCGAAGAAGAAAATCCGTAAAACCTGCTCAACAATTGGTAAACGCTTCCTATTTCAAACCAAATGTTGTGAGTTTTATTTGGAAACGAAGCCCCGTAAAGGGATGAGGTTGAATATTTGCAATATGTATACTGCATTTTTTAAATTGCCTCCGCAGATTACCTGTCACTCGTCCAATTTTCAATATTTTGCAACGAAAATTTAAAAAAAATTTGTTCAGATATTACATCATTTTATGGATATTACCTTATCCTCCCCCTTAAATGTAAAAAACTATTCAATTGTCTAAATATATATAAGATTTCACAAATATAATATAATTTTAGACTAGTTTTGCGCAAACCTACATTATCACAAACTAAATTTCAATGATTTATTAGAAGAAAATTAATGAATCTCAAACGCGAAGGCCGTACCTGAAACAGTTGGAACAATTCAACAGATTTCCATTCGAATCATTTCGCTCCAGTTGATACGCTAAACTAACTCAACTGTGACTTCCTTTCCACTATCCTGGGTGCTCGAATCGTGTCAATCAAGATGATAGTGTAGGTTCAAGGTTCCCCCCAATCCACGCGAGAGGCATCGCTTCATGTCATCAGCAACGTCCGTTTCCAGCAATCATCCTCTGGAAATTGTACGTTACGCGTCTGTCGTAAAAGCAATCGTTTCCTTATTGCAACTACCCCAATTTCACCGAGCGCTCGACCCCATCCTTTCCGGTTATGGCATGGCATTTGCGCTGGGCTGTTGTTAGTATTGCGCTATATACCGGATAATGAGTGAGAATTGGCGGAAAGCGGACGGATGTAAGTTTTGACAGGGTCACGCCGTCACGGTTCAGACAGTTAGCACCTCGCATAAACCAGTGGGGTAGTAAAGCTGAGAGGGGCTGCTGTTTTGTAGAATCTAAATTTCTAATAGATGGTTAGCTTATCCAAAATTGTTAGGAATGTTGTTGTGTTCAGTGTAACTTTGATATTGCGACCTTGTTGGGCTTGACATAGTTCTAACATGCTCATCAACTAAATAAACCAGCACTTGGCTCGAACCCCTGAGGACGTCACCGTGACACCTCAGCGCGGAGCAGTTCAAGTCGCACCCACTGAAACTCGTGATGAACTAAAGTAGTGACCTTTGAAGACTTGTATTTCATAACGGTCGCACTCTCGCCAGTTAGTGGTGTCAATAAGGGAGGTCTTTTTGGCAAGGAAATTGCTGTCGGCGTTTCCTTCTCAACTTCAGGCCAACGTAGATGGGATCCAGGTTTTTGCAGCCGAAACGAAATGACTTTTTGTGCCGCGGAGCGAATGGATTGAGGAAAGGCTATAGGTACTGTATAATGCTATACATAAATAGTTGATGATGATAAAGAGGTAACGATGTTTACGACTAGTGCTGTATTATTTATGTTGCGAAAACAATTTGCTGTTTACGCCTTAGCTGGCGTTGGATTGAAGCGAAGCGCTGATATCAGTTGGAAATCCAGTATCAGTGCTTCTCTTGTAAGTTGTCGACTGAATTTCTGATTTGAGTTGGGATTGTTAAGGTTACGTTGCCGGGATAATAATTTGTTCCATTTTCTTGGTTGAAATATTTGGCATCCAAACTAGCACCTGTTTCATGTGTTTGACAGGGTACGTGGGTACCAATTCCTAATTACATTCATAAAATTCCAATATTCTGTTATTTATTTAACCCTCCGGAAGTCGCGCTAGTGCACTGAGTGCACGCTGCTCTGAAAATCTAGCGACATCGTTTTACAGCTGCGGCTGCTCGCTCAGTGAGCCATTTGCGCGACTTCCAGATGGTTAAAAAGGTTTTAACCTCCAGAGTTATTCACCTTTTTAGGGAATAGCTTACAATTCAGTTCAATGCCAAAGGAGAAACCTGGGCGCACTACTTGCTGTTGTGCGTGATCTTTCACGGGGGTGAATTCACTTTACCGTCTGCTGCTTGTTGGTTGTTTAGTCGTGAGCGTTCATGTCGTTGTCGCTAGAGCAACTTTTGTTTTCACTATTGGTTGTTTTTTATGCTGCTTGTATTTCTAAGTGACCTTGGTGTATCAGTCTTCTTTTAGCTTTTCTCATATAGAATGGTTATGCAATCACTCTGAACATCGGCAACATAATCCCGGCCGGAGGGCCGAGTGTCATGTGTCATTCGAGTCAGTTCGTCCAGATCGGAAAATATCTGTGTGTACATGTGTGTATTTGGCAAAAAATGTCAAAGATGGCTGGACCGTAGTCTCAAATACCTTGTAGGCGTCATACCACTACATGTCCTTTTTCAGTAATGGCAGCATTTACAAGCCGACCAAAATAGCGTGGAAGAATCGTGTAGCTTCAGGAGGGGTTCTGCTACCCTTCCTGAAGCTACACGTTTTTCATGTACTCTTTCACGTAATTTTCCTTGTTGACGGGCTCGGCCGCAATGAAAATGTCACTTTTCAAACCAAGAATTCGATAGCTTCATATGCTTGAAAATATCCGCCACTATTGCTTCCGGTTGCCAATACGCTGGTGACATTTGATTTAGTCGCTTTTAATGATGTGTTTAACTTGGCGTGCAAGCAATTCGGATTCAGTTTATAGGCGGCCAAAATTTTTGTTGCTTGGGCAACACTTTGATCACTGAAGAGCAATTGACAAAATAAAAAAGTGGAATCTTCCTGCACGCAGGCAAATGAGGACTTTTCAAATTGGTTCAGTATCGCGCAAAGAAATGCGTCGACCAAATCCTTGAACGTAAAACCTTTTGAATATCGAAATGTTTAGTTGCTTTGAAAGTCGCCGATTTGTCAATATTTTCATGTTTATCCAGGTGTCGGTATTGCATGCACACCAAAAAATTATGAATTTTATCATTGACGTAATTGCAAGCATGACACAATTTAACAACCTGTAATTCTCGAAATGACGAAACATTACCGTGTTCCGCTTAATTTTACATGAAACATATACTTTACATGCGCAATGACACAAAATTACACTTACTGCCATTGAAAACAAACGCCATATGTTGAGTAAAATTACACGATTTACAAAAATCAACGTCATGTAAAATTAAATCCAAACGTAAAACTAAGTCATTTTTGATGCTCGTATATGTCAGGGTCAGGAGACGTAAATTTACACGACTTTTTCTAGGTGTGTGGATTTGGTCGTATCTTTCAGATTTCATCTGGAATTCGTTAAAGAAACAACACATTAGGCCAATTCGGTGCGCTACAACATCGCCAGCTTCTAAAAATACATCATCTCATTTGTTTGATAGTGTAGCTGACTTTTTTTGGTTTCGGCGAAAACTGATTCAAGTGATTTTTGTAGGTGGTTCATTTATATATTTGGTACAATATTATTGAAATTGTTCTAATTAAAACCTTGAACAAATTCTGAAAATAGTGGCCACATGAATGTGTAATAAATCTAAAAAACAAAAGATGCATTCAATGGAGGTAGAATTTAAAAGGAGAAAAACAAAAAAAAATAAACCAGGAAAAACAAATAAATATTTGGATACAAAACGAGTAAGCTAAAAACTTGACATATAAAATAATGGGAAACGATTAATAACATGCAAATAGACAAAAACCTACCACTGTTCTGAAATAGAAAAAAGTTCAACACGGAGAAACAACAGGAAATGGACAAAATTAAGACAATGGAAAAGTTAAAATTTAAAGGTATGTAAACTATTGGAATAAATGACAAAATATAACTGATTGGACCATTAAAAGCATAAAACTAAGCGAAAAAAATGAAGAAGGAAATTAGCCAAAAATTTAAGAGTAAGGAAAATATTGAAAAATTGTTAAAATAGTGAAAAACATCAAAATGAAAAAAATATAATGAGCATTGAAAACCGAAAAACGGTAAAAGGAATAAAAATGAAACAACAAAAAATATAAAAACGAGACTACAAAGAAGTAAACATATATTGAAATACACAAAATGGAGTCCACTGAGTTAGACGTAAAATAACAGATACAACATGTTTGAAATATAAAAACTAGCAACGAAAAAAAAATAAGCAAAATGTTTAAAATGTTTCAAATACGCGAAATGATAAAGAACAAGGATTGAATAACTAGATCAAAATAAAATAGCTTTGAAAAATCCAAAAGTGGACAGGATATCATTTTTAATTTAGAGTTGAATAAGTGCAATGGAATAATAAAAATAGAAATAAATGGGAACAGTTGGACGGAATATATTAGAAAAAAATTAGAAAACAGGAACAAGTAGAAATAGCACAAAAACAGACAAAAGTGAAATCATAGAAAACGTGCAAAATCAAAATGGTTTAAATGGGTAAAAAAGTGCTAGATGAAATAGGAAAAATAGGAGTGTTACCTTACAGAAAAATTAGGGAAATTTTAAAAAAAATGATTGGGTTTAATGATAAATAAATTTATATCATGTAAAAGTGGAAAAAATATAAAATTTTATAAAATTGAAAATTGAAACTGATCAAAATAAAATAATGGGAAAAACGTTCAAATGAAAAAAAAATTACGAAATAGAAAACATAGAAATAGAAATCAATATTGCTCAAATGGGTAAAATAGCAAAATGCTAAAGGTAATGGAACAAAAAATTTAAAAAAAATGTTAAAAAATCCACACAAAAGAAAAGCATAAATTTAAAAACTGATAAATGGAGAACAGAAAAAATCACAGCATGAAAAAAGTAAAACGTAGAAACCCTAGATTATACAAATAATATAGAATTGCTCCGACGAAATGCCAAAAGAAAATGGAAAGGTTTATTCAAATTGAGAAAGTTAAAGATAAACAAAGCTTTCGGGTTCTCGCATTTAAATAATGTGCAGTCAACACGAAAAATTACTATAAATCCTTTTATTCGTGAATTTTCGTGTTCTTTCTTGTTTTGTGGTGGTATTGGTGTTAAGTTAATTTTATCTCAAGTCCTATTTGACTAATTGAGTACTCTAAAAACCTGTTTTATTCCACCTAGCGGTGCAACTGTGCCTTTCTCAATCATGAATACGAGAATTTTTGCGTTGTTTATATTCATTAAAAGCTTTCAAATGTATATATATAATCTCGACGTTTCATGCATTTTAAAGATGTTTGGCATCAAAAATACGAATTCGATTTCTGAAATTTCATAGGGTTCCCCCATTGAAAAAAAAATGAGTTCCGGCTTATATGGGAATTTCATTGAGAGACATTTTAGCGAAATTTTTACCTTTTTTGCATTCATCGGAGTATCGGTTTGAATCGCAATTTGCTATGTGATCGCACGCCACAACCTGTAACTCCGGAACCGGAAGTCGGATCGGGAATTAAATGAAATTAAATAGCCATTTGCGGGGGCGCAACACCTTTCATTTGAGACTAAGTTTGGTTGAATCGGTCTAGCCATCTCCGAGAAACCGTTGTGACTCTTATTCTGAATTTGGATACTTCCGCCAGGGCTTCCAGAACCGATGATGGTGGCCAATGTGGCCAAAGAGACTTTGAATGGATATTAGTGACCTAATACTACAAATCGAAGCAGTTGTGGTCATATTTTGGAAAAAAATTCACCTTTATACATTCGTTGCAGAATTTATTAAAATCGACATTTTCTGCGTGATCGTGCTCACCACCCTGTAATTCCGGAACCGGAAGTCGGATCCATCAGAAATTCAATAGCAGCCTATGGGAACGTTGTATCTTTCATTTGAGACTAAGTTTGTCAAAATCGGTTCAGCCATCTCTGAGAAAAATGAGTGACATTTTTAGTCTCATACACACACATACATACATACACACATACATACACACGCACGGACATTTGTCGAACTCGACGAACTGAATCGAATGGTATATGTCACTCGGCCCTCCGGGCCTCCGTTACAAAGTCGGTTTTCAGAGCAATTGCAATACCTTTCTATTGAGAAAGGCAAAAAAGATTACTGAGTTTTCTTCTTCTAGAAGTCACATATCGGCTTAAAAGATAAGAAATCGCAATTGGACTAATGATAAATAGTTGGTCAAAATCCATGGGATAATTATAGTAAAATAGTAATAAATACAAAAACGATTTTATGTTTTTTTGCCCACGGCACGTTAAAATCGTTTTTGAATTCTAAATTTCAAAATTTTCTTTTGATTAGCCTTTCGTGTAGTGTAAACTTTATGACATAATTTACGACTAACTTTATGATAGAAATTGGAGGAAATAAATAACAATATTAAAACTCTAATTGATTTTTCAAATAAATTGTTGTTGAAATAATATTTGATAGAATCATTTCTTCTATTCAAAGTCCGCACCCCCTCTATAACTCCGCACCCGAGGGGAAACACCCCAACCCCTCCCTCTCGTCAGCCCACTGACATTCACACTGTTCGCGTTATTTGGCTTATTCGTCCAATCGATAGTTTACAGTGGTGGTTGAGTCCGATAAAATCAGTTTTTGTGCAATTGAATTCTTAATCCTCGTGCATCTCGTCAAAATAGTATGCTGTGAACATACAAGCCTTACGGAAAGTGGAGGGTGATGTAAGTCAATATCAAAATCCGCCTCCCAAATAATTTTTTAATTCATTTATTTGACACGGCTCATAGAGGTAGCCTAACGGAACCGTGGTTCTTTTATATGTTTACAATACATGTAAAAATAAAAATACAAACGAGAATTATTATGGTATTATTGGATCTGGTGCGCGCAACTTTTTGTTGCGAGCGAAGACCTTCTTTCGCAGGGTCTGTTGGCAAACAGCGTCAGGGGGGTCATTTAATTCTCTTTTGTTTTTCACGTCCCGGTCGAAGCTGGCTTGGTGTCTGGGATCAGATGTTCTCCCTTGCTTCTTGCACTTATTGTTGATCAGTGTAAATCCGTCGTCATTGTTACTGAATTCGTTGCCGATGTTGCTTACAGTTGCTTTTGGGGTGCTGGATGATTCTTTTGCGGTTGTCATTATGGTCTGAATAGCTGCCACAAATTTGGCCACCGTTTGTGGTTCAGGCATTGGAATTGAAAACTTTGTTTTAGGTTGGTTTGCCGTAGACGAGTTGGCAATCGGTTGAGATGCATTTTCCTCTGCATTTTCCGCGCAAGGTTGTCCATAATGAGCTGTCTGATTACAATACTTGCACGTAGGAGTTTGCCCCTGATGGGTGCATAGCGTAGTTTGCATAATTGTAGTTCCGTGAGTTTTGAGTTTTATTGTCAAGTAGGAGGGTATAGGCCTTTCAACCCGCATCCTCACTACAAAAACGCCGTTAGGAGTACCCATGAAGAAGTTTCTCCAAGTATCAGGTGTAATGGATTCCACTTCTCCGTATTGCGACATGCTTTTTGCAATTGGCTCAGGAGGGGTACGAGGTGATAGGTCACATAACCTTACATCTATATAATCATTCTCAATATATACGGGAATCTTAATTCCAACGTTGTCACTTTCAATCACGTGTTTTAAGTTGTTCTTCGAAACGAAACGCTCGGCTTGTGCTAACGTATTGAATGATATTAACACTGCATTGCGAAGATGATGATACTGAAGGTACAAGACTTCCGCAAGCCTAAGTTGCATTTTTACCTTCAGAAGGTATTCCACTTCACTAAAACTCGGTCATTTTAAACAAAATTTAAAGTCAACGACCGCAGCGTTGGGTCGGAATAAAGCTTTTTCGTCAACTTTACTCATGCTAACAAGAATAATCCGATGTTTCCTTTGTTCTCGAGACAATGCACACTAGATCGAGAGGCCTGTTGTTCACTTGGGTCGATTGTACGTCTGACTGCGGCAGAAGTAGAAAGTAGACTGTTCCCAAATGCTTCTTCATTATTGAAAACAACATCTAACGACTTCGACTGGCACATCGGCCGCATGTTCAGCAGGGACAAGATTTTAATCTACAAAAAGTAAGTGATATGCTTTAGAATCTAGGATATCCAGCGCTGCATCAATATGGTGTTGAATAATGTTTGCATCATGTGGTGATATACAGCACCTACTTTGATACTTGTTTAACGACCATTGATGTTGACTCAGAGTTGTTCAAAACTATTATTGTGACTTATTATGTAATCATCCGATAGCCGATTTGGAACAGCGATCAGAAGAAAATTACCCCTTCTTTGGCCGGAAGTAATTTTATCACGATCGTTGCGATATCCCATATACCTAGGACGTATGACTGTAGTGAGGTTATATTGCCGTGCGGCCAAGTTTCTGTCAGCAAAATAATATCCTGATCTACATCAAATGAAGCTACAAACAGCTCGTCAATTTTTGTGCGCAGTCCTCTCACATTTTGCTAGTATGTTACTTACTATTGAGATTTGGATGCTCAATCTTTGTAAATATCGCAAACAACAAATACCACAATCATTCTAGTACTTTGAAATTAAATCGATTTTGCTAGATCCATTATTTCAATTAAAAAAAATCGAAGTTGACATAAAACCGAAAAGATAAGATGAAAAAAGAATATGTAAATATTCGAGAACTTAGAATGCTTTGTTTTGGACACATCACGATTACTGCTTCATCGGAAAGCCAAATCTAGAAGTTCTAGCACAATCAAAATTTGTTTCATTTCACTTACTCGAACGCTGCCATGAAATCCCCAAACAGATGGTGAGTCCGAAAATCGCTTTCCCGACTTATTGTCACTGGGCAAACATCTGATCCATCGTTGATGGTCCTTCTTGGATCTCACTTTGGCATTCGTCGTCAGCAGATTGTGAAAGAATGCTTTCTAAGCAGTATAGAGTAACGTTAAGCGTCGTTTAAACTAAATTAAATATTTCATAAATTAAATCGAAGTTCTGATAATATGTACGTTTCGATTTACCTATACTATTTTTTCAGACTTTTAGACTCCGTGGATGGTGTACAGAAATATTTAGTACGATAACTGAGAGAAGAGGAGAAACGGCTTTGTTGAGAAGTAATCACCTATTTATTCGATCCATTTAAAGAAAAACTGAAATAAACCTCATCGGTCAACAATCAGCACCCGGTAGATCATTTTTTCTTCAATCCCATGCTCGCTAGTTAGGACACACGTTGGTGCGCTATCTTCAATTGTTATATGTAGGTCATGGTGGTCGGATTTATGGTAGTTCTATAGCTATATACAATGCTCTTCCAGAAATAATCCGTTGATGCATCGTTCCTGTCAGATTGAAGCGGTGAAGAGTTGGCCACTATTCACAAAACAAAACTATAAACGGGGAGCTTCGGACGGAACTAGGTGAACCAACTGTGGCATAGAACGCAGCGCAATAGTGGTCGACACGTATGTTGTGAAATTGTTTCTGTCACTTCTTTCAGAGGTGTGAGAGTTTACGTGAAAGTGCAATGTTTTTCAGTGGAAATATTTTCCGGATTTGATAGAAAAGTTACCGCGATGTGATAAGGCGTATTTAGCAGGGGTAAACATTATTTTAAAATATGCGCTACAACGACTGCTAATAAATTGATACAAATGTAAATGCTAACCACTTTTAGAAATGAGTTGTCAAATCGACACACACGAAAATAAATAGTTTTTAAAAAAGTCCACGCCGCTAAAAATTTAATGTAAAAATGGTGACACTAATTCTTAGATACTTCGAATAATTCAGATTTTTTTTAAATCACCAATTAAAAAATTTTAAGGCCTGCCCAAACCATAAAAATTACAAGATTTGCAAAGCACAATTTTGAACAAGTTTTCTAGTAAATATCTATCTATAATTATTCTAAACACTGGAATTAAACATAATGATTACTGAATTACCTATATTCAATATGGTATTCCATAACGATTCATTAGTTGTTGTTCTCCCATTTATTTTGATAGTCACTCGCATCACTTCTATTCACAAATACTATGAAAAAAGAAATCGACAACACTTTATGAATGAAAATATTTTCTCCTTTCACAGATATTGATAATCAATCTTACATCTCGAATCGAAACGTACGTAAATGCACCCTTGCTTAACAAAGTACAAGTACGTTTGCACGTGGCTTACACGTTTGGTTTGGAAAATACACAGACTCCCTCCGTCCCCATCTCACCATCCTGCCACAATGATG
This sequence comes from Topomyia yanbarensis, assembly GCF_030247195.1. Taxonomy (NCBI): domain Eukaryota; kingdom Metazoa; phylum Arthropoda; class Insecta; order Diptera; family Culicidae; genus Topomyia; species Topomyia yanbarensis. Next base: position 326,019,187 of record NC_080672.1, on the reverse strand, counting down.
GAGAGGTGGGTAAGCAGAGTACATTAACATACCTACGTAACGACAGACGATCTTCTTCTTAAACTTCATGCCGTGTCACGAATGTCTAGCTCCAAGGCGCACATAATGGGTTTTTTGAGTTCAAACAAGGTCATAAAGCAGTATTTCTTTCTCTGGGCATAACATCCAAACTGGAAATCGGTCTTCAAGATAACGTTTTGCGATTACATCATCTTAGTTTAATTTAAAAGATTACTACGTCCATTCTTCGATCTGGTGGGATTCACTCCCACCATCTTTATTGACGTGTTCTAGTATTAAACATCGCACTCTTGCAATGTAGACTGTTTACACAAGAATATTCCGAAACACGCTATCGATCTACTACAAATAAAAACAATACAACTTGCTCGTTAGATACACAACATGTTTATAGTCCGTGAGAGGATTACCAGTTTCAATTCGAATCAAATAACGTTTTGAAATACATAATACACACGCGTTGCTGATTGCATCCGCTGGTAGCAGCCTCATCGGAGCCGATATGATGCACCATTTGTCATGTTGACTAATGGAGTGGGATAGGTTAGGACTGTTTCCCTTTCCAAGTGCCTGGCTTGGAATGACACCAGTAGTGGCTTGCTGGATGACTTGGCATTATCAATGTCTGGTATTAGTATGCAACCTATATATCAATGTTATCTGGTAATAAAGAAAAAAAAACACTCTTTGCCTTGGTCACCAAGGGCACCATTTCTTGCATGCTGTTTGTTCCTAAAGGTCATATTATCTACGATATCGTTTTTCATTTGTTGTGGATTATGCATATGATAATTTACTGTTAATTAAGTCTAAGAATATAAAACACAAAAGTACAAAAGGGCCAATGAGTTATTTTACTGAATCTTTTTAGTTGAGTTAACTGGAATGTGCTAGTTAAAAAAACAAGTTTGAACTTCATTAATTCTCATTTGCTTTATCAGAACTCCTATTCTTTTGGGTCACCACACAGGGCTAGTGCTTTGCTCAGAAACACAAATAGTGTTTTTGTTTTTGTAGCCAGCGTCACCGCGGTGCTGGCTTATTCCTGTCACTAAGTTATTGTCGGATTCTGATGAGACGAACTCGGAACACAAATTCCATAACTATTTTTTTATTAAATTTCTTAAAAAAATATTGTAATTTGAAATTATCCCAAAAATAGATTTTCGTTAAAACTAAAGGACCAGGTTTGAGAATATCTTACAACTGCTTTTTCTACAGGGGGCATTACATCCGTAAGAAATGTTTCAAAATGCGCCAGTTTCAAATAATTGATGGTAGTGACAAAGGCAACCGAGTGGGTTTAATAAAGATTTGGTCTGATGCTGTTCATGAAAGGTACACATTTTGTAGAGCCTGAACAAATATGACTGTTCAAATAACATAACATTTGAATGCACGAGTTTCCAGACTGTAGTTAGGTTTCGTCTAACTAATAAATCGTTGAACAGTCGATAATCGTTTACCAATGAAAGCGCAGATTAATGGGTTGAGCGAAACACATTAGGCACTGAATTAAGGAAGATAATGCCAACATAGGCTTTAGAAAGTACAAATAAACAACATCTGCAGGCCAATAAATAACTAGGAATGAATCGGATCCGAAGATTTTGATTAGGAGCCGTGCCACTTTACCGTGATCAATCGATGAATATGTAGCCTAACGACATTACAAAATTTCTTCAAGAACAGTCAGAATCACATTTTAGCAGAGAGAAGGGCAGTACAAAGCGAACTAGCAACAAATCATCGAGTGCAGTAGGCATTGAGTTTATATCGAGAGTGAACGATGAAAACGCATTTCGCATTTAAGTTTATACCGGTCAGTTACAGTTTCTGAACCGTTCAACTTGATGCATTTTATGAACTTTATCGTTTGATGTCAGTTGAAGCGAAGTAGTGATCGTTATATTTCTAACAAGATTGAAGATTAAAATAACACGTCGCTAGATTGGTAAGCTTTAGTTTGACTGAAAACTTTGAATTAAGGCAATATATGCAATCCAACTAGAACAATATAAAGCTAACTGAAATTTTGGATATTGTCTTATCAAATTTCTATTGCATGTCTTTTTCCTACAAACTGCTGATGTTCAAAAGGTTGGCCACACCTTTGTATTATTGTATCACGTATACACGCAGAAACATTAAGCATATTTAAACCAAAAATATGTGTTAATGAATCCTATTATTTATGGTTTATTACTTCAAACAACAAACTTATTGGTCTAAAAATATTTTTTATGGCAATAACAATAAATTTATGCTTTCAATAGAAACATTTTTAATTTCAGTAATTTTGTTTTAATTTCAATAAAACATTTATTAAAAAATGGAACAATTACTTTTTTTTATTGAAACAATCAGTGGCGTAGCCAGAAATTTGGTTTGGAGGGGGTTTTGACGAAAATCTTAGATTTTTCAAAAATGTTGGCGGGTCTATTTATGACGTTTAATCTGTAGGCCGCGATCGACTGGGTACTACCGTGTTCTGCAGTAATAGCGAAATGGGATGGTGTGAGCGGGAATGGGCGCTATAACCCTACCGTAGGCAGAACTAAATACCTGTCGCAGGTGTCAGTTATGTTGGGTGGCGCACTACGAGACAGGTTAGGTCAAGTTCAACGAGTGGCCCAAAAATACCACTTTACTAACAATCAAGCAGGAAAGGATGAGCTGAAAACTCGCAACTTCTAAACCGTAGCATTGGAGGAGCTTTGATAGACGGGGCAGAAAGTGTGGAAATGCGGGGATCGAGCGAAGGCACAAGAGCTGGGCAAAATGCGCCAACGCGTGATCAAGTGGCAGGCGATAAGCGAAAGGATGTGTGTAGTGTGGATCAAAGGCCATTTCTTCGACTAGAGCATTATCAATGTGCACTGACCTCACGAAGCCGAGAAAGATGCATTTTATGCGCAGCTGGAGCATGTCTATGATAGCTGCCTATGGCCCCAAGTAGCACGCTTTGTTACTGTATAGTATTTGTAACTCTCTTGGTAACAACTATGTTATGGAAAAAGCGCACTTTGTTTGTATGTTGTGCAACATGTTCCTAATTGCAGCAAAATAATGAAAACAATAGCTGTAACATTTGTCGAGCACTGGGTAGTTGGACAGTTCTGTTTTAGGGTGGAATGGCAAACAAAGAGACATTTGCAACTTGTTAGACTGTTTGTGCAAGTTAGCAAAGTTTCTGAATAGTTTCACAACTGTTATTTATGTTTGCATACTTAACACTATTGGCCAGCTCTATAGCTACATAGTTGCACAATCAGTTTAAAAACCTGTGGAAATTCTTTGCAAATATATCCAACAATAAAAAATATTGTGTAGCAGTTGTGCAACATTAAAAACTTTCAACAAGTTGCAATTGCTACTTGGGGCGGAATGTTAAGCTCGTCATCGGTGACATAAACATCCTGATAGGCCGTGGCATTGCATAAACCAGTTATCGCACAGGATACAGGATATGTACACCATATAAACAATGTGCAGAAATTCTCACGATTGATAAGTATATTATGACGAGCACCTACATAGCGAAGCAGTAGACGACAAGAGTATTGCAAGAATCAGCTTGGAGACGCACGCAGTCCACGACAGATTCCGGATCTACCTACGATTCATGAAAAATAGGACGGTTGAACCGGTGGCAATGACCAACTGTCATGTGAGCTACTCAAACACAGAGTAGAGGAATTGGCTAGAGCACTCCACTGAGTGCTTTTGAAGATCTGGAAGGAGGAGATTTTACCGAAGTATAGGACGTAGGGAGTAGTATGTCCCATCTATAAAAATGGCGCAAGCGGAATTTTTGCAACTAATTACCGATTAATCACATTACTGAACTGCACTTGTATACAAAGGTGACGTAAATACCATCGACTGCGAATTTTCGCGGTGAACTTAAAAATATGAAAAAGCTAAATTTGACCAAAGTTGCGTTGAAGTCACTTTGGCATACTAGGATAGTAAACGTCATCTACAAGGTGTTCTCCCAAATTCTTTGTTGCCGCCTATAACCGTTAGTAAGGGAATTCGTAGTGCAATATGGCCTATAATGCACAAATACGGGCTGCATTCATATCTTCAACCAAGCTATTTGCCATAACATTCTTGAAAACTTTGCTGAAGACACTAAGTCTCGACAAAATTTGATTGGAATTAGTAATGCATCCAACTGGAAAAATTAATCAACATAATTATGCTGCTAAATACTAAACCTCCAAAAGTTGATGGTTTCCAAATAATGGAATCTTGGCGCCATTCAATTCGATATCCAAATGTACATCATAAATAGCGAAAAACGTGAAAAAAATTCAATATTTTTTTATTACCAATCTTAGCACATTATATAAGTGATAACCCAAAAAATCAAATGTACATAAAAACCGATTCTGACATGTTAAAGACAAGCGTAAAGCGCCATTTTTCATCCGTTTTTATGTAGGCGTTTTCATTGAGCTATTTTGTTTGATATTTACATGATTTATCAACTATAGGATCCTCACTAAAATATTAGTTACAAGTTTGTGAGAATGGGCACAATTTACAAAAAGTCCCCATAACATTTAAAACATTAGTTTCTCAATGTAATGAACAGATAATAAACTTCCAAAATTATTATTTGAATATTTAATAAACTAGTCAGCATCAAACTTTTTTTTTCTTCGATTCAAATATTTTGGTTTGGAGGGGGTTTTAACCCCCCCTTGGCTACGCCACTGGAAACAATAAATAAATTTTATTTATTTTTTTAAATTTATTTAATTCAATTCTTTAATCCATATTTTTATTGAACCTACAAATATTTTTTCTGCGTGTATGCACCGTAGAGCGGAGCTGCTTCCTAAAATATATTAACCAAAGGTATACATTGTGCTTTGGTGGATAAATTTGGTGGATAAAGCCGAAGACTACTAAACATGAAATAAACATCCTTTAAACATGTGAACACGGAAAAATGACATTTATTTCACATTTACTGACAATATTTACAAAAATCACAAAATTTTCAGGGGATCTATATTAAGCTGGCCCAGTGACCACGCATTTATTGTGACCCAAGACACACAGGTAACAACATCTAGAATACACATAAAACTTTAACAAGTCATTTAGAGTTTATGAATATCTATAACTTTAGTTGTTGTGCTCCGATCTTGGTGGAATTTGGTATTTTTTTCGTAACAATGTACGTATCAAAGTACAAACCAAGCCTCGAAATGGAATTGTACATCGTCAACTGTGGTTTAAGGTCATTCATAAATAACTTGGTTAAAAAGAATGCAAATCGCTGTACTCTGCGGCGAATTCCAATTTTTTTGCGGAAAAGTTCGCGAAAAAAGGCTGATTTGGCAAGAGGTCTGTTCCTGTGGCAAGAAATCCAGCTTTTTCGTGACAGATTACGTTATGAATTTGGAAGTAATGAAAACGGATGTTACCCGTCATTAAGTTTCATAATGGTTCGTTACGGTTTGGGTAAACTTAACCCAAGGCAGCTTCCATTAAAGCAAGGACAATGATAGGACGAAGAGAGCTTTATTCAAAAAGAGTTAATCCACCAAATTGTGCCCAGCCCCGTCCAATACCAAAATATTTGGCGATAATGAAGCGGAAACTGAGGATGAAGAGCACAGTCTCCAGCAACGTTGGTCGATTGACAAATTGGCAGAACCAGCGGGCCAAAACCGTAACTGAAGGAAGGGTGCGCAGATGAAGAGAAACATCAAAAGAAAGGTGAGTGGACTCCTTCGAAATAACGATGAATGATTTCCTTCAGTTATTTTCGCAAAATGAAATGTTTTTTTTTTTTTTTAATTTCGTTTATTTGATAAGGCAGGTTTGCGTTAGCTTAAAGGTGCCAATTTTGTTTTGTTTTACATTTTAAATTACTTAAAACTAGGGGCTTACATATTGATTTTTGAAATTAAACTAAGGCTAATTTATAGCTATACATATACACAAGGGGGTAATATAATTTTCGTAAGATTAGGGGGTCATTTAGTTTTTATGGCAATATGGTTTGACATTTTTAGCAATGAGATTATTGGAGCAAATAATGTTTAACTAAGGGGGAAAATTTTTACGACTATCTTAAAGTAGAAATAATTTGTGATTAAATTTTGTAAAGATTCGGAGACATTAATTAGAGTTATTTTATGTGGTAGTAGAGTTGGGCATTTTCAACGAGATCATATAATATAATAGTTAAAACTAGAAAAGGCAAGAAGAGCTAAATGCTTCATGAAGTTATTTGGGGGGGGGGGGGGGGGAAGGGGTGTTACTTCTGTGTATAAGGGAAGTAGGGTGGACAAACATGGCAGGGGGAGAACATTGTTTCAGTTTCAGACTTCGGGAGATCAACGGATGGATTACAGAATCAGGGTGGTCTTCATCAGGAAGAATCATGTACTGGGACGCCGGGTGGTCGTTCTCGAGATGGCAGGGGTTTCTCCAGACGATTTCGTAGTGCGGCTCAGATGTTGATCGGCTACATTTCGAGTTGTGCGTATGATGTTCGTGCTTTAGGTCCCGTGTTTGTTGGCTCATTCGACAGGGATGTTTTGTGTCGCCTTGGAGTCGCATCAAACCATCGTGGGTGTATGGTACAGGTGGAAGAGAGCGCTTCTGAGAATGATAAGGAAAAAGGGGCAGTTAAAGTTGGATATTGATGGTTTTTATGAAGGTGTATATAAGGGACATATAGTGGACATCGCGGCTTGCCAACACATCTCGAACCGGGACGTTGGGTGGTCTTCCTCGGGCCCGGAGGGTGTCCATAAGCCGAGACCTGGCGGAACTGTACTCGGTGCACGCCCAGACTATGTGCTCTATATCGTGATAACCGTCGCCACAAGCGCAGATACCACTCTCCACGAGCCCAATACGTCGGAGATGTGCATCCAGCGTGTAATGGTTCGCCATGAGTCGGGACATCACACGAATGAAGTCACGACCCACATCCATCCCCTTGAACCAAGGTTTCGTCGATACCTTAGGGACTATCGAATGTAGCCACCTTCCTAGCTCCCCATTGCTCCACGAGGTTTGCCAACTTTCGAGGGTTCTCTGATGAGTAATACTGAAAAATTCGTGGAAGCAAATTGGTCTTTCAAAAACGTCACCTTCAATGGCACCCACCTTAGCTAAGGAGTCCGCCTTCTCATTGCCCGGAATGGAGCAATGAGAAGGGACCCACACCAAGGTAATCTGGAAAGATTTGTCAGATAAAGCACTCAGTAGCTCCCGTATTTTCCCCAAAAAATACGAGGAATGCTTTCCATGTTTCATCGAGCGAATAGCGTCAATAGAACTCAGACTATCCGAGACGATGAAGTAATGGTCTGCGGGTAATGTGTCAATGACTCCAAGGGTATACTGAATAGCAGCTAGCTCTGCGGCGTAAACTGAAGCAGGGTCACTGAGTTTGTAGGAGGCGGTGAACTTTTGATTGAAAATACCGAAGCCAGTGGACCCTTCGAGGTTTGATCCGTCAGTATAAAACATCTTAGAACAGTCGACTTCTCGGAATTTATTATAAAAAATATTTGGAACCACTTGTGGGCGTATATGGTCCGGAATTCCAATAATCTCATCTTTCATGGATGTGTCGAAGAAAACAGTAGATTCAGAAGTATTTATGAAATGCACACGGTTGGGATTGTAAGAAGAAGGATTAATATTTTGCGCCATGTAGTCAAAGTACAGGGACATAAAACGGGTCTGAGAATTGAGCTCAACAAGCCTTTCGAAATTTTCAATCACCAACGGGTTCAAGATATCGCATCGAATGAGCAATCGATATGAGAGTTCCCAAAATCGATTTTTCAGCGGGAGAACGCCCGACAGGACTTCGAGACTCATCGTATGGGTCGACTGCATGCACCCTAAGGCGATACGCAAACAACGATACTGAATTCTTTCGAGTTTGATGAAATGTATGTTCGCGGCGGATCGAAAGCAGAAGCATCCGTATTCCAGTACCGACAGTATCGTTGTTTGATACAACCTAATTAGGTCTCCTGGGTGGGCACCCCACCACGTTCCGGTTATTGTACGAAGAAAGTTGATCCTTTGCTGGCATTTCTGTTTCAGATACCGAATATGGCATCCCCAAGTACCTTTCGAGTCGAACCAGACCCCTAGATATTTTACTGTGAAGACCTGAGCGATAGTTTGACCCATTAATAGAAGCTGTAGTTGTGCTGGTTCACGCTTCCTAGAAAATACAACTAGCTCAGTTTTCTCCGTGGAGAATTCGATACCCAGCTTAATAGCCCATGCAGACAAATTGTCCAAGGTATTCTGTAATGGTCCTTGTAGATCGACAGCTTTGGGTCCCGTAACAGACACCACGCCATCGTCTGCAAGTTGTCTTAACGTGCAGGAATTGTCAAGACATTCATCAATGTCGTTGACGTAGAAATTGTATAACAGGGGGCTTAGACATGAGCCCTGGGGAAGGCCCATGTAGCTAAATCGTGATGTCGATAAGTCACCATGCGAAAAATGCATGTGCTTTTCCGACAACAAGTTTAGTAAAAAGTTGTTTAAAGTCGCTGAAAGACCATGCTGGTGCAGCTTCTCTGAAAGAATGTTGATAGAAACTGAATCAAAAGCCCCCTTTATATCTAGGAACACTGATGCCATCTGCTCTTTATTAGCATAGGCCATTTGAATTTCGGTTGAGAGCAACGCAAGACAATCGTTCGTCCTTTTGCCTTTGCGAAAGCCAAATTGTGTATCTGACAGTAAGCCATTTGCTTCGACCCAATTGTCGAGGCGGGATAGGATCATTTTCTCGAACAACTTCCGGATACAAGATAGCATTGCGATCGGTCGATACGAATTGTGGTCGGAGGCTGGTTTACCTGGTTTTTGGATGGCGATGACCTTCACTTGCCTCCAATCTTGTGGGACAATGTTAGCCTCAAGAAACTTATTAAATAAGTTCAACAAGCGTCTCTTGGCAGAGTCTGGCAGATTCTTCATCAAGTTGAATTTGATTCTGTCTGGCCCTGGAGCTTTATTGTTACACGACAAGAGAGCAAGTGAGAACTCCACCATCGAAAAAGGTGTTTCGTTCGCGTTATCGTGACGGGACGCGGCGCGGTAGATCTTCTGTGCCGGGGCGGAATCCGGACAAACCTTCTTGGCGAAATCGAATATCCAACGGTTTGAATATTCCACGCTCTCATTAGTACTGTTTCGATTTCGCATACGTCGGGCTGTTCCCCAAAGAGTGCTCATCGATGTTTCTCTCGTTAATCCGTCGACGAACCGGCGCCAATAACCGCGTTTTCTGGCTTTCATCAAACTCTTCATTCGCTTGTCTAACGTCGCGTACTGTCGAAAACTAGCGGGTAACCCGTCGTTCCGGAAGATCTTAAACGCGGCGGCCTTCTCTGCGTACACGTCTGAGCACTCTTTATCCCACCAGGGATTGGGAGAACGTTTTTGTATGTTCGCGCCGGGTACTGGCTTAGTCTGAGCTTGATTCGCGCTGTCGAGAATCAACCCAGCCAAAAAGCTGTACTCTTCCTCCGGAGGAAGTTCTTGAGTAGATTCGATGTTGTCGGATATCGCGGCAGCATAGCTCTTCCAATCGATATTTCGTGTGAGGTCATACGAAATATTGATTGTTTCCAATGGCCTTGAGCCGTTATTGATTGAGACTACGATCGGCAGATGGTCGCTACCGTGGGGATCAGGGATTACCTTCCACGCGCATTCTAACTTTAGCGAGGTCGAGCAAAGGGATAAATCTAATGCGCTTGGGCGCGCTGGTGGGGGAGGAATCCGTGTCATTTCACCCGTGTTTAGAATTGTCATGTTGAAGTTGTCGCAAATATTGTGAATTAAAGAGGAACGGTTATCATCATAAAGGCAACCCCATTCCGTACCGTGAGAGTTAAAGTCGCCTAAAACTAGTCGCGGTGCAGGCAGGGATTCTATGATGTCATGTAGCCGGCGATGCCCAATCGCGGTGTTGGGGGGAATATATATGGAAGCTATACAAAGATCTTTGCCTTTGGTTGTTACTTGACAAGCGACAACTTCAATACCTGTTATCGAGGGAAGGTTAATTCTGTAGAAGGAATAGCGCTTTTTGATCCCCAAAAGCACTCCTCCATAGGGGGTGTCTCGATCCAGGCGAATAATATTAAAGTCGTGGAAGTTGAGATCTATGTCGGAAGTTAACCAAGTTTCACATAATGCAAATGCATCGCAACTCAAATTATTTATTAAAATTTTGAAGGAATCGATTTTCGGGATGATACTTCTGCAATTCCACTGTAGAACAGTGATCAAATCCGTGACCTCGTTCGATGAGTTAGCCATCGAAGGATACAATCGCTGAAAGGAGGGGCCATTTAGCAGTCAACTGCTTCAAAAATGTTCTTACTGTAGGGAGAAAAGCTAACATAAGACTTTTAATAGGATCAGTTATATTGAAAGTTTTTATTATCCAGTCCACAATGTCCGAGAGTTTGATAATTCCAGTGCCGCGATTATTCTCGAACTGAAACAGAGGAACACTTGGGATTTTTGATGTTCCGGGAAGTGCTGGGAACTCCTTCTCTGAGTTTAATCCTCCGAGACCAGGAGCTAATTGCTTCGGTTTGGTTGCAACACTTCCAATAGATGTGACTTTCTGAGTCCCGTCAAGGGATACCTTCTGGCCTTTACAACGAACTTTAGGAGAGGAAATATTCCTCCTCTTCCTAAAACTTCTAGGCGCCCTAGTAGATGTTCCCTCTTGTGGGTCATCAGCCTCGCCCTCGTTAGGAGGCAAGTGAGCATAGATGTTTGTTGAGGTTGGTGGTGTAGCTTTCTTTAGCATTTCTGCGAAAGAACGTTCGGATCGTCCAGCAAGGGAACATTTTAGTTTATCCCCGCGTAGTTTGTACGCGGGACATGCCGAGATATCATGCAGATTCTCTGCACAGTAAGGACACTTCTCAGCATTCTTACTGCACGAATCATCTAGATGATTCTCCCCGCATTTTCCACAGCGGGCCTTATTGCTACAATGGGTGGCTGTGTGACCCAATTGTTTACACTTTGTGCAATTCATGACCCGCGGCACAAACAGACGCACAGGCAGACGAACCTTGTGCAAGAGGACGTAATTTGGCAAAGCGGTACCAGCGAAGGTCAACCGATAAGAGTTTGATTGGGGGTATGTTTTTGAACCATCCCCCGCAACTACTACTGAGTGCAAACGCTTGCACTCGAGTATTTTCACTGGCTGAAGTAAGCGGTCTCTGAAACGGCCAACCCCGTACTGCAGCAGATCCTCGCATGTCAAACTGTCATCGGTGACAACGCCTTCAGACTGTACTTTCACAGCTGGAATATACACGTGATAGTCCTTCGTAAAGTGCTCGCAGCAAGCAATATCGTTTGCCTGCTTTGAGTTAGTCAGCACGACCCTCAGCCTGTCTGAGCGGACCTTTTTTATTTCGATCACAGCCGAGAACCGTTCCGTTAGGTCTTTTGAAATCTGTAATAGATTCAGCGATTTTGTTTTGGGCCGAAAGAAGACCACAAAGGGACCGGTCGAGAGCTCTGGATATTGTTTGGGTCGGGGGAGAGCCTTAGGAGTCGACTCGATCTCCATTTGGCCATCCGGGGAGGAAGCCATCGACACCGTCAACGCACGGGGTCAGCACCCGCGCAGACGGGAAAAAGCCGTAAATGTATCAAAAAGGTAGATTTCACTTATCTGTATACTCGTTTCCCACGACGCACCAGTCCAGCTTAAATAGCTGGTTATTGTTCAATCCTCGCTTTACGAACAAAAGGTTGAGGAATGTGGCCTAACGGTTAACACACGCACAAAAGAATAAAAGTCCAAACCTCGAAGAGGCAGAGAATGGCAAAATAACCTTGAACGCGGATTACTGCACTGTTCTTTTTCCAACAGACCGAAAACAAAACACTTCTATCTCGATCGAGCGATGCGTAGAGACTGCCCTAAAATGAAATGTTATTACCTTTGAATATGATCCATTTTTGCTACCGAAATACCGGTACTGAATACAAATAAGTACCGGTGTTTTCGGTCCCATTCAAAACTTTTTATAAAGGATGTATCTGATCTAGAGCTCAAACTTGACGAGAATCAAAATGTCATCATCTCTAGAAATCTGTCCAGTAAGCCTCGGGAGTCAAGCGACAGACTAATCAGTAGAATGACGAAATATAAATGAATACAAATCACGACGGTAGAGTTGTTGTAATTTGTATCCGGTTCTCTAATTCACACTGGACACTCAAAATTGTATGTAGGGGAAGATGGGGTAAAACGCACCCCGGGGCAAAATGCACCTCTTGATTATATCGAAAACAGCTGAAAGTTTCTAGAAAATGGTAACACCAGTCGGAAGTCCGCCATAGTAAACATACACTGTCAAAGTTTGATAATTGTAGATCAATAGCAGCTCGAGAAATAAACAAGAAACAATAACGTGCTCTTCTCATGTAATTATTGTGGCTCGTGCAACAAGCATTTTCAGCTCTATTATATTAGAGCATTCCAGTTTTATTTATACCGTTGTTCATTATTCTGTCACACTACTAGAGATGGGCGAAACAGTTCACTTCGAAGAACCATTCCCGACTGAACAGTTCTGTAAAAAGAACTAGTTCAGATGAACCGTTCTTCCGTTCAGCTGATATTTTACTTGTATCTAGCGAATGTCTCTCAAAACATTCGATTCTTGGAGAGGAACCAAACAGATGGTGCCCAAACTATTATACCCCTGTATGCTTAATAAGTTCATCAAGGGTAGCGATTTCTTCATGATGTATAACTAGAGAAATAGAGAATGTGATGAGTCGTTCTTCGCCGGTTCCATTCTGGGAGAGCACAGAGAGCGGTTTGTGGGACGGCAAGTCGGTTCATTTTCATTCGTTCGCCTAAAAATCGGTCCGAGAAATTCGCCAAACGGCTTTGGGTCAGGTTCAGTTTATTCGCTTTGAAGAGAATTGAGAACTACCGTTCTTTTAAAAAGAACTTCCGTTCGCCCATTCTCTTCGAAGAACCAGTTCACTTGAACCGTTCGCGAACGAATGGCCCATCTCTAGTATTTTCCGGAGTAATGTTCCAGTACTAGGGTAAGATTTGTTAATTTTAATAATGTCCTAGCAATATAAGTATTAAAACTCTTCAAATTGTCTCGGAAGTCTGTTTTTTAGTGTTACGGGACCCAATGGCAATTTTGAAAAATGGAATTGGAATGGAATGGCCCCTCAGGGCCCCATGGGAATCTGCTCCGGAATGTCCGTTCCGGGGTAAAATCACCAAATGGTTCCAAAACCACGAAATACAGCCTACTGATGCAATTCCAAGAATTTTGATTCCCATATTGCTAGTATTCCATTGAAGTTCGCAAATAGTACCCCAGCACTGGAACCTGCTTCCAAAAACCCGGATTCCCGGGCACCGAATGAAGTAACCCGATTCATTTTTACCAAGTCCAAAAGTGGATGAGTTCCTGAATCCAAAACACTCAAAAGTATCGAAATTGGTTGGATATTACCTTAGTTATGGGCATTTTAGTTTTGTGGGTACCCGGGTACCCACGTCGGCCTGTTACGTAGTAAAAAAAATTCAGGAGCCACTCCTCACTCCCCCTTACTATATCATCAATATTATTAACCCAAAAACTTGACTTAGTGAAATTCTAAGATGTCACAAAGTTTCAATTTCCAGCTATGGATAAAATGTGGGAATTTCAATAATTGAAACTTAAAAAGGTACCCTGGTACCGCGTCGGACACATAACAATTAAACATTTTAATGGGATTCTTACCTATTGTTTATGTTTTACATGTCACTGTTGAACTTTTTCTTTACAAAATCTGTCATTTGAAGACGGTCCTATGGGCGATGTAAGGGTTTTGACATATTCTTTCGTTGCTAATATACCTTCCAGAACCTGTCTTCTGATTACTGATTACAACAGGATCACTGAGATCAACACAAGTGTTAATTTGATTACGCAGCTCAATGTAAAAATTCATTATGTTCCTTGTCATTTCAGTTGCTGTTTCTATGTTTATAACCTGGGAACGGAAAGCTTAATTCATGTACTGCATGCCCTCGGTACAGATGTACATACTTTCCAGGGTTTTGCAGTGCTGCTGGCTGGATGATACTTTGCTCAATTGTTTTATTCCTATTATGTACTCTGCTTTAAAAATGTTGTCGAGCACATTGTGGTGATACTTTCAGCGAACATCCAGAAAATGTCACAAAAAATTAGATTTGCGCAGAACTCTTCAAAAATCGAAAATCGCTTTGAAAATTGAATCCGAAATTCGAGGACACTGTGACTTACCTGGTTTCTCATCGCAACTATTTTCGTCATCATCTGACGTATTGTCAACCACTTCACAGCCACTGGCATTTTACCGGATGACGGCTATGTCTGAATCTCCATCCGATTTCTATACGCTAGCCCCATATGTCGTTGAGAGATGATTGTCGCTTTCTCTTAGCTTCATTTGCAGCTGCAGTCGGTGACTTAGGCACCAAGCTCGAATATGAGCAGGTTGGGCTCGATATAGCTGGTTTCGATCCTCCGTGAGCATCGGGAAAATCGACCTTCTCATGCCTAGAAACTAAAAACAACACGCCAACGACGAACAAGTCACAAATAGCACCTAAATATTGAACGACTCACAATACAACAACCGATCCTAAAGATACTAGAAAGATAAAGAGGCGACAATCAAATACAACTAGTTTCAAATGAAATATGTTTTCAAAAAACCGAATGAAAATATTCGTTTTAATAAAATGAATTTTTTTATTATCGGTTGGAATTAGCGATTATCAGTAGTTTTGACCCACTCTTCTGTGAATCGTTAGGCAAGGCAAAAATCGGTAGGACCACCGATAAATCGGTAAGTCTGGCCACCCTGATTTGACGGCCCGAAATGCGGGGAAAGATTTTTTCGCTTGTCACGAATTGGCAACGACAGGAAGTAGAATCGTCAGACAAATGAGTGTCTGGGATTCCTGTTAAGTTACTATTAGAATGTGTCAAATTTTAAAAACCACAGATTGAAACTCGTTGTGCTGAAATAAAATATCTGTGATGCGATGCTTCATTATTTTCATCAAATATAACTCTATACTTGGAAGGCTTATCCCTGAACGATCCTAGTACTGTAGATTGTTACATTTGCACTAAGTTTCAAGATGAAAACGATCTTTCAATAAGTTGGCAGCGTATTATTCACCGTAACTATCGACGTCAGAAATGTGTTGATTGAGATATTATCTTCAGAAATTCTTATAACGAGCGTAAATATATTGTAAAACAAAGTTTTCCCGAATTCCGGGAAGTAATGAAAATAAATTCCCGGGATTCGGGTGGCCCGGGAAAAGCAAAAACCCCGGGATTCCCGGGAAATAAATTCCCAGGTTGGAAGCTCTAGTCATCTGGCAATGATTCACTCTTTGATATTTTTATTAACGACTAAGAATGAGTCATTTTGTTTGTTTTTATGTTGTAACGACGGTGAAGAAAGAAAGTTTAGAACATCGTGATGTAAAGTCATATGAGTAAAATTAGGGTTTCCCGATGCATAGTGGGGCCGGGCCGGTCAAAACCTCCAAAATTTATTGTCGATTTTCATACCTTTTACATTTTTTCCTAAATGTACATTACCCAAAGCTGTATTCGCCAAATTTTTGAGTCAATCGGTTGAAACATGTAAGTGCTACATTTTTTTTTGAACCGTACAGGGTCTTGAAAATCTGCAAGAATTTGAGTGACAAAAAGTTTTTGTTCATTCTAATTCATCTCGCTTTAATAGGTACTACAATGATAATTTAACAACACATATTGTTATTTCTAATAGAAAATCATCTCGGGAATTCAATGGTGTATTTCGATTTGAGAAATAATGAGTATTTAAAAAGTTATCAATAAAATTAATATAACTATGTTGTTCACCTTAGACTTATTCACATTCAGAGTGTCATCTCTTTATCGGTAAAAGCGTGTTAAAGGATCTCATCTAGTAAAACTGACGTAGAATTTTATCTAGTTTTCAAAAATCATAGTGCCATCTTGCGCCGTTTTGCGCCGAAGGTTGATATTTGGACATTTGTGGAATTAGTTTTTTTTCATGGAGACGCATGGTATTTCTTGATTTCATGAAGTTTTGCATTATTATTCACCGGTGGATATCTTTTTCTGAACGCTGCTTGTAAATTCAGGGTTTGGGGCGATTTCCTTGATACAAATATAAGTATGCCTTAACCGTCTTGCAACTATGACTCGTGTTTCTACATTTTCACAGTTATCTGCAATATAGAAAAATTCAAATATATAGAAGCCAACGAGGCAAACTAACTGTAACTATTATTATATCTTTCCATGAATCCTATCTCTTTGGTAGATATTGGTCGTTAGCTTTAGTGGTGGCCGATGAAAGGTAAACACGTAGGTGTGGGAAGTGTTCTTTTTTACCCGATTTTTAGTTATTGGCCAGTAATGCAACATTTATTTTCAAGTGCAAACTCCCCATTGAATCTATCACAATCAACAATCAAATTTAAAATCTCCCAAAATAATTCACTTCCAAATTGACGAGAGTTTCAGACAAAAAAGCTCACGCCTCTATTTCAAAGCATACACATACAGTGCAAAGTATGCTCAGGATATTTTCGTATGAAAAACCAAGTCAGTACCCACAAGGAGAGATATTCATATCATTATTGGAATTGAAAATCAATGGAAAAGTATTGAGAGGCTTAGCTGTAGTATGCATCGTATGAACAACTGTGAATAGAGCATAGTGCGGCATGATTTGAGATCTTCATCATAATCAAATAAACCTGTCATCTTTTAATAGTTTTGGCGATAACTGGAAATAAATAAACCAATAAAACAAAAATTTAAGGCATTCTATCAAACACCTTAAGATATGCTATCTTTCACAACTATTCTTAATGCGTTTATAAATTAGTACATGAGGATTATCTCTTAAAGAGCTATGAAGGGATGATTTTTTCTTCGATGATATTCAGATTGGACTGAAGATCCACAAACAAATGTATAAAATTACATCATTTTTTATTCACCAGATTTCAATAAATTGGAACCACCCTGGCTATCTCGTTACTAAGGACTACCCTAGGAAATCAAAATGTTTCTATTCACTTACTAAGTATCTGTTTTGAGAAGTTAATAAAATTCACTTTTGCGAAATTTAAAAAAAACTTTTAGAACCACCCTAGGCTATCTAATTTTCATTTCAGAGTCCTAATTTAATCAAAATCGAGTTCAGCGCACCAAAATTACCCTTAGATGATATTTTCAGACATTTTAAACTACTTTTGAGGTTTCGTCCAGCTTTTGTATGGAGTGGATCCACTGTGTGATGACTTAACCCTTTGCCTTCTACCGCAGGAGCCTGCATCGTCCTGCTCTTCTTTGAGTACTATGGCACTTAATATGGAAAAAATACCGTATGTCTCCAGTCCCTTGCTAATTAAATGTTGTTGCAACATAAAAAAAAATTCCTGTTGCTGCTCTTGCTTCGATACCATTTTCACAACTGAATAGCAAATGTCAAACTCAAACAAAAGGCATAATGCATACATCTTTCAAATTCGGACTGTGACGGTTTTTGTAACGCACGATTGGCATCTTTACGCAGAAAATATATATAGGGGGCGCTACATGCTCGAGGTGGATGTTTTGCGAATAAACTGTCAGATCAGTATAGCAAATCTTTAAAAGTTTACGTAATTTTTGCATTTTTAAGAAAATTGGTCTTAGTTGTATAAAAAAAATGAAAGTGAAGTGGAAGAAAACAAATTTCCTTCAAGGTGGTAAAAGATTTATTATGCAAAACAGGGATAATATAGCATATTTTAAAATTGTTCTATCTGAACCGGTATAAAACCACTTTGTACAAAGTTGTGTATGTTCAAAATGAGAGCTAATTCTTGCCATAAGTGAATTTATACTGGTTATGCTTTGATTGGTTGTTTAAATATTCTTAACACGGGCGGTTGTGAACCCTAACCCAGAATCACAATATACAAATTTTTGAAGATTTCTTATGTATAACTTACGTGTATCTACTAAAAACTATTATCATTAACTTCCAAATTGTTTTTCTTCCCCTCTGAGTCCATTATTTATTATAATTGATGCGTATTTACGGAAAAACATTAAAAAATTACACCAAATTACTTATCGCAGATATGAAAAACGAACAAACATCCACCTTATCTTGTTTATGCTATTAATCTGTAGATGTCGCAGCAGGTAATTGAGCTGTGCACCAAAATGCCAATAAAAATTGCGTCTAGTCCAAGTTGACCAATTTTTGATCGTAACATTTTATATACGAAAAAATAAGTTAGCCGATACATCAAATGTCCCTATCGGGGAGCAAATAACAAAGGAAACAAGTGATTTATATCGTCTTTCTGGGACATACAGTTCGTCAATTTTATTCGATCTGTGTTTTCCTACCTACTTCGCTCTGATATGATAATGTTTTATGTATATTCCAAAGAGCTGATTTCGCGCTGCTCTATATATTTGTACCAGGGACGGATCCAGAATTTTTTTTCGGGAGGCGTCTGAAATTTCGATTTTGAAATGAATACAGTACACATCGTAAACATTATTCAGTGAATATCAGTTTTGGAGGTCAAATTTGGTTCGGAATGATTTTTAGTTTTAAACTAATATAAAACTAATTTAAAATTTCTCAACAATTAAAAAAACTTTCGGTGGGTGGGGGTGGTGGGGGGGTGTCCTGCCCCTGGATCCGCTACTGATATGCACACCATCAACTAAAAGGCTGTCTCAAACTGAAAGCCTGTGCCTGTTAAGATTGACTTGTGTCCTTTCGCTGACCAAGTCAATCTTAATTCATTCATCAGATGGATGAATTCAATGACAATAGAACTAGCTTTTTATCGCATATGTAGCACCCAATAAAAATGTGACTAAATTCGTCATCAAATAAATTGGCCTCACAAAGTAGGATTGACTTTGGTAGTTTTGCGGCAGGCTGAACGAAGCAAAAACAAGTTCATCAGTGATAAGAAGTTGGATTCACAGAAGGGGGCGGTCGAGCTGGTTTCCGTTCGGGATATATTTATTTAGGTGATCTAACCACGAACAAAATTTGGCTGGTTTTATTCAAGAATAATAAACTTAAATTTCGATGCGTCAAATCCAATTTCGTTGAAAAAAATAGCTTCGTCAACAGGCGTTGACTTGAAAAGAATTTGAAGATGGCTCGTGTAATTTCAGCAAAAAAGATTCCTTTTGTTTAGCAGTACACCTACCATCGACCGCCGCAAATCTTTTCAATTTACGACCGCATCGCCGTTTTCCCTTATAAAAGCGGTTGTCGCGCTTCTGTGACTAATGTCTTCTTCAATAGAGTTGAAAAATCGAGCAGGAAATTGTTTACCCTTGTCGAAATGGCCTTGAATGGTGTACTGGTATTCTGGTGGGTTGGTTTCATTTGGTCTATTGATTTTGTCAACATTTCTAACATTAGCGTTCGTTTAGAGAATCGGTTGATTTGCTCCTCTCATCCATAGCTTATTATATATTCTATTGTTTTAACCCATTATATCCTAGCGTATGAAATTTCATACGCAGAACTATCAATCGTTTAACGAGTATTTACTGCAGAATTTTGGCATCTAACTGCTTTATTATTGCACTAATGGGATCATTGCACCTCATATTTCATTGTGAAACAAGACAACTGCCATTTTTTATAATTTTGTTTACATTTTAGAACCGTGTATAGTTGGGGCAAATGGCGGCTGAAAAGTAAGCAATACATTTAATTGAATTTTATTGTTGGAATTCGTGCTAATAATTCCATTATGTGACAAAACGTTCCTACAGGTGTAAAAGAAGTGCTGTCTATCAGAAAATCCGAAGAAATATGTCAAACAACTTAAAATTTGTTGTTTTTATTTAAGCGTGCGAAATTTTTTGCACGAGATATTTTCATTCTCAAAACCATTTTTAGCGGTGATTTTATTTTTCCCATAATCTTTGATACATTTTTTGGTGGAATTGAAGATATCACTGCATTTGGCTCACTTTTTGAAACCCCTGGGTTATAATGGGTTAATTTACTGATGGGTAATGCTAGGAGCTGTATTTCCGAGAAGCGTGTACCACAAAGGATTTGATTGTGTCTCTTTTTCCAGGCCACGGTATTTTCTTGTTTGCGAATTTCCGTTCTTTGCCGTGATGGGTTCGCAGGAAGAAAAGCTTGTTAAAATTCCAAAGTATGTCTAGCGATGGGTCTACCTCCTCTTACACACATTTTACCTCAGTAAGACAGTGAAATGACAAGTTAAATGAGATAAATTGCTTACTCGTACGTACTCGAAACCGTCCGTAACTTTCCGCGGATGATTTTCGTTGCTAAGGAATTTAGACATGTCTGCAGGGCTTTTCTGAGTGAAATTTTCAATTTAATCTATTTTCTACTACCTACTAAGCAGATACCGTTTCAAAACAGCCGACCATAAAGCAGTCACGAATTGAACGAAGCTTTGCAGTAATGTTCGCTTCACGAATTTCCATGTCTTCTACAGACTATCGAATGTTGAATGTGAATACTGGGAGGGTAATGAGACTATGTTGGCCCTATTATTAGATTCATTATTTTGAAGATGGTGTCAATCGAGGTAATACATATAAATTTGTATGTAATTTGTATAATGTCGTGAAAAACATTTTAATAACAAAATTAGCTTGAGAATACCTCAATTATTCGCTCTATAATTTTGGCTACGATGGACAAATATAGCAGGCACTACTGTAACCATCAGCTTCAAATGAGTAGGAAGATAATATGAAAATAGACTCATTACCTTACTTGTAATTCAAAACTCTAGGGTAACATTTCAGTAAACACCAGGAAAAATCGCTGCGTGATGGCATATAATTGCATATTGCATATAAAATTTCATTGAGCTGCCAAACAAATGTCAGGGGCAAAAAATAACGTTTTTATGTCTACTTCCGCGGATGTTGCTCCAGAGCGGCTCATTTTGGCTGAAATTACACATCAGCTATCAACTCAGATCCCCTAATTGGGCGCCCACAGTAGCATAACAAAGAATGGTGCGATTTATGTTACAGAAGCTTCCGGCAGACGTTTACATGTTGGAAGCCATTGATTCGCTCTATCGTAGCCTATTAACAAACTCGTATTTCGGTGTATTGTTTTTTTGGTTTACTGGGAAATAAGGTAGCTGATCCATCAGTTACGCTAACAGTAATTAATATATCACCCTCAAATCATATGCTGGCAAACATTTTGCCTTTGTCATATAGAAAG
This sequence comes from Topomyia yanbarensis, assembly GCF_030247195.1. NCBI lineage: Eukaryota > Metazoa > Arthropoda > Insecta > Diptera > Culicidae > Topomyia > Topomyia yanbarensis. Next base: position 325,997,794 of record NC_080672.1, on the reverse strand, counting down.
GTCACCGACAAACCGACATGACACTGTACTTTCAAACTTGGTCAGATATAATTAGAGAGTCGACCCCAAATTTTGTAACTGGTACTGTCAAACGGACATTTGCGTTTGATAGTACGAGTAACAAAAATTTTCCGTCAACTCTCTAATAATCATCGAAGCTATTCTATGTGTTTAGAGTTTCTCCAGTAGAAGTTTGGGCAAGAGAAAATAGACAACCAGAGTTTCAAGACACTTGGCTCAAAGAAGTTGGGCTATACTTGAATTGGTTCAAGGGGAACTATAACCTAATAAATATATGTTTAAGTTTTATTGAACATTTGACAAATAGCTGACAAAATTTTGTAAACATAGACCGACATATGACAAAATATCAGGTGATTCAGGGCAAATGGCATACACTGCATTTTCGACGATAGATCTACGGCCCGATCGTAAATCGTTTCATTCTCGGAAATGGAATAGTTTATCAATCAATGTAATAAGAAATCCCGAAGTTGATTCAATTTTTTCGATTCACTTTCCATGGAGTCAACCAAAGAACAAAGCCAGTCAATACCACAATATTTTCTACTTGAAACCCTAAAACAAGATGGTCTGCTCATGTGAATACGGAAAAATTCTGATCGATTGGATATGTCAAATTGATCTTGTCCGAATTTTTACTAGAGGACATTAGTGTTTATTTTACGATTGACAGTGTTTTGGCATATGGAATCTGGATGATGTGTAATTTATTGTACAGATGGAGCCACTGTTCCAACGTAACTCAGTTAAAATTATTTGCCAATAATTTAAACCGAAATCCTTCCAGTTGTCATGTCGGTTTGTCGGTGGACAGGTTATGCAATTGCTTCATTGACGTTTTAACCGAGGCCCGCAGGGCCGAGTCTCATGTACCATTCGAATAAGTTCGACGAGATCGGAAAAAGTCTCTGTGTGTATGCGTATGTGTATATGTGGCAAATAATATCACCTCTGTTTCTCAGAGATGGCTGAACTGATTTATTCAAACGGAGTCTCAAATGAAAGGTACAACCTTCTCATCGGTTACTATTGATTTTTTTTATTGATCGGACTTCCGGTTCCGGAGTTAGAGGTTGAAGAGTGCGGTCACACGGTAAATTCCTATATAAACTGATGTCCAAATAATGCGATACATATTGAAATCTATGTAACATTACTTGAATTTATGGGTCTAAATCACTAATGACCAATTGAAGTAGCTTTGACCACATTGAAGTAGCTTTGACCACATTTGCCTATGACGGTTCTTTAAGGTTTTACATACCTTTTTATTCATCAAAAAATTTAAATATTTTTTATTATTCTATCTAAAAGAACAACACCTTGAGAATACTTTCTAAAATTTTTACAGCGATCCGATCAATATATTGAAAGTTACAGCGCTTCAAAGCGCACCTCGCCTGCCAAGAGCAGTGGTAACTGGCTTTTCCTTGATCACGATTGCAGAAAAACTAATTAACCGTTTTTCTTCATTTTTTTCCATTGTTCGTAGTTAGTTTTCTCCTACCTTAACGATTTCTTTTTTATGCATAAATTTTTGTTTCACGGATACGAAATTTTTAATATAATTTTTAAAGATTCAAAAGGCGATTTTTAAGGAAAACGTTCCCGAATGCAGGAAAAATTATTATTTATTCAACTAATCGTTAAGGTACGAAGAATACTCCTACACTAATGGATTTTTTTGAGTTTTGGGATGTTAGTTGATCCATTGGTCTTCAATCGAGATTGACCGCTAGCAAGGGTTTTGGGGAAAAATTTATAGCTCCGTCAATTATCAATATATTTTTATAAACTAATGCTTGTTTTTTCACTGTTAAATTTACTACCATAATATTGTAACTTTGATGTAAGAAAATCATTGCTTTATGCCTTTATGTAAAGTCAAACTTTCGTGAAATTTTTCTCGTAAAAAGGTATGTAACTTGAGTCCCCAGGGAACTGGCCTCACTCACAAATTGATGTCACACCTATTTCTCAGCGAATTCTTGACTGATTTTTACAAACTTGATTTCAAATAAATGATATGACACTCTCATTGACTGCTATTGAAGCTAATTCAAACCTGACTATTTGACTATTTGGAATTTCTCATATAAACCATTACAATCGTAATAACTTAGCTACATTTTAACGACATTCAATTAGCTAGAGATTACTGGGTAGAAAAGTTTTGAAAATTAGAGCCATAGTACTCAAGTGAGAGCAAGGATGTGAAGTAAACAGGTCGGTTGTCACGGTAAAGATGGAAACGTCTATCATTACCAGGACACATGTTAGTGAACTCGGGTGATTCGTAGTTAGACTGCCTAAGCTCGACCCTCATTAACAGAAGACAAAGATTAAGCCCGCACGATATTAAGCCTGTTCTAATGACCCTGCCACTTCTAGTTTTCCGATCTGTTTACCTCACATCCTTGCTCTCACTTGAGTACTATGGCTCTAATTTTCATAACTTTCCCTACCCAGTAATCTCTAACTAATTGAGTGTCGTTAAAATGTAAAAAAGAAAATGTGACTAACATAGTCGAAATAAAAAAGAAAAAAGTAATAACTTAGCGCTTGCAAATCTATTGAACTGGACATCAAATTACTTCAATTTGCAGATCTCAACCACTGGTGTCCAATTAAAAATTCCTTGAAGTTATTGTCAACTATCGATAATTCCGGTAGTCCCGGGTATCGGGCATATTACAGAACTAAAGTCGCATTCGGTGTTGACTGAACCGATTTTCACAAACCAAGTACCGTAAACCGTGGTGACATTGATCACTTTTGGAAGTAATCATTTCATATTTTTCGACGCAGCACATTTTTTTCAAGTTTTAAACCATGTACTGATGTATAGTGAAGAAGATTGGATGGTTTTACCTGAAATTGTTCGCTTATAACTATTTGTCCAAAAATGATTTCAATTTCAAGCCTGCTTTCGCGTTCCGGGATGACTTTGATAACCTGCATGTTAAATTAAATTCTTGATGTCAATATTTTTCATTCAAATGTTTGTTTAGACTAATTCTGAAAAGATATTCAATTTTTAAATATTAAAAATAGATGTTAATTGGTGTTGTAAAAAGTATTTCAATCTACTGTAAAATTCAAGTGACCAGAATTCGTATAATTCGAGCCTAACTAGAATAAAAGAATCTGAAAGCATTTTTAACTGCTACACTTGTTTTATTTCAGTAGTTCATCAATGTACAAAGAGTTTCATTCATTTTAATGCTTTGGAGTATTGAATATAAAAAATATTGCAAATTTTAGCTTGAAATAATCTGAAATTATTGCCAACTAGTTTTACAGAAAATTGTTTTTAAAATAAGCGAACTATTTAAAATAAATTTAGCGTACCCCACCCTAAAGAAAAATTAAATCTCACATAGAATTTATTACTCTAGTTAAAATCTAAGATTTATTTGTTTTAAAAAAATAGATACTATACGAAGCTTCGTAAAATAAGGTAAAGTAAAATTTCGGTTTTCTGTGCTTTTTTTAGCCAAAAACCGAACAATATACTCAAAAAATATAACAAATCAGTATTTTATAAACTATAGAGCAAAACTCATTTCCAATTTTAAGGATTCGGTAGACTATTCGGACCAAATAAGCAATCTACGAAAAAAGTTTGGAGTGATCAAAGGTGATCAAAGTCATCCCGGTTTACGGTATCAAATAGAAGGTAGAAAATGCTGTTTGTTGCACCTTCCATCAACCCTCCTTTCTTCTCTCGCTTCGAAATCTAGTTGGCCACATTAACCACCATTACATACTTTTGAAAATATCTGTGCGAAATTTCATCCAGATCGGAGTAGGTATTTTAAATCACAGCCATTTGTAGCGCGCTGGTTCTTCTACGAATGAAGTAGACACAAAACTTTAAACGCAATTCTCTCAGAATAATTTTTTCTGAAAAGTGCCGTTGCGGTGAACTATTTATCCGATCTTCAATTTTTTTAATTGTTCGTACAGTAGGATCCCGTTTTTGGCAACAATTTTATTTTTTTCAATTGCCAAAACCGTGCCAAAAATGGAACCTTATTTTAAAAGTTTGGATTTTCAATTTACGACTACAAAAATGTTTCAAGGATTTTTAATCATATGTGAAATGAAATGAGATGAAAGACAAAATAAGCAAATTCAATTTTATTCATGATTTTATCAAATTCAGACGTCGTACAGTGGGGCAAACTTTCGACGCTGAAAACCTCTACCGCCCTGCGTATATATCCTGGAGGATTAGTGTCTTCAGCAAAGTATCTTAGATGGAAATGATCATTATTTTGGTTTTGATCTAGATAAGTAGAAACTGATCTAGATCAGTTCTACCTTTTGATAGAGGTGTTCTATCAAAAAGCTTTCATCGGCAAAGTTGTTTGCTTTGATATTTTCAACACATGTACTGAAAACATTTATACTTTATAACCTATGTAGATGGCGCTTCATGACATTTAAAAAAAATACACGAGAAAATGAAGTATGGTTTTTTTTGTTTTAGTGTTTCGGATTCACCTCGTCAGTAACTAGCACCATCTGGGTGTCCAGTTAGACTATGTATCTGAACTAGTACCCAAATTAGCACTAGTTAGACACTAAATTCCAAAAAGTCACACGTCTTGCGTGAACACTAAAGCACTGGCTTATACCGAGTGATGTCTCGATAGTAAGCACAGAGGTTCTGCTTGCCGACGAGGAATATGAACCGAAAGTGTCTTTTGGTATAAGTACCAAACGACTGGAATTATGCAAAATTCCCAAGTGGGAAAAATTTTGGACAAGACCAATTTCTTTGTGCATGAGGGCACATACCTTACATAAAGTATGGTTTTTTTTGTTTTAGTGTTTCGGATTCGAAAATGAATTTTAACAATTTTTTATAAAAAATATATCTAGAAATAAATGTTTTATTCCTAAATCTTCGAACATATACAAGAATAAAAATGCTTCAAAGAGTAATAAATGTTATCATGACATTTAAAGATTGATTTCATCAAAAATATTTAAAACATAAGCTCCAAAATTTAAAATAACACCCAAAGCGGCAGATGGCGGCAGCTGGACCTTTAACTTTATAACCACGAAGAGAAAAAAGTGGGTTATCTGCAGACAAATGAAATGATGAAAAGAAAAATTCAAGTGAAATAGTTCCTAGCTCGCTAGAGAATTTTTGAGTAAACTAAAATATATGTAAATATTTTCTTGTTTTTGAATTCAAATATAATATTTCGGACTGAGAATAAATTTATCACGTAATTTATAAAGTAATCTTATTCAACTGCCTGCTGTGTCTAGTCCTCTCTGCAGTTTTTTCAAATTGTAGTTCAGTCATAAGTCTGTGCTTATTCTTTGCAAGAAATGTTTATCAGTTAGCTGTCAAAATAATGGTCATTTTCATCCAAAATACTTTTCCGAAGACAAAAATCCTTCAGGATACATACCCAGGGCGCTAGAGGATTTGAGCGTCGAAAGTAGCATTCTGCCCGACTGTGCGTCGTCCAGTAGAATTCTCACAATCTTCGCACACTTCTCAAGTGCAATTACCCTCATTACGAAGGTGTAAAATATCATTCAATTCGAATCGCTTTTCTGCAGCCCACTGAACGGTAAAACTCAAACAATTCACTGAATGGTAATGTTGATTTCGCTCCTAGGGCTGTTATGCCTTCTTTCTGAAAATTATTGAACAATTTAGTTTTAAAAAACACAGCTCTTTTAAAAAATAAATAAATTTATTAATTCTCCATACCGAAGATATGAAAATTAAAATTAAATAAAGTATTTTATAACTAACCAATCGTTGATCTTTCAAAAGGAATTGATACATTGAAAATCGAACTGCAACGCTTGAAGATATTTAGGTTTGAAGAAAACCATTTTTGTTGTAAAAATCACTTGCAACTTGTCCATATTATACACAAATAATGCATCTCTATACTTATTGTAATCAGTAAATACAACACATATAGTGTAAAATATAGGTAACCCTTAAATGAATAACGCTGTTTTAAAACAACATTGCGAAAAACATCTCAAAATTATCACAGTAGGGGAGACTGAGGAGACTTGATCCCCTTTTTTATTTTTCAATCCTACTCCGTGGAATGATAAAAAAAACTATGTATTTTTTGTAGTTTTATATTGTTTCTAAGGTTGACTGATAATCATAAAAAAATTACATGGAAATATTATATTGGACATGAGCTATGAGCATTTTTGGAAAACAACAAAAAAAATGGAAAATTCTTTGATTAGTGGAGACTCGATCCGTAATTTGGGGACACTTGATTATTTTTTGAAAACGTGTTTAAAAGAGCATGTAGGGTAATAAGCCTATGTTTACCCTGTTTCTATTATCATCCTACCAATCTGAAGCCTTTGGTTAGAACAGCATCTGCCATCTTTGCTCAACGCATTGGCTCAAATGGTGTTGCGATAATTGGGGTACTCGATTAGAGTTTTTGCTGTGCTCAAACAGAAGATTTTCACCATTCTCAAGACAATTTTGTTATTATATTGGCTCTTAATAAGAGGCGAATGACCTTAAGGCTAAAACCTCTATAATCGGAATAAAAAAATGGCTCCTAATAACAAAGCAAAGAAGCTGAAATAATAAAATTAATAATGAAATAATATGGTACCCTCCCTAATAGGGCAAAAATAGGTACCTAACTCCATTCAATGTTATAAATGTATTGTGGTATTGATTAAATTGTTGTGATTAGATATTACTATTTTTGTTACTACATATTACCCATCTCTTACCTGATTTTTATTACAAATTCCCCAAATCTCTGTGCAATGATTTGAAAGCTGTCGTTATTATGGTGAGGAACGTCAAATGTGGGGTGAATGGTTGCTACGTATGCTGTAATAAACATTTACAGTTAAGTTTTTGTATGATGAAGCGTTAATTTTTGAGTTTTTTTTTTGTTACTTTATGGCAACAATGACTTCAATTGTTCTGGTGTGAATTTGGTTATGTTCAGTAGTGTGTATGAAGCATGGCGAAGGGAATCAAATCTCCACGAATTTGAAGGGATCAAGTGAACCCATAGCATCTATTTAAGCAAACTTTAGTACAAATATAGTTGAACAAAAAAATCAGCTCAATCATAGCGTATTCATATAATTGACATTCTCCTGTATTTCTGTATGCAAAAGTATAGTATGCAGTGGGAGACTTGCATAAAAGTTTGAAAATTTGGAAAATAAATCTTCTTCAGTTCTTCTGAGATTTTTTTTCTTTAAATCGGTAAAAATTCGGTAACACATGTCCAATTTATTTTTTTGTGTTAAAGAAACTTTTGTTTAGATAAAACTACGCAACTTTCTAGTATATTCGATTAATGTATTCTGATCCGCCTTAGAGTTACAATGATGGGATCAAGTCTCCCCGGGGATCAAGTCTCCTCAGTCTCCCCTAATGTATTGAAACAGAGACAATTTTCATAAAATTAAAAAAAAATAATTTGCGTCTTTGAGGGATAATATCCCAAGCAACCAGAAGTTCGGATAATACTTAAAAAGCACACTTCAAAGTTCACATAAAGTTCTCAGCGAACTTTCAAGCTGCTTAAGCTTTAATGGAACTTGAAAGCTGCTTAAGCCGCTATTAGAGCATAAAACGTACTGAAAAATTACTTAAAACGAGAAGCTTATGCAGCTCCCTTATGCGAACTTTTGGTTGCTTGGGATGACTCCCATGTTTGGAAATGAAGTCAAATGTGATATCAATTGATACAAAATTGCACATTTTGAAAAGATTTATTATGTACAACAAAAATGTTGCCAAAAACGGAACACATTTGTTGCCAAAATCGAAGTGTGCCAAGAATGGAGCATGCCAAAAACGGAACGTGCCAAAAACGGAATCTTACTGTACGAGTGTCGCTCGCAATCAATTTCCGAGTATTCGAAACGAGCAATTTTAACTCCGAACAGCCGTCCATCGGGAGTATTGCTTCTTATTGACACTTTAATGATCATTTCCAACGTTTGCAGTATAAAGCAAGCGTACAAAAAGTTTAAAAGATATCCCAAGTGAGTGTGAAGAAACTCACTGCGAAATGTTAACGACAAGTTGGCATCTCAACTCTCCCTATCTGACACGTTTCCATAGTTGGGCACAAGACATCTTTCTTATGCGTAATAAATATAATAAACACAACGACAAGGGCGCTTAATCCATCGGCGGCCCAGACGAAGAATGGATGGGAGAAGAGCAATACTGGCAAAAACCGACTACCATATGAGCAGTTCAAACTCGAAAGAGTGACGCAGAGTACTGCACTGGATGATTTTGAAGAGAGGACTAGGAATGCGAATTTACGAAGTTTCAGCTTCCGATGGCCCTACATTTTCTGACAGAGTGAAGTTCTGGAGTGTTGAAATGTTTACCACTGTTTAGGCTATTGTACAACAGCCATAAGAAACGTTGGTACAAAATCGGGATTGGCGAATCAGAAAAGATGACTATATGTCAGTGATTCACTTAATACAGAATGGATAAAGGGTATGATTCCGGTCCAGGTCCAGGTTAAGTGCGGTTCGGAGCAATACCTTGACCTAGGCTGAAACAGTGTAAAAAATATTTTAGCCCGCCGGACCCCACACGGCTTGTGATAAAATCGTGTCAAAAAGCTGATAAAATTGGAGGGTGATAAAATCGGGTCTTCACTTTATTTGGTTTTGTTTTGTAAACTTTAGTCATGATTTCCACCATGTCATTACGAAATTGATTTTCTGTACCTGAACTTGTTCTCAACTTTATGAACATTATTTATAAACCCAAAAGTTAATTGATGGTTTTATTCATAGATTTAGTAACATTAATTTACAAAATCAATACAGCCTGGATATTTTCTAGTGAACTATTTCGCGAAACTCGGAGTTTTATTCGTGAATCCATTCAATCTATCGTGAAACAATTTTATAACCAAGTTCTCTGTGTAAAATATATAAACAAATATCTGTCAATAAGTGTATTTAGTTTTCTGTAAATTTATGTCGATAAAAATCTTGGAATGCAGGCTAGTTCAGTAATTCGAAAGATAAATTTAGCGAATGACCAGCTAAAGAAACTTGCTTTAGTCTGAAGCTTTTAGGGTTATACAGAAAACTTTTACACAGAATAATTGTTCTACATCAACCCCTCCTGTTATGTCCCGGACATTACCTACCCCTAGATTTTTTTATGGATTGAGTTCAGCTAGTGGCGAGCAAATTGTCGCCTGTTCAACAAATAGCGGTAATTATGTAAATGTTCGTTTATGTGGCAAATAGGAAGCGGAACTTGATAATTGCTGCAACCGCGTGATGATTAACAAATCCAAATTGGATATTTTGGCGACGCAATAAAATGTTATTCCCCAGTGCAGTGCAGAGCAGGCAGGCGTGGCTCGGAATATATAGGGTGATGAGCCTATTTTGGCACCATTAGGGAGAGGGTCGCACTATTTTTTGAACAATTTTAAAAGAAGCCATATTATCTATAACCCTCCTCAGCATAAAGTATCAGTGTACTGTTTCTTAAACATCTATATAATGCTTATTTAGCAGAATTGCCTCAATTTTCAGCATAAATGAAAATAAATGTTCCATTCTGTGCATCTATTCCCACCTCAACGATCCAATTATCGCCTCATGGGTGTGCCAATTTCCACCTCATCGAAAAACAATCTAGTTGAAACGCAATGCCTCATATTCCATTTGCGTCGATTCTAACTAGGTATCCAGATCATGGACGCCAACGTGTGATTTGTAAAACGAATCATTCTGCTTTTTTCAGCCGATCAAAACAAACGTAAACATCACGCACATCAATGAAACTCATCAGCTGTTAGTAGAAGAGCGCCCAGAATTGCGCACGCAGAAAAAAACCATTCGAAGGTTAGCAACTGGAATGACAAGTTTCACATCACATTGCTTTCTCCCGATCCGAATTGTATGTGCAGATGAAAATAAAATATCTGCAATCAACAATTAGTTGAATAACTTGTAGTAATTGATTACTTATACCTGAAATTGCATTACATTATATTTACAAGTTCATGTTTTGGTTTGGCCGCACTGGTGATTCTTTTCTGTATGATGGATACAAAAAGGTGGTTTTGATTGTGGTAGTGTATCAGCAAAACATGCCAATAATAGGAACCCCCGTATTTAGTTTTATCCTATTATAACACTAGGCCTATTCTAGTGTTTGACGAGTGATTTTAAAGTGAAATTATCGTAAAAAGATTCTCCAGCTAAAATAAAGGTATGTATCAGTGCAATGTTTAGTATATTTGTGCTGGAATAACGAGATATGAGGCGGTAAATGCTGGCTCGTAAGTGTTTATTTTGCTAAGCGCCGTTGCATCCAGTTTCGGTCCACTACGTAAGTGAGGCGGAATAGTAGATATTTCAATAAGGTGATTTTGTTTTAATTAAAAGTTGGATTTAGAGGATAGTTCCAAATACATATGTGCACAACAAATAAAGAATATAACTTGAGCTTATTTTTTCTCACCTGCTTTAGCCAAATCGATAGTGTCATTATCTCATATGCTTGATTCGAACCAAGGGGTACGGAATAGGGTCACAATAGGCTCTACTGCCATAATAGGCACATCACCCTATTTTGAAGCAAAAGCAAACCAGGGCAAATTAAGAGCTCAATAAACGATAAAAAAGTTTTTCATTGCACTGAAGCTCCCATTCAGCAAATTACTCAGATGCGTTTTTTGCTTTAATATGGGGTAATGGGTAAAGAGCCTATTTTGGCATCATTAGGGAGGGTGCCTCACTATTCCATTAATTACTCGCCCTACAATTGAACTGCGTTCAGGATCTTTGCAACGTTGTTAAAAACCAACATAGGGGAAGATGGGGTAAAACGCACTCCCTAAGGACATATGATCATAACTCAGCTATAGAACATAAATCGGGAGCATTTAATTAATGATATCGTTTTGCCAACATTTTCCTCTGTAATCACAATCATAACACTTTGAAAACTAATCAAGAACATGAAAAATATTCGATTCTTCAAAATCATTAAAAATTGCCTTTCGAAAAATAAGCGGGGCAAAACGCACCTGTTCGGGGGTAAAATGCACCACAACAACGGGGCATGATGCACTACAACAAAGGGGCAGAATGCACCGCAACAACGGGGCATAATGCTCGGTGAACAAGCAAGTAGTTTTGTTTTCTAACGAGATTTCACAAAAGTGTGCCATTAAATAGCCTTAGGTTATGCAATTAGTAGGTTTTTAGAACAATTTTGCTGTTTTCGATTAAAAAATCAGTCGAATCAAAGAAGAGGGCATTTTGCCCCCGATGGAGCAGAGATATAAATTTAGCAAAAAGTGAAATTTTTAGTAGATTTTTCATATATAGTGCGACAGAATAATGAACAACGGTATAAATAGAACTGGAATGCACTGATATAATAAAACAAATTGCATTTATAAGAGCTGAAAATCCTTGTTGCGCGAGCCACGATAATGGCATGAGAAGAGCACGTTATTGTCTTTTGTTTATTTCTCGAGCTGCTATTGATGTACGGTTATCAAACTTTGACAAAGTATGTTTACTTTGGCGGACTTTCGATATAAGCAAGGGGTGCATTTTGCCCCGGGGGTGCGTTTTACCCCATCTTCCCCTAAAACACAAATGGCCTGAAATGGTGAAATGCTCGTGTTTGAGCGCATCGAAAACCGAATCGAGTGCCCCAATTATCATCCTACATTGGAGCTAATGCGATGGACAAAGGTGACAGATGCTGCTTGAACAAACGGCTTTAATAGGGCGGTCTTAAGACCACTCGAGGCCATTGGGCACTATTGAACTAAGGGGCCTCTATCATTGAACAGATATTAACAGATATATAGTTGAATAGTTCACCATACCAATTTTGAGCCAAGTAGGAAAACATTTGGATTTGTTGAGAAAAATCAAGATCTCAGCGATTAAAATATTTAAGCTCCATATCATAGAGAAGTATTTCAATCTAAAACTTGAAAACAGATAATAATAATAATATAATAATGGCAATTGGAAAAATTGCAGGACATGTGAAGGCTAGAAATAAAAGATATTGCGTAGCGTTTCTCTTAATGGCATTTGCATGATGTAGCACCCGACAGAATTAACATGTGATAATCTAATCTTCATAGTTGCATGACGTTGTTTGAGGATGAAGAGTGCTATTGCCAAGAAGCAATGATGAAGTCGGGTTTACCGTCCACCTTTCGAACATTGTATTGATAAAATAAAAATGTTTTTATTCCATGTGGTATTTATGGTGGTTTTCTTAAACTAAGTATGTAATTTGTATGTCTCAAATATTTGTAATAGTACGATTTTCACACGTTCAGTCTGAACATGTTATCATTGAGTTTATTCTATGTCAATAGTTGACAAACTTCGTTAACATATGGGTTAGGCCACTATTTTAAAGGACTATCAGAAAATTAGAACGCATTTTACTTCTGAGACAAAATTTCTCAAACGGGCCACCGAAAATAGGTAAAATAAAAATTTCAATGGATTTTCAATTATCGGTAAAAATTTGTAATAGCAAAATCAAATCCAGATTTTTCGACGAAAATATTACTATTCAAAAATTTTAACCCGTTTGGATTAAAAAATGTATTGCGGGTTACCTAATCAACCGAAGTGATTAAATCAGCAATGAAATCGGCAAGAGATACAGATTCATCGTTATTTTTTCCAATTATTTATTTTGTTCTCATCATCGTCAGCGCCACCTTGATCCCCATAGTGACGTTAAATCCAAAACCGCATACTATAAATTTTAGTCAAATAATTCCCTGCAGAGAGCTGCTTTCCTGATGTGATGAAACTGAACAAAGTTGACATCCAATTTCAAAGAAAGCTGCATATTCTCTTCCAATGAACACTTCGTCGAATCTTTCCACCCTCGAAATTAATCGATACAGTATTAATTCTAAGCATTACGCTTTGAGGTTCATTCATGTTCCATCGTCACTATAGGAATCTTTGTAATATTATCCCATTTAGCATGATTTTTTCGCTGATGAAGGTGTTTTGGTAACGAATTCAATCGACATTTCGCACGATTTTTTTTATTATTTCCGGTTCGGGAAAAAATAGAAAATTTACTAAATAACACATTTTAAATTAGAATTACTATCTCCATACTCCCTACATTTTATAGACAACGCCGGTGGTTATTTGGTATACCTGACTGCTGTTCACCCCATCGTGTCTAGGTTTAATCCTAGTCGAGGCCGTTGGGATTTTCTAAGATGAAAAATTCAAACCTTCCTTCGCGAGGGAAGTTGACCTTAAACTAACACTTCGAATTTAACATGTATCCCTCCGGCAGTCGCGCTACTTTGTTCATTTAGGCGACCGTCTGAAACTCTAAGGAGATTTCGTCTGAATTTCAGAACGTTGTTCACTCAGTGCACTACACGACTTCCAGAGAGATAGAAACTAAATTTTGAAATTGAAATATTTCTATTTCGAATCACAAGATTTCTCGATAATCATGCTCATGAAAATATTATTAGGGTCAAAAGAAAGGAGATCCTTGTTTGCACTTTTGTAGTGTTCATGTTTATTTTAACACACTTTTGGGATTTTACTTAGGTTTGGTACTAAAGAGTTAGAAATAATCGAGTGCACCTTTTTCTAATACAATCGTTAGTATGGATTTACACTCATCGTCAGAAATGGGCCCTCAAAATCTCGAGACCCCTGGCGCAGTCCCTCTGTGCCCATTAGAGTGGCTCGCGGTTGTATGGGAAAACTTTAAAATGATTTAGACTAGTGGGCACAGCACTTTTTAAGTTCCTTTTGTGGTCCCAAATGCCTGTGCAAAATTTGGTAGCGATTGCTTGCTTCCCGGGTTTGCGCATTGCGTTCAAAGTTTGTATAGGATTTTATATGGGGAAATTAATTATTTTGCATTTACGTTAATAAAGATCGCTATTTCATTCAATATGAAAAACCAGCTTTATAAAACTATATTTCAAACCTTGGTTAACAACTTTGTCGAAGACCGTAACTAGCTACGAGTTTTCAAAAAATAGTTATAACAATTTTAAAACTTACGGTAAAATACAAATGCAGAAATTGATTACTTTTTCCAACACTGCCGGTGCAGCACCGACATCGACATTAAAAACTTAAATAAATGAGAATATATTCATCGCAGAGACTTGGTAGTTATGAATGAAATGTTCAGAATGAATTACTAAATATCGTAGATGTAGTCAGAAAATGAAAAGAAGAAGAGAGGGGGGGCATGTGTACTCCCCAGTCCCTGTTTAGATTGTTTTGTATAAGACGTATAAGAATCATTACGTCCTTGTAAATGTCAACAACTGAGCTTTCTTAATATTTTGATAGACCCAAATATGAATCATACTAAAATCTTTGTTGTGGGAAATAGCATTTACAATATTTAGAATTTACACCTACAAATTTATGTGTTGTTTTTGCTTGGGGCAAAAACTAACTCAGGTCTGAAAATCGCATTGGGCTCTAACCTGAATTATATTTCTGGTTCGCCAACATCACCTCTGTTTTGCGTGAACCCAACTCAATTTCATTAAAAAACGCTTGTTTGAAATAACTATCCTGGTTTCTTTCCTAGATTCTCAAACGAAAACGTAAATAGAAACAATTCCGAGACTTTAAGGAATCTAAGGATATGCATTTTTAAAAATTCTGACTGAACGGCTAAGAAATAGGGTTTAAAATATGTAAAACTTATAAACCACTGTACCATTTTAAATGAGATAACAGTAGAGCCCTTAAATTGTAGCACTCAAACACGTAAGATTAGTTTTTAATTCGGCTGTTTAAACCTGCGTAAAAGATGTGCTCCTTATATTATACTAAACTATCTAAACAGGGAACTGGGGAGTACACAAGCCACAACCCCTCTTGTTTTCATTTTCTGACTACGTCTATGTTATTCAGTAATTCATTCTAAACATTTCATTCGAAGGTACCAAGTCTCTACGATGAATATATTCTCATTTATTTCAGTTTAAAGTATCGGTGTCGTGGTGTACTGACAGTGTTGGAAGAAATAAATTTCTGCATTTGGATTGAACCATAAGTTTTAAAATCGTTATAACTATTTTTTGAAAACTCGTAGCTAGTTACCGTCTTCGACAAAGTCGTTAACCAAGGTTTGAATTATCGTTTTATAAAGCTGGTTTTTCATATCGAGTGAAATAGCGATCTATATTAACGTAAATGAAAAATAATTGATTTCCCCATATAAAATCCCATACAAACTTTGAACGCAATGCGCAAACCCGGGAAGCAACCGACCGCCCCCAAACTTTGCACAGGCATTTGGGACCACAAAAGGAACTCAAAAAGTGCTGTGCTGAAAAATGTCATGTAAAGACGGCACTGGGCTTCAAATGGGTATGGTGATAATGAAAACAAGGCGGAAATAGACGCTATCCTATTTACAATGCATTCAAGGTAATGAAATTTTCGGGGAAAAAACGTTCATATTACGAAAGTTGCTCATAAATATTAGAAAGACTATATTTGGTCGGTGTTAAGTCAGACTGGACTAAGTTACAAAACATTGATTTTGAGAAAAACGGGTTTTAAGTTTGAATCGCAGCATCCTCTACGTTATAATTGGAAATTATTTTTTTTGCCATAATTCTTGCTTATGGTTACATATTTCAAATCTGGCAAAAGTTGAATGTATCTGAAGACATACTTTATCCAACGTTATCATTATATCATTTTTTATGTTTTGCGACTTTGTCCGATCTGACTTAAGATCGACCATTTCATCAAGCAATCCGTTTGACTAAGGAAACCAGTTCTTAATAATCCAACGAAAGTCATTTTGCGCATCTTATGAACAACAAAGCGTTTCCATATAGCTACGAATAATTCAGTACATGTACGAAAAATTCGTATATTCTACGAACGTTTTCTGTACGAGACCCAGTCATAGCAGATCTGCGAATATCTCAGTGTATTTAGTGTCTCATTGAAGTAATTCTCATTTTGTTATTTATCGCCCGTTACTTTCAATTCAACCGCAAATCTTATTCTGTACCACCCAAGAAGATAAGGAATAATCCAACCGTGCTACTTCCACTTACTCACAGCATAGCGATGATTATTTCTCATTTTAACCTACTCCTCCACATACTGCAGCTTGACACTGTTTCAACAAAAGGTCACGAATGGACCAGCGCACAGTGGGGCCGGGCCAGACAAAACCCCCAAAATGAATTATCGAATTTCATGCCTTTTATATTTTTTCTAAGTGTACCATACCTAAAATTGCATTTGCCAAGTTTTTGAGTCAATCGATTGAAAAATATAAGCGCTACGTTTTTTTGAACCGTCCAAGGTCTTGGAAATCTGCAAGAATTTGAGTGACAAAAAGTTTTTGTTCATTCTAATTCAAAAATGAAAATTTAACAACACATATAGGCGTTTCTAAAAGACAATCATCTCAGAAATTCAATGGTTTATTTCGATTTGAGAAATATTGAGTATTTAAAAAGTCACCAATGAAATCAACATAACTATGTTGTTTTTAACGTGGACTCATTTACATTCAGAGTGTCATCTCTTTATCGGTAAAAGCGTGTTGAAAGATCTCATCTTATACAACTGACGTAGAACTTTATCTAGTTTTCAAAAATCAGAGTGTCATCTTGCGCCAAAGGTTGATATTTGGTCATTTGTTAAATTAGTTTTTTCATGGAGACGCATGGTATTTTTTGATTTCATGCAGTTTTGCATTATTATTCCCCGGTGGGTTTTTTTTCTAAACGCTGCTTTTAAATTCAGGGTTTAGGGCGATTTCTTCGAACAAATATAAGCATACCTTATCTGTCTTGCAACTAGGCTCGTGTTTCTACATTTTCACAGTTATCTACAGTATAGAAAAATTCAAATAAATAGACGCCAACGATACAAACTAACTGCAACTTTTATTATATCTTTCCATGAATCCTATCTCTTTGGTATGTATTGGTCGTTAGCTTTACTGATGACCGGTGTAAAGTAAACGCGCGAGTGTGTGAAGTATTCTTTTATACCCGATTTTTAATTACTGGTCAGTGATGAAACATTTGTTTTCAAGTGCAAACTTCCTATTGAATCTATCAAAATCAACAATCAAATTCAAAACCTTCCTCAATAATTCACTTACAAATTGGCGAAAGTTTCATGCAAAAACGCCCACACCTCTATTTCAAAGCATACACAAACAGTGCAAAGTATGCTCAGGATATTTTTGCACGCAAAACCAAGTCAGACCCATAAGGAGAGATATTCATATCATCATTGTAATTGAAAATCAATGGAAAAATATTGAGCGGCTTAGCTGCAGTGTGCATCTTATGAGCAACTGTGACTAGAGCATATTAGGGCATGATTTAAGATCTTAATCAAAATCGAGTGAACATGTCGTCTTTGGCGTTAGCTATAAATAAATAAACCAACAAAACAAGAATTTAGAGCATCCTATCAAACATCTTAAGATATGCTATCTTTTATAACTGTTCTGAAAGCATACGTTCAAAAATTAGTGCATGAGGATTATCTCTTAAAGAGCTATGAAGGGATGATTTTTTTACGATGGTATTCAGATTGGACTGAACATCTACAGACAAATGTATAAAATTAAATAACTTTTCATTCACCAGAATTCCATAAATTGGAACCACCCTAGCTAAACCGTTTCTAAGGACCACCCTAGGAAATCAAAATGTTTTTGTTCACTTGCGAAATATTTTCTTGAAAAGTCAGCGCACCAAAATCACCCATTTCATTTCACTACTTTTGAGGTTTTGTCCAGCTTTTGTACGGAGTGGATCCACTGTGCAGCGCTTTTCGGTTGTCCTTTTTTCTTGGAACATCCTTGTTGTTATTTCTCTGCACATACACTTACCTCGAAACATTCAGTACGGAATCATGACGATGTCGCCCATCGGAAAGGCACCCAAAACGAAAATGAAATGTCTCTGAACAATTTCATGCTGTGACTATTTTCTAACTTTCAGAGCGATGCACGGAAGGCCGCGGGAAGGGCGGAATTCCGGGTGAATTTCTAAAAGTCTAAGAGACGGGCTGTGAGAAGCAATCCACTCTGTTATCGGGATGATCTGCGTGGAAGAAAAAATGCCCTTGGATTGGTTGAATGGCCTCATATGTCCTATCTTCAGGGAGGGCTACGAACTCCAACATAATATCTTCCTATGCATAACTCAATGCCGCATACAAGGTAGTCTCTCGTGTTCTATTGAGGAGCCTGCTCCTGTTGGCTGAATGCTTTGTAGGCGAATATCAAGGCGGGTTTCAAGAAGGACGATCAACGGCGGACCAAATGTTTACCCAGCGACAAATTCTGATATATTTCGGGAATACAACTTGCGGATTCGAAAAACGACTGTGACAGATAATGATTGAGCATGGTTTCCCGACAAAACTGATTAAGCTGGTTCGTATGACGCTGGGTGGGATAAAATCAAGTGATTCAATGATCTGATGTGCAAAGGAACATGACATCGACATCATTAGCGTTGATCACAGAGCAGTGGAGGAGGCATTGTTGTCTTTTAACAGGAAAGCTGCAAGAATCGAACTGACTGTAAACTCTGACAGGACAAAGTACATGGTAGCTGGTAGAGAACGTGGCAGTCGTGTTGGGTTCGAGGCGAAAATCGATTTGGTACGGTACGGTACAAATAAATGCATATTTGTTAGAACACTAGCGACATATGATAACGATGTTAATCGCGAAGGAAAAATGTATGTTGTCCCACAGCCTAAGGATGTGCTTAAAACTTGCTCTGTAAGGTCATGAGGCATGGATGTTGAAGGAAGCAGACTATCGAGTGCCCAGTTTGTTTGAGAGAAGAATTATGCGTTCAACACTCGGCAGCACAGTACAAAATGGAGAATGGCATAGTCGCATGAACCCCTAACGGTGCCATTGGAAGGTTAATAAAACATGGCACACTACAGTGATCTGAGCTTGTAGTGCGTAATGACTAGAGAACCAGCTAAAGTTATGATCAGCAGAGATCCTGGAAGAGGTCGTGGACTTCGCGGTATACTCCGCTGTCGCTGGCGGTGCATTGAGGAAGATGCGCGTGCGGTGGGCGTCCATGAAGGTTAGGAACCGCCAATTCAAGTTCAAGTAACCTGGAGCTCTAAAATTCATTCTATTATGATTCGGTTATCCAGATTGTTCGGTCACTAGGTCACTAAGATAATGATGACGATTATTAATTTGTTTACGCAAATTTGAAATTATGGCAGATGCATCTTGGCCGCCCTTTGATTTGGGGTCGTTTGGGAGGATAGGGCCCAATTTGTGACAAACAATTACTTACAAAGCTGAGGCACGAGGTAGAAGCTGGCGAACACATGGAAGTATACACCATTCGACGACCTTGTTATTAGTATACAAATACTACCTACTATTAAAAAATTTGTCGGCTCATGTACCATAATGAATAATTACACGGGGTTACAAAATAAAAAAAGAATGTACTTTTCAAGTGATTTAGTAAAGGTTGTAGGTTAGGTCAAATACAATACTAAGCCACATTTGATCAAATTAATATACCCTCAAAATCTTGATTTATGGCAAAAAAAAAACTATTTTTCGGGTCTAAAATATTAGTTTCACAGTCATTTTCAACCGGATTAAATTTTTTGAGTATTCTGTAACGAGGAAGAAATGACTTTATGGGGGTGGGCGTAGCGAAGCTGGTAAATCGATTGCCTTGTACGCAGCGCACCTGGGTTCGAGTCCCGACCTTGCACATAGGGTTAGAAATTTTTCATAAGAGATTATTCTAACCCGAAGAGGCGAATGACCTTTAGGTCAAAACCTCTATAATCGAAATAAAAAATGACTTTATCAACGGTATGCTATTTTTTTTTTGTTAAAAGTGTTATGCGGTATTTTCAATCACAATTGGTTGAACAATGACAGCGTTTCTAAATTAGAAACTTGCTCGCATGATCTTTCAAGGGGACGGTTTCATATAAAAATATATAAACTTTTCTATATTGCGTATACATTTGGAAGCATGTGTATAAACTTTAAAGTTTAAGTTTGAATTTTCCAGCCGAATTTGGAGATAAACAGGTCTTTAGATGCAGAATTAAATCTCTATAAATCTTTAATAAAATTTTGGACTCATTTTCCTAATTTTCATGAAAAAAATCGCAAAATATTTATTGTTTACGAGTTGTTGTCCCAAACCCGCAGAGTATTTTAAACAAAGGAACATAACATAGTATACCGTTGGAAAGGTCTTTTCTTCTTCTTTGCAGAACACAGAAATTGAAAATCGGTTGAAAAATGACTGCGTAGAAAATCTTTTAGCGGCGAAGGTCCCAAAAAAATATGAAAATTTTTGGCTATAAATCAAGATTTTGAGGGTATACAGCATTTCTCATACATTATTTGATGTTGTATTTGATGAAATCTACAACCTAGGCCACTTGAAAAGTACAAATACACTATGGCACTGTGTTTTTTTTTTTTTTTTTTTCAATTCGTTTATTTGATAAGGCAGGTTTGCGTTAGCTTAAAGGTGCCAATTTTGTTTTGTTTTACATTTTAAATTACTTAAAACTAGGGGCTTACATATTGATTTTTGAAATTAAACTAAGGCTAATTTATAGCTATACATATACACAAGGGGGTAGTATAATTTTCGTAAGATTAGAGGGGTCATTTAGTTTTTATGGCAATATGGTTTGACATTTTTAGCAATGAGATTATTGGAGCAAATAATGTTTAACTAAGGGGGAAAATTTTTACGACTATCTTAAAAGTAGAAATAATTAGAGGGCGTGATTAAATTTTGTAAAGATTCGGAGACATTAATTAGAGTTATTTTATGTGGTAGTAGAGTTGGGCATTTTCAACGAGATCATATAATATAATAGTTAAAACTAGAAAAGGCAAGAAGAGCTAAATGCTTCATGAAGATATTTGGGGGGGGGGGGGGAAGGGGTGTTACTTCTGTGTATAAGAGTCAGGGGAAGTAGGGTGGACAAACATGGCAGGGGGAGAACATTATTTCAGTTTCAGACTTCGGGAGATCAACGGATGGATTACAGAATCAGGGTGGTCTTCATCAGGAAGAATCATGTACTGGGACGCCGGGTGGTCGTTCTCGAGATGGCAGGGGTTTCTCCAGACGATTTCGTAGTGCGGCTCAGATGTTGATCGGCTACATTTCGAGTTGTGCGTGTGATGTTCGTGCTTTAGGTCCCGTGTTTGTTGGCTCATTCGACAGGGATGTTTTGTGTCGCCTTGGAGTCGCATCAAACCATCGTGGGTGTATGGTACAGGTGGAAGAGAGCGCTTCTGAGAATGATAAGGAAAAAGGGACAGTTAAAGTTGGATATTGATGGTTTTTATGAAGGTGTATATAAGGGACATATAGAGGACATCGCGGCTTGCCAACACATCTCGAACCGGGACGTTGGGTGGTCTTCCGCGGGCCCGGAGGGTATCCATAAGCCGAGACCTGGCGGAACTGTACTCGGTGCACGCCCAGACTATGTGCTCTATATCGTGATAACCGTCGCCACAAGCGCAGATACCACTCTCCACGAGCCCAATACGTCGGAGATGTGCATCCAGCGTGTAATGGTTCGCCATGAGTCGGGACATCACACGAATGAAGTCACGACCCACATCCATCCCCTTGAACCAAGGTTTCGTCGATACCTTAGGGACTATCGAATGTAGCCACCTTCCTAGCTCCCCATTGCTCCACGAGGTTTGCCAACTTTCGAGGGTTCTCTGATGAGTAATACTGAAAAATTCGTGGAAGCAAATTGGTCTTTCAAAAACGTCACCTTCAATGGCACCCACCTTAGCTAAGGAGTCCGCCTTCTCATTGCCCGGAATGGAGCAATGAGAAGGGACCCACACCAAGGTAATCTGGAAAGATTTGTCAGATAAAGCACTCAGTAGCTCCCGTATTTTCCCCAAAAAATACGAGGAATGCTTTCCATGTTTCATCGAGCGAATAGCGTCAATAGAACTCAGACTATCCGAGACGATGAAGTAATGGTCTGCGGGTAATGTGTCAATGACTCCAAGGGTATACTGAATAGCAGCTAGCTCTGCGGCGTAAACTGAAGCAGGGTCACTGAGTTTGTAGGAGGCGGTGAACTTTTGATTGAAAATACCGAAGCCAGTGGACCCTTCGAGGTTTGATCCGTCAGTATAAAACATCTTAGAACAGTCGACTTCTCGGAATTTATTATAAAAAATATTTGGAACCACTTGTGGGCGTATATGGTCCGGAATTCCAATAATCTCATCTTTCATGGATGTGTCGAAGAAAACAGTAGATTCAGAAGTATTTATGAAATGCACACGGTTGGGATTGTAAGAAGAAGGATTAATATTTTGCGCCATGTAGTCAAAGTACAGGGACATAAAACGGGTCTGAGAATTGAGCTCAACAAGCCTTTCGAAATTTTCAATCACCAACGGGTTCAAGATATCGCATCGAATGAGCAATCGATATGAGAGTTCCCAAAATCGATTTTTCAGCGGGAGAACGCCCGACAGGACTTCGAGACTCATCGTATGGGTCGACTGCATGCACCCTAAGGCGATACGCAAACAACGATACTGAATTCTTTCGAGTTTGATGAAATGTATGTTCGCGGCGGATCGAAAGCAGAAGCATCCGTATTCCAGTACCGACAGTATCGTTGTTTGATACAACCTAATTAGGTCTCCTGGGTGGGCACCCCACCACGTTCCGGTTATTGTACGAAGAAAGTTGATCCTTTGCTGGCATTTCTGTTTCAGATACCGAATATGGCATCCCCAAGTACCTTTCGAGTCGAACCAGACCCCTAGATATTTTACTGTGAAGACCTGAGCGATAGTTTGACCCATTAATAGAAGCTGTAGTTGTGCTGGTTCACGCTTCCTAGAAAATACAACTAGCTCAGTTTTCTCCGTGGAGAATTCGATACCCAGCTTAATAGCCCATGCAGACAAATTGTCCAAGGTATTCTGTAATGGTCCTTGTAGATCGACAGCTTTGGGTCCCGTAACAGACACCACGCCATCGTCTGCAAGTTGTCTTAACGTGCAGGAATTGTCAAGACATTCATCAATGTCGTTGACGTAGAAATTGTATAACAGGGGGCTTAGACATGAGCCCTGGGGAAGGCCCATGTAGCTAAATCGTGATGTCGATAAGTCACCATGCGAAAAATGCATGTGCTTTTCCGACAACAAGTTTAGTAAAAAGTTGTTTAAAGTCGCTGAAAGACCATGCTGGTGCAGCTTCTCTGAAAGAATGTTGATAGAAACTGAATCAAAAGCCCCCTTTATATCTAGGAACACTGATGCCATCTGCTCTTTATTAGCATAGGCCATTTGAATTTCGGTTGAGAGCAACGCAAGACAATCGTTCGTCCTTTTGCCTTTGCGAAAGCCAAATTGTGTATCTGACAGTAAGCCATTTGCTTCGACCCAATTGTCGAGGCGGGATAGGATCATTTTCTCGAACAACTTCCGGATACAAGATAGCATTGCGATCGGTCGATACGAATTGTGGTCGGAGGCTGGTTTACCTGGTTTTTGGATGGCGATGACCTTCACTTGCCTCCAATCTTGTGGGACAATGTTAGCCTCAAGAAACTTATTAAATAAGTTCAACAAGCGTCTCTTGGCAGAGTCTGGCAGATTCTTCATCAAGTTGAATTTGATTCTGTCTGGCCCTGGAGCTTTATTGTTACACGACAAGAGAGCAAGTGAGAACTCCACCATCGAAAAAGGTGTTTCGTTCGCGTTATCGTGACGGGACGCGGCGCGGTAGATCTTCTGTGCCGGGGCGGAATCCGGACAAACCTTCTTGGCGAAATCGAATATCCAACGGTTTGAATATTCCACGCTCTCATTAGTACTGTTTCGATTTCGCATACGTCGGGCTGTTCCCCAAAGAGTGCTCATCGATTTTTCTCTCGTTAATCCGTCGACGAACCGGCGCCAATAACCGCGTTTTCTGGCTTTCATCAAACTCTTCATTCGCTTGTCTAACGTCGCGTACTGTCGAAAACTAGCGGGTAACCCGTCGTTCCGGAAGATCTTAAACGCGGCGGCCTTCTCTGCGTACACGTCTGAGCACTCTTTATCCCACCAGGGATTGGGAGAACGTTTTTGTATGTTCGCGCCGGGTACTGGCTTAGTCTGAGCTTGATTCGCGCTGTCGAGAATCAACCCAGCCAAAAAGCTGTACTCTTCCTCCGGAGGAAGTTCTTGAGTAGATTCGATGTTGTCGGATATCGCGGCAGCATAGCTCTTCCAATCGATATTTCGTGTGAGGTCATACGAAATATTGATTGTTTCCAATGGCCTTGAGCCGTTATTGATTGAGACTACGATCGGCAGATGGTCGCTACCGTGGGGATCAGGGATTACCTTCCACGCGCATTCTAACTTTAGCGAGGTCGAGCAAAGGGATAAATCTAATGCGCTTGGGCGCGCTGGTGGGGGAGGAATCCGTGTCATTTCACCCGTGTTTAGAATTGTCATGTTGAAGTTGTCGCAAATATTGTGAATTAAAGAGGAACGGTTATCATCATAAAGGCAACCCCATTCCGTACCGTGAGAGTTAAAGTCGCCTAAAACTAGTCGCGGTGCAGGCAGGGATTCTAAGATGTCATGTAGCCGGCGATGCCCAATCGCGGTGTTGGGGGGAATATATATGGAAGCTATGCAAAGATCTTTGCCTTTGGTTGTTACTTGACAAGCGACAACTTCAATACCTGTTATCGAGGGAAGGTTAATTCTGTAGAAGGAATAGCGCTTTTTGATCCCCAAAAGCACTCCTCCATAGGGGGTGTCTCGATCCAGGCGAATAATATTAAAGTCGTGGAAGTTGAGATCTATGTCGGAAGTTAACCAAGTTTCACATAATGCAAATGCATCGCAACTCAAATTATTTATTAAAATTTTGAAGGAATCGATTTTCGGGATGATACTTCTGCAATTCCACTGTAGAACAGTGATCAAATCCGTGACCTCGTTCGATGAGTTAGCCATCGAAGGATACAATCGCTGAAAGGAGGGGCCATTTAGCAGTCAACTGCTTCAAAAATGTTCTTACTGTAGGGAGAAAAGCTAACATAAGACTTTTAATAGGATCAGTTATATTGAAAGTTTTTATTATCCAGTCCACAATGTCCGAGAGTTTGATAATTCCAGTGCCGCGATTATTCTCGAACTGAAACAGAGGAACACTTGGGATTTTTGATGTTCCGGGAAGTGCTGGGAACTCCTTCTCTGAGTTTAATCCTCCGAGACCAGGAGCTAATTGCTTCGGTTTGGTTGCAACACTTCCAATAGATGTGACTTTCTGAGTCCCGTCAAGGGATACCTTCTGGCCTTTACAACGAACTTTAGGAGAGGAAATGTTCCTCCTCTTCCTATAACTTCTAGGCGCCCTAGTAGATGTTCCCTCTTGTGGGTCATCAGCCTCGCCCTCGTTAGGAGGCAAGTGAGCATAGATGTTTGTTGAGGTTGGTGGTGTAGCTTTCTTTAGCATTTCTGCAAAAGAACGTTCGGATCGTCCAGCAAGGGAACGTTTTAGTTTATCCCCGCGTAGTTTGTACGCGGGACATGCCGAGATATCATGCAGATTCTCTGCACAGTAAGGACACTTCTCAGCATTCTTACTGCACGAATCATCTAGATGATTCTCCCCGCATTTTCCACAGCGGGCCTTATTGCTACAATGGGTGGCTGTGTGACCCAATTGTTTACACTTTGTGCAATTCATGACCCGCGGCACATACAGACGCACAGGCAGACGAACCTTGTGCAAGAGGACGTAATTTGGCAAAGCGGTACCAGCGAAGGTCAACCGATAAGAGTTTGATTGGGGGTACGTTTTTGAACCATCCCCCGCAACTACTACTGAGTGCAAACGCTTGCGCTCGAGTATTTTCACTGGCTGAAGTAAGCGGTCTCTGAAACGGCCAACCCCGTACTGCAGCAGATCCTCGCATGTCAAACTGTCATCGGTGACAACGCCTTCAGACTGTACTTTCACAGCTGGAATATACACGTGATAGTCCTTCGTAAAGTGCTCGCAGCAAGCAATATCGTTTGCCTGCTTTGAGTTAGTCAGCACGACCCTCAGCCTGTCTGAGCGGACCTTTTTTATTTCGATCACAGCCGAGAACCGTTCCGTTAGGTCTTTTGAAATCTGTAATAGATTCAGCGATTTTGTTTTGGGCCGAAAGAAGACCACAAAGGGACCGGTCGAGAGCTCTGGATATTGTTTGGGTCGGGGGAGAGCCTTAGGAGTCGACTCGATCTCCATTTGGCCATCCGGGGAGGAAGCCATCGACACCGTCAACGCACGGGGTCAGCACCCGCGCAGACGGGAAAAAGCCGTAAATGTATCAAAAAGGTAGATTTCACTTATCTGTATACTCGTTTCCCACGACGCACCAGTCCAGCTTAAATAGCTGGTTATTGTTCAATCCTCGCTTTACGAACAAAAGGCTGAGGAATGTGGCCTAACGGTTAACACACGCACAAAAGAAAATAAAAGTCCAAACCTCGAGGAGGCAGAGAATGGCAAAATAACCTTGAACGCGGATTACTGCACTGTTCTTTTTCCAACAGACCGAAAACAAAACACTTCTATCTCGATCGAGCGATGCGTAGAGACTGATGGCACTGTGTTATTTGTAATGCTCCAAAGGCATGAAGAAAGTGAACGTTGTGATACTTTAATATGAAAAGTTAATATTTAAAAAATATACATTAACCCATTCATGTCCCCTTTTTCCCTGGTGCATATAGGGCTCTAAATAATTTTTCAACGAAACTGGGGCCATCAAGGAGTATAAAAAACCTATTTTAATTAAGATAGGTTTTTCTTTCGCAGTGCTAAAAGCTGCTCAAAATTTACCATCCGATGCTCAATACAATTCCGCTACAATGATTACAATAATCAAATAGTATGGAAAAGGTAGTTAAAGACAGTCTAAATTGATAGAGCCTATCAGTTTACAATAATAATTCGAGTCATCATAAAGATATAAAAAATTTATGTTATGCCCACTGTCCTTGGCAGCACTGCTCGACCGGGATCTAGCCAGATAAATTGCAATTATCTACGAATATTACTTATATATGCTAATGCTCAAATGAAATTTAATAGTCTCAATAATTAGTTTTGTAAGCTAGTTTTGCTTTAGCCAAAGCTTGATAATCGTTGTTGTTTACAATTAAAATGGGTTTGATAAGGGTTAAAAGAAAATTATGTTTCTCTGAACGTATAGTTAGAGAATTTAAAAAAGAGGTATCACACAAGAATAGTATTTTAAAATAATTTGTCCAATTCTTTGATCAGTTTTTTTTAAATGTAATATTTTATAGAAGGTGAACCAGTAGTCATTAACCAAATGAAGAACCTTCTTCTTTGCTCAAACAAGAAATTTTTTGGCGCCAATTATTGCCATAATTAGAGAGCATAAGCGCGGAGCGAACATGTGAACGGAGTCGTAGCCACATCTTTCGCGAGGAAATTTATGTGCAACACTACCGCCAGGACAAAATATTGACAATAAAATGTGAAAAAGTTCATTTTTGTGTATACCCTTTCTAATACTTTTATCATATTCCTTTCTTATGAAAAGGTGGGAAATATTTGAACTCTTTTGAAAATTCATTGTAAGAGGGACGGCAAATGTAATTTTTGGCCCCGAGCGGCAAAACCCCTCGCGCCGCCTCAAATGATTTGGTGATTAGGCACCACAATACAAAACTGCTTTTGAGTGCCTTGTACAACATAATCCCTTGGTCACACCACCGGGTTAGTCTAACCTATTGACGTTTCACAAAAGGTGTGTATGTATCCCCACTCCATACACACGGCTTGGCAGTATCAGTCTTCGACAAATCGGGTACGCTTAAGGTTCAAATAACTTTCGGTAAGCGTTGTTCCGCTTAGTTAATAATTAATTTCTCCTACAAACTCCCTTCTAAAAATCATAAAGTGAATTACAATACAAAGAACACACAAAATGACCCGTCCCCCAAATCTTACGAATATTATATTATACCCTCTTTTATATGTATAAGTTAGCTGTAAAGTTTTTTTTTAGTTTCATTATATAAAACAAAATAATATTGAAATGTGTAACCCCCTAGTTTTAAGAAATTCAAAATGTAAAACAATGTAAAAATGGCACCTTTAAGCTAACGCATACGTGCCTTATCAAATAAACAAATTGAAAAAAAAACTTTCGGTAAGCGTCTACACGAATTGAACGCGTGATAGTATGCGTTGGAAAAAATGCGTTCAAATTTGTCACCGGTTTATCCATATAAAGCATTTATTAAACACTAAAAGAAGAATATCAGTCGATTTATTACATTACCACGATTCAAATCATGCAAAATAGTTGGTGGAAAAACAATTGACTGGGTGGAACGGTGCTTTTGAAAAAGTGGCGGTGATTTTTTGTCACACCACCACACTGTCCCGGGGTACGTAACACAACTGCGTAGTGAAAAAACCAAAGCCACTTTTTCAAAAGCACCATCCCGCCTGGTCAATTATTTTTCCACCAACTATTTTGCATGATTTGAATCCTGATAATATAATAAATCGACTGATTTTCTTATTTTAGAATTTAATGAATGCTTTATAAGGATAAATCGGTGACAAAACTGAACACATTTTTTCTACGCATACTACCAAGCGTTCAATTCTAACACATGCTCAAAAAAGGTAACTTGAGCCTTAACCCAGTGTGAAAAGGAAGTGGTATAGCCGAGGGTTAATGTTCCTGGGATATTTTGAAATAAAAATCATGTGATGCAGGTCCGGTCAATTCAGAACTGTCCCGACTAAGCTGGGACGAAATTGGTCTCTTTACGGTATGGCGATAATAGGAATACGATAAAAAAAATTGGCACAACACCCCATATCATGCTTTCCGTCGTGTGCCATCTCAAATCTTCAGTACAAACAGATTAAACAAAAGCTGTCGCTGGGAACGACAGGATGTCCGGTGTGGACATGCGAAAATTGCAGAAGTGACACGAACATAAAAATAAATAATGTCCATGGTCGATTCTACCGCGGTTTGGTAATATTTGTCTGTCTTTTTGAGTGTTTGAGCAATGCCTGAATAAAAGGCCTAGCTTAAATCGTGTCGCTGGGTATGACACGTATCTATAATATTCTGTAGACCTAGATAATTATTTTAATTTAATTAGCTATGGATGAATTTAATGTGGTGATTGGTTTTACAAAATGTGTAGAGAGAACTGTTCAAATGGTCGCATGGAACAGATTTATAAACGATAGACCTTATCCGAAATATAGAAATCACCCTGTGCTTTATTGTCATGCAGTGCTCCTAATTACCCTTGAGCTGTGGACAATAAATAAAATGAACAACGACTGTCATCCCCACAACTCACACTCCTACAATTTT
Organism: Topomyia yanbarensis; assembly: GCF_030247195.1. Lineage (NCBI taxonomy): Eukaryota > Metazoa > Arthropoda > Insecta > Diptera > Culicidae > Topomyia > Topomyia yanbarensis. The sequence continues at coordinate 325,968,268 of NC_080672.1, read as the reverse complement.
CGCTGGAGCTTTCTCCGGAGCCACACCATACATATATGGTTTGGCTGTTAGTATTTGGTAGGTCTGACTCAGATCAAAGCAGCGGCATTTTCACTAAGCTTCTCTGGCTGTGCCATAATGTATGTAGGTAATGTATTGGCTGAGAAAATCATGAGGAATATAATTGGACCGAACGAATGATGAGGATGCGGAAAATACGGGATGACAACCGTTCTGAAACTGGTGTGCTTGAATTGATACGTCATTCCGATAAATTGGAGGGTACTTTGATGGCGTGAGTGATAGGAATTATAAGATTCTATCATCTTGGACGCGTCTTTGGTTGTGGAAATTGAAACGTCGGTAATAGAGATCTTTAATTAGGAAAAATTGTGCCAGTTTTTCATATGTATTGATAGCGGGTGTCCTTACGAGTGCACTCATATCATTCTTAAACCTTAATTATTCTTTTCTGATTTTTAAATTAAAAACGCTTTTAATCCACCTAACAGTGTGATGAGACATTTCTTATAACTCTTATCACTCTCTTCGGATATTATATCGTTTGAGAACATTTAGAACTTGATGCTTCGCGATGTTTTTGATAACACATACTACATGGGATAGTGGCAGGACTCAGAGAATCGCTCAAATCAGCACAGGACAACATCAGTGCTAGAAATCTCAAACCAAATCAATGGGAAAGCGAAAAAATGGCCCATAAAATAGACATACCAACGAATTATTGTTAATGCTCTGTTAATAAAATATCTAAATTGTGGTGGGAAAACTGAATTTTCCTGAAGGGGTTATATATTGTACTGAGCCAAAAAAATCGAAATTTGTTTTGAATCGATTTGAAGTTTATACTTTACTCAAATTTCCAACGCGACTGAGAACTAAGAAATCAACACTTTTTTCTTGAAAAGGGCGATACTAGCAGTGATACCATTCAAAGAAAATCAACAGTGAATATTTCCAGACTTGGTTTTATTTCCTATTTAAAAACTATTGTGTTTTTTACATCCTAGATTGCATGTATCAGTGATCGAAACCCAAAACTTCATAAAGTATTTGAAATTATTAAATTAAAATTTGTTTTTGCTATTGAAATTGACAAAATGATAGTATCACCCCTTTGGCGATTGTTTACTTTTTCGGTCCCACCTATTAGCATTGAAGTATCGCCCTTACGTTTTTTACAATAATTACCGTTCTACACCACCGATTTCGTCCGGGTTTTTTTCAATAGCGATCATTGTTACTATTTACAGCTGGTACCAGCTTGATAATCCTAAAAAATACGAAAATAACAGTTTTGCCTCTAAACTGCTAGCAAAAAAAGTATCGCCCTGTTTGTTTGCATGGAGCGTGGAGGGCGAAACTTTAAATAAACAAACAAAAATACAGTTTCGCCCGTTGTATTTTCTGCTGTAGTTTAAGAAAACAATATCGTAGAATCAAAATTTTTAGGATAATTTGTTGCGTTTCAAAGCCCTCATTCGCATGTATGAAAAAAGCCATATGTTTACATTTGTAAGTATCGCCCTTTTCACAAAAAAGCGTTGAAATGAAATCGCAGCTCCTGATATCACGCTATCTCTGAAGTGCATGCGTGCATAGTTCCAAATTTTACTTCGAAAACGACTTTTTCTAAAGGTGACTTCCCAGTAGTATCCTTGATTTGAATTATTATCGCTAATCATAATGCCAAAGAACAAATAAAAACCTAACGAAAACGAACCGTTTGGGAAAATCATCATCATTACTGGAATTTTCATTTTCACGAATCTTTTCGATAACCTTCCGTCACTTGCGTTAATGCACTGGGTGCACAGTGCTCTGAAAATTTAGCGAAATCGTCTTAGGGCACCAGCGGGTCTAATTCAGAGCTATCTGCGCGGCGAGTTTAATCTATAAAGAATACTAAAAATTAATTTCTATTCCATAATTTTCAGTTCAGCAATTCGAGAGATCGTGCTCACCGCAAGCTATGAAAAATAGACTACGTTGTGAAGCGATGGTCACTATTTATTAAAAATCACGGTTAAATAAAAAATTAAACTATTAAAAAATTTCAAATAGTTTATAATTTTCACAAACTTATTAGGAAAAATGTATTAATAAGCTTTCGTAGTATTGTGTAGGAAAAAAGCTGAAAATTTTAGTATTTTCTCTATCTGCAACATATAAACCCTCAAGTATACCAATTAATTGGTATACGAATTGGAATAGGTTCGCCAAATTTTGGAAGAAGTCCTTAAAATAACCCCTTGAAAGCTACCTAAAAATTGTTGTAGTTCGATGCAATAAAAAAATCCCCAAAAATGAAATGTACCTATTAATGTGAAACACAGTGAATAATACATACAATAAAGACCCATTTTTATCAATCTCATGGTGTATTTTAGGCTGACAAAATGGGGACATTGACTAAATCGGGCAATTTTTTTCTTTATAATGAACTGAAGCTGTTAAAATAATCTTCCAGTCCCTTGATGTAGTCTGATAACTATTTCCGATTATGATGAACTTTTTACTTTGCATATTTCAATCTTCATGATAAGGAAAACATGCTCAAGAAAGGATTTACTCGAATTCAGTCTTGTCCGTCTGCTAGAGCCCATCAAACATATGTTCATATTTGGCTGATAAAATCGGGGTTTCAATGTATTATAATAGATATTCAGCATTCGAAGAAATTTCATGTGAACGAGTGTAGAAGGACTTTGTTTCTACTTACTGGAAGTCAGCGGCGTAGCCAGAAATTCGGTTTGGTGGGGGTTTGGTGAAAATCGATCTTACTGTCCAAACGGCATAATTCCGAAACCGTAATTTTTGAAGTTTTAAAATTATACAGAATTATTTTTTTCAGAAAATAGTGACAGAGTTCGTGTCTTTAGCGAAATTTTTGAGACTTTATTGTAGTCATGAATATTAACCTGAGAAAATTCACCATAAATACTTCTTGGACGATATACCGTCAAAATTATTTTATCAAATGATGCGCTGTTTAACGTTTGTAAAACTCATCGAAGATACTAAACCTCCGAAATTGGTGGTTTCAAAATGATGCTATCTTGACCTTAAATTACTGTTTTTAAACACATTATACATATAATTGGTCATATAACAAAAATCAAATGCTCATCAAAATCGATCAGGAACTGGGAAATCGTCATTTTTCATAAACTTCTCTCTACATTCGGAAAGTGTTATCCTCGTTATTAATCATATTAAGTTTTCGTCTCAACTCGACGCATTCCCAAAATAAAAACCTGTTTTAATCCACTTAGTAGTGCAATTGTGCTTGTCTCATTTGTCCGGACTACGATTCCATGGCTGGTTATGTTCAATACAATGGTGGGAATGAATATTACATGTTCAGTACGATTTGCACATACATTCAATGGATCGACAGCCACGATCTTGAGATATTATGTGATACTGAAACATCGCTTGAAACCAGCGTCAAATCATGGAGAAAGATCCGGGAGGTCCAGGTCCTGCCGAAATTTTTCAACTTGTTAAGAAATTTTAAACTAGTTTTATTTTTAAAGTAGCAACCCCTCACTGCATACCCCCCTCGGGCCGGTATAATTGAAGATTTTTAGAGTGATTGCATAACCTTTCTATATGAGAAAGGCAAAAATGTACCAAAGTCTAAAAAAGTCAATTTTTGTCAAACATCTCAATTTTTCATGCATTTTAAAGTCATTTGGCATCAAAAATACAAATTTGATTTTGAAAATTTTTCATTTCAGTTTATATGGGAATTTGCTGCGTGATTGCACTCTTCAACTCGTAACCCCGGAACCGGAAGGCCAATCAATAAAAAAAAATCAATAGCAGCCGATGGGAAGGTTGTACCTTTCATTTGAGACTAACTTTGTGCAAATCGGTCCAGCCATCTCTGAGAAACAGAGGTCGCATTTTTTTCCACATACACACAGACATTTTCCGATCTCGACGAACTGAGTCGATTGGCATATGACACGGCCCTCCGGGTCGGAATTATATTGACGAATTTTAGAGTGAATGAGAAAGACAAAAACATTTTTAGGAAATGTTGAAAGTTATGCATTTTTTTTTGGTGAACAGTTCTATGTTTCATAGACATTAAATCAATTTTAACTTCGCTTCCTATTAAATAAAGACCCTTATTACAGTACATCTCTACAAAAACGGAGTCAATTTGAAAATAAATCTGAGGATTATGATTGATTACAGAACTCTGGAATTTTCTATTGGAATGTTTTCAGGCAGGAATTTGATATTGATGCAATTAGACAACTGTGAAATCAAGACCAATAGATCAGTTACATATCAGGAGGACCCCATTCCGACAATTTATCAAAAGTCCTCATGATGTTTAAAACAACAGGTTATCAAACTACGGATCAGATAATTGTTATTATAATATTGAATTAAATCAGTCTGCATCAATAAATTTTCAACTTCAGTTCAATATTTCTTTTGGGTGTGGTGGGGGGGGGGGGGGGGGACAGTGGTTGTATGGTGGTCAACCCCAAAACCTTCTCTTGGCTACGCCGTTGCTTGGAGTTATTTATTTCGCTTTTCATTTTCCGAAAGGTTTCAGATCGATCCGATGGTTATAAGTTAGAAAAATTGCAGTCAGAAGGTTCGCACAAATGAACATTTTTGCACTGATAAGATATCAAGTTCCTTCCAGACAACTTGGAAGTGTTCGGCGATTATTTCTAGCGGTTGTAGATACAAAAATGAAATACAAAATTCGTTTTTTCGAAATACTGTTTGGCTTATTTCAATGGATTATTACTATATTGAACAATAAATAGGCGACAAAGAGTAATCCACAAACAGCAAGCCATAACTTTTAAAGTATTCAAAACAGATACTTGAAGTCTTCGGTAAAGTTATTCGCAAAAGTAAGAGCTACAAATTTGCTGAAGACATCATTTCGATATAATCACTTCCAAGAAAATTTGTGAAAATATCTCACTCATAGGGTGATTAATCAGCAAAAGCACAATACCAAAAGAAAGGGCATATTGCCTCCATTATATTCTCCGAAGATACTATTGACCTAAAATAAGCCGTTTTGGCATTAATAATAGATTACATGTTTTTGGTCATATTTCTGGCAATGGGAAATGATAAAAATCTTTCGTCCGCATTTAATGTTAAATATCTCTTTTGATAATAGTCCGATTTCAACAACCTATAGCTTGTTCGAAAGGTATTCGTTAAAGCTATCTAAAAATATATAAATTGTTAATCAATATTGTCAATTTCGGCAGATAATTCAAAAAAACTGCGAAAAACGCCATTTTTACGCATTCAAGCATTCATATCTTGGAAACTAAACATCAGAATCAAAAACAAATTAATAGCGTTCATACTGTTTTTTAGTTCTTTCATTTAAATTTGGTTTGGATAAGATCGGTTCAGCCATTGCTGAGAAACACGAATGAGAATTTGTCCGTTACATACACACACACACACAGACACACACACACACACACAGACATTGTCCCAAATCGTCGAGCTGAGTCGATTGGTATATAAGACTCGGCCCTCCGGGCCTCGGAAAAAATCTTGAAAGTTTGAGCGAATTCTATACATTTCTTTTATAAGAAATGTAAAAACAAAAACAAATTAAATTCAACCAACAAACTGACAGTTGTCCCTCTAAATGACGTATCTGCAAATCAGTGGTGCAAATTTTCATTTTCAAATGCCAACTTCTAGTTCAATTCAACCCCAACTGTGATTCAAAATCAAAGCCTCCCTCATTCACTTTCAAGTTGGTGGGATTTTCATGACCAAACCGTACGTCTTCATTTCAAATTGATGCCTTTTCATTCACTAACCAAAGTTGTCATGTGCTCTGTACATGCCAGTTTGGGTCAAATGTTGGAATGTTATGCGTTTTCAAGCTTTCATGAACAGCAAAAAGTTCAGAGTAGTTTTGCTTGAAAAACCTAGTCGATACCCCAGTAGATTGATATTCACAGGGTCGATGAAATTGAAAATGATTGGAACATCGGCTCGGCTGTTTGAATGAATGATGCCAACTGAAGACTGCAAATTGAACATAGTAGGGCATGATTTGAGATGTGTCTTTCCTTCAAGATCAAAACTACCTGTTGAAAATTTGCAGCAAATATCTCGTTTGCCTCATTGTTAAACGGGACAGCACCCCACACAGCATGATCTGGTACTTTGTCAATCCGCTAGCAGTCTTCCATCCCAAGTTTCATCTACAAACTATGGTAGATCTGATAAGGCAACCTATAGACTCGTGCAAGTCGCATGGGTTTGGATGTGTTATTGTCATAAAAGGAAACAAACTAAAAAATGTTTTTTTTAATAGTTTCGGGCCTAAAAATTGAAAAAGGACTGAGACATTAACTCACTGTACTAATCTGCATCAAAATATGCTTTAACCCGCACACTCCTAAAGATCCCTATTGAAATAAGTTTGGAGCAGGTTTTTAAAGCTATTTTTTCAACATTTTCCAAAATTTATCCAATGAGTAACTAATTTTCAATATTTTATAATAAATAGAAACCTTGTTTACTAAAGCGAATTCTTTCAGAATGAACCCTTCAATATACAGTAAAGACCCGTTTTCAGCAGCCCCTTGGCAAATTTTAGGCTGATAAAACAGGGACATTGATAAAATCGGGATATATATTTTCTGTCTTTTTAATGAACCGAAGCTCTTAAAATATTCTTCTTTGTTCATTAGATATAGCTTTGCAACCTTTTCTGATTATTTACTTTAAGTTCCACTTAAGGGGGTGTGACAGTGCAAAATAAAAGAATAAAATTATATTTTTATTTTTAAATTTTTCGGATCTCTAATGGGCTGCAAAACGGTGAGTCGACAACCTGGAAGGAGCGTCCAACATAGATCTGGTCCTCACAAGTCCCTACCTCGTGCTTCCCCGGGTCATATGACTACAACGACCGCCAGCTAAGAGTTGTGTGCTTAGCTGGTAGTGCAGCTTGGGCACTGTCCCGAGCGTCTGTTCACCAAGGCGGTGCGGCTCAAACAGCGTCTGTTCTGACATCCAGCGGCTGAGTATGAAATGCTGTATTGCGTCAGCTATACCTAAGGTGGCAGCCCGACCAGCGCGATGTAAGGTAGCCTACCGAACCCTCCCACTTACCACGAAAAGAGAAGAAGAAAAACGAACGATACTTTCGGCAACCGACCCGGCTACGAAATACGGACAATTATTGGAGACTCGGAACATGGAATGTCAGGACTTTGAATGAACCCGGACGAGTGTGTCTTTTGGCTCGCGAACTGCAGACGGTTGGAGTGAGCGTAGCTGCGATTCAGGAGGTGCGGTGGCCTACACATCAAAAAAATATGAATTTTATCATTGACGTAATTGCGAACATGATACAATTTAACAACCAGTAATTTACGAAATGACGAAACATTACCGTGTTCCGTTTAATATTACAACATCTGTGCACCAACAAACGATAAACTCGATGACGTGAAGGACGCGTTTTACGAGTGTCTCGACAAAACCTACGGAGAGTGCCCAAAGCATGACGTGAAAATTGTTATCGGTGTCGCCAACGCTCAGGTCGGTAGAGAAGACTTTTTCGGTCCAATCATTGGTAAGGAGAGCCTTCACTCTGTAACCAATGACAACGGCCTGAGTCTAGTGACCTTCGCTGCAGCTAGAAGGATGGCCATCAGCAGCACTTACTTTGCACGCAAAGACATCCATAAGCACATCTGGATGCACCCGAATGGCGAAACTTGCAATCAAATAGACCATGTCCTGGTAGACGGCCGACACTTCTCGGATATTATAAATGTGAGAACCTTCAGAGGACCAAACATCGACTCTGATCACTATCTCGTTGTCAGTAAGATTCGAGCACGGTTATCAACCGTAGCGAATTCAAGAACTCAGCGACCGTTGCGTTTCAATATCCAGCGCTTCTCAGCAGAAGCTGTAATGGACGAGTACCGCCAGAAGCTTGATGAGTGGATAAGGGGAATCAACGTAGACGACAACCTCAACAATCTGTGGGAGTCAATCGACGGAGCGGTGAGCACAGCAGCGCGAGAAGTAATAGGTACTGCTCAGAGACGACCCAGAAACGGTTGGTTCGATGAGCAGTGCCCGAGAGTGACGGATGAGAAAAATGCTGCCAGAAGCCAAATGTTAGTGTCTGGTACCCGGCAGAACAGAGAGCGGTACAAGGAAGCAAGAGGAGCCGAAAAAAGAATTCACCGCAGAAAGAAAAAGCAGCATGAGGAGAACGTCATTACTGAGGCGCAAAACAGTATGGAGCAAAATGATATGCGGAAATTTTATGAAACTGTCAATAGCGTACGGAGAAAAACAGCGCCGTCTCCCGTCATGCGCAATGACCGGGAAGGTAACTTGCTGACAGAAAAAACTATGGTAGCAGCCAGGTGGACAAAGCACTTTGAGACATTGTTGAATGGAGAGAATGTTAGCGCGTCAACGAACAGAATAAGGATAAGTGACGATTGACAAGCTGTGGAGCCTCCGACGCTTGAAGAGGTGAAAAAGGCAATCAAAGAGCTGAAAACTGTAAGGCTGCTAGAAAGGACGAGCTCCCGGCCAAACTTTTCAAACACGGTAGTGAGCAGCTGCACGAAATACTTCACCGTACTCTTTTGAAGGTATTGGAAGAAGAATAACTACCTGCTGACTGGCTAGAGGACCTCATTTGTCCCTTATACAAAAAGGGACACAGACTGGAGTAAGCCAATTATCGAGGAATATCGCTCCTCAATTCGGCATACAAAATTATGTCACATATTCTGTTCAACAGATTGAGGTCGTTGGAGGAGTCTTTCGTCGGCGAATATCAAGGTGGTTTTCGTGAAGGCCGATCAACAACGGATCAAATGTTTACCCTGCGACAGATCCTAGATAAATTCCGGGAATACAACTTGCAGACACACCATCTGTTCATTGATTTCAAAGCGGCGTACGATTCAGTGAAAAAATTTACGCATTAAGTTCGATTCACCGGGCTCAGCGAAATTTTCCTGGGGATCCCGTTCGTTAGTATATTCAGCAAAACAATTTTATTACCGAGTTCTCCGCGTTGAATACAGGTCAATAATTTCATATAATGATTTCAACATGCAGGCAATGTACATGTATGACAGGTGGGAGTGCTCTGAAGTGGTTTTAGCGGAGGTAACAACATAAAATCATGTATTGGACATTTTACAATGATTCTCCTTAACCCTGCAAAACCACGTGGTTGGCAGCAGAGGGTTAAGTTGTTTGGAAGAGATGACAGTTAATATATGATAACTAAAAATATAAAATTGTTCTATAAATTGCAAAGTTATTGCCGCGTTGACCTGAAAACATGGTTTTCCGACGAAACTGATTAAGCTGATTCGTGTAACGCTGGAATAAGGATAAGTGACGTAACTTTAGACGGATTGAAGCAGGGTGATGCGCTGTCAAACTTGCTGTTCAACATTGCTCTTGAAGGTGCCATCACGAGAGCAGGCGTGCAAAGGAACGGTACCATCGTCACTCGGTCGCATATGCTCCTAGGATTTGCGGACAATATCGATATCATTGGAATCGACCACATCACAATCAACACCAGCAAGACGAAGTACATGATAGCTGGAAGAATACGTGGGTCCAATAGTGATGTTGGTGGTGAAGTGGTGTTAGGTGGTGATAAATTTGAAGTAGTGGAAGAATTCGTGTACCTTGGAACTCTAGTGGCGTGCGATAATGATGTTACCCGCGAGGTGAAAAGGCGTCTTGCAGCTGCAAATAGCGCTTTTTTCCGGACTTCGTAGCTAGCTGAAGTACCGTAGTTTGCAGACAAAATTCACGTTGTACAAGACATTGATAGTTCCGGTTGCCTTGTACGGCAATGAAACGTGGACGTTAAAGGAAGTTGATCGTAGAGCGTTCGGTGTCTTCGAACGTAAGGTGCCTGCGAACAATACTCGGCGGTAAAAAAGGAAATGGCATCTGGCGGCGTCGCATGAATCACGAGTTATACCAAGTATATAATGGAGTGGATATTGTCAAGCTAATAAAAAACGGCAGGTTGCGGTGGGCTGGTTATGTGGCACGAATGCCGTAAGAACGACATTCAAAGATAATATTCAGCAGAGAGCCGGGAAGAGGTCGACGACTCCGTGGCAGGCCGCGTATACGATGGCTGTTTGCAGTGGAAGAGGACCTAAAATCACTCAATATCCAGGGTGACTGGAAGAGATAGGCCCAGGACCGAGGAGAATTCTTCACTCGGCATAGATTCAACGAAGCGAATTGTTGCCCATCAAGTATCAAGTAAGTAAGATAAAAATATATGCCCAAGAAAGGATTTACTCGAATTCAACTTGGTTCATCTGCTAGAGCCCATCAAACTACCAACTATCATATGAATATATTTCATATGAAGCTGATAAAATCGGGTCAAAAAGCTGATAAAATCGGGGTCTGATAAAATCGGGTCTCCACTGTATTTGAGGCATAAAACTTCACCGTTGATTGTAGCATAAGAAACGGACTCACTTAATGCAGAAGATCTGCACGAAGAGAGATCTGTGGTTTCAAAAAATCGATGTTTTGCATTTTTCTACTATAAATCATGTTACAAGTACACCTCTAATAAGTTTTAACGGAATACGCATTATTTTTGGTTTTCCGCGAGCTTTGAACATGGTTGCGCGCTGTCCACTGTTACTCGGCTCCGCCGGATTCCAACAAGTCGGGTTTTTGCAACTGGTTGGCAAGATATCTCAGAGACTAATTTATCATTCAACTTGGAACAACTTGGGAAATGCTTGAAAAACGAACCGCTATCGCCTGACGTGAGTTTTTTTTTTCATTTTGCATTTTCACTTACAGCTTTGACGCCATCATATCCGAGAAACAGTATAAAAGTTTGTGCATTGGGCCGAAGTCCCAAGGGTTGCAGGTTCGAATCCTGCCTCTGGAGGATTTTTTTCGCCTAATTGCTTTCGCTTAACTTACCATTTCGATCTGTTTTCCCCGTTGAATACCACCAGAAAGTCTGTTTGTTATGGTATAAGAGATTGTGCAAAAGATTCTCTGTGTACCATCGCATTGAGTTTGTACTTCATGCTCAGGTAGGAGGGAATGGATTACTCCACTCGGAATCTCGCCATAAAAACACCATTTGAAAAACCGACAAGTGGTTCCTAGATATGTCCTACGTGATGTATTCTACTTCTTCCAAATGTGACATGATTCTTGTAATGTCCACGGTGCAAGTAAGTGGTGGAGTTTGTTCGAAATAATAAACATCTCCAACATTTTTACATTTCTTATAAAAGAAATGTATAGAATTCGCTCAAACCTTCAAGATTTTTTCCGAGGCCCGGAGGGCCGAGTCTTATATACCAATCGACTCAGCTCGACGATTTGGGACAATGTCTGTGTGTGTGTGTCTTTGTGTGTATGTAACGGACAAATTCTCATTCGTGTTTCTCAGCAATGGCTGAACCGATCTTATCCAAACCAATTTTAAATGAAAGAACTAAAAAACAGTATGAACACTATTAATTTGTTTTTGATTCTGATGTTTAGTTTCCAAGATATGAATGTTTGAATGCGTAAAAATGGCGTTTTTTGCAGTTTTTTTAAATTATCTGCCGAAATTGACAATATAGATTAACAATTTATATATATTTAGACAGTTTCAACGAATACCTTTCGAACAAGCTATAGATTGTTGAAATCGGACTATTATCAAAAGAGATATTTAACATTAAATGCCGACGAAAGATTTTTATCATTTCCCATTGCCAGAAATATGACCAAAAACATGTAATCTATTATTAACGCCAAAACGGCTTATTATAGGTCAATAGTATCTTCGGAGAATTTAATGGAGGTAATATGCCCTTTCTTTTGGTATTGTGCTTTTGCTGATTAATCCCCCTATGAGTGAGATATTTTCACAAATTTTCTTGGAAGTGATTATATCGAAATGATGCCTTCAGGAAATTTGTAGCTCTTACTTTTGCGAATAACTTTGCTAAAGACATTAAATATCTATTTTGAATACTTTAAAAGTTATGGCTTGTTGTTTGTTGATTACTCTTTGTCGCCTATTTATTGTTCAATATAGTAATAATCCATTGAAATAAGCTAAACATTATTTCGATAAAACGAATTTTGTATTTCATTTTACTATCTACAACCGCTAGAAATAATCACCGAACACTTCCAAGTTGTCTGGAAGGAACTTGATAACTTATCAGTACTAAAATGTTCATTTGTGCGAACCTTCTGACTGCAATATTTCTAACTTATAACCATCGGATCGATCTGAAACATATCGGAAAATGAAAAGCGAAATAAATAGCTCCAAGCAACGGCGTAGCCAAGAGAAGGTTTTGGGGTACACCATACAACCCTAACCCCCACCACACCCAAAAAAAATATTGGATTGAAGTTGAAAATTTATTGATGCTGACTGATTCAATTCAATATTACAATAACAATTATCTGATCCGTAGATTGATAACCTGTTGTTGTAAACATCATGAGGACTTTTGATAAATTGTCGGAATGGGGTCTTGATATGTAACTGATCTATTGGTCTTGATTTCACAGTTGTCTAATTGCATCAATATCAAATTCCTGCCTGAAAACATTCCAATAGAAAATTCCAGAGTTCTGTAATCAATCATAATCCTCAGATTTATTTTCAAATTGAGCTTGTTTTTGTAGAGATGTACTGTAATAAGGGTCTTTATTTAATAGGAAGCGAAGATAAAATTGATTTAATGTTTATGAAACATAGAACTGCTCACCAAAAAAATGCATAACTTTCAACATTTGCCAAAAATGTTTTCCCCTTTCTCATTCACTCTAAAATTCGTCAATCTAATCCCGACCGGGAGGGCCGAGTGTCATATGCCAATCGACTCAGTTCTTCGAGATCGGAAAATGTCTGTGTGTGTATGTATGTGTGTATGTGTGTATGTGGAAAAAAATGTGACCTCTGTTTCTCAGAGATGGCTGGACTGATTTGCACAAAGTTAGTCTCAAATGAAAGGTACAACCTTCCCATCAGCTGCTATTGAATTTTTTATTGATTGGACGAAAAATGACGATTTCCATTCGACTCTAGCAGGTTCTGATCGATTTTGATGAGCATTTGATTTTTGTTGTATGACCAATTATATGTATAGGTCAAATGTTTAAAAACAGTAATTTAAGGTCAAGATAGCATCATTTTGAAACCGCCAATTTCGGAGGTTTAGTATCTTCGATGAGTTTTACAAACGTTAAACAGCGCATCATTTGATAAAATAATTTTGACGGTATATCGGTATATATGCGAAAATAAAAAGTTCATCATAATCAGAAATAGTTATCTGACTACATCAATGGACGAGAAGAATATTTTAACAGCTTCAGTTTATTATAAAGAAAAAAAATTGCCCGATTTAGTCAATGTCCCCATTTTGTCAGCCTAAAATACGCCATGAGACTGATAAAAATGGGTCTTTATGGTATGTATTATTCACTGTGTTTCACATTAATAGGTACATCTCATTTTCCAATTCGTATTCCAATTAATTGGTATACTTAAGGGTTTATATGTTGCAGATAGAGAAAATACTGAAATTTTCAGGTTTTTTCCTACACAATATTACGAAAGCTTATTAAACAATTTTTCCTAATAAGTTTGTGAAAATTATAAACTATTTGAAATTTTTTAATAGTTTAATTTTTTATTTAACCGTGATTTTTTAATAAATACTGACCATCGCTTCACAACGTAGTCTATTTTTCATGGCTTGCGGTGAGCACGATCTCTCGAATTGCTGAACTGAAAATTATGGAATAGAAATTAATTTTTAGTATTCTTTACAGACCCGCTGGTGCCCTAAGACGATTTCGATTTTCAGAGCACTGTGCACATAATAGTTCTTAAATAGGAAATAAAACCAAGTCTGGAAATATTCACTGTTAATTTTCTTTGAATGGTATCACTGCTAGTATCACCTTTTTCAAGAAAAAGCGTTGATTTCTTAGTTCTCAGTCGCGTTGGAAATTTGAGTAAAGTATAAACTTCAAATCGATTCAAAAAAAAATTTCGATTTTTTTGGCTCAGTACAATATATAACCCCTTTAGGAAAATTCAGTTTTCCCACCACAATATAGATATTTTATTAACAGAGCATTAGCAATAATTCGTTGGTATGTCTATTTTATGGGCCATTTTTTCGCTTTCCCATTGATTTGGTTTGAGATTTCTAGCACTGATGTTGTCCTACGCTGATTTGAGCGATTCTCTGAGTTCTGCCACTATCCCATGTAGTATGTGTTATCAAAAACATCGCGAAGCATCAAGTTCTAAATGTTCTCAAACGATATAATATCCGAAGAGTGATAAGAGTTATAAGAAATGTCTCATTACACTGTTAGGTGGATTAAACACGTTTTTGATTATATGTTCAAACCAAACAAGATACAAGTTTGTTAGGAGTCACCGAAAAACATGTTTTGCTACAATCATAATTTATAGCATTTGTCATCAATTTCGATTAATCATCTCATTATTCAGAGAATGTGTACTTAAATGTTTATGAAAGCGTGAATCGAGCAGCTTTCACAGTGATCTTATTCAACCTGACCGAGAAAATAACAGCAATCATTGTTAGCTTGGTCGTACGCCTGTCTCCCGGAACCCTCCCAGGATATCCAGTCTCCAGTTTCATCTTTATGGCATTTGTGGCCGCCGCGTACTTCTATGACATTTGCTGTTTTTTGTTGTTGTTTGCCTGTCAGCTACTTTCCAGCACGCATTGTGCATTGTGCTGTCAGGTGTTTTTTTCTCTTCTTTCTTTCAACTGCAGATGGACGACATGGTTTTCTGTTCTGCCTGGAGGTGCAAGGAAAAACAGCTTTTCCAACATGAGAGCCAACCTTTTGTCAGGTGCTGATCCTTAGTTATGCATTCTGGAGGGCCATTTCGTGACCACTCGAGGGCTTTCGCTATTCAAGGATTGGTCACACCCAGGCTGTGGATCAACAGGCTTTGAATTCCAATTCTTTCGTCCGTCCTGCAGATAATGAACCTTGTTGAAAAGCGTTGGATGCGAACAATGGCAATGGAAAGTGTATGCAATGTTCGAGTGTTCAACCATAAAGCGTGTTTTGAAGAGAAATATAAAATATGTAACAGTAGTTCATTGTTACTGTATGGTAAGCCGTCGACAGATGACATCTGTTGGATTGTTTTGTTGTTTCGGTCTATCGGAGCAATAACATCGACTTCGAGCTTGTTATTTTTCCTTAGTTACGAAATATTTTACGGTAAATCGGTTCTTGGATTACAAATAAGGCGCTATTGTGTGCGTATTATAGGTATTACGGCATCGGTGTGCGACTCAAAAGTAATATACCAATTGACATTTCGATTCCCGTTAAAAAAGAAGAGTCGCTGAATTATTACGTGAGGAAACCAAAATATTTTGCAGTGCAAAAAGCGGTAAAAATCCTTTGACTTGACTTTGCATATGGTTGTAAATGAGCTTTCAGAAATCCTAACAGAAGTTAGTGCGCACACATACGTGTCATTTAGTAAACAGCTGATAGCATATTTGACCACGTGTGGTGTTTGTTGTGAAAAATTAAAAGTTGCAAATTTCCAAATCAGTCCCGCGGAAAAACCTACTTGTTCGCATTTGGGGGTATGCTAACATACAGTGATATAATTATTAACCCTAGAACGTTGCACTGGGTTACAAATGTATCCCACGCCTTCTCTGGAGCCTTGTGAAAACGAGAATTCTGCATTTATCGACCTGGGACCCTAACCATAATTCAATTTAGAGTTCCTAGTAAGAGTACGAAAAGATGGTATAGGCAGTTTGCTTATAGCCTTCGTGGAAGCAGGTATCAAAGTTGGTGTGGGGTACATTGGGTCGGTGTTCAGCCAGACCGGATTAAGTCGCAAAACATCGAAAAATGAGATAATGATAGCACTGGATAACGAATTTCGTCAGCTACATTCGACTTTTGCCAGATTTGAAATATGTAACAATAAACAAGAATTATGGCAAAAATGTATTCTCAATTATAATGTTAAGGATGCTGCGATTCAAACTTTAAACTCGTTTTTCTTGAAATCAATATTTTGTCACTTAGTCCGGTCTGACTTAACACCGACCATTTTACCCCAGTGTACGGTTGCCACTAATAAAACACTAACGTTTCATCAGGTTTCGTGCTGTCAGTGGAATTGTGATTCGTGACAATACCAGTTTAAATACTGGTTTTTTTTTTTATCTTAAAATACGTTTATTTAGGCCCAAATGCTGTAGCTTAACGAGGCCGATAATTCATTTTTTTTTATATTACATGTCACATGTTAGTGGGGGAAGGGAAAGCCGTATTTAGGGGCGGCTTGCTCCCCTCTTATGTAAGTAAAGGAAAAAGGTAGGAAGTGGGATACATATTGTGTAATTGACATCGTCGTTTGCTGATTGATCATTGTGGCGGATATGCACACTTTGTTGTAGTGTTGTAGTTTCCAGCCTGTAATCGCAGGGGCGAGGTGAGGGTCGATATTTCGGATAATTATTGGCACTCTATATCGTCTGCATGTGCGGTATGTCATGATGTTCTGGATAGACGGTTATCAAGAAGAGTGTGCACCGAAGACTCGTGAAGCAATGCCATATTGTAGATACAGGGATAGGTTGGTGAGATTCTACTGTGAATGAGAGAGGGTAAAATGTATTAAACTTGGACATCAATGGTTTTCAAAAAGATATAGATAAGAAAAATATAGGGGTGGTCACGGCTTGCCAGGACGTCCCGGACTGGCACATAGGGTGATCTACCTCGGGCCCGAAGGGAATCTATTAGTTGGGACCTGGCAACACAGTACTCTGCGCACAGCCAAACAACATGCTCGATGTCGTGATAGCCGTTCTCACAAACACAATGATTATTTTCAGCAAGCCCTATACGACGGAGATGCGCGTCAAACGAGTAATGGTTGGACATGATCCTTGACATCGTACGAATAAAGTCCCGGTTCACATCCAACCCCTTAAACCAAGCATTCGTTGATACCTTCGGGATAATGGAATGTAGCCACCGTCCCAGATGCCCATTTCTCCATGAGGTTTGCCAACTATCGAGCGTCCTCTGACGAGAGATACTGAAAAATTCGTTGAAGCAAATTGGTCTTTCGTAAGTGTCGCCTTCTAATGCGCCCACCTTGGCTAAAGAGTCCGCCTTCTCATTGCCCGCAATAGAACAATGTGACGGGACCCAAACCAAGGTAATCTGGTAAGATTTTTCAGATAAAGCACTCAGATATTCCCGTATTTTCCCCAGGAAATACGGTGAGTGCTTTCCAGGCTTCGCCGCACGGATGGCCTCAATGGAGCTGAGACTATCCGAAACGATGAAGTAATGGTCTGAGGGCAGGGTGTCAATGATCCCGAGAGTATACTGAATGGCAGCTAATTCTGCGACGTAAATTGAAGCAGGATCATTGAGTTTGAATGAGGCAGCAAGATTTTCGTTGAAGATACCGAAGCCTGTGGACCCGTCGAGAATTGATCCGTCAGTGTAGAACATTTTGGCGCAGTCGACTTGATGGTATTTGTTATAGAAAATATTTGGGACCACTTGTGGGCGAATATGATCCGGAATTCCACAAATCTCTTCCTTCATGGATGTATCGAAAAATACAGTTGGATCAGAAGTATCTAAGAGATGAGCACGGTTGACGTTATATGTAGATGAATTGATGTTCTGTGCCATGTAATCGAAGTACAAGGACATGAATCGGGTCTGAGAATTAAGCTCGACAAGCCTTTCGCAATTTGCAATCACCAATGGGTTCAGAATATCGCATCGAATGAGCAATCGATATGAGAGGTCCCAGAATCGATTTTTCAGCGGAAGAACGCCCGCCAGCACTTCGAGACTCATCGTATGGGTCGAGTGCATGCAACCCAAGGCAATACGCAAGCAACGATACTGGATTCGCTCCAGTTTGATGAAGTGTATGTTCGCAGCGGAGCGAAAGCAGAAACATCCGTACTCCAACACTGATAATATCGTTGTTTGGTACAACCTGATTAGGTCTCCTGGATGGGCACCCCACCATGTTCCAGTTATTGTACGGAAAAAGTTGATCCTTTGTTGGCACTTCTGTTTCAGATACCTAATGTGACATCCCCAGGTACCTTTAGAGTCGAACCATACCCCGAGATATTTGAATGTTGAAGCCTGAGCAATAGTTTGATCCATTAATTGAAGCTGTAGTTGCGCTGGTTCACGCTTTCTAGAAAATACGACTAGCTCAGTTTTCTCCGTGGAGAACTCGATACCCAGTTGGAGAGCCCATGCAGACAAATTGTCCAAGGTATCTTGCAGTGGTCCTTGCAAGTCGACGGCTTTAGGACCTGTAATAGAGACCACACCGTCATCTGCAAGCTGCCTTAGCGTGCAGGAATTGACAAGACATTCGTCAATGTCATTCACGTAAAAATTGTAGAGGAGAGGGCTTAGACATGAGCCCTGGGGAAGGCCCATGTAGCTAAATCGTGATGTCGATAAATCGCCATGCGAGAAATGCATTTGTTTTTCAGACAACAGGTTTAGCAAAAAGTTATTTAAAATTGGCGAAAGACCATGCTGGTGCAACTTCTCATAAAGAATGTTGATCGAAACTGAATCGAAAGCCCCCTTAATATCCAAGAATACTGATGCCATCTGCTCTTTGTTAGCATATGCCATTTGAATTTCTGTTGAGAGCAACGCAAGGCAATCGTTCGTCCCTTTGCCTTTGCGGAAGCCAAATTGTGTATCTGACAGTAAGCCATTTGTTTCGACCCAATTGTCGAGCCGAAACAGGATCATTTTCTCGAACAACTTCCGGATACAGGACAGCATTGCGATCGGACGATACGAATTGTGGTCGGAGGCTGGTTTTCCTGGTTTTTGGATGGCGATGACCCTCACCTGTCTCCAGTCATGTGGGACAATGTTACCCTCAAGAAACCTATTAAATAAATTCAACAAGCGTCTTTTGGCAGAGTCTGGCAGATTCTTCAATAAGTTGAATTTAATTCTATCTGGCCCCGGGGCTTTATTGTTACATGATAAGAGAGCAAGTGAGAACTCCACCATCGTAAACGGTGTTTCGTTCGCGGTATTGTAAGGCGACGCGGCGCGGTAGATTTTCTGTGCCGGGGCGGAATCCGAACAAACCTTCTTGGCGAAATCGAATATCCAACGGTTTGAATATTCCACGCTCTCGTTAGTACTGTTTCGGTTTCGCATACGTCGGGCCGTGCCCCAAAGAGTGCTCATCGATGTTTCTCTTGTTAACCCGTCGACAAACCGGCGCCAGTAACTGCGTTTCTTAGCTTTCATTAAATTTTTCATTCGCTTTTCTAATATCGCGTACACTCGATAACTAGCAACTAACCCGTCGTTCCGGAAAGTTTTATACGCGGCAGCTTTCTCCGCGTACACGTCTGAGCACTCTTTGTCCCACCACGGGTTGGGAGAACGTTTTTGGGTGTTCACGTCGGGTACTCGTTTCGTCTGAGTTTGAATCGCGCTATCGAGAATCGAGTTGGACAAAAACTTATATTCTTCCTCCGGGGGAAGTATCTGTGTTGAATCGATAGTTTTGGATATCTCAGCAGCGTAGCTCTTCCAATCAATGTTTCGTGTGAGGTCATAGGGAACATTGATTGGTGTCGATGGTCTTGAACCAGTGGTGATTGCAATTACAATTGGTAAGTGGTCACTACCGTGGGGATCAGATATTACCTTCCACTTGCAATCTAACCGTAGTGATGTCGAGCATAAAGATATGTCCAGTGCACTTGCTTGCGCAGGTGGTCTAGGAATTCGTGTCATTTCCCCTGTGTTCAGAATTGTCATATTGAAGTTGTCACAAAGGTCTTGAATTGTCGAAGATCGATTATCGTCGTATAGACAGCCCCACCCCGTACCGTGAGAGTTAAAGTCTCCAAGAAGCAGGCGGGGCGAGGGAAGGTGTTCAATCACGTTGGAGAATCTTCGATATCCCATCATGGCCCTAGGAGGAATGTAAATAGAAGCAATGCAAAGATCTTTGCCTTTGATTGTTGTTTGACAAGCGACAACTTCAATGCCTGGCGTCGAAGGGAGGTTGATTCGATTGAAGGAGTAGCACTTTTTGATCCCTAAAAGTACCCCCCATATGAGTCTTCTCGATCCAAGCGGATAATGTTAAAATCGTGGAAGTTGAGGTTTATATTAGAAGTTAGCCATGTTTCACATAGGGAAAATGCATCACAATGATTGTAATTTAGCAAGTGTTTTAATGAATCAATTTTGGGGATAATACTTCTGCAGTTCCACTGTAAAACAGTGATCAGATCCCTGATTCCGTCTAATAAGTTAGCCATCGAAGGATACGATCGCTGTAAGGAGGGGCCATTGTTCAGTCAACTGTTTTAAAAATGTTCTTACTGTTGGTAGAATAGCAACCAGCAAGCTTTTCATAGGATCGGTAATGTTGAAAGCTGTGAATATCCAGTCCACAATGTCAGAAAATTTAAGGAATCCCGTTTTAGGTTGAGTTTCTGACTGTAAAATTGGAGCACTTGGGATTTTTGGTGCCCCGGGGAGTGCTGGGAACTCCTGGTTGTATCTCAATTTCCCAAAACCAGGAGGTATTATCTTCGGATTTGTACCAGCCCTTCCAGTTGATGAATTATTTTTATTTTGTACCCTTGTTTGGGACAACCTAGGACCCTTACGAGGAAGTTCAGGTGAGTTTTGATTAGGTCTTTTCCTAGAGTTTCCAAGCGGAGCCAAAGAATGCCCCTCGCAAGGGTCGTTAGAGGCGTTATCGTCAGTTGGCAAGAGAGCGAATGGGTTTTCGGAGATAAGTGGAACAGCTCTTTTAAGCATTTCTGCGTAAGAGCGTCTGGAGCGATCTTTGGCGGATCGCTTCAGTTTATCCGCGCGAAGTTTGTACGTTGGGCATGTCAAAAGTGCATGCGGATTCTCCCCACAGTAAACACACTTCTCAGCGGGGCTACTGCAAGTATCATCCGCATGGCGTTCCCCACATTTACCGCACCGTTGCTTGTTGCTACAGTAGGTGGCCGTGTGACCTAGCTGCTTGCAATTGGAACAATTCATGACCCGCGGTACAAACAGGCGTACAGGTAGACGAGCTCCTCCCACTTCAACGTAGCTCGGAAGTGCAGATCCGGCGAAGGTTACGCGAAACGAGTCTGATGGATAGTAATTACCATCTTCGATGGACTTTGAGTGCAATTGCTTGCACTCCAAAATCTTAACTGATTGAAGGTTAGGGTCCTTAAAGCGGCCAGCCCCATCATTCATCAGATCATCGACAGTTAGACCCGCATCACTTACCACACCGTCGATCTCCACATCACGAGAAGGGATGTAGACGCGATACTCCAGCGTAAAGAGGCTATTTCTAACGATATCATTGGCCTGTTTCAAGTCAGTAACGACTACGCGCAGTTTGTCTGACTGAACCTTTTTAATCTCGGTTACGGCCGAGTAACGTTTTGTCAGCTCCCGTGCAACAGTTATGCTGTTTAACGGTTTATTTTTGGGCCGAAAGTATACCACCCAAGGACCAGCGGATCCATCCTGGTAAACCTTGACTCGGGGGGGCTGTGAGACATTGGGGGAAAGTGGGGGAAGTGGATCGACCATAACATTATCTGTCTCAGTATCAGATATACGTTCTTCTTCTTCATAATATTCCTCTTCGGAGGGTGATCCTTCTGTTTGTTCCATTTTGTTGCGGGAGCAACACGCTCGACCGCACTGTTTAACTTAAATCAAAATAAAAAATCAAAAGCAATAAAAAGAAAAAAATCGATAAGAAAAGTAAAAAACGAAACACTTCACCAGTTGGTTCCTGACGAGCTGGTAGGTGAATTGATCCTTCGTTTGTTTTATTCGTCACCCGCGTGACCTTCACACATTAGAGCTGATATAGCTCGTCTAAACAAAGCCGTCTTTCAGGCAAGAAAAATGTTTAGTAACGCACTTCACTGCACTACTTTAACTGATATCGCAGGTAACAATTATCACTCGCGGGACTGTTTATTAGTAATGCTTTACTGCAGCCTCTGCCACAGCAAGCACCTTCGTACCACCGAAAAAACTAAACCACACCGGAGAGAACAAAAAGCACTTGTTTCCCGGTACAAAGTTGGGTTACGAATGGAAATAAATACTGGTTGTTTTGCTACGGTAGTAACAATTAGTATTATATAATCGTTTTTAATCGTTTATTTAATTAATTTAATTTAATTTTGATGCGGAACAAAAAATCGTTCTCATTTTTGCTAATTTATAGTGCTTTATTGTTTTTTTATAGTTTTTCAAAGCAATGGCTCGCAAGTATAATTGGCGCGCAATAACAGCTGTAACAGTAATATCGCGTGTTAGCATTGTATTATTGGTCAGAAATATTTTTTTCGTTTCAATTTCCACCCCATTTCGTGGTATTTTCCAAAATCCGATTTTTAAACTTTCACTCTTCAAAATAATTAAAGTTTTTCAAAAATATCAAAATTCCATTTTATACCGTATCAAGATTATTTTTTCAACTTTTAGAATCATTTGATTTTTTTTCAAATCGGTTGAAAATTCGCAAAATTATAGTAATTTTTGTTAAAAAAAGTCAAAACAGCGATTTTTTCACTTTTTATTCTGTTCAAACAATTTATATATCATTGATTCAATAAATTCCGTACTTCCACTTACACAGCTGTTTTCGCAATTAAAAAATGAGAGAATGGTGTATTATACATTTCTTTTGTTTGCATTTTTACCTGCGAAAATTGCGATCAAACGCGTAGGGTACATTTGTACCCCAGTGCAACGTTCTAGGATGGAAAACGCAAGCGCAACGTTCTAGGGTTAAAGCTGTTTGCTTGAACAATATATCCAATTTGTACCAAATCGCTGCTGAACAAACTGGTATATTATTACGTAAAAAAGAACATTCTAAAACATGTACAATAACATGTTCGTGCTTATTCCACTCACATTAACAGTGATGTCATATATATTTTCCACCATTTTATTAAAATATACGATAGCAGGAAATTTGACAATAATTTCACTAGGTAAATAGAAAATATTATGACAACAGTTGGCCATTCACGGTTTGACAGTTGTTTGAGTATGAATAATTAGTTCGTGTTTTTTGCGCGTATGAAATTGATACATTTTAACAAAATGTTTGCGGTAGTACAAACTCGAAAAGGGAAAACATCCAAACCGAAACCAACGGTTGCACCGGACACATGGGTAGGTGATTAATGTGTTTTCTGGCCTCCAAAATCACCGGTGCCCCTATCACGGAATCCTAAAACAAAGCCAGGACCAAACTGGACCGCAACAAAAGCGAAGATGTTTGGAACAGGCAATAGCTTCGTCGAAGCTGAAAACGTATTAGCTGAACTTCAATAAGTTACCGATTCCAAGGATGCTGGAGGTGTTGGAACCCGAGCCAATCCAGTAAAAAAGAGGGTAGTTCTCTAGTAAAACAATGACTAAAGGGGACAAACTAAAGGAACAGGTAAAACTAAGAGAATGTTTAAAAATAGATTACAAATACTGATTGTTCTGTTTTAGGGGTCGCTCCCTGGAACCATGATTGCCGTTACAATAATGGAACATGGGCAACCCACGAACCTTTCTGTTCCTCCGGAAATCTTCGAATCGAGCTCGCAAACCTTGGGCCCATTGATGACTAACGAAAACCCTGATGACTCTGCTTAATCTCAAATGAAGTCGGTGGAGATACAAATAAGTTTGGATTTTTTTATCGTAATTGTGATCATTATTAGTTACTGTTGTGTTTTAGATCTCCAGTAGTAGTAGTAGTAATATGTAATATTTACAGCTGTAAAATGGAAATCTAGTACCTTTTGTTTGCGAAACTAATTCAACGGATGACGTTGCGGATGACGCACCAATAAATGTGAACATTTGTGACAATGATGGCTGTGGAAATGCGAATCTTATAAATCGGCTTGACAGCATGGAACGTGAAATCAAAGCGATTAAGGGTCTTACTGTGCAGATACTGGAATTTATGGCTAACGTTGATAAATTTATGACAAAGAAAAACGATGTCATAAAGAGACCTGAGGAAAATTTTGCAGGATTCAAGGAAATCCTATGCATACAGACAAAGGAGGATTTGCAAAAACTAGTGGAAAAGCTGCCCTTTTTGAAAACCGTATGCTTCAGTATTGCAAATCCTAATACAATCTAACCGTAAAAGGGGGAAGGGATGCCGTTTTTCAAGACTTTTATAAGAAAACTTATGTCGCCCACTGTTCTACAACCGTTTTCCTGGTTAGGGAATCCGCGACTTGTTAAACAAGCCGATGGAAGTCTCAGTGGCTACAATGAAAGCTTTAAAAGCAGTTTCCCCAACTTTGTGCATTTCGTTTTTCTGGAGGTGCGAGCAGCAGATTTTGAATGTACCGAAGAGAGCGATAATAAATGTTTCTCAAATTTTCTGCGAACAAAAAATACAGAAATCAAGAGATTCGAATCAGGTAAAGGTAATCGTGAAGAGTATACAAGAAAGCGCAAATGTTTTACAAATGTTGAAGTGGGTCAAAATGTACTGGCCAAGAATCAAATGAAGGCAAGCGTTACGACCAATATAAAAATGGAACAAAACGAGTTGGAGATTAATTCATTTATTTTTGGAGAGATTTATCATTTATTTTTGGAGCAGTCTGCATGAGCAATTAGCATACTCAGATGGTTATTGCTGGTTCTTGTTTTGTATCGTTAACGTTTGTGTTTATTACGAACGATTTCGTTGGTCGCGCGAATTTATTTCGTTTATTTTACAAAAGTTTGCGTATTTATTAGCCTGTTGTTGTTTTCAGTCGATCTTTAGGGTTCGATGTTTGAAAACATCGATTTTTTTTAATTTAAAAAAATCGACGTGGTCAGATCGATTTTCTAGTGGTACGAAAAAATGGGTGCTTGATGAACGAAAGTTTTCGTAAATTTTACTTATTTAGTTTACAATGCACGAATGTTATCGTTAATAACGACATTAATCTTCATGAATAAATCGAAATGTTTCGTTTATTTTAATAAACGTTTATGTATATTACGAACGATTTCATTGCTCACACGAATTTATTTCGTTCATCTTAGGAAAGTTTTCGTATTCATTAGCATATTATTTTTTCAATCGATAAGTTAAGATCAATGTTCAACAATAACGATTTTTTTAACTAACTAAATGGATCAATCTGGAAAAATAGATTTTATTTCAACCTGTTCACCTTTATTGGGGACTAAAAATATTGTGATATGAAGTAATGGCCGCTTGATGAACAAAAGATTTCGTAAATTTTACACTAGTGTACATTGCAGGAATATTATCGTTGACAACGACGTTATGAATGAAACGAAATGACTCGTTTATTTCCATAAATATTTATGTATATGATGAACGATTTCGTTGGTCGCACGGATTTATTTCGCTTATCTTAAAAAGTTTTCGAATTTATTGGCCTCTTATTGCTTTCAGTCGATCTTTTGGGATCGATGTTTAATAACATCGATTTTTTTTTGTAATTTAAAAAAATCGATGTAGCCAAATCGATTTTCTTGTGGTACGAAGAAATGGCCGCTTGATGAACGAAAGTTTTCGTAAATTTTACTTATTTAGTTTACATTGCACGAATGCAATCTTTCGTGAATGAACGAAATGTTTCGTTTATTTTAATAAACCTTTATGTATATTACAAACGATTTCGTTGGTCGCATTTGATATTTTAGGATCGATATTTGACTGCAGTGTTTTTTTTAATTAAAGGGATCGATCTGGCAAATTCAATTCTATTTCAACCTGCTCATCATTGTGGAGGACTAAAAAGATTGTGGTGTGAAGAAATGGCCGCTTGATGAACGAAGGTTTTCGTAACTTGTACTTATTTTGTGTACAGTGCACGAACATTTTCATTGATAACATCATTTTTCGTGAATGAAACGAAATGTTTCGTTTATTTTAATAAACGTTTATCTATATTATCTATATTACGATTTCATTGGTCGCGCGTGATTCATTAACAGTGCTATCTTTTAAAATGAACTACCTTGGTTATTCAACTAATTTTTCCGATCTTATTTTATTGCAAATAATTATATTATTATTATTCATTATATTCAGAATTGCACATAGTGTGTCGTATGTAATTTTAAATGTACTTTGATTTGATGGCATTGCAAGGGAACACGTATCCGCCGGTTGATTCCAATCTAGCTGACATCTCTTTTGACAAAGCAAATTAATTAATTTGTTTGTTTAGTGTTTGTTTGACAAATTGGGAACTAATCCACTGGGAATTTAATGTGCGTGAGGAATACGCATGGTATTGTCTGAGTGAAAAAAATGGGAATTGATAGTTTCTCTAGAAGAATCAGAAGCTACCAATTCGCAGCAGTCATACCAGCACGAAGAACATACGTTTCATTGCCATATTCATTGGCTCACTTTTAGGCCAATAAATCAATTAAATTAAATCAATAATTTATGGTCTATTTTATATTGTCGACAACACTCCCGACAGCCGGCTGTCCGGAGTTCAAGTTGTTTTCGATGAAACAAACTCTCGATAAACAGTTATCCAGAGGTTAAACACCTTCGCATCGCGAACATTTACGTATCCTAGTCAATAAACTATTCAAACTTCTTATGCACGAAAATAAATTCACAGTCGAATTGCTTGCTTGAGGCGAATACTGACTAACAACCCACCCACTTCCCGATCCGTGGTACTTATGAGAGCGTCACCGAGTGGGGGCCATCCGTTAGGCAAGTACCACATCAACACTTCCTTTCTCATATCCCAAGCTACGGTAAAGATGGTCGTGGCCAGCAATGGTGGTTCTCAGGCGAAATTCTCGCTTGGGCTGGATCAATTGTTATTCCCAAACAATGCTCCTCAAGTAGTCTGGCTGGAAATGAGAGTCATCAGTCTGCAATCTACGAAGTATACCGTGCTTACGCAACGCAGCGCATTACGAACAATCTCGTTAGTCGCACGAATTCATTTCGTTCATCTAAGAGAATTTTTCGTATTTAATAGCATATTATTTTGACATTGCTCCTGCAGAGAAAAACTACTTATTCATACAAAACCAAGTTCGCGATGGCTCAACTGAATCCGTACTGCTCCGGATTCGGGATCAAATGGAAGCGAAAGAGGTTTAGCAAATCTTCCTGAAACCGGTGGACACGGATACGGCTACTAAATAGTCAGACCGAGACCGTCGTGATGATCAACAATTATCTGACGTATAGCAACAATGACTCCATATTCTACCTCTGTTGAAGCGCTTTTGACGTTGACGGTTTGACGAATGGTGCTCGTAAATATTATGAAGATATTCGTATATAGCAGCGAACATTTCGTTTGCCTAATGAAGCCATTTCGTAATAAGCCAACGAAAGTCGTTTCGTGGTTTTCACTAAAAACTCGTAATGAAAAATAAAAATGTTTCAATAGAACTACGAATGATTCATTATATGTACGAAAAATTCGTATATTTTATGAAAATTTTCTGTACGAAACTAATTCCTAGCAATTTACGAATATATTCTATCAGTGTATTGTCTAGAGACAATACTTGATTTGAAACGTTTTCATATTTTTGTAAGACTTCGGTTTCAATAGGACTCACAACGTTGAGATTAAAATTATGGACGCTTTCAAACTGCTGAGCAAGTTTTTGAGCTATTTCTTCGTTTATAAGAAGTATGTGGTCACCTTCCTTCAAAGCTGGAATTGGTTTCTGAGGTTTTTTAAGAACCTTGGAAAGTTTCCAGAAAGGTTTAGAATTTGGCTTGATTTGTTCAACCTCTTTCGCGAAATTTTCATTTCTTAAGAGTGTGAATCTATACTTAATTTCTTTTTGTAGATCCTAATAGATACATATCATAGCAGGATCACGAGAACGTTGATATTGACGTCTTCGAACATTCTTCAAGCGAATCAGAAGTTGAAGATCGTCGTCAATAATAGGAGTATTAAATTTTTTCTGTGTTATTTGTACTGATAAATTTCTAGCATCAACTAAAGATATACTTAAATTTTGTAATGCCGTATCAATGTCAGCTTTATTTTGTAAATCAAGGTCATGATTAAAATTATTCTCAATATAAGTTTTGTACCTTTCCCAATCCGCTTTGTGATAATTGAACACTGAGCTAATGGGATTGGAAACAGCTTCTTGAGAAAGTGAAAAGGTTACTGGAAGATAATCAGAATCATAGTCAGCATGTGTAATCAATTCGCTACAAATGTGACTTTGATCTGTCAAAACCAAATCAATTGTTGATGGATTCCTTACAGACGAATAGCACGTAGGACCATTCGGGAACAAAATTGAATAATAACCAGCAGAGCAATCGTTAAAAAGTAGTTTACCGTTGGAATTGCTTTGAACATTATTCCAGGCTCGGTGTTAGGCGTTAAAATCACCGATTATGAAGAATTTCGACCGATTTCTTGTATGTTTTTGAAAGTCTCCTTTCAAGAAATTAAAAACACGTTTATTACAAATTCGATTCTTTTAAAATTTTGAATAAGTACTTCCCCTTACTCTAAACAAAGAGATATTCACATTTCGGTCGCCATACTGGCAGTCATAAGGATTCTAAAATGGTGATTTGAACTAATTCAAACAACTTCTAAGGTTTTGTCCGACTTTTATTCGGAGATCCGCCACTGTGCGTCGCGCCCATCCGTGTAACTTGAGAAGAAATTAACCAAAAAATATCAGCTAATGATCAGAAACGTCCCGTGGATTGTCTAATTGAGTGTTATCTGAATCAGATCAGATCTGCTCGTACTATGACACAATCATAAATTTCCACTGTAATTATCCCAGCCGATTAACAATTTGTATTACAGTTAACAGGTAATTTCTGAACTAATACGTTAATTACATTTCATAAAATATAATAATTGGAAAACCATATATCAGTAGCACGCAACACATAAATCGGGGCATGTCGCGCAATTTTAATGTTTCTCCTACATTTCCACATATGTATGACCTCTGGAACAGATTAATATTGGTGCGTAAATCGAACGTAAACACGTTTTGCTGTTTCCCCACTTTCTCCGTTTAATTGGAGCAGAATTTGAATATTTTCGAGGTTATCATTCACCCGACCGCACGGCTTTTGGCACGGGCCGTAAATCATCATCGTCAGAATATCGAAAATGCGAAAGTATCGGATGTCAAACGAAAACTTTTCGGGCCAATTTAATTTCAAACATCCCACTTAAAGTTCTCGATCGCGTACTATTACATCCTTATCAAGGAGCAAACAGAAGCCCATTAAGGCACGTGCCGTTCACAGTAGGTATAAAGAGTCTTCAGGCAGTAAAAACAGTGTGCGGTATCGTCGAAAGAATGAAACTACATCGTACGTGTTATACATTGCCTATGTGTGTATACAATCAACGATGAAGTTTTTGATTCTTTTTGCGGAAAAAAAAAGGAAAATTTCCGATGCGAAAGAAATCGGTGGACGCGAGGTATGGCTTATGCCAATTGAATGTTCAACACAACCGAATGAGTTACTTGGGTTCTTGGCTAACGGATCGGTGTCTTACTGCCCACCGGGTGGATTCAAGCATCCTTACGCTTGAGCCTGTGAGTAAGAGGGTGGTGGGTTATGATGAGTTGATGCTTTCTATTTCTAACCGCAGTAGAGTGTACCGTGTGCGATAAAAAGTTTGTCTTTTCGTAAACACCTCGCGGTGGTTAAGCAATGCAAACAAACGTCCATCACGGACTTGGGAAACTGAGAAAGCTGCCATCAATTTTCTTCATTTCGGTGAGATTTGAAGTGCAATGTTTTTTTGGCAGTGTTGTTACAAAAAAAGATAAAATCAACAAAAAATAGGAAGTTTAATTAGTAACCTCTGAGGTGATACTTGTTTAACATTGTTTTTCGAGATTCAGGAAGTTTCTATCTTTTATAAAAAATATTTCCAACATGGATACATCTTCGAAAATGTTGAAATCAAGCTGTTTTCAAATTCAAAATAACAAAAAAATAATGCTCATAACATCTGTTCTTCAATTCTAAGATTCTGGCGCAGATTATTTTCAAGGTCCTAAACCTTATTTCCATTCCACGTGTCTTTTTTGCTGCAAAATCCGATTCCTCCAGAATTGTTTCTTCTTAACTTTGATTACAGTCGGAGTACATTCCGACTGTTATCAAATTGCTTTTTGCAATCATGAACCAGAATAAATTGGCTCGAATGGCATATTTCCCGTGTATATGCGAGTAATTGTGCCTTGCTGCGTAGTTTTCCTGATCGGAGGACACGGTGATAGAGAAGGGTAGTAAGTGAAAATTGAAGGGTGGGAAAATAACAAAGCAAATAAACTTCACAAGTAGTTTGGATCGCATGCAAGAAAGCCTAACGATCTTTACCAAAGTTGAATAGAAACTTTTGTATGTCACTAAGTTCCAGTAGTCCACACACAAATTTGTCAATGTACGAGGTGAGCGATAATTGCTAGGGGTCCGTTTTTGGTAACAATATCTTTTATTTCAGTTTTGAAAACTGGAACCTTGCCAAAAATGGAAGCTTTTTTGATGAGCATGGATAATAAAGTTTCTACACTTGTGAAAAATTGTCTGAGGGAGAATCTGCAACCGAGAATAGTTCGTCTAGATCCTAAGGACAAGGGTCTCTAATATCTGAGCTTCATGATCTTCCAAGTTGGCATTAGCAAATCATTCAGGGATAAGGCTCTATCCAAAGACACTTGGCCGGGGAACATCTACTTCCGTGAATTTATGACCAATTTAATAATCCAACGACCGATTGTCAGGATTGATGCGGAGAAGAATCCATCCGGTGATGGATAGCAGCACCAAATTGGTAGTTTTGATCTTCATCAAATAGAACGAATCGTGTATCCTGAAACAACTCAATCTTTAATATCTGTAGGCCAGTTTGCTCTAAATCGGTCTGATAAGGATGCTGTAACCACGGAAAACGTAACAGATTTAATATTTTTGTTTACATTGTGCGAAAACAAAGAACAATGTGTTTCATTCCTGCAATGTGAAACTACACCGTAGCGCTTGATGTTAGATATTGACGTACACATTCATCTATTCGTGGGTACAAAGTGTGACGAAGATGTCGCACTAAAGCGAGATGATATGACATTTGAAAGAACTTCTTTCCAGATATTTTTAACGGAGCTTGAGTAATGGGAAAGCGACAAGCACTTCCAATAACAAGCATACCTCACAATATCAAATTATAGGTCCAAGCAACTTACACCAAATCACGAGTCAGTACAGTGGGTAGTAAGCTTAGGGTGAGAGTTCTATTACTAGGGATTTGTCCCGTTTTCCCATTGCATTATTTTCGCATTAAATCACTTGCGGTGCGTTTGTGCAAATGGAATTGTGGTACATCGATGTTTTCAAGTGTGCGCAATGTGTACCCGAAATACACGTGTTGCAAATTTGAAATATTGTATTCGATCATATGTTTCGAGTGGGCGATTACTCACTTGGTTATTTTCGAGCGGGTAGTGCTACCCATACTACCTACGTTATCTGCCGATCCTGTGTAGAACGTGTGTAGATTATGGTTGCAAAAAGGAGGATCCACAACAGATCTGGTCAATTTTGTAACAATGTACAACATTAAATACACTGATGTAGACCGAATTAGTATCAAAGTAAATTTCGCAAATCCAACCATGTAATCGTAAGAATCAGTTGGGCTATTTCTGTGGAATATACCGACACTCAGGCTTCAGATGTAATATTTGTTCACCTATAAAATAAAACGAATTTTTTCTAAAATTATATCTTACAGTATTGAAATAGCACAAAAGTTTACCCGACTGTCTATGAAAAGAAAGCACAATTCAACATTTTACATATTTGCTAATTTGAAATAAGGAAATTTTTCTTTTGGAATATTCGTTGTTTTAGTGGATATGAAGCATAGCTTTTGTAATGATTTACTTAATTTGTTCGCGTATCTGGTTCGAACGTTAGTAAAAATTTGTAAATGTTTACTTGTGATTCCTATACTACCCATGATCGCATAGTTGTCCCGTTTTCAATGGGATTTCCTATCTTTATGGGACTGATATGCGATCATGGGCAGTATAACATATTACAGTTTTTTTTCATATTTGCTCTGAATAACATGAATTCATTATTTTAAAAAAATAATCTCGCCTATCCATGTACAATATAGGCAGTAGGGTAGGGCAAAAGTTAGATTCCTGCTCCGAGCAACTTTTTGGGTCCTAAAACCATCGTATAACTTCTTAGCTCGATAAGTGAAGCTATATTTTTGCGCACATGGTTTAAAGTTTACCTGGAAATTGAGTTTTACAAAATAATTCCTCCAGGAGTCTCCCATTACCTCCTAAAAATCAATCGATATATGGTCTTAGTAGGAAATTGACCAGTGAAACAATGTCTCGAAGACCGCGAAACGATTTGATGCTTGTGGAAGCATTATTGAGCAGAAACCGATTGATGGTCTGACGATTGATAAAATATTCATTTTTTCTAGCACCACTGCTGTTGGTTTTCGAATCATATGCAATTGAGTTCTACAAGATGACGACACGAATGAACTCATGATGAATGAAGTTCACATTTGACAATTCTCGGTGGTTTGTTTACTTTGTCAGTTGCGTGAGTTCGAGTGCAACGGGTGCTCATCTGTCGCATTCGAACTCACGTAATTCCTATGTAAACAAACCACCGAGAATTGTCAAACGAAGTTCATCCGGCTCATTTTGTGGGGTTATGTCGGTTGGTGTAAAACCTAATGTTCTTTGAGATATTCTTATTGAGTTCAATGATCTGAGTTGTTTGGTCCCTTCACATTAGTTTTCATGAATAAAAGAAGACTTCTATTGTCCACAATAAGAGAAAGTTTAAAATTTTGTACATGATTCGACCGTCAGCAGCAGTGATGCTACGAAAACAAAAAAAAAATCACTCGTCAAAGCATCAATCGGAGTCTGCATAATGTCTTTTTGCACATGCGACAGATTGGATATCGATTTTAGATCACCGTGAACTGATTTTAACGGATTTTAAATGATATTTTTCGGTGAAAAAGAACGGAAAGAGGTTAATTGGTTTACGTTTCGGTCTACTGACCCTGAGTCAGAAAAGTAACCCAGAGGGTAGAATAGCTAGTAAAGTTCTGATGATGGCTGATAAGAAACAGTAGGCAGAAACGTAAACTAATTAATAGGGTGTCCCAAAATGACATCATGTTGAAAAGTCATCGGGCTCACTTCTTAAATGAAAGGTTAGACTATCAGGACCACTTTCTTCTTCGGAGTGAATTTGCTAAAACGCTCCCTACTGGTGCCGAATTTTGATTTTTCGAAAAATGGGCCGATTTTGGGTAAAATTTCAAATTCATGCTTGTTGAAGTGCTTCTGAACTGTCTTAGATTTTATTCAGCATTTTTTTTATTTTTCTGGAGATCAAAATGGAGAAGTTTGGTTAGTTAGTTAGTGCAAATTTTTAAGTATAAGAGCGGCTGAGCCATTAAAACTTAGTAAAAAGTGTAATTTTTGATGATTTTCATTAGTTTTTCTTCAAAACTGGGTATCTAAATTTTTTTAAAAGTATAGAGAACAGTTCAAATAGTTGAGCCGAATAAAGGGGCGTAATTTTTGTTGAAGGAAAAATCAAAATTCGCCACCAGTAAGTAGGGAGTGTTTTAGCAAATTAACTCCGAAAAAGAAAGTGGTCCTGATACCCTAACCTTTCATTTAAGAAGTGAGCCCGATGACTTTTTCAACATGATATCATTTTGAGACACCCTACTAATTAACCTCTTTCCGTTCTTTTTCACCGAAAAAAGTCAATTAAAATCCGTCAAAAAAGCTTCACATTGTTTTGCGGTCTTAGAGACATTGATTTACTGTTAAATTTCCTACTAAAAACACATATCGATTTATTTTTAGGAGGTAATGGGAATTACTGGAGGAATTATTTTGTGAAAATCAATTTTCCCATGCGAATTTCCATGTAAACTTTAAACCAGGTGCGCAAAAATATTATTTGTCCGATCGAGCTAGGAATTTGCATGATTGTTTAGGACACACATGAAACCCAAAAAGTTGCTCGGCACAAATTTTTTTTTTAATATAACCGTGTTCCAACCTAATATGCAGCTGACATTTTTTCTACCTAACGGCTCACCAATACATATGCGCTCTGCAAATACCCTATTGGAACGGTAGACTAACAGCACACCTTTATGGATTGTATACCATTCCCCAGAAAGCCATTCCCTTGAATTCCATCCTCTAAAATATACCATTCCCCAGAACCACATTCCCCAAAATGTACCATTCCCTAGAAAAACAATTATCCAGAATTCCCCATTCCCCTGAAAATTATTCCCCCGAATGCCCCTTCCTCAGAAAAGCTATTGTTTTTATTCAAATTTTTGTGGTGAAGTCACAGGTTTGCGCATTACCTAATTCAAGGAGCTGATGCGGTGCAAAGCTGCTGAGGATGTTCCGTCGAAAACGGCGGGCCGTCACAAGCTGGTTTATAACTGGCTTATTTGAACATTGGATTGGTTCCTTCTTTCAAACATAAGCAGTTCTTTGAATCTTTATGCCAAATAACTCTTGCACGAAAACTTGTGATCTTCTCGTCTGCTCGGTTTATTTAGACATTGTTGTAGTGTTGATTCAAGCTTTCCTTGAATCTATATTAACATCGAAATGAATACAATTTTTTACAAATAGTTGGTTTGGTGAGTCTTTAGAGCATTTATAGTACTTTTAAATTTAAACTCCCGATGATTGAAAATGAAAATTTTCAGATCCCTCAGCGACAAATCAAGAAACCACCCGGGTTACAACTTGTTCCTCCACCTGTGCCAAAGCGAACATTTTACCCATCGACAAGCGGAATCATTCGACGGTCCAAATCGGTCGCCGAGTGTAACGTATGAAGGTTATGACCAGCAGCCAAAGAGCTACTCCCAGTATCGTCCCGATAGGATTTGCCAGTCTGGATTTGATGAGCAGACATTTGGATTTTTCGCAACGAATAAAACCAAAACCATCGGTTCCTGCCATACTAGTGTAATTACGACTAGCTTCGATGACCTTGGAGACACGGATGACTTTGTGATATTCAACAAAAAGATGTCCTCGATAGAGTCCAACCGTTCGTCCAGTGATTCAAATAAATCACAAACAACCATTGATACCGGTTACGTGTCGGCGAATGAAAATGATCGATCTATCTTCACAACGGCAGGCTCTACTAAAGGTACCTTCCGAAGTAGATTTTCATCCGAAGACACCCAATCGTCGTTGGACAGTTTCCTTTCATCCGAACTGCATCGAACTGACACCATCGATTCACTGCAAATGAATGATTCACCCTTCAGTTTGAAGAAGAACGTGTTCAACTTTGACGCCAAAAGTAGCCATATCCGAACATCCAGTTCAGTGTCACCTAACTCAAACGATGAAAAAATCGACAACAGCTCGCTTCGTAGCATTGAAAGTAAAAGTTCTCGTCGGCTGCCAATGGTCCCGACCAGAAAACAAAATAACATGCCTCCAAAAATCCCACCACCCACTCGAATCACTACACCTCCTGCGTTGCCATCACGCTCTCAGCAGGCATTCGAGTCTCGGATGCTAAACAAAATTCAACAACAGTAACAACAGCAGCAGGTCAATAATGCACTCTTAAGTCACAAATCCAGCCTAGAGAATGTCCAAGAGCTTTACAGCCGCCCGACAGGTTTCCGGCGGTCGATGCAGACTACACC
This sequence comes from Topomyia yanbarensis, assembly GCF_030247195.1. Taxonomy (NCBI): domain Eukaryota; kingdom Metazoa; phylum Arthropoda; class Insecta; order Diptera; family Culicidae; genus Topomyia; species Topomyia yanbarensis. Next base: position 325,932,356 of record NC_080672.1, on the reverse strand, counting down.
CTCGCTCAATCAGCTGCATCACTCGAAAATCAACCAACGACAGGATTCCCACATATCAAGCGACAGCTTCTCGGCTACCTCAAGCCCAGGGTATAGGGGACCGCGGGGCAAGTCCGACACCTTAAGCGCAATAATTTTTCTAAAATTCCTCAAAGCTCCTAAAATTGTATATTCTGTGCATAATCCTTGTTTAGGTGGTTCTTAACAAAATATAATTTTTCCAGCGTTTCAAAAAATTGAATTCATTAAAAATTATTGGTTGCCAAAAAATGGAGAAAAATGACATTTTAAAAACGCTGCGGGTATGACCGACACCACAAAGGGGCAAGAGCGACCCCCTTTTGGACATTCTTTTTGTCCAATTTTTTCCATTAAAAATGTATTGTGTATGTGTGATAAAGTGCAATTATGTGTCTATGAGTATATGTGATGCAAACGCATGCTTTCTGTAGCTTCATCGCGTAGCAAGAGGAAGAACATTCGAATGCGTGGTCTTATGAATAAATAATGTTTAACGCATGGTTTATATTATGGTACGGGTTTTCTCAAGTAATTCTTTCGAGGTTTATTGCCACTTGTATAGCCATTATAACGAAGAAGAGCTGTTCTGCAATCAGATTATATACGCTGTTGCTAGGAATCATTCACGTAAAAGTGACGCACGCTTCGTAGTAAGCTATCCGGTTCCGGTTTCAATTATTAACATGACGTAATTATAGTATAATCGAACCCAACAAATATACCCAGTCGTTTGTATCGAATCAAAAACGAACCCAATCATCTAAACACCGTGTCGGTTTTACCCCACCCAAAAACTGTCGGTCTTACCCCAACAGCGAACATTATTGTTAAATGCTCAATTAACAGTATTGAAATACTCAAACTTATCTTCAATACACACAAATAACGACATGGAAAGTAGAATAGAATGTGTGACACAAAAACTGGTTATTTTCAAAGCTTTTGTGTTATTAAAACCTTAAATTGTATCAACTAAAAATAACATCCAAAAGCGCATCAACTTTGCTTTCGCTTGTTTTGTTTTTTTTGTTGACGTTTAATGAATCCATATGGCATCGATGTGTATCGAAATGCCGAAAATCCTGTCATTATTGTATGATTTAAAATTTGATAACTGGGAAAAGTCGTGGGGTGTCGGGCTTACCCATGGTGTCGGGCTTACCCCCAGTTCCCCTAACAGTAAAAATATGGAAGCTTCCCTGCTGCAGCACACCTGCAAAATGAACCGCTCAACGATGCGAAGCCATCAGATACAGCAACAGCAGCAGCAACAACAACGATAACTAATTTGTTTATGAGTGGTCAGAACCGTGTACAAAAGGTGGAGCTAGTGTTTTGGACAAATTGGCGGATCGATATTTTTAAGGAATTCATCATAGTGTCTGTTATTCTATGCTTATAATACACGACTTTTAATGCAAATGGCCACATAATGACTTATGTCAGACGATGTTGCACCAGACTTTATGCCGAACAGGATACAACAAATATTCTTCTTTTACACATGAATTGCCTTTTGAGTTTAATTTTTGAACCATTTTTTATACCCTTTTGTTGTTAAGCAATGTTTATTTACAGATTTTAGAGATAGTGACTAGGATCATAGCTTCTTATTTGATACGTTTCATTTATCGTATTCACATGACGGTAAAATGAAAACGTTCATAGTTGACGGTCCCGCTTTCAACGAAAATTCTGCCTTTCAAGCCACAGATACAGAAAAACCAGATATTTCATACAGAACTTCAATGACACCCGCCAGTCTGTTTGTGACATCGGAGCGGTTTGAATTCCGCTGGAAACCGTTAGGAACCCTTTTTGTCGTCGCTGCGGTTCCCGGCTTCCGATTCTCACCAGTCGAGACCTTTTGGCTAATGACAAAAACCGGTAAAAGTTCATTAAAATAGTCTTAAAGCATAAATAAACCTATCAAATTTTTGCTCGCTCTTTTCGAAAATCCGAATTACTCACACCTCAAGTTAGCAAGATCGTTGAAAGTGTCCATTTCAACTTTCACCAACGTAAGAAAAGTGTTTCAGGAACGTTGGTTATAGCCAAAAGGGTTGGATATTGTTTGACATAAGACATTATATGGTAGTTCATACGTCTCCCAACCTTTGAACAGAACGGATCGTTATATTTCACAGTGGTGTTCGGTGTGTAAATTTCAGTGAGTGAAGGTCATCCTTTGTTCGTTCGTTAGCTGCCGTTCTGCTGGTGCCAGCAGTAAATCCAGTACATTGTTTTCGCTGGTGCGGAACAATCGACGTTGTTTGCAGATAAGTTTTGCTTGATTTTTTTCCTCGTTTGCTTTCTTTCCTTTTCCCTACTTTTACTCTACCTTGTAATCAAATAATAAGACACATTCCCGTTTATATAACGCTCTGATCTCGTGCTTAAATGGCCGAGGGCGAAATACCATCTGATGTAATGATGGAAGTCCCTGATCCCCCTAACACTCGCATTGCTCCCCGTATAAAGCAGTACCCAGAAGGTTCCTCTGGGCCATGGGTGGTATATTTTCGGACCGGAGAGAAACCGGTTAATATATTAAAACTTTCTCGAGATCTGACTGCTAATTACCCGGCCGTAACTCAGATAACACGTGCTCGGACAAACAAGATACATGTTCTAGTGAATGATCTCGGCCAGGCAAACGCGATTGCTTGCTGTGAGCGCTTTACGCGGGAATTTAAAGCGTACGTGCCTTGTGTGGCCGTAGAAATCGATGGGGTAGTGTCCGAACCGGGCCTGAAATGCGAAGAACTGTTGGAGCACGGGGTTGGCTGCTTTAAAGACCCCTCGCTTGAACAGATTAAGATCTTGGAATGCAAACAATTGTATACCGCAAACACCGAGGGAGGTAAGACTACCTACTCTCTATCAGGCTCGCTTCGGGTGACATTCGCCGGGTCCTCTCTTCCCAACTACATCCTCCTTGACAAGGTTCGCCTGTTTGTACCGCGGGTCATGAGCTGCAGCAATTGCAAGCAGTTGGGCCACACAGCCACGTATTGTGGAAATAAGAAACGATGCGGCAAATGCGAAGGAGAGCATGAGGATAACTCTTGCGACAAAGAAACTGAAAAGTGTATTTGCTGCGGGGCCCTTCACATGCTCTTAAATCATGCCCTGCGTACAAGCAGCGCGGGGATAAAATTAAGCGCTCCCTTAAGGAACGCTCGAGGCGTTCTTATGCATAAATGCTAAAGAATGCTTCGCCATCTGTCCTGTCCGAAAATCCCTATGCTGGTTTGGCTAACGTTGAGAAAGAATCTGACGACCCACGAGAGGGAACATCTTTGGTTAACCCAGGGGAATCCAGGAAGGGGAGAAATCTAGCCTCCCCTAAATTGCCTCGTAAAGGCGCCAAGGTGTCGTCCCCTCAGAGTGCGCCAACTACAATCAATAAATCCAACGGAAGTGATGCACTAAAGCCGCAGCAATTTGCTCCAGGACTTGGAAATATTAATTCTAACAAGGAGTATCCACCACTTCCAGGGACACCAAAAACCCCAAGTGTCCCCTTTTTTCCAAAAAACACTCAGTCCAGTAACGGACTAATGAAATTTTCTGACATAGTGGACTTAATTTTCACAACTTTCAATGTTACTGATCCTCTTAAAAGCATTCTGATACATTTTCTCCCTATAGTGCAAACATTTTTGAAGCAGCTGACTGCTAAATGGCCCCTCCTTGCAGCGATCGTATCCTTCGATGGCTAAGTCATCAAACGAGGTCACTGATTCGATCACTTTCTTACAGTGGAATTGCAGAAGTATCCTCCCGAAAATCGATTCCTTCAAATTTTTACTAAACAGTTTAAAATGTGATGTTTTCGCATTATGTGAAACTTGGTTAACTTCCGATATAAATATCAACTTCCACGACTTTAATATAATTCGTCTGGATCGAGAAAACCCTTACGGAGGAGTACTTCTGGGGATTAAAAAGTGCTATTCTTTCAACCGAATTAACCTCCCTTCGATACCAGGCATTGAAATTGTCGCTTGTCAAGTTCTAATCAAAGGCAAAGACCTTTGCATTGCTTCCATCTACATTCCTCCTAGAGCCTCGGTAGGGCACCGAACGCTTTGTAATATCACGGAATCCTTACCGGCACCGCAGCTAGTTCTAGGAGACTTTAACTCGCACGGTACGGTATGGGGTTGTCTTCACGATGATAATAGATCAACATTAATCCAAGATCTTTGCGACAATTTCAACATGACCATCTTAAACACGGGAGAAATGACGCGGATTCCTACACCACCAGTACGCGCAAGCGCGTTGGATTTATCACTATGCTCGACTTCGCTACAGTTAGATTGCATGTGGAAGGTGATCCCTGATCCCCACGGTAGCGATCATTTGCCTATCGTAATTTCAATTGCTAACGGTTCAAGACCATCGGAAACAATCAATGTCTCGTATGACCTCACACGGAACATCGATTGGAAGAGTTACGCGACCGCGATATCCGTTAAAATCGAATCCACCCAAGAGCTTTCTCCGGAGGAAGAGTACAGAATTTTGGCTGGCTTGATTCTCGACAGTGCGAATCAAGCTCAGACTAAACCAGTACCCAGCGCGAATACCCATGGACGGTCTCCCACCCTGTGGTGGGATAAAGAGTGCTCAGAGCTGTACGCGGAGAAGTCGACTGCATGTAAGGCCTTCCGGGAAGACGGGTTACCCGCTAGCTATCAGCAGTACGCGTCGTTAGAAAGGCGAATGAAGAGTCTAATGAAAGCCAAAAAACGCAGTTATTGGCGCCGGTTCGTCGACGGGTTAACGAGAAAAACAGCACTCTTTGGGGTACGGCTCGACGTATGCGTAACCGAAACAGTACCAACGAGAACGTGGAATATTCAAACCGTTGGATATTCGCTTTCGCCAAGAAGATCTGTCCGGAATCTGTCCCGGTACAGAAAACGTACCGCGCCGCGTCTCCTCACGATACCGCGAACGAAACCCCGTTTTCGATGGTGGAGTTCTCACTTGCTCTCTTGTCATGTAACAATAAAGCCTCAGGGCCAGACAAAATCAAATTTAACTTGTTAAAGAATCTGCCAGACTCTGTCAAGAGACGCTTGTTGAATTTATTTAATAAGTTTCTTGAGGGTAATATTGTCCCTCATGACTGGAGGCAACTGAAGGTCATCGCCATTCAAAAACCAGGAAAACCAGCCTCCAACCACAATTCGTATCGACCGATTGCGATGCTGTCCTGTATCCGAAAGTTGTTCGAGAAAATGATCTTGTTTCGCCTCGACAATTGGGTTGAAGCAAACGGCTTACTGTCAGATACACAATTTGGCTTTCGCAAAGGCAAAGGGACGAACGATTGCCTTGCGTTGCTTTCTACAGAAATGCAAATGGCCTATGCTAACAAAGAGCAGATGGCATCAGTCTTCTTGGACATTAAGGGGGCTTTTGATTCAGTTTCTATCAATATTCTGTCAGAGAAGCTGCACCAGCATGGTCTTTCACCAATTTTAAATAACTTTTTGCTAAACCTGTTGTCTGAAAAGCACATGCACTTTTCGCATGGCGATTTAACAACATTGCGATTTAGCTACATGGGTCTTCCCCAGGGCTCATGTCTAAGTCCCCTGCTCTACAATTTTTACGTGAATGACATTGACGATTGTCTTGCCAATTCATGCACGCTAAGGCAACTTGCAGGGTGGTCTCTGTTACAGGGCCCAAAGCTGCCGACTTGCAAGGGCCATTACAAGATACCTTGGACAATTTGTCTGCTTGTGCTCTTCAGCTGGGTATTGAGTTCTCCACGGAGAAAACTGTGTTGGTTGTTTTTTCTAGGAAGCGCGAGCCGGCGCAACTCCAGCTTCTATTAATGGGTGCAACGATCAATCAGGTTTTCACATTTAAATATCTCGGGGTCTGGTTCGACTCTAAAGGTACCTGGGGATGTCACATTAGGTATCTGAAACAGAAATGCCAACAAAGGATCAATTTTCTCCGAACAATAACTGGAACATGGTGGGGTGCCCACCCAGGAGACCTGATCAGGTTATACCAAACAACGATATTGTCGGTGATGGAGTACGGGTGTTTCTGTTTCCGCTCCGCTGCGAACATACACTTCATCAAACTGGAGAGAATCCAGTATCGTTGCTTGCGCATTGCCTTGGGTTGCATGCACTCGACCCATACGATGAGTCTCGAAGTGCTGGCGGGCGTTCTTCCGCTAAAAAATCGATTTTGGGAACTCTCATATCGATTGCTCATCCGATGCGACATTCTGAACCCGTTGGTGATTCAAAATTTCGAGAGGCTCGTCGAGCTTAATTCTCAAACCCGTTTTATGTCCTTGTACTTCGACTACATGGCACAGAGCATCAATCCTTCTTCGTACAATCCCAACCGTGTCCGTTTCCTAGATAGTTCTGATTCTACTGTATTCTTCGACACATCCATGAAGGAAGAGATTCGTGGAATGCCGGACCATATACGCCCGCAAGTGATCCCCAATATATTTTATAATAAATTCCGAGAAGTCGACTGCGACAAAATGTTTTACACTGACGGATCGAACCTCGATGGGTCCACTGGCTTCGGTATCTTCAGTAATACTATCACCGCTTCATTCAAGCTCAATGATCCTGCTTCAGTTTACGTCGCAGAGTTAGCTGCAATTCAGTACACCCTTGGGATCATCGACACTCTGCCCACAGATCACTACTTCATCATTTCGGACAGCCTCAGCTCTATCGAGGCTCTTCGTGCGGTGAAGCCTAAAAAGCAATTCCCGTATTTTCTGGGGAAGATACAGGAGTCCTTGTGTACGTTATCTGAAAAATCTTATCAGATTACCTTTGTTTGGGTCCCCTCTCATTGCTCTATCCCGGGCAATGAAAAGCCCGATTCATTAGCAAAGGTGGGCGCATTAAATGGTGACATATACGAAAGACCAATCTGCTTCAACGAATTTTTTAGTATTTGTCGTCAGAGGACGCTCAACAGTTGACAAACCTCGTGGAGCAATGGGGAACTTGGACGATGGCTACATTCGATTATCCCAAAGGTATCAACGAAGCCTTGGTTCAGGGGGATGGATGTGGGTCGGGATTTTATTCGTGTAATGTCCCGACTTATGTCCAATCACTACACCATGGATGCGCATTTGCGGCGTATTGGAAAGTAGTCTGTACGCTTGTGACGAGGGCTATCACGACATCGAGCACGTTGTCTGGGTATGCGCCGGGTATTGTGACGCCAGGTCTCAGTTAAAGGATTCCTTTCGGGCCCGAGGTAGACCACCCAATGTACCAGTCCGAGATATGCTGGCAACTCGTGATTTCCCCTATATGTCCCTTATTTATACTTTCATAAAAACGATAAATATCCCAATTTAGCCCCTCTCTTTTTATTTCTCGTTTTTAGAGTTTCCTCCTACCTTGTGGAACCGATCAGCTCCAGAGTGCCACTATGTAACCGCCGTCGCCCTTACCACTACGCCTGCATAAAAGGAAACTGAAGCGAGAGCGACTCGAGGTCCGATGACTTTTGAAGGATTCCCCGCGGGTCCGAAGAATACCATCCGCCAATCCGGTACTCGACGACTTACTAGACTGAGGCGCAAATTTGTTTCGCTGATCCCCCTCCCCCCCCCCCTTCGAGCGAAAGTTGCAAGTTTTGCTCTTCTTTCCCTGTCACCATACGCCTTCTCTCCCCTGTCCTTGATACAACTGCTGCTACACTGATGCGGAAATAAGCCACCCTCTGAATATCTTGACCAAGCATAAGTTTTCGTTAAAAAAATCAAATTAGTATTCTGTATTCCTAGTTTTAAGATAGCTATAATTTTTACTCTTTTTTGAAACTCTTGTCCTCCATCTTGTAAATAGAATTGTATCCCTAGTTTTAAGATATCTGTGAAATTTCTCATAAATATTTGTTCCCCTTTTTGTGTATTAAACTATATTATTAGTTTTAAGATAACTGTAAAATATTTCGTAAAATACCATTACTCCCCCTCTTGTATATCAAACTGAATCCCTTGTTTTAAAATTTTTCATAAAAAAATCTTTTGGCCCTTTCTTGTATATTGAATTTTATTTCTAGTCTTAAGATAGCTGTAAACTTTCTTTTCTTTTGTAAAAAAAATATTTCAACATTGTAACCTCCTAGTTTTAAGATATCCAAAATGTAAAAACAAAAGAATTTGGTTCCGCCAAGCTAACGCATTTGTGCCTATCAAATAAACAAAATGAATAAAAAAATTATATGGTAGTGGATCATTTGACATAACAGTCGTTTAGTATAAGCACCATTTACCATGTACTTTCGAGAGTATTTATTGCCACCTGATTGAGTAAACCGAGCAATCCGGTGGATCGTACTTTTACGTACGAAACATTTTCAATGCAAAAGAAGGATAAATGCTATTAAAAACCTAAACCGTTTGTCAAAATGTGCGTTCATTTCGTTTTTAATATAGATTCAAGGAAAGCTCGAAAGAAGGGATCAACACCTATGTTTGAATAAACCGGGCAGACGAAAAGATCACGAGTTTTCGCGCAAGAGTTATTAGGCATAAAAATTCAAAGAACTGCTCATGTTTGAAAGAAGGAATCAATTCATATGTTCAAGTAAATCGGGTACGCGAATAAAGAACTGGCATGCTTGCGAGGGGCCGCCGCTTTCGGTAGCCCATGCTCAGTTCCTTCACTTGGATAATGCACAAAGTTTTGGTGTCATCACATAACCTTACTTACATAACACTGTTTCATTCTAATGGATCCTAGGAAGGGGGGCTACCGCTTCCTACAGTTGTTGCCAAATAGTTCTCAGATACACACCTGGACTGGATTCTGCAATATGTCCTACATGTATGTTTATATTATTAAAAGAAAAGTAAAAATACTGCTATTGTCTAATGCTGCTAGCAGTGCACTCTACGAAAGGAGCAAAACGGCCCACATTCCTAATACGATTTTTGATTTTCATCAAGATTTTTCTAAATTTCCCATGTCTGGCAAATAGTTATATCTGGGGAATGAACTTCTGAGCATTGGTCCATCCTAGATAAAGCTTTCCGAGAATGAGTACATTCTGGATTATTGTTTTCTATGAATTGCTTTCGAGGGAATGGTTTTCTGGAGAACAGTTCTTTCTGGGGAAAACAGCTCGGTATTTTAGTTTCTATGGAATAGTATTTGGGGAAAGGTCGTAGAACCAAATCTTCATTGCAATAATCAACACGACATGAATTAGCGAATTCTTTATTTTAATTCAGAATAAATGATGTCATCCTAACTTCCGGTTTCAACACAATTTCAGAAGTGGTCGAATCGAAAGCGAAGATTTTCGTTCAATGGAAGTCGGAACGAGTAGTACGTTTGAAAAGATCAAATCAATAAAAAAGTAAAACTTTTCTAGGAAATGACCTTCTGGGGAATGGTGCATTGTGAGGAATGACTTTCTGGGGAATAGAATATTTTGAGAGATGGTATTCTGGGGGGCTAATATATTAGTTAAACTCTAAATATTTTTTTTCGCTGTTGAAATGGTTGATTCTGTCAAGTCGAGTTGTAATTTTTGTTCAAGTTTAAAAATCAGAAAATGAATGGAAGGGCTGAGATTAACTAAGGGCCATCTACCATAAATTTATTTGCAAGGAAATTCGGCTACATTTTTGAAACTTATGAAAATTGTATAAACTCTAATAATTTTCATAATTTATCGACGCTGCAGTAAATTATAAGAATGTCAACAGCGATTGAAAGCTTCTGTCGATTTTGGATTTTTTACATTACGATTTTACATTGAAAGTGCCTTTCTAATTCCTATTCCTTGCTATAATATAGAATTCGAAACAAATATGTTTCCGGCAAAATTAGCAATATTTCCCCACAACAACAATTTCCAGCTGAATTAATTTATTTTGGACTGTATCCACTGAACGAAATCGGAAACTTTCGCATATCCATCCGGTGCAGACGAACCGCAATAATTGATTACGAAGTTTGCCACTCCAACCAGTTGATCGTTGTAAACTGCCGGTCCGCCGGAATCTCCCTGCGAATTGAAAGCAATACTGTAACAATCGACGAAATCGCGTTCTCGATTGCACGGGCGACACATTCTCGTTATTATCTCTACTCACATTACAAGCACCATTGTTCGCCGGTGACCGTAGACACAATAGCCCCGAGCGGATACCGGTCTGCGACACACATTCTCTGGCGGACATGGCGACAACGCGGTTATACTGCAGCAACGCAGGCAGTGGCCCGTTGCTGTAAAGCCGTCCCCATCCGGAAATGGTAACCGTTCCACCGGTCGGCACATCAGAGCGCCCAAGTGCAATTGGCTGAATGGCTCGGCCCAGCTGATACGGTCGTGTAAGCCGGAGAAGCGCGATGTCGTTGCGGAAGTTGCCATAGTTTTCATGGGGAATGATTCGTTGTACCTGACGACGCACTCCTCCCTGGCCCAGGTTGACGGTACCGGCGAGGACAGTGATGGAGAAGGGAGATGCACTAGAAAGCGGTTACGTGAATTAAAAGGCAGATCTCACATTTCGCTGTTAGTTGGTAAGAGCTTAGTAAACACGGCTCGGGATGAATCATAATTTCATGGAAGAAATATTCGCCACTGGCTTTAGGGATATGCAGAGACGAATATGACATGTGGTTGCTTTTGTACATCGCTAACAATAACAATGGAATAGAGACTCTTGAATATGCGGAATGTCCGTTAGAAATGCTTGTATCGCCTGGTGTAAACCGCAATTTTAACCTGTGATTTAAATATACCACGATTTCCCCACTCACACTTGATTTCCGCTATACACACAATGCGCTGCCGTCAGGACCCATTGGTTTGCAATCAGCGATCCGCCGCAGCTCAATGAAATTCCGTAACGCAGCAGTGCTACCTGGAAGGGAAACTGATTGGCATCGGCCGCAGATCCGCCAACGATACGCGTTTCCGATGCCGACGATGACAACAACGACAGTCGTCTGGCCTGCTCTAGGGGAATAAACTGGGTACCGGATGCGTACACCAGCGAAAGTCCTAGCAGGAAAAATGTCGACCCGCTTTTCGATTGCACGAACATTTTGATTGGGTGGTGGTTTTCCGCAAGTTCCGTCGCACGTAACAGTTCACAAACTATGCAAAACCGACCGGATATTGTGGGTTTGGCGTACACAAGGAAATGAATGGTTTTTAGTTCGATCGTTGGGCTAAACTACGGAGGATTCATTAAAATTTCCACTTATTTATAGAATCTATCCGCCCAGCGAATTCATATCAGTGCTTGTGAAACGGTATCGCCATTATTTCCAATCGGACACAAACAAGGCAGGCTCTTCAAAGTAGATTAATGAATTGATGTGGTAGGATCCGATGGTAGGTATTGGTTGTACCGACCACCTGCGGTAGTTCAATTGGAAATTTCTACGCTACTGTTTTATATTTTGTGGTTTGTTTTGAACTATATTGAGGGCGATTTACTCAATTGGAATTCAATCAATCAGTGCCACTAGTGTCGCAAACACTTCACATTGTATACTCGAAACATTTAATCGCACTTTCATTTTTCGAGTACTTTCCAGCGTATTGTTTCGTTCGGGGGGTGTCAGATGGAGAATATATACGGTTCAAGACGTCGAAACAATCTAGAAACATTTTTCGTGTTTACGAAGTATTTCCTTTCATTATAATAGCAACTTGAAATTTTGCATAACTTTTAACGCAATTTTCTCGGCATTCCAATTTTTTCAAAAAACACAATTTCTCAAATTACTCAGATGGAAAATTAGTAGGTCTTGCATCAAGCGGTCGTGGAAAAATTTGTTGCTGTCACAATTCTCGTTTTTTTACCGAAGTTGAATCTTTAGCGAAAAATTGAGTACTCAAGTTCATCACGGAGATTGATTACTTGCTGTTCGTGCTTTATGGACGAAGAAATGGATTTCACACAGCCTGGAAGAAATACTTCAAAAGATCTGGTAGAATTACTGCAGATTCGATTGTCCTGTTAATGGTAGAAAGAAAACAACCCCGTTTGGATCGAGGGGAGTGACACATACTGATTTGACTTTTTAATGGAAACGCCTGACACTTTTTTTGAAATGATAAAGTAACATTTCTACAATATCGTCCGTATGCAAAGAGTGTTGCTTTGATCGAGGTTTTGATGTTGTGCTTTGAAACGGATTGACGCGTATGTAATTGTATAAATACAAGGATAGACAATTACTGAGAGGTATTTTAAACACAGCAAACTGTGATCAAACTTCGCGATTTGTATATCGTGTTTTCAGTTGTCATTCCGAATAAAAAAATTTCTCCAGGGTGGTAGAAGAAGTCGTAGTTTTCGTGATTATGGTAAGATTCGATGCCCAATAATTATTCGATATAATAAGTATATTCAATTATATAAAATTTACTTTTCTCAGGATATTTTTTGGGCCACAATGCAGAAGGAAGTTGGACCAATACCAACAACAGTTATGGCTTGTTTGGAGTACTCCGAATATATAAATGCCGCGTTAGGCAATTTAGGGGATCCAGTATTTCGAGAAATCGAAAGCGATATAAGATGTGTTTCACTTGGATCCGTTGGCGCTAACCTTCGACTTTGCTTCCGGAGATTCAATGACAATCCAGCCGAATTTAGTTTCATGGCTGGAGAGCGAGCCGTCATCAAGTTAGTGGCAGCTGCTGTTAAAAAAGGGGAATCGGTTTCTTCACCAGACGGAGCCAAAGCAATAATTCCGGAACTAAAAAATATGCGATTGATAATGAAAACTCTGTGCGTGAGAAGATTGTCTTGTTCTACCAGAAAAGGTAAAATTAAATAAGGGGAAATGTTGGTACAATATTGATTTACAATTCTGTGTATTAGGTTCGATGGATCTGAAGAGCAGAGGCATTTTCTAAAGTCGTTGTTTGAAACTGATATACGTATTAGTGAAGATGCCCATGGAGTATTGGGCAAAGTTCGGTGTAATTTATGCGAACAAGCAAACTATATTATTTGTCGTCCCGAGAAGACTGGTCGTTGGAGGGTTTCTAACTTTTTTGCTCACATCAAGAACGTCCATAAGGTAGAATTTGTGACTACGATGAATAGCCAAAAGCGTCCGTTCGCTGCTATATTCAGCTCGACTCTGGTTGACGCCGAGACGTCAAAGCGACAAATGACGGACGCGTTGTACACCGAATCTATGGTCGTTGAGAGTCTGGATGATAACATGTCGGACAAAATTAGTCCTTATCAGTGGAGTACTGAATCAGATGAACCGACACAATTTGAGGCTGGGTGTACGTCATTTTCTAACGATGAACCGGTTATGTCAGATCTTGTTACAGTTGACATAACTCAACTGTCCCACGATACATTGTGCTGTGATGAAGAATCCGGCAATGGCGAAATGCGTGAGTCCCTCGTTGCCACTTGTTCATATGATGCCGAGCAGTTAAACTTGGATCGTGCTACGGAACGGCCGACCGCAGCACCAGAGATTTAGAGGGCCGCACCATCACTTCTTCAAATACAATCGACATATTATCAAATGTGTCATCTCGTAGCGCCAAAACTCGTGGCCAAGGAATGCGGTATACTATGCTGGAAAAAGATCTTTTTACATATAGGTAGCGATATTTACATTTAGACCTTGTGGAAATAATGAATCATATCACATGTTCCCTGTAGATTCATACAAGGAGGCAAGGAACTCTACGAGTTCGATCGAGCAAACACTCCTTCACCGCACATTCGGACAGTGCAACGTTATTTAAGCAAAAGTGCTGAATGTTCTACAGAGGGCAAGCTGATGATAAAAGAGCTGAAGGAATATATGGAAAGAAACCGATACCCACTTGCAATATGCTGGAGCGAAGATGCGACCAGAATTACCGGTGGCATTGAATATAATCTGAACGAAGACAAACTCTCTGGTCTGGTAGCACCAATCGGCACAAATGGAATGTCCATCATGAACCTATTTAAATGTTCTTCGCCACGGAAAGTTTTAGCGGATATACAAGATAACCCCATCGGACGCAACGTTCAACTATGCATGGCTCAACCCATTTGTATGGACGCAGCTCCATTTTGTATACTTTACTACTGCACGAACAATAAATTTTCAACAACCGATATTCTAAACACGTGGAACTTTGTTCAAGCTGAAATGGACAAAGAAGACATTAAAGTTGTTTGCATGGCAACTGATGGTGATAGCCGATTCATTGGAGCTATTCTGAAAAAAATGAAGCTACCGAATCATAACGACAATCCCTTTGGTGCTTGGTTCGTATCCAACACCAACAATGACAGTCTATGCGTTCAGGATCCAACTCATCTAGCGAATAAATTTCGGACGAGGCTTGTCAATCAGACCAAGCAGTTGATACTTGGTATAAAAACTAATTTCAATTAGGAACTTGCATAATAATCTGGACCACCTTAAAATTTTCCAGGTCGGTTTCAAGTATCGAAAATACATTTAGAAGAACTAGTGCGTGATGTTTCGAAAGACCAACACGGCTTGGCCGAAGGAGACCTTAGTGACAAGGACAAGATGAAATTTCGACCAGTAGAAAAAATTACATCTGAACAAGTCATGTCAAGCCTCGATCAGCATATTCCTCTTTCCAACGGCACTGTGGCATACCTGAAAATTATTTCATGCATTATATCCTCGTACATGGATCCATCCTTATCGCCGTCGCAACGAATCTTTAACGTGTGGTGAGTGATGGGCATTAGTACGCCTACATCATACACATAGAATTAGAACTCACTTTTGTTAGAAACAATATTTCAACTGTATCTTAAGGAACCACAACTTCGAAAGGAGACTTAGTATTATTGTTTATAATTACAGGAAAGCTCTGTTCCTGATTAGGTGCTGGCGCAATTGGTGCATCTCGAAGCATAACAATATACAAAACTGTATAATGACTAATGCCTACTGGGGACTGGAAATAAACGCCCACACGTTAATTAATTTCGTTGTTCTATGTAGAACAAAGAATCTTGAATTCACAATAACACTACTTCAAAGTCAGACATGTGAAGGAATTTTTCGAGATGCTCGCTCATTCACATCAACAGAATCTACTATAGTCAATTTTACGATGCAAGGATTCGAAGCTCGCCTGAATAAAATACAAACCAAAAGAGACATCATGGCAAGACAATAACACAATCTGGCTTTTCCTCGATTGAAGGCTACTTCTCATTTCCCGCGCAAAGAAGTACTTCCCGGTGATATCGAAATATCCGCTGTAGTGGAGCAAGCCAATTGGGATTTGATTTTGATGATATTTCATTCGAAGAAAGCATCGTTTTAAGGCAGCCAAAGCCAAAACCAACACTTGAGTGTGGAAATTTTGAATTCGTTACTATTCCCGAAGAATTGATAACAGATGGCAAAGACGAAATATATGAATCAGCCGAACTGTTTTCCAACATTGGAGAAACCTTGAATTTAAAGGATTCCAGCAATTTTAAGCATGTCTTCAGGATAAGAAATCGGAAGAATAAAATTGTTCATGTGAAAAAGAGGACCTTTATATGGATGCTGACATCTGGATTACAAAAACGCTCGACGGATAGATTGTATCGTTTTCGTGATTCTGGACTGAAAGCTGCCGCAATTAATGGAGTGAGAGACTCAAATGCAGTATATACAGACATTACAGTGGGTGAGTTTGTTCTGCTGAAAATCAAGAAACGTTTCGCTGTCTGTAAGGTGTATGGATTTAAATATCTCAAAGGGAAGAATTGTTCATGCTCATTATCAACGATGCCAGTGAAGGTTCCTGAAGGTGCGCGATCAAGAGGTGTTGAACTACTGGGTAGTTTTTTCGATATTGTGCCATGCGACGAGGATTACAATTTAGATCTGATTAGTAATACTAAAACTGTAAATATCGAATGTTATGTGTCACACTTGATGAAACCATCGATATATTCATCAATATTGCATTATGCAGGAGTGACCGTATCGTACATTCAAAATTTGAATTAGAAAATAGAACAAATTTCTTCCATTATTCAATTTTTTGATCAGAAGCCATCTTAATAAAATGAGACTTCATTAATCAGTTGTTCGTGCACACGCGTGCTTTACTACCATTATCCGAAAACTTCCATCTAATATGTGAAAACAGTTAACGAATATTGAACATGTATTGCCAATTTCACATCGCATTGGCGAGCCGCATAAGTATGCTCACTCTGTATCAATGTGAGAAAGGGGAAAATGAATATCAAATCATATGTGTCCCGTTGGTGTATTTGTCCCTTGCGTCATGCTTGAACTGAACCAATAAAACCTATCAATATTATGAATAGGTAACCCTCAAAGCCGTACTATTGTGTCGGCGCACTTTTCAGAGATAATACGGTCACTATACATTTGTCATTTGCCGATCAATGCAAAGTAAATGGGCGGTAACAATTATTTTATAACATTACAACATTACAAATTATTTATACCTAGGTTAGCAATTCGTTAAAACATGAGTGTTATCACTCGGTTAAAACAATTTTGTTAGAGCAAATTCCTTACTGTCTTCATATGTAGAAATCAACAAATGTTTTGACAGTTGCCGGACGTATTCCATCAATAGTCAGAGTACTTTGATTTGAATGCATACGTATAGATAAGTATAGATAGTGTGTAGTTGCGTATGGATCGAGTATGATTACGAATTTGAACGTTGTTATTTACCTAGAAACTTCATTGATTGTGTAGAAGAAAATTTAAGCAATTGGCATGACTATTCGTGATAATCCATATGTGTCATTCCCCTAGGTTTGGATCGGCTACAAGCAGCTGATTTGACTATGCTTTCGACTCGGAATCGACTACTAATATTGCTAAGTATCTGTAACATTTTTATTCTTTATATTGTGTATTCATATTAATCGTCTGGGTAAACAGCGAACGTTTTGGATCCGGAAAGAGCAACGACTTGTCCATCTCAGAGTGCGTTGTTTTCTGGATATCTCCATGTAATGTACCTTCGTATGTCTCTATTGATTACTTTGTGTTAATCTAAATCCACGTTGTCGATCACCGCACCGCCTCACGGGGACGAAGACGGAAATATATTCATGAACAGACCGAGGCTCATATAATACATGCCAATGTTTATTGAATTGTTTCTTATGGTAAAGCGGAGGTGTGAATAGGGTAAAGCGGTTTGGGGGAGGATGACTATGCCTCGACTTTGTACACAATAACCTATTCTATTTAATTTCTGTGTTGTTTAGAAATATATGATGTGGGTGAAAATTTGTGTCTTCCGTCAATTTTCCCTAGATTACAAAAATATTTAAGAAAGAGATGTTAATCGAGATATGGTATGTACCTTGACAGTAGAAGACGGATGCTGATTAGAATGCCTTGTAATGCTCACGATGGAAACTCAAGCTCCCAAAAAGCAGAGCTCGATTACGATAAGTTCACAAATTCTTAAAGCACCTGATTTGACGCGGTATTTCTAGCACAAGCAAAATCGGTCCAGATTTAATATCTGAGCATTAGTTCGTAAATTAGTTAAATTATCGAGTGTTAAATTATGTTTTCCATAAATAGGAAATTACATGGTTATCACCAGGGCCTAAAATTATCATATCCTTTCAATAAACAATGAAACCCACTAGATTCACCTTTGTCTTTTTGCTGCCTCCTTTATTACTAAATACATACAAAGCAAAACAAAAAAGGCAAAGCCGGCTTCTTTAAATTCTATGAAAGCGAGTAGCAGAAACTGATTTAGTTTTTGAATAAGAGTCGCTCTAGGTTCACTCGAAACCATTAATTTTATATGGGTTTTGTAGACATTAGGGCGACCCGAAGCCAAAACCGAGCGAATAAACGCTATAACCTGGACAGGCAGGGCTAAATACCTCTGTCCCATCCCAGGAACCAAAGGAGTGATATTAACCCTCTTAGCAAAGTCACTCCCAACGATTTATCAAACCCCCACTAAATTGAAACGGTTGTGTACGGTTGTCCACGTTTCTTCCTTATTTAAGGTTGAAAATGATTCGTTGATTGAATTCTTCATTAAATGATTGCCGTATAATTTTGAATCATCTTTATTTTGTACGCTGCACAGTTGGCCTGACCGCTTTAATGATTGTGTCACATTCCATATGTACCACAAACATTAATATTGACAAGAAAAATTGTAGACGAACGTCTTCAATTTTCGTGGATCCCTACATGTATTGCCTGTTTATGTGTAGACTAGACTAGACTATACTAGAAACACAATTTCTCAACTTACTCAAAGACTAATTTTAGATTAGTTGTGAAAATGTATTCATCAATTAATACATTCGCTCTGGATTCTCGATCAAATTTGCCGTACTTACTCTCTTACTTAATTTTCGTTAGCGGGACCATTCGTCATAGATTACTTAGGAAAACTGAACCGTGAACAAAAATTACGTGTCAAATTCATTAATTAAATTTCATTAAACTTTGTAACAAACGCGATTAAAGTTTTTTTTTGCAATGAACAAAGCATCGTTTCTATTGGGGCTATGGTGCTGATATCGAAAATCTGGGGAATACTGACCCATTTTGGATACCGTAATACCAGCTTGGAGATCAATATTACCCATCAACAGGACGAACATTGTATCCTGAGGGACTCCATGGCCTGCCGACCGCAAAATATAACCATCTTCGATTCGAACGAAATTTTGGTGTTGTTTTCGTTTTATAAATTTCTATGATTTTCGCTGCCAATTGCAATATTTTGATTCAAGAGCAATTTTTCAAAAGGGCGTAGAAGCGCATTAATTTAAATTTTTTGTTAATGTACTTGTATTTTAAACATGTATTTTTTTATTGTGCTATGTATTTTAAACAGCAAAACTATCTAAGTACGAATTACAAAGAATGAATGCTTCTTTACAAAAAATATACATTGGAAAAAATGTGTAATTTTTCACTAAAACAAAAATCTGCGTTAAAAATTTAAATAGCATTTTTTAAATTTTGTGAAAATTGTCTTATAGTTTCAATAAATTACTGTGATAATTTTGAAATATTTTTCTCAACGGTTGTTTGAAAACAACGTTATGCATTTAAGGGTTACCTATATTTTACACTATACACTATACATGTATTTAATGATTAAGTATAGAGATGTATTATTTATGTATAATATAACTGGTAATAGTGTAACTAGTGTCTGACGGAATCAATTTTTATATTAAGACCCAGAGTCTGTGCACTTTAAGAGTCAAGTACAATGGAAGTCGCTACACTGCATAGTAAGACTAGTTCCGGAGTTAATTTTCAATTGAACCTTAGTTACATTGTGAGCATCTTTCTCTTTGGATGATTACGACGTCAATACAAAACTTGGCGCTAAATTTTCAGTACATATCGAAAGCTGACCATAGTGCGTCCCAAAGCCGTATTTAGAAATACAAAACTGGTGGCCCCAAATAGTTTGGTTTAGCTTTATGATGTCTGGTACATTTGTTAGTTTTTTGGAGATTTTTTCAAATGAATTGAATTAGGGTGGTCCTTGTGGTTGAGGTGTTTAAAGTATCGACTGTTTAAATGTGTGAAGTTTACCTGCGTAATGCCCTACAATATAATAACACAATTGAATTGAATCAAGTTTGCTGAATAAACAAGGCTGATGTTTTAATTCCTTTTGTTTGGAATTAATTTTTATCATTCTTTTTTTAATTTTTAAAAATAGTTTTCTTCAAACCTAACTATCTTGAAACATTGCAATTTGATTTTCAATCTATCAATTTCATCTGAAAAATCCACGATTGGTTAGTTATGGAGAACAAAATTTATTTATTTAAAAAAAACAACCTTATCCACCTAGCAGTGAGTTGAGTCATTTCTTACATATGTCACTGTTGGATTATTCATTAATTTGCAGAACTCGTTTATTAGTTTGCAGTTTCTGGTCCTGCACGAATAAAACCTCGAAATAACTGAATGAAATATAGAAAATCAATAAAACGAACCAAATAAAAAAAATGCAAAACAAAATGTTTTAAAATTCATAAAATGGGTACAATGATTTATATAAATCAAATTAATAAAATACATAAATCAAATTGGATTAGCTCATTAAATGCAAAATTAGTCAATATTTAAAAATAGTTATAAAATTAACTGAACAAATTAAATTGACTCAAACTATCAAATTGAACGAAATAAATAAGTGGAATAACTGATTATGAAATTATCAAAATTAAAGAAATGAATAAAATGAATCGAATGAATCAAATGAATCAAATGAATCAAATGAATCAAATGAATCAAATGAATCAAATGAATCAAATGAATCAAATGAATCAAATGAATCAAATGAATCAAATGAATCAAATGAATCAAATGAATAAAATGAATCAAATGAATCAAATGAATCAAATGAATCAAATGAATCAAATGAATCAAATGAATCAAATGAATCAAATGAATCAAATGAATCAAATGAATCAAATGAATCAAATGAATCAAATGAATCACATGAATCAAATGAATCGAATGAATCAAATGAATCAAATCACTCAAATGAATCAGATGGATCAAATGAATCAAATGAATTAAATGAAACAAATTAATCAAATGGATAGAACGAATTTAATGAATCCAGTGTAATGTATGTTAAAGTTGAATTAAATGTATAAGGCGAATGACCAAGTTGGTTAAAGCCTGCAATTAAATAAATAATAATAATAAATAATAATGAAATGTATAAAACGAACAAAATTAATGGAATGAATGAAAATAAAACTAATGAAAGAATAAATGTATTGAATAAAATGAATAAATAAAACAAACTAATCAAATAAATAAAACAAATATAATTGATTAAATGAATAAAAAAATAAGATAATGAATTGAATAAAATGAAAAATAAGGCGATAATAAAAAGTTATAAATTAATTGAAAAAAATTATGTCAAATAAATAATTTGGATGAAATGAATAAGTCTGAAAAATAGTCAAATTAAAATGAAGAAACTAAAAACATGTATGAACTGGAAAAAACAAAGAGAATGTATATAAGGAAACCTATGAATAAAATAAGTTAAATGAAAAAAATAAACTGATCAGAGTGAATCCAAAGAATGAAATGAATAAAATAGATTAAATGAACCCAAATGAACAGATTGAATAAAAAGAATGCTGAATGAAATAAATAATTTTTTTGCAAAAATCATACACTTAAAACTAGTTAAATATTAAAAACGAATAAAATAAACAAGACAAATAAAATCCACGAAATGAAGAAACTGAAAAAATTTACTATTTAGAATGAAATTAAAGACCATTTTTGAATAAAGTAAATGAATAAACCGGATTGTACGAATTTGATAACTATTGTATCAGAGAGTTATAAATTGTTTTTGATAATCCCATCATCTAAAAAAATGGCTAATTAATATGCAATCAACTATCTTAAGTTTTCATTCTTTTTTGTTTTCACCATTTTGTTTTCGTTGTTCTTTTCTTGGGGTCGCCATTTAAGAATATCTGGTGTTTCTACTTTATTGATGGACCTTAATTAGTTATCAGGAACCTGGAACATTCAATTTGTTTTGGAATTCAAAGTTGGCATTTTGGTCACATATTCCAAAAAAAAAGATTTTTCTGTAGAATACGTAAATACGCGCAATTGGAAATAGTAAAGTAAGACAAGGTCACATATGCTTTCAAAACCCTTAAACAGAGAGCGACAGAGAACGAATGCGATTCGTGAATGAGACAAGTAGAATTTTCAAAATTTTCATTTGCGTTGATGTAAATAGTCTGAAGTTTCTAGGCTATGTCGATAGCACAAAAGCCGTGTATTCTGCTGATAATAATGTACTCTCTTTCCAGTCATCCTTATAGCGTGTATATTGTTTCGTTCGAAATTCTCGTTCTGGAAATATGGATAAATGAGTCCTATGCAAACCAACACTACGAAAAAGAAATGGTTGAAATTTTCAGGATAAGTATTTAATTTGTTGGGAACGCAAGCGCCATTGAAAGTGTCACTTGGTACAAAACTGCTTTTAATAGATAGGCATGCTTGCCATTACAAGTCTTAATTATCTATTATTATTTCTAAGTTACATTGGTCATGAAAAGGGTACCTTCGTGTTTATTCTACACAGTAATGTGTATGACAAAAATGTAGTCAGTTTCGTTAAAATCGGTTCAGGCATTGCTGAGATATTTACATGACATTTTGTACATACATACATACATACACACACATACAGACATTGTTCCAATTTGTCGAGCTGAGTCCCTCCTGGCCTCGGAAAAGTTTACAAAGTTTGAGCGAATCCCTTTTTTATTGTATATTTTTGAAGATTTGGGACTAAAACATTTATTTCACGATATATTTTTTATAAAAAAGTGTTCAAATTTATTTTCTCGAGCGTCTACATAAGTTATAAAGTGTAAATATCTTCAGTACACTTGTTAAAAATATCAAACAAACAACTTTGCCGAAGAAAGTTTTTTGATAGAACACCTCTGCCAAAAGTAGAAATGATCTAGATCAGTTTCTACTTATCGAGATCAAAACCAAAGTTGTCAATATAATGATCATTTCCATCTAAGATACTTCGCTAAAGGCGCTAATCCTCCTAGGGCGCTAGAAGTTTTGAGCGTCGAAAGTAGCATTCTGCCCCACTGCACGACGTCTGAATTTGATAAAGAATTTGCTTATTTTTTTCTTTCAACTCATTCCATTTCACATATGATTAAAAATCCTTGAAACATTTTTGAAATTGTAAATTGAAAATCCAAACTTTAAAAATAGAGTTCCATTTTTGGGCACGATTCCGGTTTTGGCAACTGAAAAAAAAAATTGTTGCCAAAAACAAAATCCTACTGTATTCATTTCCTGTAACTCGATCTCAGCTAGTTTTGCTGTATAAAATACTGTAATCGGACAAAAAATATTTGAAATTATTGCACGTAGAAACGTCTAAACCCTTCTAAAAAACTGCTTTTGATTCAAAATAATCTTATTGACTGGGGAAAATGTTTAATCTTCCATGCCGTTTAAACGCGTAAAGTTTCATCGGAATCTAAGATTTTCGGGCGGATCTTCGTGGAATTCCACTTTTCGGCCCATTCTCTTCCACAAACTCATTACCACCCCCGTCGAAGGTACTTAAATTCTTCCGAGCACATCGCTCAACTTCTTATCGCGAAAAAAATCACTATCGATTTCTGAAACATCGTAGTTCTCTGCTAGGCCCCTGCGAAAAACCAACTCGGACACCACATCATTGAAAGTTTTATAATTTCTTCGGTTTATATTTAATCGTTGTGCACTCTTTGATAAAGTTGTTGACTATATACTACTCCTTCAATTACTCACCTTATTTTTGTGGCGAGATATCTAAAGTGTTATCGAGCAACCAAAATGTTATGTACTGTAGATTATCAAAAATTAGCTTTCTTTTACAGCCCAAAACGTTCATGATAACCATCAGGAGGTACCAGGAGGTTTTTAAATCACCATGTATATAATGGTGAGATTGTAAGCATTAACCACAAGAAAATTATCAAAGATTTGTTATTGCAAAATCAGATTTGTTAATATATAGCCTTGAAATGCTACACTGAATTTATCAAACTGGTTTCTGGTGTGATGACCAAAGTCAATGGCTGAATAATGTGTTTGGTAGTAAAAATGGTATCCCAGAATCCTCCTTATACAAACTTGTCCTCAAAAATTAACACCGTAGAATGAAGAGTGCCATCAAAACCAAACTTTTGACTCTAGAAACATCGTCTATACATCTCCCTAGAGCTGAGCTGTAGCGCATCAACCTGAGTTGGAACAACAGTAAGTAGGGGAACTGGTGGTAAAATGAACACGTTAAGCAAAGTCATTATTTTCTAACTAAAAAGTGATTGAGATACTACAATCACCTTATACGTTTCTTGTTAAACATGTTTTATACATATTTCGTGAAAATACTTCGACATAAACAAAAGTTTTCAAACATTATTCTTGATTTCAAAACATGTCCAAAAAAGAGACATGTTTATTAGGTTCTTTACTGGCACAGTTAACCTCACTTTTCTTGACAGTTCGCTTGTACTGTTTACATGGACTTAGAAAAATTTGTGGACGTCTAGATTCGCTCGAAGAAAATCGCAAAGAATTTTTCTAAGTCCATGTAAACAGTACAAGCGAAGTGTCAAAAATGAACACTCAGTTCATTTGTGACGTCAGCGTAAAGTATTCAATAGCGTGTGGGTAAAATGAACATGTGCTGGTGGTAAAATGAACACCTTCTAGTGACCTGCAAAATGTTCTGTATGTATGCAATGCTTAGCGTCGAAAATCGTTTTCCGAGCAATGCTGATGTCCCAGCGGCTCAAGAGCATTGCATACACACAGGGCATTTTGTAGGCAAAAAAACTTGTCACGGAAAAATTAAATTTTCATGTAATACTAACCAATTTACAATTCTGTGACTTCGAAACACATCTACAAAATTTGGGGTTATCCATAGGTGTTTAAACTTTGAAGATCTGTTGAAGAACAGTGAAGATGTAGCAACTTGAACTTAGCGATTAATTTTGAGGCTTGGTACTTGGAGCAGCAAGATGGTTCATATTACCCCCACTACAACCTGTTCATTTTACCCCCTAAGACGTTTTATTTTCAAACAGCCGTTCCGATTGAGCCAATTTGTCCTGATCCCTACATATTGCTGTGAAATATCTGCAAGAGGTTCAGTTACTGTCATGTAACACCATTTTCATAATAAAATTAAAATTTCACCACAAAAGACCTTATATTCTACATGCCGAATTTAACATCAGCGACAAACATGAATGCCGATTTTGGTTTTCATCATATTTATTTCACATTCGACAACTTTTTATCAAAAGAAATGATTTCAATATCCTTTCAATAATTGGTAGGTCACGTTTCTGTGAAGTGTGTTCTAAATTTAACTAACATTTACTTGATTTGGCTACCTGTTCATTTTACCCCCCCCCCCCCTGTTCATTTTACCCACAATTCCCCTATGAGGGAACCCCTCTCAAACAAAATGTCACATGAAACACTCGCCCCTTTCCGGCAGGGCACCAAAGAAACGTTATCCTATTGGTGCACTAATTGCCAACCTGGTGGGAAAGAGAAACTTAATTTTATCACCTCTCATCAACACCAATTAGTGAAGTATTTCCTCATAATTGCTTCAGCGAAATCCGGTGGGAAAACGGAAAGGTTGACTGCAAGACTTAATACTTAATACTTTGCAGCACCATTGAAATAACAATTTACATGGATGCTATTCATGATTTTAGGTTCTGATGTAAGCTTGTAAGTGAATTGAAAGAATTCTTTCGGTTTGTGTAGATTTTTAAAGAACAGAGGAACTCGAATGTTTAACATTATTAGAATTCAATGCGTGTTGTGTTCGTTGCTTCTGTGACGAAGTATTGCAATATTTAAAGTCTTCAGTGAGTCGTAGTAGCGTGGAACTACTGCTCGTGAAAAGCGTGTCAAGAGCTCCCAAAACAACAACATAATTGACATTTCAATTAATAGCTAGACGAAGCCAATGACCCTAGCATAGCGGTGGGATAATAGTAATACCGTTATCAATTACCCAAACTTAATCGAGTAACTTACATATGTACCAAACTGTTCTTTTTTTCCTTACAGTTCTACTTCGGCATATCCTGCATCACATTATCGGTGTTCGTGCACGACGAGCGGAAGTTTCTAAAAGGAGAAGTTGATAAACCCAGCGGGGAAAGCTTTTTGGAGAAGGAAAGCATATCAACAGGTAAATAAGGGACCATTCATAAATTACGTAACGCTTTTAGGGGGGGGAGGGGGTACGACAAGATGTGACAAGTTGTGACATAGGGGGGAGGGGGTGTTAACTAGATCGTTACGTAACATGTTTTCATCGAAGAAAAAAAAAATTTTCTTGGAATTTGTTACGTAACAGGGGAGGGGGGGATGGAAAAATTTGTGACAATTTGTTACATAGGGGGAGGGGGGAGTCAATTTTGGGCAATTTTTGCGTTACGTAATTTATGAATGGTCCCTAATTGATTCGTCGTTACCATCCCGATATACGCTCCAACGCTCCGCTCATGTGGCAACTCGGTTAGTGGAGGTAGGAGAAAGATTTCTTAAAATCATTTTTCATATGCATACATAGACTTAATTTCACAATCTCTCGAATTTCCATTATGCCACACTACCAAATACAATCTAGAAAATATCCGTCGTCCCGGAAAAAAGTATTCTGTGGAAATTGAAACGGAAATTGAAATTTCTTTCTTTTAGTTCTTTCCAGCATACTGCTGTCTGTTAGTGAGGTACGAAAAACTCTCGAATTTGAAATATTACGGTACATATCCTCATTTCAATCCATTCCTATAAGAAACTGTGTTGACGATTTACGTTTATTTGGCGGTAATTAACCGTTGTGTGTTCATTCGTTATCGAGCACTCAGTCGAGATAGAAGTCTTTTGTCATCGGTCCGTACACTCTATAGCGACAAATAGTGTTAATCCGCGTTCAAGGTTATTTGCACACTTTACGCCTAGTCGAGGTTTCAGTATTTTTTCCCTTCTTTTGTGTTTCTGTTTCTGAGTACCGTTAGCCGGTCAGTGAAGTGAAGCAGTGTTCTTCTTGTAAGCCGCCTGGATACCGTTACCTACACAAGCTAAGTATTAGTTTTCGTTTCCCCTTCTTGGTTGTCTTAATAACGTGCACTGGGCAATAGGCCCGTGCAAAAATGACTTCCCCTGACGGCGGTTCATCTCAAGGTGAGATGGACGTCGAAACAAAATTGGCTCCCCGGCTCAAAGTATATCCGAGCTCGGCCACCGGGCCATTTGTGATCTTCTTTCGGACCAAAGAAAAAAAGTGTTTGAATCTGTTGCAGATTTCTCGAGTTCTGACGGATCGGTATTCGGCCGTGACAGAAATATCGAAAATTCGCCCTGATAAGCTTCGGGTGGTGGTTAACAGTTCTACTCAGGCAAACGATATTGCTGGCTACGAGCCCTTTACGAAGGAGTACCGGGTGTATATTCCAGCTAGCAGGGTTGAAGTCAGTGGGGTCGTTTCCGATTCGAGTCTGAATTGCGAGGACCTGCTAAAATATGGGACTGGCTGTTTCAAAGACCCCATGCTTAAGCCAGTGAAGATACTGGAATGCAAACGTTTGCATTCAGCATCAGTCGCAGCTGACGGCAAGAAAATATACGTCAACTCAGACTCTTATCGGGTGACCTTCGCCGGCTCTGCCCTGCCCAATTACCTTTTCTTTGACAAGGTTCGTCTACCTGTTCGCCTCTTTGTGCCGCGGGTCATGAACTGTACTAATTGCAAACAATTGGGACACACAGCCTCCCATTGTAGCAATAAAGCCCGCTGTGGGAAATGCGGTGGGAATCATGCGGATGATTCCTGTGGAAGAGATGTCGAAAAGTGTCTCTACTGTGGGGGAAACCCACATGATCTCCCTTCATGTCCCGCGTACAAACAGCGCGAGGAAAATCTTAAGCGTTCCCTTCAGGGACGCTCTAAGCGATCTTTTGCAGAAATGCTTAAGATAGCTACGCCACCTGTCTCTACGAACATCTTTACCAACTTGTCTACTGACGAAGGCGACTGTGATGAACCCCAGGAGGGAACATCTTCTGCTGTGCCTAGAAAGAGTAGAAAAAGGAAGAACATTTCTTCTTCCAAGCTTCGTCGTAAAGGCCAGAAGGTATAACTACTCAAGGAAGTACTGGTGCAAAACCGAAGCAAGTCGCTCCCGGTCTCAGTAACCTGAGCTCAGAAAAGGAGTTCCCAGCACTTCCAGGAACATCAAAAACCCCAAGTGTTCCCATATCTCAGCCAGAGAAAGAAAACAGTGCTGGCTTAATAAATTTCTCTGACATTGTGGACCGTATTCTTACAGCGTTAAACATTTCTGACCCCCTTAAAAGTATCTTGATAAGCTTTCTCCCCGCAGTAAAAACATTTTTGATGCAGTTCACTGTGAAATGGCCCCTTCTTTCAGCGATTGTATCCTTCGATGGCTAATTCATCGAACGAGGTCAAGGATTTAATCACTGTTCTACAGTGGAATTGCAGAAGCATTATCCCGAAAATCGATTCGTTTAAAATCTTACTAAATAATTTGAAATGCGATGCATTTGCCCTATGCGAGACATGGCTCACTTCAGAAATAACCCTACACTTCCACGATTTTAATATTATTCGCTTGGATCGAGAAGACTGTAGCATGTTCACCTTTTTCGTAATTTTCGTCATTATTCGTTCACTACACTCACTATGCCAAAACGCATCACATCAAGAAATATTCAGACGCTTGTGTACAAATATTCCCTTTCATGCAATTTTAGCCTATTTCGGATGAACTTTCAAAAATATTACGTCTCACCAAAACCCAAATGCGCATTAGAATGAAATGGATAGATACGAATGTATTAAGAGGAAAGAGTATTCTTAAAATTCAAGCGAGAGAAATGGTTGTCGAAAGAGTAGTATTTGTAAAAATACGTACTTCCGACTACGAATACTCGAATCACTTGACGCCTATCTGAGGATCTACAGAACTGCAACTCGTGCATTTCGATCCTGATCGTGGAAGAGGCAGCAGTGAGAAGTTCTTTTTTTTTAGAAAGGGAAGGAACACGAAAAATGTAAAGCTAAATGAATATATGAAACCTAGGTTAAGAATAAAATGCCGTATTTTAATCCGTCCAATAAAATGTTTTCCGGTTAGTTAGTGTTACCTGAGATGTTTGTATTTTTTATGTTGATTAGCTTTCCCATGTAGTGAATTTGGTTCGAGAAGATTTCTCACGTTTCGCGTCGTTTCCGTAGATTTGAATTTTCTTTGTGTTTGTTTTACTCCGATGGGCTATCGGGAATTAGTCCCCACTACTACTTACAAAGCGAGAGGGAAAGAGTGTTCGACTGAGTTCTGCCTGTGATGATAACTGATCGTTTTTTTAGTGCATGAGCTTTCGAGTTGGTATAACGATCATTACTCTTGCGTCTTTGCTAAACATAGTAGTGGCTCCATCTATACGCGAAACGGAGTGTATCTTTTCACATTTTGTGTTTACCTACCGTTCCTTTGCGCCATTTCGGGATCAATTTCTATAACCTGCCCTGAGGTTAGGTTTCATGCTGGGCAATTCTAA
Source organism: Topomyia yanbarensis (assembly GCF_030247195.1). Lineage (NCBI taxonomy): Eukaryota > Metazoa > Arthropoda > Insecta > Diptera > Culicidae > Topomyia > Topomyia yanbarensis. Next base: position 325,903,122 of record NC_080672.1, on the reverse strand, counting down.
CCTGACGAGTGGTCCTCTTCGGGGGTGGCGCTAAAGCTACTCGTTTAAAACGTCCTGAGGAGCGTTTTGGTAGACGGAAACCGTAAACGGCCATTTGGCCCGCTACATTATGGCGCCCAACGTGGTAACAACGAGCCGGAGAGGAGAAGATCAGTTCAGCTACAGACAGGGCATTTCGCCAGGACGGAACGACAATACCCGGATGAGACGCTAAATCGTAGGATCAGCGGACTGCCGACTCAACGAACCGAAGAAAGCAGCGAAGTTGAATCGGAGGAAGATTTTCGAAGACATAGGGGGACGTCATAGGCAGAACTATAGAGAGGTCAGCAATGATTGGTACGGTTCGGGAGAATACAGTGACCGGGCAAGCCATGGAAGGATGGCGCGTCAGGGTGGAATCTTGCGAGAGAATCGCGAACCTCGACACTACCGGAGAATAGAACACTGGAAATTATTTTTTTCAGGTGATTCTAAATCCGTTTCGGTGGAGAACTTCCTGTATAAACTGAAAAAGATCGCTGGACGTGAGGGAGTGTCAGACAGGAGTCTACTGCGTGACATTCATCTCATTTTGGAAGGACAAGCTTCGGACTGGTTCTTTACGTACGTCGACGAATTTGAGAACTGGAACGATTTCGAGGAGAGGATACGATATCGGTTTGGCAACCCGAATCAGGACCAGGGAATTCGGCAGAAAATCCAGGAACGCAAGCAGCACAGAGGAGAGCCGTTCATTGCGTTCGTGACAGAAATAGAGAGGTTGAACAAACTGTTATCAAGACCCCTCTCACGCAGACGAAAGTTCGAAGTAGTATGGGACAATATGCGACAGCACTACCGTTCGAAAATTTCGATCGTTCCGGTGCGAGATCTTGACCATCTGATTCGACTGAATCACGGTATCGATGCAGCCGACTTCAATCTTCAACAGCCGGAGGCTCGAACCCAGCGGATCGTTAATCACGTAGATTGTGAGCAGTCAGAGTGCGACAGTGACACCCCGCAAGCGATCGACGCAATCAATCCAAGAGCGGAAGCGAAAAGTTGGAGACCGTCAGCAGATAAAAGGAACGCGACGAATCTTCAAAATGCAGAGCACACCCAGCTAAATATCTGTTGGAACTGCAGGAAATCCGGTCACAATTGGCGGGACTGCAGAGAGACCAGAAGGGTGTTCTGTTATGGTTGCGGAGAACTGGGGAGGGCGATTCGCACTTGCACACATTGTGCTGCAACTGCTCGAATACAACCCAATCAGAACCAGGGAAACCATTAAGGGGGTGTACGCCGGGGAACACGGTCATCCCTACAAACGGCAAAGTTCCCATTAAACTCGGTTACGACCCAATTAATCGTGTCCACACGATTCAAATCGAAACCAGAAAGTGTCCATATTTGCGAGTGAACGTTTTTGACAGCGAAATAACAGCGTTGTTGGATTCCGGTGCAGGCATATCTGTAATTAATTCGTTGGAGCTCTCTGAGAAATACGGATTGAAGCTTCAGCCAACAAAGCTGCGAGTGTGCACGGCCGACAACACCCAGTACAATTGTCTGGGTTATTTAAACATCCCGTACACTTTCAAAGGTGTTACGAGAGTAGTTCCGACCGTCGTAGTTCCAGAGATTTCAAAACCAATATTAGGTTGTAATTTCTGGAAAAGTTTTGGCATTACTCCTATGGCCGACCTGGGACACGGACCAGAACCAGTAGGTGATTTCGGTAACGTTAACGAGCTCATCGCTTTCACGTTAGAGCCGTTAGGCACGTTGCCACCTCTACCGCTAACAGGCGAGGATATAACGCTGGACGTTCCCACATTCGACGTACCGGATAACGCACAGATCCCAACTGAGGATTCGATCGAGGTGGAGCACGAATTGACACCTAACGAACGTCGAGAATTGGTGGAAGTTGTGAAGGACTTTGCATTCACATCCAGCGAAAAGCTCGGTCGAACCAATATGATCGAGCACGAAATCGTTTTGAAGGAGGGGGCGAAACCTCGGAACCAGCCAACGTATCGCTGCTCTCCTAGCATACAGAAGGAAATAGATGCTGAGATTGAGCGATTTCGGAAAATGGATGTGATAGAGGAATGCTACAGTGAATGGACAAACCCGCTGGTGCCCGTGAGGAAGTCGAACGGGAAAATACGAGTTTGTCTCGATTCCAGAAGGCTGAATGCGATGACGGTGAAGGACCAGTACCCAATCCGGAACATGCTAGAGATTTTCGGCAGACTAGAACACGCGAAGTTCTTTTCAATCATCGATTTGAAAGATGCGTACTTTCAAATTCCGCTGAAGGAAGAGTGCAAGAATCTGACCGCTTTCAGGACCTCGAAGGGCCTGTTCCGGTTCAAGGTCTGTCCATTTGGAGTAACCAATGCGCCTTTCACTATGTGCCGACTAATGGACAAGGTGATTGGCTTCGATCTCATGCCAGCGGTATTTGTCTACCTGGACGATATCGTTATTGCGACCAAGACGTTGAGCGAACATTTTCGTCTCTTGCGGATTGTAGCCGAGAGATTGCGAAATGCAAATTTGACTGTTTCATTAGAAAAGTCAAAATTTTGCCGGAAGCAAATTAAATACCTCGGATATTTGCTGACAGAAAGAGGTGTAGCAATCGATAGTTCCAGAATCGCACCGATTTTGGACTATGCGAGACCGAAGAACGTCAAGGACGTAAGACGACTGCTGGGATTAGCCGGATTTTATCAGCGGTTTATAAAAAACTATAGTCGGATTACCGTGCCGATAACCGACCTGCTGAAAAAGTCCAAAAAGAAACTCGAGTGGACCGAAGAAGCGGAACTGGCATTTACAGAGCTCAAGTCAGTTCAAACGTCGGCACCGATCCTGGCAAATCCGGACTTCAACCAGCCTTTCACCATCGAATCAGATGCGTCCGACACAGCCGTTGGAGCAGCATTAGTCCAGAGCATCGACGGGGAAACACGGGTGATTGCATATTTCAGCAAAAAGCTCAGTAGAACGCAACGAGCGTATTCAAGTGTCGAGAAGGAATGCCTCGGAGTGCTGCTCGCGATAGAGAACTTCCGACATTATGTAGAGGGGTCGCGCTTCAAAGTAGTCACGGACGCACGAAGCCCCTTATGGCTGTTTACCATCGGAGTTGAGTCCGGAAATTCAAAACTCCTCCGATGGGCGCTAAAAATACAGTCATACGACATACAGCTGGAGTATAGGAAAGGAGCTTGCAACATTACCGCCGATTGCCTTTCAAGGTCCATCAATCTCCTCGATCTAACGTCCCAGGATGACGAATACGAAGAACTGGTAGAACAGATTAAAGCAAACCCAGCGAAGTTCGCCGAATACCGAATAACGGACAACGTAATCTACCGTTACGTTAAAAGTGAAAGCCGTGTCGACGATCCACGATTCCGATGGAAAATGTTCCCGAGAAAAGAAGAGAGGGTACCAATCATTCAGACCGAGCATGATATTGCGCACTTAGGAGTAGAAAAGACGCTGCAGGCACTGAAGCGTCGCTACACCTCGCCAGGAATGGCTGAAGAGGTAAAAAAATTCTGTCGCGAATGCGTTAAATGCCAGACCTCAAAAGCCAGTAACATCAACGCAACCCCTCCGATGGGAATGCAGAAAGAGTTCGTTGAGTATCCTTGGCAGTTCGTTACGCTGGATTATGTAGGGCCGCTTCCGGCATCGGGAAAGGGTAGACACACGTGTCTGCTGGTTGCCACCGATGTTTTTAGCAAATTCGTCCTGATACAGCCATTTCGAGAAGCAAAGGCGAATTCGCTTGTCGATTTTGTCAAGAATATGATCTTCTTACTCTTCGGCGTACCAGAAGTGATTCTGACAGACAACGGTACTCAGTTCACGTCGAAAATCTTTCGCGATCTGTTGGCAGACTTCAACGTAAACCACTGGCTTACACCGGCTTACCACCCTCAGGTAAACAACACTGAGCGAGCGAATAGGGTAATAACAACAGCGATTCGAGCCACGATAAAGCAGCACAAAGATTGGGCAGACGATCTGCAAACGATTGCATGTGCAATCCGGAATGCGGTTCACGAATCGACGAAATATACGCCGTATTTTGTAGTCTTTGGTCGAGAAAGGGTGTCTGATGGTTTTGAATACCAGAAAATACGGGATCAGCCAACCGCAGGTCCAATGCAGAATGACGAAGCACAGAAAAGAAGAAAAAAATTGTTCGACGAAATAAAAGAACAATTAACGAAGGCTTATGATCGTCATAAAAAGCAATACAACCTTCGGTCAAACTCAGATTGTCCCACCTATGCTCTCGGGGAGACTGTTTTGAAGCGAAACTTTGCGCTTTCAGACAAAGGGAAAGGTTTCTGTGCAAAGTTAGCCCCAAAGTATGAACTCGCAGTAGTCAGGAAAATATTAGGAAAACACTGCTACGAGCTTGAAGATTCTACTGGGAAGCGACTTGGCGTCTTCTACGGGAACCACCTGAAGAAGATGCATTTGCCCAAGAAGTAAAAAGATTCTCAGCTATGAAACTCTTCGAAGTGACAAAATGAACTCGTTTCATAATAAAACACCCTCGGGTCAATACTGACACATTGTTATGAAGTAACAACACCCGATTCTCAGCTATGAAACTCTTCGGAGTGACAAAATGAACTCGTTTCATAATAAAACACCTTCGGGTCAATACTGAAACATTGTTATGAAGTAACAACACCCGATTCTCAGCTATGAAACTCTTCGGAGTGACAAAATGAACTCGTTTCATAATAAAACACCTTCGGGTCAATGCTGAAACATTGTTATGAAGTAACAACACTCAATTCTCAGCTATGAAACTCTTCGGAGTGACAAAATGAATCCGTTTCATAACAAAATACCTCAGGGTCAATACTGAAACTGTGTTGTACAATAACAACATCCAACGATTTCCAGCTATGTAGCTCTACGGAGTAACCACATTACACTTTCAAAGAAAATACCTTCGGGTCAGTATTGAAATCGTGTTGTAAAATAAGACCCACTTCTTCCAGCTATGAAGCTCTACGGAGTAACTGCATGCACGTCATAGTAAAACACCTACGGGGTCATTATTGAACAATAAAGAACAACACCACCCATTCATTTCCAAGCTATGTATCGTGAGAGACAAGAACTTCAAAAAACACTTCAAGAAAGGAAACCCACGAATACTACTTGAATCATTTGCTTTGAGATAGCCAAAGAGGAATCTGTGCGTTGATTTCAAGAAAGTAGTAGGATTCATGAATGATAAGAACGAGCCAAGGCGATGACCTGTCAACAGTAGTTAACAAACGAATGTTTAAAGTGAGCCTGGCGATGACTTCGAAAAACAAAAAAGTATATGTTTCCTATAAGAGCGAGAATGAGCACGACTCTGAAGCCATCAAAAGTCGATTCTTGGAGTCATTCTCTAGGAAACTTGCTGGCCTTCTTCGATCACAGTAAAACGTGATCAGATCTCACGAGATGGATTTCGAGCTATGTTTACTTCATCTGAAGCAACCAAGAAATTAAAAAAAAATCCATCAAAAAACCCAAACGGAGAAGAAATAATCAATCAACAAAGAGGACTTACTTCCCCATGTAAATACTGTAAATTAGTGATTAGTACGCGCCTAACGCCCTACGTTAAATGTATTGTTAGTTTAAGTTTCTGTTAGTTAATTGTTCAAAGACTCACGATTAATTCATTGTTCTTCTTCTTATTTTTTATCCAAATCATTTGCATGCCTTCAATTTAGTATCTCTTCTCTTCATAGTTATTTTTTCAATATTTTTCTCTCCGTTGTATTTTTTATTTTTGGCTATAATTATTCGTTGCATTCGTTTACATTTTTTATTGTAATTGTAGTCGCATTTCATCCATCGCTAAAACCATTTTCCTCCTGCAATCTACCTGAAAAGGAAAAATCGCCGGGTTCCTGGAAAATAATTGCTCAAATGAGCAAAACAACGACACGACACATAAATAAAAAATACTTCCCTAAGTTTTCGGCTGGATTTTCCGTGGTTTTCCGACGAAAATTTACGGAAAACCATTCCGCAACAGTCCGGGTACTACAAAAATAAACAAAGCCGCCATCACTGTATTTCATTTTGACATTTGTTTTTCATTTTTGTTCCGTTTTGTTGGCAATGCACTAGGAGTGAATGAGTTACGGGAGTGAGTGACGATTTGCTCCCAGTATGCATGTGAGTGATTGAGAAGTAAATTTGTATTGTTAGTTTCGCCGAAAATGTAATATTTTCGATTTGACGTTTTGTGTTTATGATAAACAGTTTTTCGGATTATTATTTCTGGAGGGTTTTTCATAGCGCAAGACGAATTTATTGTGGAAAATGAATGCAATCAGAGTTTCGGAGTATACTCTGGAGGGATTGCCATTCAGGATTCACAGGTTTATTATTGTGGAGAGTGAATACGATCAGAATTTCGGGATTAATTCTGGAGTGATCGTTATTCAGGATTTGCAGGATTATTTTTATCGTTTATAATGTGGAAAACGTACATGATCATTAATTCGGAATTTATTCTGGAGTAGATCATGATTCTGGATCCACAAGTCGAGGGTTATTTTACAGATTATTGTTTTCAGTGGTTCGGCTAATTCGTTGCTGAAGTGAAAACAATGTTCTAGTATTGTTATTTTCTGGAATTTTCATAAATTTCAGTAAAGTAATGTTTTTATAATTGTTGAATGAATGTTTTTTGTTGCGTGTTGATGTTTGAATGAGTTTGCTTGTCATATTTATTTTGGAATTTCATTTCAATAGCCAAATTTTTCAATTCAGTAAAATTAAACCCTACGAAAATTTGATTGAATTTTGCAATTCAATCAAATTTTCGTACAATTAGTAGGGGATGATGTAGCATGTTCACCTTTTTCGTAATTTTCGTCATTATTCGTTCACTACACTCACTATGCCAAAACGCATCACATCAAGAAATATTCAGACGCTTGTGTACAAATATTCCCTTTCATGCAATTTTAGCCTATTTCGGATGAACTTTCAAAAATATTCCGTCTCACCAAAACCCAAATGCGCATTAGAATGAAATGGATAGATACGAATGTATTAAGAGGAAAGAGTATTCTTAAAATTCAAGCGAGAGAAATGGTTGTCGAAAGAGTAGTATTTGTAAAAATACGTACTTCCGACTACGAATACTCGAATCACTTGACGCCTATCTGAGGATCTACAGAACTGCAACTCGTGCATTTCGATCCTGATCGTGGAAGAGGCAGCAGTGAGAAGTTCTTTTTTTAGTATCGCGGTGTGTTTTAAAAGGCATAGCTAGTGCGGTCAGTGAATTGTGCGGTCAACAAATTTGAATTCGTTACATTTCGTGCGAACTTGTGTGTGAAAAGAAGTTTGGAGATTTTCCGCCATCCGCGTTCTAGCGACGCATACGCTCGGCACGCCGCCCGTCTCGTTTACCACCCTGCTGACCCCACGTTCCGGCTTCGAAAGTTCCCGACGCTTTTGGCAAAAGGTCGGAAGGAAGCAGCAAAACCATCAACGCGCTTCGTTAGAGCGACGGCCATCTTCATCATTGAAAAGTCGGCCGAATTCAACACCCGGTAGGCAAAGGCCTAAATAGCGTCATCATTGCGACGCCATTTTAGACGCCGTTCGTCACCATCGCTGAATAGGTTTGCGATAGGAAGTCGGTGCCGAAGCCGCAATACCAGTCGGCACCCAGCTGAGATGCAGCTCTACTAGATCGACGCTGTTCCTGAAATAACGCATGTAAGTTAAAAATAGATCATTGATCCGTGCACGTAGATCCATACACACACAACACTCAAACCTTCGAAAGCTTTCTTTACCGCTCGAAAGCTAAAGCCGAGCGCGCATTTGTACTGCTCAGCGCAGCTTTATCCGCTAGCAGGAAATTTTGACCGCACATAGGTAGACAGGAAAGGAGAAAGCTAGAAAGGGAAGGAACACGAAAAATGTAAAGCTAAATGAATATATGAAACCTAGGTTAAGAATAAAATGCCGTATTTTAATCCGTCCAATAAAATGTTTTCCGGTTAGTTAGTGTTACCTGAGATGTTTGTATTTTTTATGTTGATTAGCTTTCCCATGTAGTGAATTTGGTTCGAGAAGATTTCTCACGTTTCGCGTCGTTTCCGTAGATTTGAATTTTCTTTGTGTTTGTTTTACTCCGATGGGCTATCGGGAATTAGTCCCCACTACTACTTACAAAGCGAGAGGGAAAGAGTGTTCGACTGAGTTCTGCCTGTGATGATAACTGATCGTTTTTTTAGTGCATGAGCTTTCGAGTTGGTATAACGATCATTACTCTTGCGTCTTTGCTAAACATAGTAGTGGCTCCATCTATACGCGAAACGGAGTGTATCTTTTCACATTTTGTGTTTACCTACCGTTCCTTTGCGCCATTTCGGGATCAATTTCTATAACCTGCCCTGAGGTTAGGTTTCATGCTGGGCAATTCTAACCTGACGAGTGGTCCTCTTCGGGGGTGGCGCTAAAGCTACTCGTTTAAAACGTCCTGAGGAGCGTTTTGGTAGACGGAAACCGTAAACGGCCATTTGGCCCGCTACAAGACTCTTACGGAGGAGTACTTTTGGGGATCAAAAAGTGCTATTCTTTCAATCGGATCGACCTCCCCTCGACACCAGGCATTGAAGTTGTCGCTTGCCAAACCAGAATTAAAGGCAAAGACCTTTGCATTGCTTCCACCTACATCCCCCCTAGAGCCTCAGTTAGCCACCGACGGCTTTGCGATATTGCGGAACTCCTCCCCGCACCGAGGCTAGTTTTAGGTGACTTCAACTCCCACGGCACGGCATGGGGTTGCCTTCATGACGATAATCGATCTACCCTACTCCATGAGCTTTGCGACAACTTCAATATGACTATTTTGAATACGGGTGAAATGACACGGATGCCTGCCCCTCCAGCGCGTCCGAGCGCCTTAGACCTGTCCCTCTGCTCGACATCGCTGCGGTTAGATTGCATGTGGAAGGTAGTCTCTGATCCCCACGGCAGCGACCATCTGCCAATCGTAATTAATATTGCTAACGGTTCAGGGCCACCGAATACAATCAATGTTTCGTATGACCTCACACGAAATATTGATTGGAAGAGCTACGCGTCCGCGATATCCGAAAAAGTAGAATCGACACAAGAGCTTCCTCCGGAGGAAGAGTATGGGTTCCTGGCTGGCTTGATTCTCGATACCGCGATTCAAGCTCAGACTAAACGCGTACCAGACGCGAATTCACGCGGGCGTCCTCCCAATCCATGGTGGGACAAAGAGTGCTCAGACGTGTACGCGGAGAAGGCCGCTGCGTATAAGACCTTCCGGGACGACGGGCTGCCAGCTAGCTACCGACAGTACGCGATGGCGGAAACGCGCATGAAGAGTTTGATAAAAGTCAAAAAACGTAGCTACTGGCGCCGGTTCGTCGACGGACTAACGAGAGAAACATCGATGAGCACTCTTTGGAGTACGCCCCGACGCTTACGAAACCGAAACAGTACTAATGAGAGCGTGGAATATTCAAACCGTTGGATATTCGATTTTGCCAAGAAGGTTTGTCCGGATTCCGCCCCGGCACAGAAGATCTACCGCGCCGCGTCCCCTCACAATAACGCGAACGAAACACCGTTTTCGATGGTGGAGTTCTCACTTGCTCTCTTATCATGTAACAATAAAGCCCCAGGGCCAGACAGAATCAAATTTAACTTGTTAAAGAATCTGCCAGACTCTGCCAAGAGACGCTTGTTGAATTTATTTAATAAGTTTCTTGAGGGTAATATTGTCCCTCATGACTGGAGGCAAGTGAAGGTCATCGCCATTCAAAAACCAGGAAAACCAGCCTCCGACCACAACTCGTATCGACCGATTGCGATGCTGTCCTGTATCCGAAAGTTGTTCGAGAAAATGATCTTGTTTCGCCTCGATAATTGGGTTGAAGCAAATGGCTTACTGTCAGATACACAATTTGGTTTCCGCAAAGGCAAAGGGACGAACGATTGTCTTGCGTTGCTCTCAACAGAAATTCAAATGGCTTATGCTAGCAAAGAGCAGATGGCATCAGTTTTCCTAGATATAAAGGGGGCTTTTGATTCAGTTTCTATCAAAATTCTTTCTGAGAAGCTGCACCAGCATGGTCTTTCACCGACTCTAAACAACTTTTTGCTAAACTTGCTGTCTGAAAAACATATGCATTTTTCGCATGGTGATTTATCGACATCACGAATTAGCTACATGGGTCTTCCCCAGGGCTCATGTCTAAGCCCCCTTCTCTATAACTTTTACGTGAATGACATTGACGAATGTCTTGTCAATTCCTGCACGCTAAGGCAGCTTGCAGATGACGGTGTGGTCTCTATTACAGGTCCCAAAGCCGTCGATCTGCAAGGACCATTGCAAGATACCTTGGACAATTTGTCTGCTTGGGCCCTCCAGCTAGGTATCGAGTTCTCCACGGAGAAAACTGAGCTAGTCGTATTTTCAAGGAAACGTGAACCAGCGCAACTACAGCTTCAATTAATGGGTCAAACTATTGCTCAGATTTCAACTTTCAAATATCTCGGGGTCTGGTTCGACTCTAAAGGAACCTGGGGATGTCACATTAGGTATCTGAAACAGAAGTGCCAGCAAAGGATCAACTTTCTCCGTACAATAACCGGAACATGGTGGGGTGCCCACCCAGGAGACCTGATCAGGCTGTACCAAACAACAATATTGTCGGTGATGGAGTACGGGAGTTTCTGTTTCCGCTCCGCTGCGAACATACATTTCATCAAACTAGAGCGAATCCAATATTGTTGTTTGCGTATTGCTTTGGGTTGCATGCACTCGACACATACGATGAGTTTAGAAGTGCTGGCGGGCGTCCTTCCGCTGAAAAATCGATTTTGGGAACTCTCATATCGATTGCTCATCCGATGCGATATCTTGAACCCGTTAGTAATTGCAAATTTCGAAAGGCTTGTCGAGCTCAATTCTCAAACTCGATTTATATCCTTGTACTTCGAATACATGGCACAAAATATCAATCCTTCTTCATACTATCCCAACCGTGTCAATCTCTTTCATGCTTCTGATTCAACTGTATTCTTCGACACATCCATGAAAGACGAGATTCGTGGAATCCCGGATCACATACGTCCGCAAGTGATCCCAAGCATCTTTCATAGTAAATTTCGAGAAGTCGACTGCAACAAGATGTTTTACACCGACGGGTCAAGCCTCGACGGCTCCACTGGCTTCGGTATATTCAATCAAAACCTCACCGCCTCATTCAAACTCAATGATCCTGCTTCAGTTTACGTCGCAGAACTTGCTGCTATTCAGTATACCCTTGGGATCATTGATACTTTGCCCACCGATCATTACTTTATTGTCTCGGATAGCCTCAGCTCAATCGAGGCTCTCCGTTCAATGAAACCTAGAAAGCACATTCTATATTTTCTGGGGAAAATCTGGGAGCGCCTGCGTGCTTTGTCTGTAAGATCGTACAAGATTACCTTAGTTTGGGTTCCCTCGCATTGCTCCATTCCAGGTAATGAAGAAGCGGACTCTTTAGCTAAGGCGGGCGCTTTACAAGGTGACATATATGAAAGACCAATTAGCTTTAGCGAATTTTTCAGTATTACTCATCAGAGAACCCTCGAAAGTTGGCAAACTTCATGGAGCAATGGTGAACTGGGAAGGTGGCTACATTCGATAATCCCTAAGGTATCGACGAAACCTTGGTTCAGGGGGATGGATGTGGGTCGGGATTTCATTCGCGTGATGTCTCGGCTCATGTCCAATTACTACACGCTGGACGCACATCTCCGGCGTATTGGGCTCGTGGATAGCGGTATCTGCGCTTGTGGCAATGGTTATCACGAAATCGAACATGTTGTCTGGGCATGCGCCGAGTACTGTTCTGCCAGATCTCAACTATTCGATTCCCTTCGGGCCCGAGGAAGATCACCCAATGTCCCGGTTCGAGATGTACTAGCAAGCCGCGATATTCTCTACATGTCCCTTATATACACGTTCCTCAAAACCATCAATATCCAAATTTAAATGCCCCTATCTTTTCTCTTATCATTCCCAGAAGTGCCCTCTTCCGCCTACCGTACCCCAACGTTGGTTTGATACGACTCCAAAACATCTGTCGAATGAACCAACAACACGAGATCTACAGTACAACATCACACGCGCAACGCGGTGTGTTTCCGATCCGTATCTGAGCCGTACTACGAAATCGTCTGGAGGAACCCCTGCCGGCTCGAGGAAAACCGCCCGGCGTCCCAATACTTGATGCATCCGTTCGAATCTGTAGTCCTGGCCGTTGATTCCTGATACCGGAAACTGAAAGTTTATATCCCCCCCCCCCGTTCAGCCTTGTCCACCCTCTCTCCCATGTCTCTGATACATAGATGTATGACTTCACCCCCTTCTCCCCTTGAATATCTTCCCAAAACTTATGTGCCCCCTATCTTCTAGTTTTAGTTGATCAATATTTAATCTCGTTAAGAAATGCACAACAGTACCACTACTTTAAAATAGCCCTAATTAATTCCCCTTAATCTTGAACCACTCTCTCTAGTTATTTCTAGTTAATAAGCTTGTAAAATGTTTCGCTTAGTTAATAATTAATTTCTCCTACAATCTCCCTTCTAAAAATCATAAAGTGAATTACTATACAAAGAACACACAAAATGACCCGTCCCTCAAATCTTACGAATATTATATTATACTCTCTTTTATATGTATAAGTTAGCTGTAAAGTTTTTTTTTTTAGTTTCATTATATAAAACAAAATAATATTGAAATGTGTAACCCCCTAGTTTTAAGAAATTCAAAATGTAAAACAATGAAAAAATGGCACCTTTAAGCTAACGCATACGTGCCTTATCAAATAAACAAATTGGAAAAAAAACCGATTTAATCCACCTAGCAGTGAGATGAGACATTTCTTACACATTCACACACTATTGGATTAGTTTGCAGAACTCACGAGAAGTGAGCACCCAACTAGAGGTGGGATGAAAACAGTTTCTAGTCTTGCACGAATACAATCTCGAATAAACTGAATAAATTATAGAAATCAACAAAACGACCGAAATAAAAAAGTAAAGCAAAAAATGAAATAATAAGTTTTTAAATTCATAAAATGAGTAGAAAAATTAATGTAAATCAAAACTATAATATACACGAATCAAATTAGATTAGGTTATTAAATAAAAATTAAGATTATATTTAGAAATAGTTATAAGATTAATGGAATAAATTGACTCATACTAACAAATTGAATAAAATAAAACGAATGACTGAACATTAAATGCATAAAATTAAAGATATGAATAAAATGCATCTAATGAATCAATTGAATCAAATGAATTAAATTAATCAAATGAATCAAATGAATTAAATGAATCAAATTAATCAAATGAATCAAATGAATCAAATGAAACAAATGAATCAAATGAATCAAATGAATCAAATGAATCAAATGAATCAAATGAATCAAATGAATCAAATGAATCAAATGAATCAAATGAATCAAATGAATCAAATGAATCAAATGAATCAAACGAATCAAATGAATCTAATGAATCAAATGAATCAAATGAATCAAATGAATCAAATGAATAAAATGAATCAAATGAATCAAATGAATCAAATAAATCAAATGAATCAAATGAATCAAATGATTCAAATGATTCAAATGATTCAAATGAATCAAATGAATCAAATGAATCAAATGAATCAAATGAATCAAAAGAATCAAATGAATCAAATGAATCAAATGAATCAAATGAATCAAATGAATCAAATGAATCAAATGAATCAAATGAATCAAATGAATCAAATGAATCACATGAATCAAATAAATTAAATAAATCAAATGAATCAAATAAATCAAATAAATCAAATAAATCAAATAAATCAAATAAATCAAATGAATTAAATGAATCAAATTGATTTAATTCATCCAGTGAATACAATGAATCAAATTAATGAAATGGATCAAATGAATAATAAGAATGGATGAACAAAATGAATAAAGTAAAAAATAAATGAAATGCATAAATAAAACAAACGAATCAAATAAACAAAATGAGCTGAAGTGATAAAATGAATAAAAAGAAGAAAATGAGCAGAATTTAATGCATTGATTAAGATGAAAAATTGAACAATGGTAAAAGGTTATAAATTAATATAAAGAAATAAATTGAATCAAATAAATTATTTGGATGGAATGATTAAAACTGAAAAAGTAGTCAGATTATTAAAATGAAGAAACTGAACAAAATGAATAAACTGGAAAAAATGAATAAAATGCATACAATGAAAACAATGAATAAAATAAGTTAAATGAATGATATGAGTAAAATGCACAAAAAGAGTAAACTGATCAGAGTGAATCCAAAGAATGAAACGAATAAAATAAGTAAAATGAACGCAGATGAACAAAACGAATAAAAAGATGCGGAATGAAATAATTAATTAAAAAGAAATGGTCATATATTTGAAGCCAAAAATATTTTTGAATAAAAAAAATGAATGAACCGGATTGTACGAATTTGAGAACCATTGCATCAGAAAGTTTTGAAATGTTTTTGAAAATCTCATCTTCTGAGAAAAGGCTAATAAATATGCAATGGACTTTCTAGAGCTTCCATATTTTTCTGGTTTTATTCTTTTGTTTTCATGCTTTTTTACTTGACGGCTTCGTTTTAAGATTATCTGGTTTTTCTACTTTATTGTTGGACCTTAATTAGTTTTCAGGAACCTGGAACGTTCAATTTGCTTTGGAATTCGAAGTTTACTTTTTGGTCACATATTCCCGAAAAAAAGATTTATGTACAGAATAGAATTTACAGATCCAGTATTTTAACGCGCAATTGAATATAGTAAAGTGAGACAAGGTCACAGGTCACATCAAGTCCCTTGAACAGAGAACGACAGAGAGAATGCGATTCGTAAATGAGACAGGTAGATATTTCAAAGTTTTTATTTGCATTTAAGTAAATATTGTGAAATGTCTAGGTTATGTCGATAGTACAAAAGCCGTGCATTCAGTTGATTGCAGACTGCTTTCCATTCATCCTTATAGCTTTCATATTGTTTCGTTCAAAATTCTCGTGCAGGAAATATGGATCAAAAAGTCCTATGCAGACCAATACTGTGAAAAAGAAATGGTTCAAGCTACTCAGTATATCCAGATATAGACGACGATAAGTTAGAAGACACATTGTAGTTGCATCCCCCATCGAGAGTGGGTACTTTGGGAGACTTCTTTTCCTGGATCTAATTTGTGGATATTTTTGGTCTTTGATCCGTTATTTTTCATGAAAGTTCGTACCAATACAACGAATGTGCAGCTGATACAACTCATGGTTCATTCGCCTGCGCCACGTTCCGTCTTCCATCTGCACGCCACCATAGATGGTACGCAAAACCTTTCGTTCGAAAACTCCAAGGGCGCGTTGGTCCTCCACGAGCATAGTCCAGGTCTCGTGGCCGTAGAGGACTACCGATCTAATCAGCGTCTTGTAGATAATCAACTTCGTGCGCCGGCGAATTTTGTTCGACCGGAGCGTCCTCCGGAGTCCAAAGTAGGCACGATTTCCCGCCAAGATCCGTCTCTGAATTTCTCTGCTGTTATCATTGTCGTCGGTTACCAGTGAACCCAAATACATGAATTCGTCGACCATCTCGATTTCCTCACCGTCAATCCGAACTCGGGTGGGAGGTTCACATTGTCGTCTTTAGAACCTCTCATGTATTTTGTCTTCGAAACGTTGGTGGCAAGTCCAATCCTTCTGGCTTCAGCTTTCAGTTTTTTGAACATATATTTCATTCAAAATTCAATAGAGATACGAATAGTTTAAATATTTCACGTGGAATGAAAATTTTCATCGTCAAACTTTCATATTACCCAGTTAAGCCAAATATTTTTCTGATATAGCCATGAATTTCCTTAATTATAGTGTAGATACAGGCTTTGAATAGAATTGAATTAAAGTTGAGTTGATGTAGCACCAGACATGACATAGTTTTGTTTTCTCAAACCTTCGCAATTACAATTAATAAATATTTCAAATTGGCAGAAGATCTTATCACACAACTTAGAAATGGATACAGAAATAGTTAGATAGATGCGATAGAAGAGAGACAGAGAGAGCAAGAGAGAGAGAGAGAGAGAGAGAGAGAGAGAGAGAGAGAGAGAGAGAGAGAGAGAGAGAGAGAGAGAGAGAGAGAGGAGAGAGAGATGGAGGAGGGGGGGGGGGGCGTGTGAGGAATGGCAAATGATGGTTAATGCAGTGACATTATTTTTATAGGTATATTATTTTAATAATTGATTCTTACATTCTTATCATAAATAATGTAAGTAGTAATTTTTGCGCCATAACCAGTATAACCTAAATCTTGCATAAGAGATAAATTTTCGCTAGAGGCTTCAAACATATAGTTGCTTTCGGTGACGCCACAAGTATAATTATATTAGAAATCTTTTATCTCACTACTAGGTGAATTGATTGTTGATCTGTGTATTGATATATCATCCAACAATTACCTCATGATTGAACGCAATGCCTAATCCAAGGAATAAATACTAGAACTCACTGTTTCTTTATCAACACATTATTTTGTCTTTGAAGTGAACTTATATATTGATTTTTGAGAAATAGTTAATTTATTATAAAGGTAATTCACAAAATGTTCTCAACATCGAATTCCTTGAATCACGTAGATGTGTTTTCATACCCCGATATTCAAAATCGGTTTAGTTTTGCCCCTAAAACACCAGTAAAGCAATACTCTGTATGAAACAATCTCATTTTTAGTTAGGGGAAATTGGTAAGCGTGGACTAAGAATACAAAATGTTCAATATCTCCGCTGCTAGTGCACGGATTTAGACAATCTATAGCTTGTTAGAAAGGTATTTTTACAAGCTTTCTATTTATATGCAGTTTGTGGGACAAAATTGTATGGTTTGAAAGTTATTTGCAAAAAAACTGCCGTGTTTTGACAAAATCGCCCATATCTCAGAAAGTAATATTATCGAAAATCAAAAATAATAGTGTCAAATGGCAACGTTAGGCCTTTCATTTGAAACAAATTTCATTAAGATCGGTTCAGCCATTGCTGAGATAATTACATGACATTTTGTACATACATACATACACACATACACACACACACACATACAGACATTGTCTCAATTTGTCGAGCTGAGTCGATTGGTATATGAGACTCGGCCCTCCGGGCCTCGGAAAAAGTTTTCAAAGTTTGAGCGAATCCTATACATTTCTTTTGTAAGAAATGTAATACATTTCTTTTGTAAGAAATGTAAAACCGTTGTGTGTCCGACGCGGTACTCGAGTACCTTTTTAAGTTTCAATTAATTAAATTCCTATGTTTTATACATAGCTGGAAATTGAAACTTTGTGACATCTTAGATCTTTACTAAGTCAAGCTTTTGGGTTAATAATATTGTTGATATAGTAAGGGTGGGAATGAGGAGGGGCACCTGATTTTTTTTACTACGTAACAGGCCGACGTGGGTACCCGGGTACCCACAAAACTAAAATGCCCGTAACTAAGGTAATATCCAACCGATTTCGATACTTTTGGCCGTTTTGGATTCAGGAACTCATCCACTTTTGGACTCGGTAAAAATGAATCGGGTTACTTCATTCGGTTCCCGGGAATCCGGGTTTCCGGAAGCAGGTTCCAGTGCTGGGGTATTATTTGCGAACTTCAATGGGATACTAGCAATATGGGTATCAAAATTCTTGGAATTGCATCAGTAGGCTGTATCTCGTGGTTTTGGAACCATTTGGTTATTTGACCCCAGAACGGACATTCCGGAGCAGGTTCCCGCGGGGCCGTGAGTGGCCATTCCATTCCAATTCCATTATTCAAATTGCCGTAGGGTCCCGTAACAATAAAAAACAAACTTCCGAGACAGTTTGAAGAGTTTTGATGCTCATATTGCTAGTACAGTATTAAAATTTATAAATCATATCCTAGTACTGGAACATTACTCCGGAAAATCCAGATTACCAAAAACCAGATCCATTATTCCGGTTCTATTGTAGAGAATCAAAAAGTGGACCAGTTCCTGAATCCAAAATATCTAAAAGTGTCCAAATCGGTTAAAGGAAGCCACAGTTATGAGCATTTCAATTTGTGGGTACCCGGGTACCCTCGTTGGCCTGTTGAAGGTGTTTTTTGTTGGACACATAACTGTTAAATATACAATATGATTTCTTGATCCTGTTGCACATGGAGCTGGTGAAATATTGTATTACAATGACAATATCTCATATTAGAGTGGTAAGAAAAAAAATTAGAGGATTGTGTACAAGACACGACCATTGTTACATTGAAAATGCAGTATAACTAGCGAACACCATGCGCGAATTTTCATCCAGGCATTGTAATTCTCGCTCACTCACACGAGAAGCAGGTTATCCGATGTCCAACTTTTCTCCGGGATAAGATAAGTCGCAATATTCTCCGTCTCCACAAACAGCGTGGGAATATTTTTTCCGAAAATTTTTTTCAGATCTTTTCCTTCTCACCGGAGAAGGTGATAATATTTTATTTTCGAGGAAATTAATAAAAATGCCAAAATATACACTTCATTTCAAAGAAAACCACTAGAGAAGTACGTTAGACTCGTTTTGTCGTGATTTGGAATAGCGTCAGCAAGGCAGCGAGCGCAAAAAGTGATAAACTCATTCGCTCATTCTACGGTTTTATCTATCCGGAGAATTAATGCGTTGTATTTATCCGAAGAATTTGTATAAGTGTCAATAACTTTTCGTGTGAAAATGTGAGTTTTTATTGTCGGAATGGTAAATTATCCGGACTCATTTACTCATATGAGTGGTAAATGCTATGCTTGATTTCATCGTATCAATATTGCATCATTTTTCAGGGAACACGTTGTTACTTTTAATGTTATTATTTACTGGTAAAAGATACAGAATAGATCATTACCAAGCTAATAAAATAAATTGTATAATTCAATTCCTTTTCCATTATATATTCGTTCTAATAAGGATGGTTTGCAAATAACTGTCTTGTGATAAAGGACGAGAGTCCTATGAAACCATTCGAACCTTGCCGCCAAGGCTCATCCACATGGTATAAAACAGCAATTCGCCATCTTGCTTCTGCTGTACCATCATCACTGGAGAGTACGATTTACAAAACCGTTCTAGTACACGCAGATGAACGTCCCTCTTTGGCAGCTCTTGAAAAATGACTACATGTGAAACATGGCAACCTTTTTACCAACTTTGCGATGTAGATGGAAGCCCTTCCGTTTGTATAATAAACGAGAATATTTTCATCGTCCGTTTTGGTATCGCTTTCGCGTATTGACAGGGTTGCCACATTCGCTGATTTTCTTGTAGGTTTTGCAAAACCTTTCGAGTGTGTACATTATTGATTTATAGAATATTTGCTTATATTATGATTACAAAAGGAATTTTCTAATTCAATTCTTTTTCCATTATGTATTCGTCCTAATAAGGACGGAAGGACGGTTTGTAGATAACTAACTATGTTTGGTGATACAGGGCGGAAATCCTTTGAAAAGATTCGAACCTTGCCGACGATTCGCTTCTGCTGCGTACACACAGACGAACATTCCTCTCACTCAGCTCATGTCAAATGAGCATTATGTGACATAAGGCGATCTCTTTTATCAACTTTTTAGTGCAGATGGAAGACCATCCTTTTGTACGATGAATAAAAATATTTTTATCATTCTTTTTGGTGTGGTTTTCGCTTAGTGGCAAGGTTGCCATATTCACTTATTTTCTGAAAGGGTTTGTAAAAACCCACACTACTATTACAGTGAACGGCAAGTTACGGCGGCTAGCCCAGAACAAAGCTTCAACAGCCTACCGATCGCCAGCATCTAGTTTAACCCGCCTTTTCGTCCACTTGGAACCTTCGGGTTCGCAGATTATTATTTTGAATATCATTTGCTTATATTATGATTCACTGGTAAAGGAGCAGAATTAGCAAGCACAAACTTAATACAAGATAATAAAAAGAATTTTCTACTTGAACTCTTTTTCTTTGTCTTCGTTAAAGTTGTAGACAATTAAATTGTCTTTCTTATTTTCACTTACAGTGATAATACGATGCATACAGTGCCACCTAGCGGCGAAAATGCGAGTTAGTGGGTTTTCTCCATGTAAACTGTCGAAAAATCCCATACAAACTTCAGGCACGTTGATCCAGTAACTAGACTTGTCCGATTTGCTTCAAATTTGGTGCAAGTACTCCTGGTGGGACTCAGGGTTGGGCCGATTGAGTTTTCAAAAATTCATCATTTTTCTGAGCAGTCTAATCCCATATACATGTAAACGTGAATATTTACATAAATGAAATTTACTAATAAAATTATAAGTAAAGACTTCAAATTACTTGCACTCGTAATTTACCTGATTCCAACTGGATTGTTTTTATAGACAAGATAGTTAAAGTGGCTGCATTTTTGCGCAAAACTTTTAATTCAACAATTTCACTACTT
Organism: Topomyia yanbarensis; assembly: GCF_030247195.1. Lineage (NCBI taxonomy): Eukaryota > Metazoa > Arthropoda > Insecta > Diptera > Culicidae > Topomyia > Topomyia yanbarensis. The sequence goes on along the minus strand of NC_080672.1, from coordinate 325,882,545 downwards.
GGATCTCATGGAGAAGATACATTTTGATTGTGATATTTTGATTTCCAAAAAAATATTTCAAAAATTTTGGCAAGACAAATTGATTTCCATCATAAATAATACACGCAAAAAAATTAAGCATATTTAAACCAAAAATATGTGTTATTGAATCCTATCATTTATGGTTTATTACTTCAAACAACAAACTCATTGGTCTGAAAATATTTCTTTATTGCAATAACAATAAATTTTTGCTTTCTAAAAAACATTTTTAATTTCAGTAATTTTGTTTTAATTTCAATACAATGTTTATTAAAAATGGAACAATAGCATTTTTTTTCTTGGAACAATAAATTAATTTTATTGAATTCAATAAATAAATTTATTATCTCCCGACCAATAATTTTATTTATTGAAATTAATCCATATTTTTAATGAACCTACAAATATTTTTTCTGCGTGTACACAAAAATAATTTAACTCAGTCTACTCGATTGTATGAAATTAAATTATATCCAACCCAATTGAATGCAACTCGATTCGATTAAATTCAATTTATTGTATTTTATATTTGAATTGACACAGTTGTATCCAACGCATTATATGTCTAAACCCTTTTGAAATCAGATGGTGGTTGGGGTATTGAATTTCACAAAAGCAGAGGCATAATATCACACAATAGGTGTTCTTGTTAGATGCGTTAGTGATTCAATTGATGGTGTAACATTTCCCTATTAACCTGCACAATAGTATCAACATAATCCTTGTTGTAACAAGATTTGAAACATCGTTAACCGAAACTGATCAGAAACTTTGCGACGTCACAGAAGCAAAAATGTTTTGTTACTTGGGTAGCTTTTAGGTTGTTTTACAATAAGTAAACTATGGTAAAATGACTTCCATTTATCCTTCTTCAGATATACAATTGAACAAACATATCAACTGGCAAATGACAGTCATCGTTGCATGGGGTCTGGTTCTAGGATGAGCAAAGAAGTCATTTCGTTGTGCGGATTGCTGACTGTGAAGCTTGCATTAATGATTTTAGCAGAAGTTTGAATTCGAATTCCGGACATACATCAATGTATGTATTTGTGTCTCATACAGTGGCGTTTTAAAGGCTTGGATAGGGTGTAGGTTTGGAGTAAAATCCCCTCGAAACCAAAATTAATTGGATTGAAAAAATACTCATGGATGCAAACTAATTTAACTTTACAATAATAATTGTCTGTTCTATTGTCAAGTTTGGGAAATTGTTGGAATGGGACCTTGTAACTGGTCTTGTAGTCGGGATCCCATAGAATTGTCAAATCATATCAGAATTATATGAAATACCTGCAAGAGAAGTCTCCAATAGAAACTATTTCCGGCGTTCTGGAACTAATCATTTCCAATCATATTAAGCTCACTTTTGAAGGGATGCACAGAAAAAAGGGTAGGTGATATTTTTTTAAATAGAAAGCGAAGTTTGAATAGGTTGAATGCCTATAAAATTGCTTATATTTTAACATTAGCTGAAAATATTTTTTTAAGAATGCGTAGAGTTGAGCCGAAAATAGGGTTGCCACCCCTCCGGGTTTGACCCGGAGACTCCGGTTTTCAGGAGCGATCTCCGGGCCTCCGGGTTTTACATCAATTTCTCCGGGTTTGGTTGGAAGAAACATAATTTAATATTCTTGGAATTAATTCATTCTTAACAAAATATTTAAAAAGTCTAAGTTAACTATTAATCTGCTTCAGATTTATTTTGCATGACTAACCCTTCGTTTCTAGGTGGCGGAGATGAGTTCACCAAATATTGCTGATTTCTTTCACAAAGCAATGAAAATGAAAAACAAATTAAATTTACTACAAATTACGGAAAGCAATATTTCGCTATATGCTACAATTGAGATGTAGCATCCCACTAAGTCGCTCAAAATGGTGTAAAAAGGTATTTTGCTGCAATTTTGCTATATTGCCATTACTACTCCTGCAGCGATTCTTAACTGTTGGCTAGGGAGGTGAGATTTGCCCCTTTGTTGCGACCTCTGGTGATGAATAACCGATACCACATAGTACTTCCCTTGTGATACCGCAGCCCTGCCTCCTTTGCTCTCCTTTTCCTGTTAGTTATGGAGGAGAGCAATGCTCGTTCGACTTATCCTCCACAGTGAGAGTAGCTGGTGCTTTCGTATTCTTGGCAATTTACAGCTACACTGTAACGTAGTAATAAAAAGCGATTAAAGTGCTCTAGAATGCCGAACAATCGCTTTGATTACAATTTCTGTCTAGTGCCAATCAAAATCCACTACCCTACTACTACTAGGTCAGTGAAAATCTCCGGGTCAAAGCCTTGTCAGAGGTGGCAACCCTAGCCGAAAACTTAAAATTAATGATCATGATGATAAATTAATTATATGAATAAAAACGAAAATAACACTTTCGGATAGTAGAAAGAAAAATATAAAAATGGTGTTTTCCGTTTTGCTCGGGTCAGCATCGATTTCCTGAGAATTTGATTTTTGCTATATTATCAATGGTAAGAATATTTCAAGATACAAGATCACATCATTTTGAAACCATCAACTTTGAAGATTTAGTAGGGGTAAGTAGTAGGGGACAGCTGTCCAATCCGGAGCCTCAGCTGTTTCTCAGCTATGCTACTACCATGAAAAGCGTATATATCATTTTAATAGGCCGGTATCTAGCCAAATCGGAAAATACCCATATTGATTGTGTTTTAGAGAATTTCACGAAACCGGAAGTCGCTGTATTGGTTTTCAAAATAGCCTAGATCTTTGGCGTCTACTCGGTAATACTGTTCCAAAAGCAAGCGGATTGTTGAAGTGCGGGCCAGAAGAAATCTTCAAGATCCGTCTTTTTCACTTTTCCAAAAATCTTCTAAGTGCTTTGCATTCAAAAGGTCTTGAAATAACAGCAGAAACCGTGGTAATTGCAAAATCTGTGCAAAAAAACTTGATCAAAAATCGTCTAAGTCTTCAAAAGGACTTATAATATTACTGCGAAAAAAAACCGCGTTAAATGCGAAAACCGTACAGAAAAATCCGTGCTAATTGCGAAAACCTTGTAAAACAAACCGTGCAAAAAAACCTTAGTGTTTTGGAATAATGTTTCTAGTTTAAAGCAGATACCCTGATTATGCAAAAACGAATAAACTAAAAGATACCCTTTTTTACTCTTTTTGGTTAGAAAGCAAGAAACAAATTTTTATACTTATATTGAAGACCTTACAACTTCCTTTAATTTTATATCGATATTATAAAAATCGATCAAACCGTTCTCTTGCAATTCGGGACAACAAATGAAAAGATATGTCGACTTTGCGCCTTAATGTCTCCCAAATGAACGAATATTTTTTAACGGTTCCGACAGCATACGTGAATAAGTGGCTTTACGCTTGTCCTGACATGCCGCAGACTTAAGAGATTCGAATTTAAAAATATCAAAATATCTTGACTCCTGCGATAGAACACAAAGGGTTATGTCGCCGGGAAACTCTAAGCTTGCTCATATGATATTCCATGCTTTTCTAAACTTTCTTCCTTCAACTCCTTGCTCTTCCTTGAGTACTAAGGCTCTTAATATTGAAAAATATGTCACACCTTCCAGTCTCTTGCTAATTCAATGTCGTTACAACATAAAAAAGGATAAATTGAATCACTCTTATTCGTTAATAAAAAAGGATAAAAATTAACATAACTGTAATAAAGTCTTCAAAATAAAGAATTTTTTTAAGCCTTTAACATGAAAACCATGACATTTATATGATAATCCCCTAATAGTAATAGAAACGAAAGACGGATAGGTATTCTAGAGCGAATCAGTTAAAACTTATAACAGAAAAGTAGAGCTAAGCAGGCTCATACGCGGGCATGATGGAAAGGAAATACGAAAATCTTTTACCTTCTGCTGACACGGATCGCGCGGTCCGCTCTGGTCTATCACGTGGTCTGTGAGAGAGTTATGCTCTAATAATCGTTATGTTTTACCACCGATGCTGGCGTATATAGAACCAACGTTTGATTTCGTTGAGCATTGTATGGTGGGTCATGTGGCAGTATCGCTGGCGAATGATCCAAAACTGGATGGCCCTTAGGCAGCAATATCAGGCGTTTCTTACACTCTTCCGCAAATTCCCAAGCATCTATGCGCCCTACCATGTGTCCTCACCCATCAGCCTCTAGAATTTGGCTATGAATGTACAACGTTCTTTCAGGGCAATGGATTCAATCTTTTTATTCTTTTTTTCTCTCAGGCAAGCTCGGAATGTTGAACGAAGTCAGTTCCGCTTCCTTTAGTTTCTATTGGGACAGTGGACCGTTTTTGATTGGCTGCTTAACGATTTTTTTGTGCAGATTAGCTGGGAAGCAATCGCTTCCAACTGGAAAATTTTTCTCATCTGAATATCACACGTTCTTCGACGTGATGAAGCTTTCGCTTTCTATAGTGTCATAGTATTAAGCCAAGACTCTTTAGGGCTCCACCGGAAATCCAATCCATGGAACCGACGACTCGGTGGTGACGTACGGTCAGTAGTGAAACGAATTTTGAATATACTGTGATTATTTCAAAATGATAAAAAATCATTTGTTACAATTCCAGTCAGCTAAAAAAATGGGGATGAGAGAAAAACACGGATAAAGTTTTCCGTACGCTTTGGGGTGTACATAACAGGCGTTGCGACAGAATTGACAGTTGGAACATTTAGCAATTATTGTCACCTTCGATCTGTTGGTTTTTCGATTTATTTCAAACTCTATAGTGGTGAAACCACTTAAATGTCTTTGACATTACCCACCCATCATTTTTAATTAAACTTTACTGAATCTCGAATTAATGAAATACCAGTAAAAGAAAACAGATCAAAGTGGCGAGTTAAACAAGAGTAATCATGTGATAAAAAATCCCCCCAGAGACAGGATTCGAACCTGCAACCCTTGGGACTCCGACCCAATTCACAAATCCTTATGCTATACCTAGGCTATGATGAATTCGATGACTTAAGTCCCAGGAATAATACATGACTGTCGCATTGGCGGCAGTAATCGTACCACTACCTCTAAAGAGTGATCACACACAACCCGAGCAGAGTCTGACAACAAATTGAAAACTAAACTTGATGCTGTGATGTTCGGCAAATGATTACTCAGGTTGTTGGCGTTTTAACAGTTAAAATATCAAACTGGAGAGCAGCAAAATTGTCCAATGACATCAAACAGAAAACTAATTCTGCTATCAGTGAGAGTGAATTGAAAACTCATTGAGATGCTGAAATTTTTTTTGATCACAAAATATGTATTCACTTTGATGTTTTTTCCAAAGAAATATAAACATAGTAAATTTTTCTAAGATACAAGGATTGCAAAAAAAAACTTATGGCAAAATAAAATTTCAATTTGATGCTATTATCAAAATAAGAATTCTATTTGTTGTAATTCTATTTGTTGTGATGTTCGACCGCCACTGCTACCTAATACATTTGATCTATTTAATTACCCCGCCAAATATTGAGACATTCACCAAAACGTACACGCCGCATCAACTGCTTCCTAAATGCCGCTGTAAGGTTGCCAGTACATTTTTGGTTTAACTAGCTCATGTATTTGCTATTTACGCAAATACATTTAAGTAATGTAGTGGTAGTAATAACGCTTCGATTTTCACTTAAACGCAAGAGCAGTTTTTAAAACAGGATTTGATTAATTAATTTAACTCATTTTTGGTGAAGTTGGCACCACTTGCAACTGGTATAGTCAACCTGCATAAAGCGTTGCATAACGCAGAGCTGTTTTTTGGAACAACATGTGTTATCAGTCAGCCCTTCGCTATGCAAAATCACGATATTATGACAGATGGGCTTAGTGCGGCCGTTTCATGGAGCGCGGCCGTTCTGTTCAATCGGAAAAGGCCGCGTGGAGTTTTGGGGAAAAGCGCTAATACCAAGAGGATGACATGACGTCATATTATCGTAGTCAACATAAGAGCATAGTTTGTAACGATATAAACGAAATTTGTCCTAAATACGAAGTAGGAGCACTTTTGTTTGCATCAAGTCCAAGAAAGTGTGCATTGTTTTCTTTTCTTTACTGCAACTGCTGTTTGTTGATGACATTTCAAGCGATTTTGACTTTGTCAAATTGACCCCCATCAATCGGTGGAAAATCGATGTTGCCTATTGTCAAACTCTGTATGTAGAGTTAGGGACGTTAGTTGCCTGGCTAATACCAAGTTCGGGGTTTTTAGTATCGTCTGATAACTGATTTTTGTTCATTACCCATCGTACTTCGTTGGGTGATAGGGCTAGTAGAAACTTACGATTTCTGGTCCCTTGCCCAGTTAACAGAGGTATGACCGGAGCGCACCCGCTGATCGCGTTAAACGATTGATTCATTTTTTTGGGTTTTGACCAGGCAAATGACGTCCCTATCTCTACATACAGAGTTTAACAATAGGCAACATCGATTTTCCACCGATCGATGAGGGTCAGTTTGACAACGTCAAAATCGCTTGAAATGTCATCAACAAACAGCAGTTGCAGTAAACAAAAGAAAACAATGCACACTTTCTTTGATTTGATCTCCTACTTCGTATTTAGAACAAATTTCGCTTATATCGTTACAAACTATGCTCTTATGTTCACTACGATAATATGACGTCATGTCACCCTCTTGGTTTTGACGTAAGTGCCAACACATCATTTAAGCCTTTTTTGTTGGTGTCTAACGAGGAAAACAGGTCGAACTATTAAGGTAAACGAAACAATTATGTGAAAAACCCCCCACGGCAGGATTAGAACCTGCAACCTTGGGACTCCGGTCCAATGCACATTTATCACTTAATTGCTCTCGTTGAACTCACCATTTCGATCTGTTTTTCCTGTTAGATACCACCAAAAAAGTCTTAAATAAGACATTGGAACTTACGTCAAAATCCTAAAATGAATGAATTTGTCAGTAAAATAATCTTAATTTTTTATGGAGATCGTATAGGAAGTAATAACGCGTAGGAAAAAGTTTCTTTTAACGAATCCGGTTTGTTGTTTCATAATAAAGCACATCCACGCAAACATTAAATGTGGTTCAATGTTAAAAAAAACACTGATGCTGATCATCGTGATATTTGAGATGCACTGCATTATATCTCAAAACTTCGAGCACGAATTTTGGCACGGGATAATGTGCCGGATTTTGAATACAGTAAATTTTCCACCACCTGCTCTCAAGATATTAGATAAAAGATTTGGTTTTTGTCTAATGTTTAATGTAAAGACTATACGGAAAACTTCATTGGGCTGAGAAGAGAATGGAGCCAAACAGAATAAGACGCCAAGCTATTAATTTGATTGAGCCTTAAAAAGGCTCGGACGCTGACAAGTTGGTTTAAAACAAATAATTATTTGCCGGATTATACCTACCGGCTTCAACTTAAGAATTAAAAAAAATTCAGCAGGGCAAAAACAATTAATAATTGTCTGCATCTATCTGCCACCGGTATCTTTTCGTTGGTCTTCGTAGTATAAATTCACAGCTGTGTTTCCCGACTGATAATTAATTCTTAAGGCTGAATCTAATATCTAGTAGTGGTTCAGCATCGTTTTATGAAAATTAATTAATCGAATCATCCCGAAAGATCAACATTTCAAAACCAAACGCACCTGCGATATCTGTCTGTCCTTGATATGCAGAGCCGTCGAGAGACGCGCCCGGGTCCCGGGACTTGAAATACTGACGGGCTCTACTATAGATAACTTTTTATTTCAATAGCAGATAGGGCATTTGTACGGTTTTAAGCTTTCAAATTAATCATTAATCTGATATGGCTCAATGTGCTAGCTTAACGGAACCTAGGGTATTTTATAAATTTAAAAGATGGAAAAAATAAAAAGAAACACACAAATAAAGGGTGTGTAGAAAATTATTGCGAAGGCTTGAAACTTGCGTAAATTTTCTTATACTTGACCGAAATTGCCCAGTTTCTGTTTAGAGTGCATTGTTTACATCCGCTAAGATTAGCATTTGTCAATGAGAATCCGGTCGTGATGGAAGAAAATTAGCAAACCGTTCGCGAAAGAATGCTTTTCACCCACATGCAAAGTCCCAGGTTGTCGCATCGCGTCCACCATTTTCCAATTTCCACCATTTTCGATTCTCGTATACATGAATGCTTGATGTAAACACTCTGGTTAATTTCACAGCTAGTCATAGTATTCCCGTTGTGTACTATGAGTTATGGCCATGCTGCGTAATTGTGCAAAACGGTTCTATCCAACGACCCTCGCCAGCGCATTGTGTTGGAACCCGATTGCAATAGAATACATGCAACTAGTGCTGAGCCACGGTCGGATGCAACAGTGGCGTGAGCGCCGCACAGTAAATTCATTTGTATGAGTCAATAAATTATTTAGTTGTGAAATATGACATATGGATCTCTTTCTTTCTCCATGGGCCATAGAACTGCGACTAATTGTAACCAAACTAAGCTATGATGCTACCGCTCTGCCAAATTTGTTGCAAATCTGTCTTTAATATATATCCAATGTAAAGCTGAAATTTTTCTGTGTCTAGTATTTCAGACAGAAAAACTCTATTGCTGATAAGCCCCATTGGATATCCTGTTTTTATTACCTATACTTTTTAGCATTGAAAATGCTTTACTCGACTCTGTAAAATTTACAGTTCAAACCGTGTCACGAAATTGTGGCATAATTTTAAACGAATATAGTGTCGTTAACGAGGGACACTGATCATTCAAAAAAATTACAAGGGACAGCCCTATGGGACAACATATGTGGACAAACAATAATATGTGAAGTAAACAGGGGCGGCTACAAAAATAATCTGAATAGTGGTCGCAGTTGCAAAGTTTCCCTAAGAAAAAATGGGGTTGAAACAATTGTTGACGTAGAACTACGCTTCTAAATGTATTGTTTTTATTAAATTTTTTCCCAGTATAATCAGGATAATAAAAATTAATTATATTTCATTCGTATAACTTAAATAAAATTCACAGGTAAATCAGAATCTCATTTAGAGTAAGCAATTTTGCACCTGGGCGACAGCTACCACCAAAAACTGATACCCATGAAATCGAGGTGTATGTGGTTTTCATGTGATTTGTCAACCACCATAGTTTTTACGCGATACAGTTTTTAGGAATTTGCATTTAAGATGCAGTAGGTACCTACAACTTATCGTGGTTTCTATACTACCGCGTAGAGTGCGCATTAGAGTGACAGAAAAAAAAATGACCCCCATCGGCCCACCCCTGAGTCGATTCCTAGTCCCACCAGGAGTGTCTGCTCCAAATTTGAGTCAAATCGAACAAGTCTAGCTACCGGACCAACGTGCTTGAAGTTTGTATGGGATTTTTCGACAATTTACATGGAGAAAACCCACTTGCTCACATTTTCGCCGCTAGGTGGCACTGTATACATCAGATTATCACCAAAAGTGAAACTTAAGAAGATAATTTTATTATCTACAACTTTGTTGAAGACTGCAAAACGATCCGACTCCAATAGGAAAAGTTATTAAACTTTTAACGAAGTAATGTCTGAGTCAGTTTTGCATGAGGCCTAGCAGTGCATGGTAGTGTATCAGTACTAGGTTCTAACAAACTAAACATTTTTATGGAATAATGGTTAGATTTAGCTGAATAGTGTGTTCGGAAGAATTGTAGTACATAATACGAGTTATGTTTTGGTTAGAAAATTGTTGTTCCACATCTGACCGTATAGATGGCACCAACACTAACTTTTCAACGAAAAGAGATAGAAATTAGGTGTCTTCTACAAAGTTGTCGAACAAGAATATTGCAGTAATTCTTCCAAACATCTCGATATTCTATCTCTCTCCGTTGAAAGTTAGTGTTGGCGCCATCTATGCGGTCACATATTGAACTAAAATTTTCTAACCAAAACATAACTCGTATTATGTACTGCAATTCTTCCGAACATACTATTCAGCTAAATCTAACCATTAATCCACAAAAATGTTTTGTTTGTTAGAACCTAGTACTGATACAGTATCATGCACTGCTAGGCCCCATGCAAAACTGACTCAGACATTACTTCGTTAAAAGTTTAATAACTTTTCCTATTGGAGTCGGATCGCTTTGCAGTCTTCAACAAAGTTGTAGATAATAAAATTATCTTCTTAAGTTTCACTTTTGGTGATAATCTGATGTATACAGTGCCACCTAGCGGCGAAAATGTGAGCAAGATGGTTTTCTCCATGTAAATTGTCGAAAAATCCCATACAAACTTTTCGTTGGTCTTCGTAGTATAAATTCACAGCTGTGTTTCCCGACTGATAATTAATTCTTAAGGCTGAATCTAATATCTAGTAGTGGTTCAGCATCGTTTTATGAAAATTAATTAATCGAATCATCCCGAAAGATCAACATTTCAAAACCAAACGCACCTGCGATATCTGTCTGTCCTTGATATGCAGAGCCGTCGAGAGACGCGCCCGGGTCCCGGGACTTGAAATACTGACGGGCTCTACTATAGATAACTTTTTATTTCAATAGCAGATAGGGCATTTGTACGGTTTTAAGCTTTCAAATTAATCATTAATCTGATATGGCTCAATGTGCTAGCTTAACGGAACCTAGGGTATTTTATAAATTTAAAAGATGGAAAAAATAAAAAGAAACACACAAATAAAGGGTGTGTAGAAAATTATTGCGAAGGCTTGAAACTTGCGTAAATTTTCTTATACTTGACCGAAATTGCCCAGTTTCTGTTTAGAGTGCATTGTTTACATCCGCTAAGATTAGCATTTGTCAATGAGAATCCGGTCGTGATGGAAGAAAATTAGCAAACCGTTCGCGAAAGAATGCTTTTCACCCACATGCAAAGTCCCAGGTTGTCGCATCGCGTCTTAGGAAAACTGATGGATGGACATCATTCAACCGTCTCAAAGGTCCTCCTAAGGTTCCTAGTACTTCGCAAATCGGTACGAACACAGGAAAAGTTTTGCCAAAATGCGCGACCAAAAATTCTACCCGACGCTATTTAACCGGCTGTGTCATTAATGATAATACCAACATCAAAGCGGATATCAAGCAGTTGCCGGGACAGGAAAATTTCATGGGTAAGGTCTGCTGTGGATGACCGCTTCAAATAGAAGAAACTGTCGAAACTCGCTTCGAAGTACCTGATTTGGCGAGCCATATGAACTTGTGGAAAACGTAGTGAACCATTCGTGACCAGAAGCTATATGAAATTTACAAAACTGAGTGTCTTCACAAACGAATTTTGCCGTTATAAAGACAGCACGATCAAAAATAGTTATTGTGGTCTAATTTTGCGTCATGCCACTATTCGAAAACCGCATCGGTGGATTTTGTGCCATGAACCCACCAAACTGTTCTGAACTCCGTCCGATCGAAACCCATTGGCCATGATTAAGCGTAAGCTTCGAAAGACCAAAGAAATGGCGAAGGACGAAAAGGAAATGATGAAGAAGTGAAAAAACCTAGGCAAAACGAACCGGAAACGACTGTGTGCAGGGCGTCAACCACAAATATCGAGCATTCTACTCAAGCTCATTCCAAAGCTCAACGGACGAATATAAGCTGAAATAAATACATACTGAATTACTGCAAAACTTTGATTGCATTTCGATAACTATAGCCGATTAGCCAATTAATCTAAAATGTCTCAACAATCGTGAATGCTGCCTTGGCGCTTGCGATCAGATGTTCTTAATTGCTTCTTACCTTTACAGGTTACTAGTGAGAACTTGTCGAGTTTCACAAATGATTCTTCGTTTATGATGCGTGCTGTTGTTGTTAAGGTACTAGATGCGGCTTTTACGATTATTATGGCCTCCTGAATGAGTTTTTGTTAGCGGTGTCTGCAATGTGCCGTCTGATTACAAAACTGGTACTTATGTAATAAATTATCCTTCATATGTGAAAAGTGGAATATAATCCAGAAAGACTTTGCCGAAAACATTGCTTGGATTTGTTTTATAAAAATGCTATCGCGGAAATATATTGTTTCTCTCAACACTGCAAATGTACAAGTAACAGCTCAGGGGTTCCATGACAAACCGGCCTACCACAAAATATGACCATCGTCGATTATCGATTCGAACGGAACTTTGCAGTTGTGTTCGGTTTATGAAGCTCCATGATGTTCTCTGGCATTTGCAAAAATTTTATACAAGAGCAATTTTTCAAAACGGCCTTCCACGTGCAATAATTTCAATTTTTTCTTCGATTACTGTATTTGGAACAGCAAAACTATCTAACATTTCACATGGTTATACTCAAATAACACTGCAAAACTATTTCATTCAAAAAGTTACGCAGAAGTACATATTAAATTCACCAATAGTTTTCTGGCGAGCAAATTGGTATCGACCTCCTTTAAATCTTTCTGGATGTGGTTCTCTGCTAAGTTGATCAGAAATCTCTTTAAGAGAGGAAAAGTCCGGAATCGACAAAAACCACTTTATTTTCGAAAACGTGCCAATACCTTGTATCAACTGTTTTCCAATTTCCACCATTTTCGATTCTCGTATACATGAATGCTTGATGTAAACACTCTGGTTAATTTCACAGCTAGTCATAGTATTCCCGTTGTGTACTATGAGTTATGGCCATGCTGCGTAATTGTGCAAAACGGTTCTATCCAACGACCCTCGCCAGCGCATTGTGTTGGAACCCGATTGCAATAGAATACATGCAACTAGTGCTGAGCCACGGTCGGATGCAACAGTGGCGTGAGCGCCGCACAGTAAATTCATTTGTATGAGTCAATAAATTATTTAGTTGTGAAATATGACATATGGATCTCTTTCTTTCTCCATGGGCCATAGAACTGCGACTAATTGTAACCAAACTAAGCTATGATGCTACCGCTCTGCCAAATTTGTTGCAAATCTGTCTTTAATATATATCCAATGTAAAGCTGAAATTTTTCTGTGTCTAGTATTTCAGACAGAAAAACTCTATTGCTGATAAGCCCCATTGGATATCCTGTTTTTATTACCTATACTTTTTAGCATTGAAAATGCTTTACTCGACTCTGTAAAATTTACAGTTCAAACCGTGTCACGAAATTGTGGCATAATTTTAAACGAATATAGTGTCGTTAACGAGGGACACTGATCATTCAAAAAAATTACAAGGGACAGCCCTATGGGACAACATATGTGGACAAACAATAATATGTGAAGTAAACAGGGGCGGCTACAAAAATAATCTGAATAGTGGTCGCAGTTGCAAAGTTTCCCTAAGAAAAAATGGGGTTGAAACAATTGTTGACGTAGAACTACGCTTCTAAATGTATTGTTTTTATTAAATTTTTTCCCAGTATAATCAGGATAATAAAAATTAATTATATTTCATTCGTATAACTTAAATAAAATTCACAGGTAAATCAGAATCTCATTTAGAGTAAGCAATTTTGCACCTGGGCGACAGCTACCACCAAAAACTGATACCCATGAAATCGAGGTGTATGTGGTTTTCATGTGATTTGTCAACCACCATAGTTTTTACGCGATACAGTTTTTAGGAATTTGCATTTAAGATGCAGTAGGTACCTACAACTTATCGTGGTTTCTATACTACCGCGTAGAGTGCGCATTAGAGTGACAGAAAAAAAAATGACCCCCATCGGCCCACCCCTGAGTCGATTCCTAGTCCCACCAGGAGTGTCTGCTCCAAATTTGAGTCAAATCGAACAAGTCTAGCTACCGGACCAACGTGCTTGAAGTTTGTATGGGATTTTTCGACAATTTACATGGAGAAAACCCACTTGCTCACATTTTCGCCGCTAGGTGGCACTGTATACATCAGATTATCACCAAAAGTGAAACTTAAGAAGATAATTTTATTATCTACAACTTTGTTGAAGACTGCAAAACGATCCGACTCCAATAGGAAAAGTTATTAAACTTTTAACGAAGTAATGTCTGAGTCAGTTTTGCATGAGGCCTAGCAGTGCATGGTAGTGTATCAGTACTAGGTTCTAACAAACTAAACATTTTTATGGAATAATGGTTAGATTTAGCTGAATAGTGTGTTCGGAAGAATTGTAGTACATAATACGAGTTATGTTTTGGTTAGAAAATTGTTGTTCCACATCTGACCGTATAGATGGCACCAACACTAACTTTTCAACGAAAAGAGATAGAAATTAGGTGTCTTCTACAAAGTTGTCGAACAAGAATATTGCAGTAATTCTTCCAAACATCTCGATATTCTATCTCTCTCCGTTGAAAGTTAGTGTTGGCGCCATCTATGCGGTCACATATTGAACTAAAATTTTCTAACCAAAACATAACTCGTATTATGTACTGCAATTCTTCCGAACATACTATTCAGCTAAATCTAACCATTAATCCACAAAAATGTTTTGTTTGTTAGAACCTAGTACTGATACAGTATCATGCACTGCTAGGCCCCATGCAAAACTGACTCAGACATTACTTCGTTAAAAGTTTAATAACTTTTCCTATTGGAGTCGGATCGCTTTGCAGTCTTCAACAAAGTTGTAGATAATAAAATTATCTTCTTAAGTTTCACTTTTGGTGATAATCTGATGTATACAGTGCCACCTAGCGGCGAAAATGTGAGCAAGATGGTTTTCTCCATGTAAATTGTCGAAAAATCCCATACAAACTTCGAGCACGTTGGTCCGGTAGCAAGACTTGTCCGATTTGCTTCAAATTTGGAGCAAGTACTCCTGGTGGGACTAGGAATCGACTCAGGGGTGGGCCGATTGAGTTTTCAAAAATTCATTATTTTTCTGGGCAGTCTAGTGCGCATCAAACGCAATGTTCAATGATGTAGATTGGTGGAAAAATGTCACGATGTTATGACAAACGTCATTTTGGGGTAAACTGAGCTAGAAATGGCACATTGATTTGCGGAAGGATCTCTACAAGTTGGTATTTTCAGAATTTAAAATTCTGCTTGGTTACTCTGATATAGTGAGAAACGTTATGAGAAATTTTGAGTGTTTTGCTTCAAATCACTATCTTGGCATTGGCTCAAGTTATATTGAAATTTTAGATGATTTAACATGTAAAAATGTCTTAGTAACACAGTGACATAATAATTTTAAACAGAAAAATTCATATATTGCGAGAAAAATGCAATTTTACTCTTATGGAAATACTGCATGTTTGGCATCACTGTAACAATTTTTTTTCTAGATTCCTTGACCAATACCTTTTAAAATGGTTCTCACCGATTGTTGCTAGATTAAATTAAGCCAGTGATATGAATAAAAGTCAACAATTGATGCTATATTTGTTTAGAAAATTTTCCATGCACATTTATGGCACGTAATACAAATTTTGTCAAAACATTTTTTATCGTGGACTAGTTCATGACTCCTATTATATTGAACACAATGCAATATCCGTGTAAGTGAAATAGTTCACAAAATCATAAAAAATATTCATGTATACGTGAACTAATTCAAGACAGTCACGGCTTTCCATTCGTGCTCGTTCAATAGTTCACAAAATATTTTTCATACCTTTCTGAACAAGTTCGTGATTGCGGGTATAATTGTCACGGCTGACCGTTCGTGCTCGTGAAATAGTTCACAAAATCGAAAAATAGTGATCAGTTCATATTGTCACGTTACTCAAAGGAAAAAATCCAATAGTAATTCAAAAATAGAGTATCACGATAATTACGAATGTCATACTTCTGATGGCATGAACATGAGCCACATTAACATAAATATAAATTACGAAAATCGTAACAATGATTCTGAAATCATAAACTTACATCATACTACTCGTGACCAAAATATCAAAAATCGCAACTAAGATTCTGAAATCAAAAACACAAATTACTTTGCTTGTTATTAAAATTTCACTATAACGTGAAACGAAATTATGAAAATCGCGACTTAGATCATGAACATGAATAACACTACTCTGCCAGAAAAATCCAATAATCACGTTATTCTGCGAGAAAAAGGTGATTGTATACTTATGAATAAAATACGACGGCAACGCGATACGAAATTACGAAAATCGTGAAAAGCTCATGAAAACATGAACGTCGTTTAACCGTCGATTTTCGTAAATCAATTAGTTAACAAAAATAGTGATTTTTTGTTCATGAATTCATGAACGAATTTTTTTCCGTGTGGAAGAGTATGGGATAAAAATCTCGCTGAAACCTAAAATCATAATCCTCTACAATCGTTTTAGTATTACTAGATCTCAAAAAATTGTATACAGGGCCGTAGCATAGTCTTCTGGAGCCCTTGGCGGAGTCTCAATTGTGCGCCCTTTTGGTGTTTACTGTGGCTTTCTTTTTCGGTTCGACCTTCGAACAATTATTTGTGTACATGGAAATGGCACACCTACCCCCTACTACATCATGTTTAATTGGGTACATTTCATGTAAATTCGATTCTGTTAAAGGTTGTAGGTCTGGTCAAATACAACACAAAACCACGTTTGTTCAATTTTATATACCCTCGGAATCTTGATTTATAGCAAAAAAAAGATTTTTCGTCGCTAAAAAAATTTCTACGCAATCATTTTGCAACCGATTTTAAATTTTTATTTTTAAATTTTAACAACAGCCATGTTAAAAGAAGAAGAAATTACCTTTCCAACGGCATGCTATGTTATGTTCAGAATTGCTTTCGCTTCACTCATTATTTAGATCTGTTTTCCCCATTGAATACCATCAAATCCTAAATAAGATATTGGCACTTACATTAAAAATTAAATAAATTAATTATTTGTAAGAAGTATTCTACTTCAAAAATCTGAAATTCGCTAGGCATGTGACATTTTCAATGTAACCGCGGTCGTGTATTGTAAAGGAACATGGGGACACTTGACCAAGCACAAAATTCTATTTTTGGCTATGGCGTCTTCTATTCGATTGTTAATTTTTTTCAAAAATATGTTTGTACTTGTTTCGATCCCTTAAGGTAATTTTAAAAGTTTGGAACGAAAAATCCTTTCCTTGCAGAAAATATTACGTGATTAATAAATTTGCATTAAATGATGTAATTTTTTATCAAACTTTGTATGCACATATCTACTCGACTACTAATTACTATCAAAGTACTCATATATCGTCTTATTCCTTATGAAGCAGTGAAATGATTTTACATAAATTGAAACATTGGAATAGTTATTACTAGAATTTGCATGACATTGAACGCAATAACTAATATTGGGGAGACTTGACCAAGATTTTATGGGGAGACTTGACCAAGTGGCAATTAGCTGAAGAAAGATACAAAACTCCTGATATTTATTATGCTTTAGTATCTGCTGTTAATGTTAATCACACCATAAAAAATCCCACCTCAAACATAAGTCTTTTAATTTTAGTATTAGTAAACCAAATTAGAAATAGTAGGACTTATTTCGTGACGTGTGAACATGCAATGCAAGCAGTATAGTTAAACCTTAAAAAGAAATGCATTAAAAAATTGAAATTTATCAAATGTAACCCTTTTATATTTTTACTGCTATGGAAAAAATAATTACAGTATGTTTTATGTCATTATTTTTTGTTATGATTTTTCAAAATTC
Organism: Topomyia yanbarensis; assembly: GCF_030247195.1. Lineage (NCBI taxonomy): Eukaryota > Metazoa > Arthropoda > Insecta > Diptera > Culicidae > Topomyia > Topomyia yanbarensis. Next base: position 325,865,020 of record NC_080672.1, on the reverse strand, counting down.
TCTTGGTCAAGTCTCCCAATGCCTTGGTCAAGTCTCCCCGCAGTGGGGAGACTTGACCAAAAAAACAATCACAGAAAAACTTTGGTAACTTTTCAAAAATTAAATTAAAAATTCTGCAAAAAATCATGAAGACGCAAAATAACTTTGTATATTATATCTCAATGACTTTTGAGGGATTGAAGGCTTTTTTAGAGATTTATGCAGTTTTAGCTAAAAATCTGGTCAAGTCTCCCCATGTTCCCCTACTGACCCTGGATTCTACACTAGTCTTTAATTTTTTGTTTGATGCTTTATTCCATTTTACATTCCTGTGAGAGCTCCACTGAGTTTATGAGGTTATGATTTCAGTTTTGGTATAACAAATAGTTTTGGAAAAATAATAAAATATAATAAATGCTCTGTACGCATCGGAACGTTACCGTATATGTAAACTTAATTAAAATAAACCAGACAATCCGTTCGCCTGTATTGTCCAGCGTGGAATTAGAATAGATGGAATGAGTTGGGTTTCCGTGGCGTAGGTGCCAATCTGATCTCGCTGGTGAGACAAACGAGTATAGTTCAAACTGGGAATCAAAATTCTCGGCAAAGCAAACCGGTATCATGGTTATTGTGTTTGCCAAGTTGTATATGGAATTGCTTTACACTGAACGGCGCATTAATTATATGATTACCATGGCATGTTGATATACAAGAAAGCCATATAATTTCACCATCGTGTGGAATAGAATGATTTTATAACTCCAGATAGATCACTAGTATTATTCCCAGGGCCGCCGAGAGGGGGGGGGGGCGGGGTGTTTCCCCCCGGGCCCGGAGTTTTGAAGGGGGGCCGGATTTTTAACAGAAACTAAAATTTTGACAAATACTTTTTCGACAAAAAATTATTTGAGAATACAATTAAAAATTCAATATCCTGTGTATCAGGTAACTAGAATGGCGAAAATTCTAAACTACTGCATATTTGATATCAACTATGTTTATACCAACGTAAATCTCGCATCGAAACAAGATCAGACTCGAGCGGGCATAGCGGAATTTGTACATTGAATGCCATGTACGCAGCTCACCTGGGTTCGAATCCCAACCCCGCACACAGGAATAGAGATTTGTTATAGGAAAATTCCTAACCTGAATGAAGAAGCGAATGACCTTAAGGTTGAAATGTCTATAATCGAAACAAAAATATGATCAGACTTGTAAGGATTAAACAATTAAATGGTTTGATTAGAAGTCATGAGGTTGTCTTCAAATTTCGCCAATTTGAAATCGATTTTTTTGATTTATTGAATTTCCAATCTTCGAAAGCGCTGGATTAGTATCGAAAGTAATGATTGAAAAAAAAACCCAGCTTAGGGTTGTCACACCGGTTTTTGGAGGCGAATTCCGTGTCTTCGTTTTGCAATTTTGCGTTGCCCTTTGCTTTACCACACAGATAAAAAAATTCATGTAAAATTATGCTAAATATTCTGCACATAAAAGGAACGCGACCAATAGTGTATAATTATGCGAGTGATTAATTTTACATTGGCCACAAATCGTACTATAAATAACTTACGTATGTATTGGTGATGATACTGACATAAAAAAAAATCCGTTAAATAATACTACCAAGACTTGAACCGACAATCATTGACTCACCAGAGACACCCCCTTAATGTACTAGGCTAAAGCGACACATAACAACGTGACTGCAAAGTGGCGTACATAAGCTTCGCTTGAGCGTGGACGATCCGAGCGCATTGAGTTGCGGCTCGTGCATGTGTGTGTATGACGCAGTTAGTTTTTCGCTCTGCTAAACACCGTTTCGTATAAAATCGTGTAAAAATAAGATATTTTATCTGTAAGTTGAATGAATAGCGCGCAAGTCTCGGGCAGAATAATGTAAATTTCCATAGGAACATACAGATTTGTACGATTTTCAGGGGTCATTTTATGTGCATGATATATAGCGTAAATTTGTTCGTGAAAAATAATTACACGAATAGTTTTCTGCGATATCATGAAATACGCTTAAGTTAATTTTCATATTTTTTTTGCTGTACAGGAATCGCCCAGCACCCAGCCCTCATAAACATCATCCTCGGGTTGCAGGCCCTATGTTCCTCACAAAGATTCTCGAAAGAAACTGAAGTGTGATTTCACACCGTGTTTGTTTACTGAAGAGCAGAGCAAACCTCGCTCGGGTTATGCTTCACAGCGAGGGTGGTTGGTGCTTTTGGATTCTTTGTGAATATCCGAGAAAGCGAATCTCTACATCCAACTAAATCAACAAAACTGTTAACAAATGCAAAAAAACATACAACTAAATGTGAACGTCACAGAAAGGTGGAGTGCTTTACCAAAATATTACACTCTACGGTGAATGTGAAGAAAATAAGATATTTTTCCTCCTAGTGCTACGAGCTACATAAGAAATAAAACAGTGCATATTTACTGGTTTTTAAGCGTTTTATACAATAAAAAGCAATGGAAGCGCTCCAAAATTCTATCGAATGATCATTTAAATTCGAATTCTAATTGATTTCAACGCATACCTATGTGTCTCTTGAAGTCTATCCCCTGCTCAGTAAAATTCTGCTGGTCAAAGTACCACTAGAGGCGGTAGTCCTACCTCTATTTGAGAGCTCAATTGGTCAAATGAGTCATCAAAAACTCTTGATATACCAAAAGAATTCGAAATTAATCCAAAAATTTAAATTTTTAATTTAATATATTTGGTTTGCCGTTCATTGATACAAAATCTATAAAAATACGAGATGATACCGAAACATTTTTGTAAAGGGGTCATACTCAAATGACGTAGCTTTTTTCGGCAATTTTCGACTACCCATTCCTCCTAGCAAAGAGGCCAGAGATGGACGGCCTTTTGTCAACATTTTCATTATAACAGCAAATTGCGTACACAACAAGCCCTCTTTGTGACAAGTATAGTGTTAATAGTTTTGTTTTGAATTTTATATGTCATGGAGCATGAAGACAAGATCTCTCAGTTCACAATCTTGCTGCTGCCAATGATTCTAAGAAGCATACGTTCAACTAAATTACTAAATTGTGTTTGATTGATTTCGAAGAGAAAATTTAACTCTGTTACCAAACTAAATCAACTAGGTAGCAAGATTAGCTAACTAATATAGCAAATTAAGCCCACATACAAAATAATTTCGTTTTGGAGAAGTGAGCGTGAGATTTTGAGCGGCGCTTCCTGAACGTAACGATTTTATTTTTATTTTTGAACTATTTACTAGAAATCAGTTACAACATTCTTGTAAAATATTTTAAGGTGTGCTAACACACCAACACAAATAAAAGAATAATTCATGTTTTTATAGGATTATGAATGTTTTCGAAACCAGCATAGCGCAAAATCCAACCAAAACCCTTATTTGAATTTGAATTTTTCAATTTTTTTTATTCCTATATGGAGTTTTTTTATTGTGTTAAAATTTCATTGATCTATTTTTTCAAGTTGTGGATTGTATGTATATTTCTACAATTGTAAGATTCTGCCTTTTTATCTGTTTGCATACTCTAATTTTATCCATCTTTTTATGTTCCTTACTTTAGCTTTTTCTATTGCTATCACTATCACTTACTTCAATTTATAGTTTTTTCTCTGTTATTTAATTTTATTCGCAATTTTTCGAGAAAATTATGCTTTTTTATTTTTTTTTCTTTTTGTTTCATATTTTGATACCCTGCTTTTTTATTTGTTTCTTTTGTCATTCCATCTAATTTTTAGAATTTGTTTATTTACTACATTTATACTTGTCATAGCCTTTTTCTATTTCCTTTTTTTCATAATTTTTGCATTTCTAAAAGCAATTTTACTTATTCAAATTTATTCCAATTTGTCTTATTGTTTAATTTTTTACCTTTCTCCTATTTTCTTCCTCATTTTCTAGTTTTTAGTTTTCTGTTTATCGTAGTTTTATTTTTTCTAGTTGTTCATTTAATGTATTTTTTTTTATTTCTCTTAAGATTTAATTCGTTATTGTTATTTCTTCATGTTTTCCATTTAACCTATTTTGAAAATACTTTTTCAGTTGATTATTTTCCTATACGTTAACATTGATTTTTTTTTATTTTCCTAAAAAAAATATTTGATTTATCTTTTTGACGCTATGCGCACTTTTTCTTAATTTTACATTTATTTCGTTGTTTGAATTTATTTCAAATTTTTGATTTTTCTATTCTTTAAATAATATCCGTTTTATTAATTTTTTCATGTTGATATCTTCATTTTTGTGTTTCTATAGTATGGCTTATTTCTACTATTTTTTTCTGTTTTGACTGTTGGCTCCGTTTTTGTTCAATACTTTCAATTTTCTTTACTTTTTCGTCTTTTCATCGTTTAAATTTTCCAGTTTTTCAAAATTTTCTGGTTCGTCCATGTTTTTTGAATTTCTCTATGGTTATTCTATTCTTGTCTTTTATATATACTCCTCTAGTTTTATACATTCTTAACGTTTTATTTATTTTTTCTATTGCTTTAAATATTTCTTTTTTTTTAATGTTAAATAAATTTTATTATTCTTGATTTATCGAGTTTTTCAGTTTTATGCATTTTTTTATATTAATGTTTGTATTCTTTTTAGAAGTTTTTTTTTCATTTTCATTGATTCTATTTTTTTCCTAATTTCCTATCGATTTTTCATTATTTTCACTATCTGTTCAATAGTGTTCGACTTTTTTAATCTTCGCAATATGTTTTTCTAGTTTCCTGTTTTCCTTTATCAATTTTTATAGGTTTTGTTTTGGTGTTTTCTCGATTAAACATTTTTTGACAATTGACATTTGTTTATGTGGTTGATTTTGTTGTTTTTGCTCTTTTGTACATCCTTTTAATATTTAGTTTTCCTATTGTTTTTATCTTTTTTTAATCTTGTCATTTCCTTACTTTTATAAATACTATTACAAAAACGGCGCTTTTCAAAATCACCAAAACTGTCGAAGAGGTATTAAAAACTCCCAAGGTATAAAAAACTCTACTTTTTTTCTTCATTGACACTTCAAACAACTAGAGCAACAAAATGGTACATAAATATAAAATTTCAGTATACTATACATAATATCAGTGAACTCCAATGGATTACAAACATTGACTTTTTGTACTCAGGTAATACACAGTGGTGAGGGCCCGTACGTTGGACCCCCCGGGCCCGTATTTTCTCTCTGCGGCCCTGATTATTCCCTTTCATCAAGGTTTGTGCATATTCAAACAACTTTTCGTATACCATAACTGAAACTAATCGATAATAACAGTGGCGTTTGTGCCATTTTTTCGTTCTGTTGCTGGTAAATTACACGCACGAAACGTACATTCAATTACCAAACAACAACATGTAGCGTTCCGTGCCGAAACAAGATTATTAAATCTCCTCCTTCAAATTAATTTTCCCATTCTCGTTACAGTGACTGTGATATTCAACATGCTGCTGCTAGCGTTTGCGAGTCTGGGAGTAGTTTCGTCGGTGCTAGTGATAGTCGGATTAAAAGTGGTACGTATGTTATATCAACTGAAGTGGAAAAGCATTTGTTGCTGCCGCAATTTAGTAGTACGATATTTCTTCGCTACATCCCACCAGCAATCTAAGCTTTTGTGTAACATATTACACGTCACCTAAATTCCAAAACAGATTGCTTAATCCAGGACCAATTTCCCTCCCGCTTCGATGGATGGATTATGTACTCGAACAATCACCACCAATACTAAAGTCCTCGTTTAACTTTTGCACGCTTCCAATTGGCCCCCGGTGGGAATCGATTCGAACCGTCACAGGACAAACGATCCTTCCTATTGCCATGGATAGTCGTTATGATTGCCGATTTGATGGTGGAATGCGCCCATTTCGTCTATCTGATTGTGATTCAGACGGTGAGTAGCCTATACGTGGTTCCATCGCCAACCAACCAACATTGCGATTTTTGATGTTGGGTGGTGGTTCTTTTTTTTCAAACTCGTTCTTCGACAGGACACCAAACCCGCATTTAGTACATTCCATCCAGCGGTGGTGCGACAAATGCAGCGTAAATGACAAATTCGACTCCATTAGCTATCTCGATCACTCACTGTCGAAACCGAACTAATCGTAACCAATTTGTTATCTAATGGAACGTTGTTTTTTTATTGCTCTTGATTCCTTCCCAGCTGGAGTTCGAACCGGTCACAGCGATGCTGTTCACAATTGATTTCTTCATTATGTGTCTTAATGTGAGTATCTTTGTACCCGAATCTTTGCTCTGAGTGCGATGAGAATTGCACCCACCTCATGACGGCTGTTAAGTATTTTGTTTATTTATCTTAGAATCATATTGTCTCTTTTCTGATTGTACGAGGAAAACAATCCAATCTTTGCAAATGGATCAAATGGAGTAAAAGTCTATTGTTGTCTCTTGTTTTTATACTTCTTTAGTACTTACTTGGCATAACCAGTAGTGATCATAACAATAAATAAATCGCGCTCAGAAGTGATTGCTTAGAATCGGAATTCTATTCTGTGCTTAGTATCAGTATTCTGTTATACTAATTCTACGGAAATAACTCAGTTATCATTCCTGTGTTCATATTATTTTTGCAGTTTAGTATTAATAAAAGCCCCTCTTACTACGAAACCATTATACATGTGCAATTCCAATTATCTACAAGAATAGTTAGTAGCTGACACAAAAATAAATTAAAATGCACACAATACCTCCTATTCCACATTTCATTCAAGCGATGGCCGGGTAAAATAAGTACGGTAAACCGGGGTGACATTTATCACTTTTCGAAGTAATCATAACATATTTTTAGACGCAGCACATTTTTTTCAAGTTTAATATTTTTAAACCATGTACTGATGTATGGAGAACAAGATTGGATGGTTTTAACTAAAATTGTTCGCTTACAGCTATTTTTTCAAAAATGATTTCAAGTTGAAGTCGGTTTTCGTATTCCGGGATGACTTTGATAACCTGCATGTTCACCCACCTTAAGTGATTGATGTCAATGTTTTTCATTCAAATGTTTGATTAAACTAATTCTGGAAAGATACTCATTGTTAAATAGATGATAAATGGTATTATACAAATTATTTCAATGTACTGTAAAATTCGAGTCACCAAAATTCGTAAAATTTGTGTCCAACTAGAATAAAAGATTCTGAAAACCTTTAAAACTGCTAAAATTGTTTTATTTCAGTGCTTTATCAATACACAAAAAGGTTCATCCATTTTAACACGTTGGAATATTGAACAATAAATAAGCTCTTAAAAGTAAATTTGGCACATCCCACTTTAAAGGAAAATAAAAACTCACTTGTAATTTATTACTCTAGCTAAATCTGAGATTTATTTGCTTTATAAAAAAACTTTACGAAGCTTCGTGAAAATAAGGTGAAGTCAAATTTCGGTTTTTTGTAGTTTTTGTGCCCAAAAACCGAACAATATACTCAAAAAGTATAACAAATCAGTATTTTATACGATTAGTGTAAAAATCATACCAATTTAAAATGTTTCGGTAGACTATTCTGGTTTAAGTCACACTGATGATCAAAGTCGCACCGGTTTACGGTAACGACAGGTTAGAAACCACGAAAAATTCGTCGCAGTATAGAATAGTGAACGTTACCGATTTATTAAAATATAAGCAATGCTGCTCATAGTCGGCTATACGGAGTACAAATTGCTTCTTAGACCAATCGTATAATTACAGCAAATGATAAATTTCCCAAATTCTCGGCAGCCCAGAGTAATTATTAACTCTTATTTATTTCTTATCTTCGGTATACACCGTACAGCCACATTTTAAAACTATAAAATTCTTATTTATATATATATATATATATATATATATATATATATATATATATATATATATATATATATATATATATATATATATATATATATATATATATATATATATATATATATATATATATATATATATATATATATATATATATATATATATATATATATATATATATATATATATATATATATATATATATATATATATATATATATATATATATATATATATATATATATATATATATATATAGTAAGGTGGGGCAAATCCGACCGTTGGGTAAACCCGACCCCCCTCTGTTACCGAAAATCAGAAGCACTACGCGAACTAATATCAATGTTGTCGTGCAGAGCGTCTAAAATAATCATAATGGTGGTATGACAGCATTTTATTAGTCTACATTGAGATGCTCATACGACAAAAAGTGTGTTTTTACAACTTTTGATTTGACTTTTTTGCATCATTGACTACAGGATATTTCTGATTGTTAAAGTGATTGCATAATAAATGTAAGTGGATTTAAATTCTTTTATTTAAGCCCTACAAAGTGCATAGATGAATTTAGTTCAACCTTTTCATATATTTTTTAATCGCATCGTAATGAAAAATGACGCGGTGGGGCAAATCCGACCTCTAAATATTGGGGTAAATCCTACCGCTTTTTTGCTAAGAAAATTTTTATTTATCAAATTGAAATATATTTTTATTGTTATTATTTATTATTTTTATGCAAAATGGTACATAATTACAAACGAAAGACACAAAAACGTGATGATTATAGTATTCGTCAAGCAATTGCTCCGATGCAAATGGGAATATCATTACGTGCTACTGCTCGTGATTTTAGTATTGCAAGATTGATATTGAACTCCATTTTCTTCATTTTACAATTCAATAACACAACATTCATTCATTTATCATTGTAAAACCATAAAATTTGAGTAATATCTGCACTGAATCAACCAAAAACATAGGGGGTCGGGTTTACCCCACCATTTTTGAAAACAGCAAAAATGAACATTTTTGTAAAACGCTTGTATCCCAAGATATTCCGAAGATCCAAATAAAATGCTATATGCCCAGGAGTATACCCTTTAATTTAGTACAGTATATATATATATATATATATATATATATATATATATATATATATATATATATATATATATATATATATATATATATATATATATATATATATATATATATATATATATATATATATATATATATATATATATATATATATATATATATATATATATATATATATATATATATATATATATATATATATATATATATATATATATATATATATATATGTAAACTTTTATATTAGTACACATTATTAATTAAATTAATGAACTAGCCAAGTCCCGGCCTTTTTCAACTACGTCTCGATCGGCAGACGACTCACAACGAATGACTGCTTTTTACATTCGATAAGTAGTAGTAGCCTGGGCGATGATTTGTCACGCAGACTACAGAACTTGACTAGCTAGTGGAGGGGTGTGCAAGTAGCACCAACAAGAAATCTCCTCAGGCCTTCAGAGATCTATTTTTATCTTACATTCGGCCATCCTGCTTATCTCCGCCCCGGAGATAGCGTTGGACTTCCATTAATACAATTAAAACCTTTAATGACAACTCATCACGTTCCATTATCATCATGCGTCGAGGTAGTAACTCTCAAAGTACCGTTACTCTATAATTGAAATTCATTCTAACTTCTTTACAATGTCATAGAATCATTTTATCTCCTGCGGACAAATTATTCCCATCTATAGGGAACCATAGCAGGCACTCTCAAAGAACCGCTACCAAACGATATAAACAATCCTGTCTGCACACTATAACGTAAATCGTCGAATTAGATTTACGAATCAATGGTCCTCACTCGCATTGAACTGACCGCATTGAATCAATTGTGGTAACATCGTTCAACCAATCCTAATAAATCTTTTTATGCAAGCGATCATGTTAAGAAAAAAAAACCTGTTGAAACGTTTAATCTCTGTTCTGTTCCATAAGTATTTCATATAATTTCACTATTACAGCATGCCACACTGGCGCAACTAACTCATACTAACGTCGTTGTATTACTAATAAACAACAGAAACCAATCCTTTTCGACCCGTCGTCGAATAGCGAGCGGAAGAAATTTTGAATTAGGTAGCTCGCCAACAGTTTTATCCAAAAAATGATTACAGAGTCGATATACCCATTTTTGGCTAATTACCCAGTCGCGTGTATGGACTGTGAACTATGGTGTGAAGTGAACTGTGAACTGTCAATGCAAAAACCGTGCGGAGACAAATCAATCAAAACAAAACAGACACCAAAGAGAAATGGAAAAAAAAGATTGATTTGGGTTCAATTCGCGATCATTTTTATTCAAATGTTAAAGTTAAAATTCAGTGTCAATCGTTTCGTCATCTTCGTTAACCTCAGGAAAACCGTCTTCGGGTGGTTGTCCCCAAGGTTTGATTTTGTCAGCTGCATATACGGACTCGAATGGCTTTTGTGTTACTTGTGTAGCTGGTGTATCTTTGATGACGTACCGGTCAGCTCCAAGCACTTTGTCGACAACGTATGGTCCGCGGTAACGAGGCATCAATTTCCTGGAACCGCCATCAGCTGGAGGTTCATATCGTAGGAGAACTAAATCTCCCTCACTATATGACTGAGGAGCTTTGTGTGACGAATTGTACCGTTCAGCTTGCTTCTGAGAGTTCCGAGTCATCCGTTCGAGTGCCTGTTTTCTGATTTCTGGGAGAAGCTCCTTCTCTTCATCAATATAAACTTCATCACGTAGTGCATTGAGCAATTTATTGTTCAGGACATTTCTTGGACGGTAGCCTAACAACACGACATGAGGACTTTCTCCTATAGTGCGGTTTTTCATGACATTCATAGCCCACTGGACGGCTGGCAGATGTAAATCCCAATCACGCTCATCTTTGCCCGAAGTGAAACACTTTAAAGCGTTGGTAGTGTATTGGAAGCATCTTTCAATTTGTCCATTTCCCCTAGGTGTTTTGGCGGCGACGAGTGAGTGTTTAACATCGTTCATTTCACAAAATTCCGCAAATCCTTTTGATGTGAATGCAGCTCCTCGGTCAGTTACGATTATTTTGGGCATTCCAAAATATTGTGAAATTTCTTTCATAACGGAAATAGCACCCGTTGTACTACAGCTTTTCGTGGGACGCAGTACAATGAACCGAGTGAAGGCATCGATAATAGCAAGGACTTGTGTGTTCTGTCTTTTGCTTTTGGGGAAAGGGCCGCAGTAGTCTGCATGTATTACCCAAAACGGAATGGGTTGTTTCAGATGAGTATGAATTTGAATTCGTGTTTCGTCAAGTCCCCGCTTGTTAGATGCACACTCAATGCAGCATTTTACGTATTGTCTAATGAAGGCATTCATGTTCTCGAACCAAAAATCCTGGTTAATCAGTTCCGTAGTTTTTTCTATGCCAGGGTGGCCCATATCATCGTGCAACGATTTTACAATATAGAAACGCACCCTCGTAGGTACAACAAATTTGAGCCCATGTGGTGTAATACGAAATAGTCGTCCGTTAACCATTTTATAGTTTTTTATGATATCCTTTTCGATCGTTAATAGCCCTTCTAACATTTTTCTGATCTTACAAATTTTTCCGTCCTGCAATTGAAGTGCAGCTACCCAGTCGAAACAATCTACATTTATAGACATAATTTGTTCATTTTCTTGACTATTTCGCACAACGTTTCTGCTTAAGCTGTCGACATGATCCATTTGTCGTCCTGATCGAAATTTTAGATCGAACGAATATTCCTGGATGGTCAACCACCAGCGTGCGATTCTAGGATTGAGTTCCTTCTTAGCCCGTGTTAAAGCCAACGACTGACAGTCTGTGTACACGACGAAGTGTTTGTTAAGTAGATAGTACCGAAATTTCTTGAGAGTCTCTACTACCGCCAACGCTTCTAATTCATAGCTGTGGTATCGGGATTCTGTATCCGTTGTTGCTCTACTGAAATACATTACTGGCTGTGCTTCACGTTTATCATTAATCTGGATAAGGATTCCTGCTAGTCCAAAACTACTTGCATCACAATGCACTTCATGTTCGAGGGAGTGATTGTACAATGCCAAAACCGGTCGTCGAGTTAAAGCGAATTTGAGATTTTCAAATGCAGCTTGCTCAGCTTCTCCCCAAACGAACTGTACCTTTCCAGTGAGTCGGGTAAGTGGTGCTGCAATTTGTCCGTAGTTTTGCACGAAGCGACGGAAATAACCCGTAAGACCTAAGAACTGTCTCACAGCTCGCGCATCAGTGGGAATGGGGAACTTTTCGACGGCCTCAGTTTTCGTTTCGCCTGGCGTTACGCAGCCTTCAGCAATGCCGTGTCCTAGATACACAATCGATCTTTTGAAAAATTCGCACTTACTCACTTTAAGGGTCATTCCCGACTTAGATACCTCGGCTAGGAAAAGCTCTAGCACTTCCAAATTTTCCTCTTCGGTTTCCGTGGCAATCACTACATCGTCCATGTAGAACGAAATACCTTTGTCTCTCAAAGGTTGAATGATTTTGCTCATGACTCTCCCGAAGACACTGACAGAGTTGGAAAGTCCAAATGGTACGCGTTTGTATTGGTATTGGCCGTCTGGTGTGACGAAGGCTGTGTACTTACGAGAATTTTCATCAACACCAATTTGCAAGTAACCATTCATCATATCGAGCAATGTGAATACGCGCTTCCCGCTCAAGTTATGAATCTCTTCTTCCACACGATTCGTAGGAAAGTACTCCTTTTGAACTATGGCGTTTAACATGCGATAATCCACACACATTCGATAGTCTCCTGTGCGCTTAGGGACGATTACCACTGGGCTGGCGAACTCTGATGATGACTCCTCGATAATATCATTCTTCAAAAGGTTCCTTATTTCCTCCTGCAAGTATTTTCGCTGACCGTAGGCCACTCGATACGGCACATGCCTTACGATTTTATCCTCTTTCAACGTAATATTCATTGTTTCGATATCCGTGTAACCAATTTCGCTTAAGTCTACCGCGAAACAATGGCGATACCGATTAAGTAGGTCTAATAGTTTCGATGTCGAGTTAGGTGATGCGAAAGGTTCTACATTCAAATCGGAAATTGTCAACGGTGCCCTATCAGTTGTTATCGTGTCTACTTCGACGTTCATTATAACAGGGTCATCGGATCGGATGGTTATTGTATCCACAGTCTTCACAACGGATACCCCCTTTTTACGGAAAAAGTCATCTCCAACTAACATGTCGTACTTCATCGCATCATTAGGAACAATCAGAATCCTAATTTCATTGACGAAGTCATCTATTTGGACTGTTTCCGTCACCGCGCCGATTGTTTTACACTCACCTCCAGCGAATCCTCGTAATATCGACGCATCGTTCTCGATATTTAGCTGAAGTTTTTTTGAAATCCGTTCCGTTAACAAGGTTCGATCACTACCCAAATCGATAAACGCGTTCACATGATATCCTTTGATGACAGCGAGCTTCGTGTAAACCACATTGTTTACATGGTGGTGCGGTTCAGTGCCACCCCGGAACGAAAATCCTTTCTTTGGGGGCATTTCCGTGCCAGATGATCTTCCGCCCGACAAATAAAACATTGCCTTTTGTGACTTAATGGGGTTGGAGTGGCACTTTTGAAGGAACTGGTGTTGGGTACGGATCTAACTGGAGTCTTGTTACGAGGTGTAGCATCCAAACGTGGTATGTATTCTGTGGATCTCCTGCCTGGTGTCCTGTTGAGATCAACTCGTCCGCTCGGACCGACATTACGTTTTTCGCCCTCTTTTGTCGCTCGTTCGACACGAATCAATGCGTTCAAAAATTGCGGCAACGTAACTGCAGGATCTTGTGCCATAACTGCACGAGTGGAGGCATATGGGAGACCCTTAATCAGATAGTTCTTAATGAGGTCATCCGATAATCTTATTTTTCGACCCAGGGCCACCGTTTCGTGAAAGTACGACTCTACTGACTGATCCGGTTTTCGCTTCAAATTTATCAATTTTTTGTGGATGCCAGCGGTGTCAATGACAGTAGGAAAATTCTCCAGAAATCTCTCTCGGAAAATCTCCCAAGTACGAAGCTCTTGTTTGCAACCATCATACCAGAATTTGGCAGGCCCTTTCAATCGCATACAAGCGTACAGCATCGTTCGTCTAGGTTCCCATCCGAAAATCTCTGCCATAGAATCTATTTCATTGAGCCACTCTTCGGACGACTGATCGCGACTGCTGTCGGGATCGAACTCCGATATGATTACTTCCACTTCATTTGAGCGCATGGCGAGGCCCATCTCTCGAACTTCCACATTCCTCTGCAAACGAGGATTGGGGCGCGGCCGGTTCCACGAATTCATAATGACTATTGCCAGGAATACATTTGAATTATTATTTCAATTATTGTTGGTTGTTTGTAGAAAACTTTGCCACTTACCGCAGTTAGTTCAACGTTTACCTACACAAGTGTTCACAATAAAGAATAATGTTTTACGATTCGCGAATATAAATTAACCTGACGCCTATTAAGTAAATTAGCGCAACCCAATTTGCAACGTGGCGTCCGTTCCGATCAAGGAAAAAATTAACAATGGCGTTTTTTTTCGAGAAAAGCGTTAATAGTGTGATATCTCGTGTTAACACTTACACATATATGGATAGTTCGGCACTTAACACACATTCACAGTCATTCTCTCATATACTCGCATTCATGGGCGCCCAAGTCATACATCTTACACACATCAACTTATTTTGGTTTAACTAAAACTATGATAAGCGTCTAACCGTGCAGTGACAAATATCTATGCATGGTCGTACGCACACATTTCTATGAATTCTAATGCGCACTTTCGACCAAATCATAGGCTTACCGGAGCGGCATCATTAAAGGCTTTTTCATGAAGGGTAGAGCGCCCTAAACTTACCACACTAATTAGGCGTAAGAGATCCCACTTCTGAAATGTAAACTTTTATATTAGTACACATTATTAATTAAATTAATGAACTAGCCAAGTCCCGGCCTTTTTCAACTACGTCTCGATCGGCAGACGACTCACAACGAATGACTGCTTTTTACATTCGATAAGTAGTAGTAGCCTGGGCGATGATTTGTCACGCAGACTACAGAACTTGACTAGCTAGTGGAGGGGTGTGCAAGTAGCACCAACAAGAAATCTCCTCAGGCCTTCAGAGATCTATTTTTATCTTACATATATATATATATATATATATATATATATATATATATATATATATATATATATATATATATATATATATATATATATATATATATATATATATATATATATATATATATATATATATATATATATATATATATATATATATATATATATATATATATATATATATATATATATATATATATATATATATATATATATATATATATATATATATATATATATATATATATATATATATATATATATATATATATATATATATATATATATATATATATATATATATATATATATATATATATATATATATATATATATATATATAGTTAGTGTTTTTGAGGAGGTTTTTGCTAATTTTCTCGAAATAATGAAGTATGATTATAGCAATATCCATTATCCAAAAGTTGGGTTTTAGGACGATTCATAATTTGTTCTTGGACGTCAGATTTCTATCTCTTCTCATTTCTTTGTATTTTCATTACTATACTTTTCCTGTAACCGACTTGCAAGTGCTTAAAAGACTCTAATCTAAAAAAAAATATGATTTATATCGTTATTTACAAGATTTCATTGGAAAGCTGAGAAAATGTCCTATCAGTGTATGTACAAATATATTTTAGTTAAGTGTACTAAATGATTTTTTACTAACGAAATAACTCAAAATTTGTGTTTTTTTGGAGAGTTTTTTAATTATTCTAATTATTAATCAACAAAATTTATCGTTACTATTGTTCATTTGATGCCCCTTAATGTTCTCTATAACTTTTTATTTGACACTTTGTCTATATCTCTTTTCATTTTGCTGCTATTTAATAGTTAACACAGCATGAGCTCGCCACAAATGTAGTGGGTTCGAAATCGTTATTTTTGCATATGAAACGATTTGATAAAAACGATTTTGCTGCGAAACCAAAAGAGATAATTGAATGGAGTCAAAGAAAGAACTGTAGAACTTGCTGAGATGCATTATTTCCATGATAATAATGGTGATGTTTATTATTTACTATTTTAAGAAAATTAACGAAAATGCTAATAATAGCACTAACTTTAAACTAATTTACTTTTAAAAGAATACTAAATTCACTTAACTGAAAGGTATTAATACATTTTTCACTGTAAAATTTTCTTGGCTATCGAATAAAAAGAAAAAAAGTGCCATAATTTAGTGCCATTTAATCAATTAGAGCTGGTACTAGTGAAAATGAGATAAAAATATCCAAGTTGAATAACCCAAAATCATGAAAATAAGAAAAGGTAAGTGTATCATGTCAAAGAACGAATTAAGCAGTTCATCAAGACTAATAATCTGAATTATTAAAATGATGATTAACAATTAGGATTTTCAAGAAATGAACGAAAAATCGTTTAAAATTGTTTAATATATATATATATATATATATATATATATATATATATATATATATATATATATATATATATATATATATATATATATATATATATATATATATATATATATATATATATATATATATATATATATATATATATATATATATATATATATATATATATATATATATATATATATATATATATATTAAAATATGTGCAACATTACTTGGCTTTGCATGTCTAGATCATTGACGACTCACCGAAGGCACTTCGACCACATTGGCCAGCTATGGCGGTTCTTGATGCTCCGGGGGAACTTACCAAGTTCCTAAGATAATGCCATACCTATTTCTCAGCGAATTCTTTACCGATTTTTACAAACTTGGTTTCAAATGAAAGGTATAGCATTCCCATTGGTTGCTGTTGAATTTCTAATTGATCCGACTTCCGGTTCCGGAATTACAGAATGATGAGTACGAACACGCAGCAAATCCCGATTTCAGCGTATAAGGTGATGGATGTAAAAAGGTCAAATTTTTTTTCCAAAAGGTTAGTACTCGGAAGATCACGTCGACTGTCGATTGGTTCTGAGCTCCATTTCGTTTGAACACGACCAATAAATGTTTCTGGGTTGCTATTAATTTCTTCTGATGCATAACCGGAGTACATATTAGGGTGGGGCATTGTTATATGGAAAAACGTAATCATAGCCAGATCAACCGAGCACAGCACTTTTTTGGTACCTTTTGGGGTCCCAAACAACTGTGCAAAATTTGGAGTCGATTGGTGTTGACCCGGCGTGGCGCATTGCGTTTGAAATTTGTATGGAGATTAGTATGGGAAAACCTACATTTTTGCATTTTTAATTCTACAGACTACAATTCTTCCTTTAGTATGCAAACAAATAGATAGAAGTATAGTCCAGGATATGCTGAACAACTTTGCCGAAGGATGTATGGTGTTAGAATGTCTCTAAGCCATGTTATAGCTGTTCAAAGCTCGACACATCGAATTAAATGCCAAAAATCATTTTTATTGCCAACACTGCGGGTGTACCAATGGTATTTCCTATAGCATTCCAAAATAACATTATATATTTTAGTTTTACTACATTGATATGTTTGGATGAATTATTCAAAAGCCTTAGCTCAATTTCATGAGCGTAGGTAGTTGAGCAATGGGGCGTAGTGAGGGGGGATGGGGGGAGGCTTTAATATGTAGAAATTCGAACTGAAATGTTGTCGAGTTGGAATGTTCAGATGAATTATTTCAAAACAATTACACAATGTCCTACGCATAATAGTAACGATGAAATAAAACATACTGTATCCCCTTGCCTTGACTTTTATCAATAGAAGTTACGTTACAGACTGAATCAATTGATGTCCAGTTGATATGTCAGAGGATTGCATTGATTATGTTTCAGTTTAATAGGCACTATGATTGATGCTCATTTCGATGCTGTTCGATCCCCTGAAGCAAAAATTGTTGTAGGGATCTGGCGGATTTCATGTTGAAATCCAGAAATTAGCTTCACGCCTCGTGATCGAACAGCATAGAAATGAGCATCAAATCATAATGCGTATTAAACCGAAATATAATCCTCTGACATATCAAATCGAAATCAGTTCATTCAGTCTGCATTGTAACTTCTATTGATAAAAGTCAAGGCAAAGGGATACAGCATGTTTTATTTCATCGTTACTATTATGCGTAGGACATTGTGTAATTGTTTTGAAATAATTCATCTGAACATTTCAACTCGACAACATTTCAGTTCGAATTTCTACATATTAAAGCCTCCCCCCATCCCCCCTCACTACGCCCCATTGCTCAACTACCTACGCTCATGAAATTGAGCTAAGGCTTTTGAATAATTCATCCAAACATATCAATGTAGTAAAACTAAAATATATAGTGTTATTTTGGTATGCTATATGAAATACCATTGGTACAACCGCAGTGTTGGCAATAAAAATGATTTTTGGCATTTAATTCGATGTATCGAACTTTGAACAGCTATAACATGGCTTAGAGACATTCTAACACCATACATCCTTCGGCAAAGTTGTTCAGCATATCCTGGACTATACTTCTATCTATTTGTTTGCATACTAAAGGAAGAATTGTAGTCTGTAGAATTAAAAATGCAAAAATGTAGGTTTTCCCATACTAATCTCCATACAAATTTCAAACGCAATGCGCTACGCCGGGTCAACACCAATCAACCCCAAATTTTGCACAGTTGTTTGGGACCCCAAAAGGAACCAAAAAAGTGCTGTGCTGAAAAAACGATCATTTTGCCCCACCCTAGTACATATTCATATTTTTCTGCATCAGATTCATCGTCGGAAGCAATATCATTCACATCTTCTTCACATCACTTCCGCTTTGCAAATCAGTTTCGGGATCGTCTGCTGTTGAATTTGCTCGAATTTCTTCCATTATTTCAGATTCTTTGAGACGATTGAAAACATGGGCATGTCGTCTTATAGCCATTTCAATTTTTTGTTGCTTTTAGATCCTACAATTTGATTAATTACGACAACTATTACACAAAGAATAGACAATAACGACAGAGTTAGGTTATGTTGTATTCAAATAATTGTCAAGTAGACCACAGTGAGTGAAATAAAAGTATTTGCCCAAAAAAATATGACACACGTCATTATCGTATGCTATTTTTACATTTCTCATAAAAGAAATGTATAGAATTCGCTCAAACTTTCAAGATTTTTTTCTTACAAGAAAAGGTAAAAAGATAAAATCAATCAAAACATGAAAAAAATTTCTTCTAATATGAAGATGAACTCATCAAAATGTTTTTTTTAGATAAATATTAGTGTATAAAACTCGTGGTATTCCTAGTAAATATTGCATGCACACCGGGCCTGCCAGGCCCGGCTTGCCTTTTTGTGCATGTAAAAAATTCAAACATAGCTGCGCTTCACTCCATAAATGAAAATTTCACAATTCTTTATTTTTGTTATAGATTTCAAAGCTACTTATCAAAATTTCCATGCCCAAGCTTATACTGCATACACATTTTTTGTAACTAAAAAAATGTAACGTGCCGGGCCTCTGAGACCCGGTTGCCTTTTTGAGGGTTAACAGTTTCTACGCAAGGTTTTCCGAGGTGCAGCTTCTTCGTGCAGAACTGGCACGTAGGAATTTGCCCTGGGTACGTGACTAGTGATGTATGGTGAATTAGAGCATCGTCCCTTCCTAACACTGTGAAGCTTAAGTAAGAGGGAATTGGCTTGGTCACACGCATTCTCACCACACGAACACCGTTAGGGATGCCCGGGAAAAAATTCCTCCATGTATCATGTGTAACGGAGTCTACTTATCCGTATTTTTGCAAGCATTTTTTAATCGCGCCGTCAGGGGTACGCGTAGCCAAATCATGGACCCGAACTTCTACAGCGCCGTTCTCGATGTATACGGGAATGCTATATTTAACATTGCCGCATTCGGCGGTGTGCTGCATGTTGTTTCGCGAGGCGAATGACTTGTTGTTGAACGAAATCAGCACGCAATGTTTGATATGATGCATTTGTAGGGTTTTCACTTCAGCCAGATTGAGTTTCATCTGCACTTTTAATAACTGTTCCACTTCCCGAATGGCTGGTCTTACGGGACATTTTGAAAAATCAACAGCAACACAGTTCGGCCGCATTTGGGTTGCTTTTTGCTGGGCACCGTCACTCATCACTAAATCGCACAGGTATAGGCTATTGTTATATGGACTGCTTGTGTGATAGGCACCGATTGATTTTTAGGTAGAATTGACTGTTTCACTTGCGCGGGACGATTTTTTGCTTCTGCTCAGGGCGAGATGTGAAGACAAACTGGTAACGACGGGTTAGAAACCACGAAAAATTCGTCGCAGTATAGAATAGTCAACGTTACCGATTTATTAAATTATAAGCAATGCTGCTCATAGTCGGCTACAAGGAGTACAAGTTGCTTATTTGACCAATCGTATTAATACAGCAAATGATAAATTTCCCAAATTCTCGGCAGCCCAGAGCAATTATTAACTCTTATTTATTTCTTATCTTCGGTATACACCGTACAGACACATTTTAAAACTATATAATTTTTATTAATAACTTATATCTATGCTTGGAAACGTTAAAATCATAAACTGAACAAGCTTCCTTAAATCTGCGGCAACATCTTTCCAGTGGATTATTTTGTCCATATGAAGTACGGTGTCTAGGGATCCACAAAAGAGTGGGGTTACGAAGAACACGAGATCGATAGCATAGACTCCGTTACAGTTATTTCTTGTTCCGAAGAGGCATTAATAGGTAGGTAACATGTTAAATCGTTATCGAGCGACCACAGAAGGCGTGGAAGGTTGTAGTCTCCAAAGACGAGAACAGTATCGGTGCTGCCAGCATTGTCTAGAATTGTTGAACGGCATTAGCGTGTGCGTGATACAAATCCGAATCAGTATTTGGCCTGAGATAAACACAGCTAATACATACAGATTGATTCGGGAGGGCGATACGCACGGCGATTTGCTCCAAGCGTTCAATTCTAGATAAGCTTAGCTACGAACCTGCAAGGTTATTCTTTACCGCAATTAGGACGCCACCACCTCGACGCAGATGACTGGTTGTTGAGTTGCGGGTACAGCGGTATATTACGTAGTTCGACGAGAGTTCAGCGTTTAATATGTCTTCGCGGTTTTCGTTAGGACAATGATGTCGTAGTCACTAGAAGAAAGCGCTAGATGGAACTCTTGTGTTTTCGTTCTTATTCCTCACGTGTTCTTGTAGTAAACACAAAGAAACTGCTCGGAATGTGCGGCAAATTCGGGAACAGGGAATACAGAATATGAAACAGGCGATGTAACTAGTTGGGAGGAGGGCGAAGAGCAGTGGAAGAAGTCATTGCTACTAAGTCGGGCGCATTCGGTTTCCAAAAAACCTTTCTGGAATGCTACTTCTCTTCGAACTCATGATAAGCAATCCCAACTGGCCATGTAAACGCAGTCATAGCCTTTTCTTTTAGATCCGTGGGCATGTCAACTTTGTAGGAGACAAAATTCAGTGTTATATGGTCTCTGCCACGAGGGCCAACTTGACAGTGATGTCCGAATTTCCGAGTTTATCTGCCGCTAGCTTGGTGATTTTTTCATCAGGAACATCGGGCGAAATTCCTGACAGATACAACTAAAACTTAATCTTCACGATTCACAGCGATGGATGGTGTCAATGAACCGGCGGCATCTACACGATAACGCTATTGGCACACTTAATGACAACTCTACCTTTCCCGTGATACATGTGGAGATGCTAAGGATTCTTCAGTCTCTATGAGCGACATTAGACTGCCCTGAAAAATGATGAATTTTCGAAAACTCAATCGGGCCACCTCTGAGTCAATTCTTGGTCCCACTAGGAGTACTTGCACCAAATTTGAAGCAAATCGAACAATTTACATGGAAAAATACCTACTAGCTCGTATCTTCGCCGCTAGGTGGCACTATATGCATCGTATTATCACTGTAAGTAAAAATAAGAAAGATAATTTAATTGTCTACAACTTTGTCGAAGGCTCCTAGTGAATCCAGCTTTGTTAAAAGAAGTTATTAAACTTTTAACGAAGTGATGTGTGATTCAGTTTTGCATGGAGCCTAGCAGTGCATGGTTTTGTATCAGTATTCGATTCCCACGAACTATACATTTTTGTGAAATAATCGTAAGATTTAGCTCAATAGTTTGTTTAGAAGAATTGTAGTACATAATACGAGTTATGTCTGGTTAGAAAATTTTAGTTCCACCTGTAACCACATAGCGGGCGCCAACACTAACTTTTCATAGAAGAGAGATAGAACATCGAGATGTTTTGAAGAATTATTGCAAAATTCCTGTTGTACAACTTTGTGAAAATCACCTAATTTCTAACGGCTCGACGTTTGCGTTACCGAAACAGTACCAACGATAACGTGGAATATTCAAACCGCTGGATATTCGCTTTCGCCAAGAAGATCTGTCCGGACTCAGTCCCAGTACAAAAAACGTACCGCGCCGCGTCTCCTCACGATACCGCGAACGAAATACCGTTTTCGATGGCGGAGTTCTCACTTGCTCTCTTATCATGCAAAAATATCGCCCCAGGGTTAGACAAAATCAAATTCAACTTGTTGAAAAATCTGCCTGACACTACAAAAAGGCGCTTGTTGAACTTATTTAACAAGTTTCTTGAGGGTAACATTGTTCCTCATGACTGGAGGCAAGTGAAGATCATCGCCATCCAAAAACCAGGAAAACCAGCCTCCGACCACAACTCGTATCGGCCGATTGCAATGTTGTCCTGTATTCGGAAGTTGTTCGAGAAAATGATCTTGTTTCGCCTCGACAATTGGGTTGAAGCACATGGCTCCCAAGCAACACGGTATGTTGATAAGCTGTTTTTACAACACCAATGTCACACATTAATTTGTGAAAATATTACTGCAGCAAGCGTTATTCAACTGTTATGCAATTAAAAAAGCGCAAGAGGCGGAGCTTATTCAGCTTTTTGCTGGTGGCTGCGTTTTAAAATGTGCACTCTACTTTGACAAGTTGTTCGTCCAGTGTCATTTTTGACAATTCGTTAGTAATGTCAATTTTGACAAGCTACAAGTTTCACAACTCTCACCTACCCTGCTCATTTATGTTCTCAATTCAAACGTTAAACGTCAAATTTGAAATTTGTTAGATTGTTTTCCTCTTTCGTTGCTATCAATTTATTCGCGTATCTATTCATAAGCTGATCAATAAATTTATAAACATGTTCTCAGCTTTTTGTAAGTTATGTGTTAAGAGAATTAAGAAAGTCGAGATCTCATCTCATCACATACAATACGACCAGAAATAAATCAATGAAGCTCGGTTTAAAATGACGAGGAAAACCGTGAAATCTTCTAACAATACAGTACCTTAGCAATGTTCGTTAAACATCTGCGCGAATTTCGATCACAATTTGTAGCAGAAAAATGAAAAAAATAATTCTGATGATTAGCTTTCCTCAGTATAGCGATCGCCCGATTAAATTATAAGACCGTATGGTCATCGTATTGTGCGCTGTTAGTGGATCGATTATTGAAGGCCATTTACGTATACATGATTTCGAATATTCTATGTTCTGTACTTGTGCCGCTGAGACTATAATCGGCTGAATCCATTGTGCCGACTCGAACCGAACTAGGCTTTTTCTTCGAGGGAGAAAATCAAAAATAATGATTTGACGTGCAATGTTTGAGTTGAGAATTTAAATGAACGCCTACCGCGATGTGAAAATTGAGACTGAAAGAACGGTTTGTCAAAATTGACACTGGACAGACGACTTGTCAAAGTGGGGTGCGCATTTGGGAACGCAGCCACGAACAAAAAGCTGAATAGGCAACATGTTTATTTGTTCCGAATGATGTACCAAGAATCATAATAACAACAAAGATTGTTGCAATAATGCTAGCGAATGCTTTGAAAACAACTTTGTCGAAATGAAATGAAATTTAATGTGTTTCATGAAATTGTTATGCAAACAAAGTATAAATATTATGTTCACATTTAAATATGACAATATCATTAATGTGGGTGAAAATGTTTCACCAACAAAATTGAATCGAGTAATCTTTGAAAATACTTTGGTATTTTTAAAGGGCCTTAAAACAACGTTGATATAAACTCAATAAATTTTGTACTTATTTTATGAATTATTTATCGTACGCAATGAACTGTGCTCAAATATGCTTTTTTGAGAGTAATCAAAAATTTGAAGCATATTAATGATGAAAATTTTGGGTTCCGATCAAAAAATCTATGCATATTAACTGTTCGTCGGTAACTTTTATCGAGAAAGAATTCATTCTATCAATAAATATGGCGGTTGTTTTTATATCTATTATGTTACAAACTGAAGTTGAGTAAAAGTTTTATAAGTGTATCCGGAATCAAATTCGCTGACAAGTTGAGTAATAATGTCATCTCCAGTTTA
The DNA here is from genome assembly GCF_030247195.1 of Topomyia yanbarensis. Classification (NCBI taxonomy): domain Eukaryota; kingdom Metazoa; phylum Arthropoda; class Insecta; order Diptera; family Culicidae; genus Topomyia; species Topomyia yanbarensis. Next base: position 325,840,602 of record NC_080672.1, on the reverse strand, counting down.
CGCGATGATGCTTGCAACAAAATTGTTTTAGCTGTGCAGTAGTCACAAACACGTTGCAAAAAACGCTTTTAATCCACCTAACAGTGTGATGAGACATTTCTTATAACTCTTATCACTCGCTTCGGATATTATATCGTTTGAGAACATTTAGAACTTGATGTTTCGCGATGTTTTTGATAACACATACTACATGGGATAGTGGCAGGACTCAGAGAATCGCTCAAATCAGCATAGGACAATATCAGTGCTAGAAATCTCAAACCAAATCAATGGGAAAGCGAAAAAATGGCCCATAAAATAGACATACCAACGAATTATTGCTAATGCTCTGTTAATAAAATATTTAAATTGTGATGGGAAAACTGAATTTTCCTAAAGGGGTTATTTATTTATCATTCGCATGTATGAAAAAAGCCTTATGTTTACATTTGTGAGTATCGCCCTTTTCACAAAAAAGCGTTGAAATGAAATCGCAGCTCCTGATATCACGTTATCTCTGGAGTGCATGCTTGCATAGTTCCAAATTTTACTTCGACATCGACTTTTTCTAAAGGTGACTTCCCAGTACTATCCTTGATTTGAATTATTACCGCTAATCCTAATGCCAAAGAACAAATAAAAACCTCTCGAAAACGAACCGTTTGGGAAAATCATCATCATTACTGGAATTTTCATTTTCACGAAACTTTTCGATAGCCTTCCGTCACATGCGTTAATGCACTTGGTGCACAGTGCTCCGAAAATCTAGCGAAATCGTCTTAGGGCACCAGCGGGTCTAATTCAGAGCTATCTGCGCGGTGAGTTAAATCTGTAAAGAACACTAAAAATTATTTTCCATTCCATAATTTTCAGTTCAGCAATTCGAGAGATCGTACTCACCGCAAGCCATGAAAAATAGACTACGTTGTGAAGCGATGGTCACTATTTATTAAAAAATCACGGTTAAATAAAAAAATAAACTATTAAAAAATTTCAAATAGTTTATAATTTTCACAAACTTATTAGGAAAAATTGTTTAATAAGCTTTCGTAATATTGTGTAGGAAAAAAGCTGAAAATTTCAGTATTTTCTCTATCTGCCACATATAAACATTTAAGTATACCAATTAATTGGTATACGAATTGGAATAGGTTCGCCAAATTTTGGAAGAAGTCTATAAAATAACCTCTTGAAAGCTACCTAAAAATTGTTGTAGTTCGATGCAATAAAAAATCATATTTGGCAATTCATATTTGGCTGATACAATTGGGGTGTCAATGTATTATAATAGATATTCAGCATTCGAAGAAGTTTCTTGTGAACGAGTGTAGAACGACTTTGTTTCTACTTACTTGAAGTCAGCGGCGTAGCCAGAAATTCGGTTTGGCGGGGGTTTAGTGAAAATCGATCTTACTGTCTAAACGGCATAATTCCGAAACCATAATTTTTGAAGTTTTAAAATTATGCAGAATTATTTTCCAGAAAATAGTAACAAGGGTCGTGTCTTTAGCGAATTTGTTGCGACTTTATTGTAGTCATGAATATTAACCTGAGAAAATTCACAATAAATACTTCTTGGACGATATACCGTCAAAATTGTTTTATCAAATGATGCGCTGTTTAACGTTTGTAAAACTCATCGAAGATATTAAACCTCCGAAATTGGCGGTTTCAAAATGATGTTATCTTGACCTTAAATTACTGTTTTTAAACATTTGACCTATACATACAATTGGTCATACAACAAAAATCAAATGCTCATCAAAATCGATCAGAACCTGCGAGAGTCGAATGGAAATCGTCATTTTTCATAAATTTCTCTCTACATTCGGATAGTGTTATCCTCGTTATTAATCATATTACGTTTTCGTCTCAACTCGACGCATTCCCAAAATAAAAACCTGTTTTAATCCATCTAGTGGTGCAATTGTGCTTGTCTCATTTGTCCAGACTACGATTCCATGGCTGGTTATGTTCAATACAATAGTGGGAATGAATATTACATGTTCAGTACGATTTGAACATACATACAACGGATCGACAGCCACGATCTTGAGATACTATGTGATACTGAAACATCGCTTGAAACCAGCGGCGGATCATGGAGAAAGATCCGAGAGGTCCAGGTCCTGCCGAAAATTTTCAACTTGTTAAGAAATTTTAAGCTAGTTTTAATTTTAAAGTAGCAACCCCTCACTGCATACTCCCTCCGGGCCGGTATGATTGACGATTTTTAGAGTGATTGCATAACCTTTCTATATGAGAAAGGTAAAAATGTACCAAAGTCCAAAGAAGTCAATTTTTGTCAAACATCTCAATGTTTCATGCATTTTAAAGTCATTTGGCATCAAAAATACAAATTTGATTTTGAAAATTTTTCATTTCAGTTTATATGAGAATTTGCTGCTCTTCAACTCGTAACTCCGGAACCGGAAGTCCAATCAATAAAAAATTCAATAGCAGACGATGGGAAGGTTGTACCTTTCATTTGAGACTAACTTTGTGTAAATCGGTCCAGCCATCTCTGAGAAACAGAGGTCACATTTTTTTCCACATACACACATACATACACACACACATTTTCCGATCTCGACGAACTCAGTCGATTGGCATATGACACTCGGTCCTCCGGGTCGGGATTAGATTGCCGAATTTTAGAGTGAATGAGAAAGGCAAAAACATTTTTGGCAAATGTTGAAAGTTATGCATTTTTTTGGTGAGCAGTTCTATGTTTAATAGACATTAAATCAATTTTAACTTCGCTTCCTATTAAATAAAGACCCTTATTACAATACATTTCTACAAAAACGAGATCAATTTGAAAATAAATCTGAGGATTATGGTTGATTACAGAAGTCTGGAATTTTCTATTGGAATGTTTTCAGGCAGGAATTTGATATTGATGCAATTAGACAACTGTGAAATCAAAACCAATAGATCAGTTACATATCAGGACCCCATTCCGACAATTTATCAAAAGTCCTAATTATGTTAACAACAACAGGTTATCAATCCACGGATCAGATAATTGTTATTGTAATATTGAATTAAATCAGTCTGCATCAATAAATTTTCAACTTCAATCCAATATTTTTTTTGGGTGTTGTGGGGTGTTAAACCCCAAAACCTTCTCTTGGCTACACCGTTGCTTGGAGTTATTTTTTTCGCTTTTCATTTTCCGATATGTTTCAGATCGATCCGATGGTTATAAGTTAGAAAAATTGCAGTGAGAAGGTTCGCACAAATGAACATTTTTGTGCTGATAAGGTATCAAGTTCCTTCCAGACAACTTGGAAGTGTTCGGTGATTATTTCTAGCGGTTGTAGATAGTAAAATGAAATACAAAAGTCGTTTTATCGAAATAATGTTTAGCTTATTTCAATGGATTATTACTATATTGAACAATAAATGGGCGACAAAGAGTAATCAACAAACAATAAGCCATAGCTTTTAAAGTATTCAAAATAGATATTTAAAGTCTTTAGAAAAGTTATTCGCAAGAGTAAGAGCTACAAATTTGCTGAAGACATCATTTCGATATAATCACTTCCAAGAAAATTTGTGAAAATATCTCACTCATAGGGGGATTAATCAGCAAAAGCACAATTCCAGAAGAAAGGCCATATTACCTCCATTAAATTCTCCGAAGATACTATTGACCTAAAATAAGCCGTTTTGGCGTTAATAATTGATTATATGTTTTTGGTCATATTTCTGGCAATGGGAAATGATAAAAATCTTTCGTCCGCATTTAATGTTAAATATCTCTTTTGATAATAGTCCGATTTCTACAATCTATAGCTTGTTCGAAAGGTATTCGTTAAAGCTGTCTAAAAACATATAAATTGTTAATCTATATTGTCAATTTCGGCAAATAATTTCAAAAAACTGCAAAAAACGCCATTTTTACGCATTCAAACATTCATATCTTGAAAACTAAACATCAAAATCAAAAACAAATTAATAGCGTTCATACTGTTTTTTAGTTCTTTCATTTAAAATTGGTTTGGATAAGATCGGTTCAGCCATTGCTGAGAAACACGAATGAGAATTTGTCCGTTACATACACACACACACAGACACACACACACAGACATTGTCCCAAATCGTCGAGCTAAGTCGATTGGTATATAAGACTCGGCCCTCCGGGCCTCGGAAAAAATCTTGAAAGTTTGAGCGAATTCTATACATTTCTTTTATAAGAAATGTAAAACATCAATAATATGTGTCAAAGTTGATTGTTTCAGAAAACATAAGCACCACAAATAAATAACTAAGATGTAACGTGCAGCAGCTGTGTTTCACACATGCAACAGTCATGTTTTTTGCAATTCTGTTGTCATTGTAATGCAACATATAACTTTTGATGTTTTTCTAGAACATGTTGCAAGTGCTGCTTGGGCTTACTGTCAGATGCACAATTTGGCTTCCGCAAAGGCAAAGGGACGAACGATTGCCTTGCGTTGCATTGTACAGAAATCCAAATGGCCTATGCTAACTAACAAAGAGCAGATGGGATCGGACTTCTTGGATATTAAGGGGGCTTTTGACTCAGTTTCTATCAGCATTCTGTCAGAGAAGCTGCACCGATTTTAAATAACTTTTTGCTAAACTTCTGAAAAGCACATGCACTTTTCGCATGGCGATTTAATAACATCCCGATTTAGCTACATGGGTCTTCCCCAGGGCTCATCTTTAAGTCCCCTGCTCTAAATTTTTTGCGTGAATGTTATTGACGATTGTCTTGCCAATTCATGCATGCTAAGGCACCTTGCAGACGACAGGGTGGTCTCTGTTACAGGGCCCAAAGCTGCCGATTTGCAGGGACCATTGCAAGATACTTTGGACAATTTGTCTGCTTGGGCTGGGTATCGAGTTCTCCACGGAGAAAACTGAGCTGGTCGTCTTTTCTAGGAAGCGTGAGCCAGCGCAACTCCAGCTTCTACTCATGGGTGTAACGATCAATCAGGTCTTCACATTTAAATATCTCGGGGTCTGGTTCGACTCTGAAGGTACCTGGGGATGTCACATTAGGTATCTGAAACAGAAATGCCAACAAAGGATCAATTTTCTCCGAACAATAACTGGAACATGGTGCCCACCCAGGAGACCTGATCAGGTCATACCAAACAACGATATTGTCCGTGATGGAGTACAGGTGTTTCTGTTTCAGCTCCGCTGCGAACATACACTTCATCAAACTAGAGCGAATCCAGTATCGTTGCTTGCTCATTGCCTTGGGTTGCATGCACTCGACCCATACGATGAGTCTCAAAGTGCTGGCGGGCGTTCTCCCGCTAAAAAATTGATTTTGGGAACTCTCATATCGATTGCTCATCCGATGCGACATTCTGAACCCGTTGGTGATTGAAAACTTCGAGAGGCTCGTCGAGCTTAATTCTCAAACCCGATTTATGTCCTTGTATTTCGACTATATGGCACAGAGCAATCCTTCTTCGTATAATCCCAACCGCGTCCGTCTCCTAGATACTTCTGATTCTACTTTGTTCTTCGACACATCCTTGAAGGTAGAGATTCGAGGAATCCCGGACCATATACGACCGCAAGTGATCCCCAATATATTTTATAATAAATTCCGAGAAGTCGACTGTGACAAAATGTGCTACACTGACAGATCAAATCTCGATGGGTCCACTGGCTTCGGTATCTTCAATAATACTATCACCGCTTCATTCAAGCTCAATGATCCCGCTTCAGTTTACGTCGCAGAATTAGCTGCAACTCAGTACACCCTTGGGATCGTCGACACTCTTCCCACAGATCACTACTTCATCATTTCGGACAACCTCAGCTCTATCCAGGCTCTTCGTGCGATGAAGCTCAAAAAGCAATTCCCGTATTTTCTGGGGAAGATACAGGAGTCCTTGTGTACGTTATCTGAAAAATCTTACCAGATTACCTTTGTTTGGGTCCCCTCTCATTGCTCTATCCCGGGCAACGAAAAGGCGGACTCTTTAGCAAAGGTGGGCGCATTAGAAGATGACATATACGAAAGACCAATCTGCTTCAACGAATTTTTTAGTATTTGTCGTCTGAGGAAACTCAACAATTGGCCAACCTCGTGGAGCAATGGTGAACTTGGACGATGGCTACATTCCATTATCCCAAAGATATCAACGAAGCCTTGATTCAGGGGGATTGATGTGGGTTCAGGATTTCATTCGTGATAAGGTCCCGGCTTATGTCCCACCACAACACCTTGGATGCGCATTTGCGGCGAATTGGGCTTGCGGAAAGTAGTCTGTGCGCTTGTGACGAGGGCTATCACGATTTCGAGCACGTTGTCTGGGTGTGCGCCGGGTATGGTGACACCAGGTCTCAGTTAAAAGATTCCCTTCGGGCCCGAGGTAGACCACCCGATGTCCCCGTTTGGGATATGCTGGCAAATCGCGACCTCCCCTATATGTCCCTTGTTTATATTTTCATTAAAACGATTAATATCCCAATTTAGCCCCTCTCTTTTATTTCTCGTTTTTAGAAGAGCCTTGTGGAGCCGATCAGCATCAGAGTGCCCTTATGTGACCGCCGTCGCCCTTACCACGCAATTTAAAGCGAGAGCGACCCGATTCTCTGCAGGTCAGATGAACACCCATCAATCCGGTTCTTGACGTCTGGGTAGGCTGAGGCTCTAAGTCATGTCTCTGATTTCCTGTTTGCCTGAATGGGGCAAGTTTGGTCTTCATACCCTTCCCCATATCCGCCTACTCTCTTCTGTCTCTGATATAACTGCTACAACACCGATGATGGAAATAAACCACATTTGCATTCTTTATTCCTAGGTTTAAGATAGCTGTGGTTATATCACAAAAAAATTCTGTCCCACCTAGTATATCGAACTTCATTTCTAGTTTTAAGATAGCTGTTATTTTTTTTTATAAAAACTAAATTCCCCTTTCAAACTGTATTCTTAGTTTTAAGATAGCTGTAAAATTTAACTTATGTTTCCCCTTTTGTATATTAAACTCGATTCCTAGTTTTAAGATAGCTGCAAAAAAAATTCTAAAAAACTATTGTATCCCACTGTTGTATACAGTGCCGGCGGAAAGCGTGGGTAGTATGGGTAGTACTACCCACTCGAAAATAACCTAGTGGGTAATAACCCACTCGAAATTTTGAACCATTTCAAAAAAATTTAGGTGCGCAACGCATGTATCTCGCACTACACATATTTGAAAACATCGATGTACCACAATTCCATTTGCATAAACGAACGTGATTTTATATGAATGTAATGTAAGCGTGTGCATTGCGAAAAGGGAAATAATCCTTACTAATGGACCCCCCACCCTATGCTTTCTACCCACTCGGGCGTAAAGTGTTTCGCCGCCCCTGGTTGTATATAGCATTGCCTTTCTAGTTTTAAGATAGCTGCAAAAAATCCCCCTTGTTGTAAAATATTTCAAAATTGTAATCTCCTAATTTTAAGATATCCCAAATGTAAAAAAAATGAATTCGACACCGCCAAGCTAACGCAATTGTGCCTATCAAATAAACGAACTGAATAAAAAACAAAAAAACTTCCGTGAGTAACGATAGAAACTGTTCCGGTAATTCGTTGGGCGCACGTATGCGAAAAGAAAAAGTGAACTGTCAGAGACGAGAGCTCGCCTACTATGATTTTTTTTGCTAGTTAAAAAAACCTAATGACGAATCACCCTGTATTGCTTGACAGTTGCTCTTGTCTAGTTTCACGGACAAGAAATATTTTCACCAAATTTTATTTTTGATCCCTTCTTAAGAGATTCGTAATAGTAAACCAAAAACCCCGTACATAAATTCCAAAGTTCGGATAGGACATATTTTCACAAAAGTTGAAACCCAAACGCCCAATCCCTTCTTTATTCAATTAATGCTGACTACTGGGAAACACTTACCAGCCATCATGACGTCATAGCTAAAACTAATAATTAGCAATTCATCCTTTCCTCTCCACGCAGATTTATTGCTTGCTGTGTGTGATATCGCAGTATCAGGAATACAAGGCCGGCCGAGGTGGTGCGGAGGATGACTCTTTTATCGGGGTAAGTATGTGCTTATTCAGTATGACGACGAAGAAAAAAAACATTCCTGAACTTGCTATCTGTGCGAAAAAAGTCGGTCGGGGTAATTAGTTATATGATCCGTTATATTGGAGGTGGAAAGTTGTTTGAACTTTTTTTCCAGGGCTACAAAAGTGCCTAACTGAAGCGTTGTTTGCTTGGCGAAAAAGTTGAAAATAATTTTTACAGCGAAGGAGTTTCGATGAAAGTTGAACGCATTGACGGCGAAACGATTTCCCGCTGCTCGACCGTCTACAGATATGTACCTTTACAGTGCTTTTTTGAATCTTTAGCCTAAACGATAAAATTTCATATACACTTTTAATATTTATTTTTCTTTTCTCAAATTTCACATGGGGAAATATCGAATGAACCGCTAGTGACTAGCAGTGCTGTAGATAGATTTTCTTGAATGCTGTGAACACGAAACAGATCTTGGTTAATAGCGCTTTCTCCAAAATTTCTATTCAAAGATGATTTTGACAGTTGGCTTTTACGCCCTGATCCCAAGTTACCCGAGAAATCAGTAAATATGGGTAGTGAAATAATCAGCAAATCACATAAAAGCTTAATCGACAGTCGTTAGGCTGCTACACTGAACAACTTGTAGCTCTAATCCTTCCGCTCCAGTGAAAGTGAATGGACCCCAATAATTCCCTAATTCAAATGCTTTATGTTCCAATTAGTGAACGTTTTGTCTAATTGTCTGTAATAATCGTTCATTTCGGACTACCCCTTGCGGTTTCTAACGCTTCGTTGAATTTCTGTTTCTTTTCCCCCCCACAGTCCTTCAACATTCAGTACAGTCCACCGGCGGCTACTTGTCTACCCCAGGGGAAATCAATACGAAGTCCGGTGATGTGTCCGCACACGAACTGCACGCTGATACCGGAAGAGACACAGACGAACGGAACGATTCATGGATGTAAGTTTACGCTTTGTACGGTTGCTGCAACTCCGGATCAGATTTCGAGAGGAAAGCACAACAGCAATCCGAAACATTAGTTTCCATTTTATTTCGGTTACGATCCACCGTTACTTTTTTTTTGACTTTTATTCTCCTTTGATCGTATGTACTTGCAGGCCCAGCGATGGCACCACCAGTGAAATCTCCCTCGTCGTTCACTCGACAGAACTCGTTGCTGCTGAAAAAGCATGTCAAATTTAACCCCGGGGAGAAGGCGAAAGTATGCTGCAGTGGAATCATCCACCCGGAAAACATTCTGCCCAAGGAGGGCGGTCACATGTTGCCAATTGAATCGCTGCCCGGTAGGTGATGGGTTGAAAGGTTCGAACCATCGAACGAACCATGATCCATTGATTTTACAACGATTTCATTTGATTAAAGGGAATTCGTAATGTTTTTGTGCTCAGTATTGTCACTACTTTTCAGCTGGAACTAGGCTTTCATCTCAAGCTAATGTTGTGCGTATATCATTTTTTGAATCAAGTCCAACTATTCTCTTACACAATATTTACTACTCAGGGTAACCAAGGGAAATTTTCACACAAACAGATTCTCAACCTGCCAAGATTGAATCCATTCAGTTCAGATATGGACTAAACAGCTTATTCGCAACCATACTACTACATTTCATTCGGTTCAGGCAGTAGATTCACCAGTGGAAAATTGTGCCAACATAAGCAAACAATTGATTTTGTGGGTGCCAGCTGAATGATGAAAAACCAGATGGATTGATTTACGGTCCGAATGACTTTTTGGGTAATCTCATAAGCCAGTGCTCAGATCCGTGGCGGAATGTTGTACCATGGATTTACGATATGTACTGTGTCGTATCCATGTATATGCGAACTTCGAGCAAGAGTGATTAAAATTATGCTTTCGGTAGTTGTTCAAAAGCGATAGCTATGAAACAAATTTTACCGGAGATAAGAGACTATTGTCAAAAGATGAAGCATGTGCGTTCTTCGTTGTGTTGATTTGAACTACCATTCAGAACAGAAGGGACATTGTTCTGGTTAACCAAAGTCATTGAAAGACGAAAAAGATAAATTTAACCATATTCTTGTTTAGAGTAGATTCGCAAAATTTGCTCAAACTCGTGGATTACACAATTGGCCAAAATAACTGAAGCAGTTTTATGATAGTGTTATGACATCCATTTTATTGCCATCATTTAAAAGCCAAACTTTTACAATATATATGGCCAAAGAATGATGGAAAATTAGAATAATAATACTTTTTGCCTTTCTCATATAGAAAGGTTATGAAATCACTCTGAAAAACGTCAACCTAATCCCGGCCCGGAGGGCCGAGTGTCATATCCCATTCGACTCAGTTCGTCGAGATCGGAAAAAGTCTGTATGTGTGTGTGTATGTGTGTATGTATGTGTGTATGTGTGTTTATGTGTGTGTGTATGTGTGTGTGTATGTATGTGCGTATGTATCAAATAATGTCACTCATTTTTCTCAGAGATGGCTGGACCGATTTGCCCAAACTTAGTCTCAAATGAAAGGTGCAACCTTCCCATCGGCTGCTATTGAATTTTGGATCGATCGGAATTCTGGTTCCGGAATTACGGGTTTCAGAGTGCGGCCACACAGAAATTCCTCATAAAAACTATAGGAAAAATTAAAAATAGAATTTTTATGCTAAATGTATTCAAGGTGCATAAAACTTCGAGATTTTTAATGCAAACACGAAAAAAATTTGACGAAGATTCACTTTTTTTGATTTTGCACATTTTTGCCTTTCTCATATAGAAAGGTTATGCAATCACTCTGAAAAACGTCAACCTAATCCCGGGATTTTAACAGGGGCGTAGTTGATGGTTTACGGAGAGGGGTTACACTCCCCTCTACTGTTCACTCCCCTTCTTTATAAATCTCCTTAAATCACCCCTCAGACCACCACCTCATACCCCTCCCTTTCAACCCCATCATCTTTAAACCACCACTATATTACAAAGCATACCAATTTAATCTGGGGAGTCGTTCGTTCATGGGACTTTCGCCCTCCTCACATACCCATCCCCGCATGACAAAATGAGTTAGCAAGCAGATAACATTGATCTAATGCTGATTAGGCTAATGGAGTATGATATTTTTTTGTTTCAAGTGTTTCACCGTCGACACGTAACTCATCAAGTTCGTGGCTGGCATGCCATTGTGTATAAGTGCAAAGTGTACTAAGAATGTAATGGACATTTCCACAATTATGTTGAACATAAAAAGCCTCCGTGCCATAGTTTAGAGAAATAAGAAAGGCACAATTGCACCGCTAGGTGGATTAAAACAGGTTTTTTTTCATTTGTTCATAGAGGTTTTAACCTTAGGGTCATTCGCCTCTTTTCGGGTTAGAGGAATCTCTTTTGGAAAAATCTTTAACCCTATATGCGGGGTTGGGAATCGAATTCTAATGTTCAGGTGTGGAATTCCACACACACAGGTATTTCACTATACTCTTAATACGGCAGGCCCGATTGTGAGCATTAGTTGAAGTTGACATATTGTACACCCCGTCAAGTATGGAGCATTTCCAGTAACACACGAATATAAGGTTTTCTATTTAAAACGTTCAAAGCCAGCAGTACTGAAAGCCGAACTCAATCCCGTAAACGGTGATGCCTCGTCGTCATGTGCCACAGAAACGTATTGGGTGGCTGAATTCAAACGCGATCTTACTGGCATTTTTGAAGAGGAACGTTCTGGGCCACTTGAAAGTGCTAGCACGGATAGCAACATTGGTAAAGTTCATAGTCTATTACACAGTGTTTAAGTGATTTTGTACTTTTCAAGTGACCAAGTATAGCTCGTAGATCTCACCTAATGACGAATTTCGCGCTAAATCGTATTCGGAATTGGCAGCACCCTCTCAGATTTTAATGAAACTTTCTGTACATGAAGACTTTGTACACTATTTTTCCAAACATGTTCTAGTCTGTCTTTTGAAAAGGGTTAAACTTTTTTTAAATGGCTATAATCTACAAAATCCTACAAAACAAAGTTGTAGGAATGATTTTTACAAAATTTAGTAGTTTTTAATTAAAATATTGAAAAAATTCTTCATTGACTACTACACTGGAAAAAATCGATTTTAAAAATTTAAAGTCGTTTTACTAAAAAAAAACCCATCTTTAATTTAGATGAAATTTAGTTCCAAGATAGGTGGTTATGTTCCCCACCTATCAAAAATTCAAGTTGGGCACTTTCAAGAAAAAGAGTTGTTTTAAAAAAACTTTTTCTTCACCAAACTGAATTTTTCCCAGTGTATTTTTATCGAAAACTATACCAATGAAAGTCATAATCATCTCAGAATCCAATAAAAACTCAGAAGATAGAAGATATTATCTAATTTAGCATCTAAGTATATTTACTCATATTGGCAGTATTCGTATAATTTTGTGTTTAGCCAGTACTAGGGTTCCCCCGGGGATATTCGGAAGTGACCCCAGGATGGCAGGTTTGCCCAAAATTACTTACAATGACTATATCTGAGTTTGTATTAGAAAATCATGAAGTTTGATACCCATATTGGCAATATTCGTATGGTTTTGTGTTTGGCCAACACTAGGGCTCCCCCGGGGATATCCGGAACTGCCCCAAGATGGCAATTGTTTCCAATATTACTTACAATGACTATATCTGAGTTGGTGTTTGAAAATCATAAATTTTGATACTCATATTGACAGCAGTCGCATGGTTTTGTATTTGGTCTGTAAAAGGGTTTCCCGGGGATATCCAGAACTGACCCCAGGATGGCAATTGTCTCCAAAATACTAACAATGACTATTTCTGAGTTTGTCTTTGAAAATCGTGAAGTTTGGTACCCATATTAGTAGAGTTCGTATGGTTTTGTGTTTGGCCAGTACTAGGGTGCCCCCAGGGATATCCGGAACTGACCTCAGGATGGCAGGTTTTCTCAAAATTACTTATAATGACTATTTATGAGTTTGTCTTTGAAAATCATGAAGTTTGATACCCATATTGGCAGTATTCGTATGGTTTTGTGTTTGACCACTTTCGAACCGGTTCCAGCAGGAACCCTTTATGCATTTTTTTTGTCAAATTCTAATGGTAAATAATGTATATAATCAGAGCTACACGAGTATCAATTGTAACCAAATTGATAACGTTTAACTGGGTATACGTTGGTGTAAAAGGAAGTTGGTATCATTTTTACCCGATCTGACCCAGCGACCCGCCGGAATAACTCCGGGCATGTAGACATTTCCGGCAATTTCAATAAACAAATCAAATCTAGAAACTCGTACGAGTTCAATAAAGTCAAAAGTAAGTCGATCCCTTTAAAAACGAATGAATGGCACCAGTTTGAAAATTTTTCTTTCACTCAGGCCGACACGGGTTAATCAAAATAATTGAAAAGAGTTTGTCATTAAATAAATATTCCATTATTACTTCTTTATTTTTTATTTAGTTCTGAGGTATGATCACGTGAAAAACCATTTAACGTACAAATGCATGAGCCCTTCGCGACCATCCACGGCACCCACACGCGCGATCTCTCAAGCATGATAACATGATCAGATGAACGTGTCAGCGCTTATAAATTTTCAAACGCGATCTCAAGCGTGAACCTAACAACTCCCGTGCTCGCACGATCCTGAATCGTTCCCTTCCGGAAGTTTCTATCTTTGGTATCAGCAGACTATGTCCATGCCTTCAATTAAACCAATTAAAAAAAGAAAGCTCTCATATCCACTGGACAACACGTTTCCTGGCGACATGACCAGGAACTTCAGTGATATGGAAGATCTTACTTTCTTCTGGCATCTAAACCGTACACCGAAAATTAAGTATAAGATTCACAGTTCGCGCGCGATCATCCAAGAACACACGTGAATGTGCGAAAGGCACACCGTTATAAAATCGAATTCATACATGCGAAGTTACATACACGTTAGCACACGCAACATACAAACGCACACACGATTAAACACTTTAGCGTACAAATGCTCGAGCCCTTCACGATGATACACGCGATCGCAAAATCTCTACGCCCGCACATATCTGAACCGTACAATGAATATCACATTCTGAATCACGGCCCGCTGCAATTAGCCTTAAGCAGTGTTTTAGTGGGCAACGTTGCCTGTCTCGTCTGCAATTGTAGTGTGTTATTCTGACGGGGAGCCCTTCCGAGAACTTTCATTGGTTTGGTTTTCGATACAAATACACTGAACAAAAGATACAGTTTGGACAAGGAAATTTTTTTTCAATTAATTTTTTCCTTGAAAGTGTCTAATTGAATTTCTGACGGTAGGTAGGGAATATAATTACCTATCTTGGAACAAATTTTCATCCAAATCAAAGATGTTTTTTTTAGAAAATCGACTTAAAATTTTTAAAATCGATTTTTTCAGTGTAGTAGTACTGTAGTCGATGAAGAATTTTTTCAATATTTTTATTCAAGAATTTGACTAATTTTGTAAAAATCACTCCTACAACATTTTTTGTAGGTTTTGTCATTTTTAGACTATAGCCATTTGAAAAAAAAAAAACCTGTTTTAATCCACCTAGAGGTGCAATTGTGCCTTTCTCATTTCTCCAAACTATGATTTAATAGCTGGTTCGTACAATATAACTTTATGGAAATGTCTTTCATTCTTATTACACTTGGTAAGTATATATAAGAGCACCTTTTTGCATTCATCGCGGTATCGGTTTGAATCGGAGTTTTCTATGTGATCGACCTCCACAACCCGTAACTCCGGTGCTGGAAGTCGGATGGAGATGGAATTTAATATCAGTTTCTGGGGACGCAACACCTTTCATTTGAGACTAAGTTGAGCAAATCTAGCCATTTTCGAGAAACCAATATAACCGTTATTCTGACTTTGGATGCTTCCGGATCCGTCGATGGTGGCCAGTGTGGCCAAAGAGACTTTGAATGACTGTTGGGGACCTAGATCTACAAATTCAACAGTTGTGTTTACATTTTGGAAAAAAATCACCTTTTTACATTCATCGCAGAATTCGTTAGAATCGGGATTTGCTGCGTGATCGTACGTATCACCCTGTAATTCAGGAACCAGAACTCGGATCCACACAAAATTCAACAGCAGCTGATGGACCTTTCATTTAAAATTAAGTTTGTCAAAATCGGTTCAGAAAATTCCGAGAAACCGATTTGGAAAAATCAACAAATTTTGTTTTGTAACCATACTCTTCAACTCGTAATTCGGAACAAGATGTCGGTTGAAAATGAAATTCAATAGCAACCTATGGGAATATTATACCTTTCATCTGAATCTTAGTTTGTAAAAATCGGTTCAGCCATCTCCGAGTAACCGATGTGGACATTTTGTTAACAAATCCGCACATACACACACATACATACACACATACACATACACACATACATACACACATACATACACACAGATATTTTGCGATCTCGGCGAACTGAGTCGAATGTTATATGAGACTCGGCCCTCCGGGCCTCGGTTAGAAAGTCGGTTTTTGGAGCAATTGCATAACCTTTCTATATAAGAAAGGCAAAAGAATAATATTTAATTAGCTTAATAAGCATGAGTTCAATGTTATCTTCATGTGATTATAATTTGCAAAGGTTGGTGGAATGCGTTTGAACGTGTAGGGAATGGGGGTTTAGTAGAGTGGGTGTGGAGGATGCGTCAGAAATCCTTCATCTTATTTCGGTATACGGGGTGGATGAAGGAAATCTGGGCGTGAGGGTGATCCAAGAAGAGGGGAGTGATGAAGGAGGGAGGTGTAAGGGCAAGGTGGGGAGGGGGGGAAGGGGCGGCTACGCAATACTCAACTGCATATTTTGCCTTCCATTTGAGACTTGGTTTGAGAAAATCGGTTCAGTCATCACCGATGAACCGATGTGACTTTAATTGTGGAATATGCCCGGAATTCCGGACTTCCGGAATCGTCGATAGTGGACAATATATTCAAAGAATGTTTGATTGGCAATCAGTGATCTAGATCTACGATTAGAAGTAATTTGGTGACCATTTCAATAGTTTTTAGCCTCTGAGGTATTACGATTGTACCGATTTATATGGGAAATTCCAGTGTATCCTTACTAACACCCCTTTAACTCCGGAAGCAAGAGTCAGAACCGAATGAAATTCAGCAGCAGTCAATGGCATTACTGTATCTTTCATTTGAAATTAAGTTCGTAAAAATCGGTAGAGAATTCGTTGTGGAATGGGTGTGATATTAGCTTAGGAACTTGGCGGGTTCCCCGAGGGCGTCATGAACCGTCATAGGTGGCCAATGTGGTCAAAGCTGCTTTGATTGATCATTAGTGATCCAGACCCGCAAACTAGAGTAATGTTACATCAATTTTAATATGTTTTACATCATTTGAACATTATGGTGGTACCAGTTTATATGGGAATTTGCTGTGTGACCGCACTCTTCAACCCGTAACTCCGGAACCGGAAGTCGGATCAACTAAAAATTCAATAGCAGCTTATGGGAGCGTTATACCTTTCAGATGAAACTAAGTTTGCGAAAATCGGTTCAGCCATCTCTGAGAAAATTGTGTGAGTTTAAATGACACACAACACATACACACACACATACACACACACACACATACATACACACACACAGACATTTGCCGATCTCGACGAACTGAATCGAATGGTGTATGACACTCGGCCCTCCGGGCCTCGGTTAAAAAGTCGATTTTTACAGTGATTGCATAGCCTTTCTTTATATGAGAAAGGCAAAAAGTTTGACCCATTTCAAAAGGCAGTCTAGATCTTTTATTAACGTGTCCACTGGAAAACAGACAGAGAAAGAATGACCGGAACGGTGAGAATTAATAAACGGTGAAAATTCACCTTTATTGGAAACACTGAGAAAAGATATGTCCTCAAGCAGGAATCGAACCTGCGATCTCCCAGTCTCTAGTTGGGTGCGTTAACCACTCCGTCATCGAGGAACTGTGATGATACCATCACATGTTTCCAACAGTTTTTGTGATCACCGCTGCAGCCTCCAATACTTCCTAATTGACCCATCGACCCCCAATGTCTCCTATAAGCAGATCGTCACCTTTCCCTCTCACCGATCGGGTCAAATCTCTCTCGTTATCTATTTTTAGGTCCAGTGGACTGCGCGAAAGGCTTGAGATATTTATTATCACTGTTTGCCCCATTTCCTATAACTCAGTCGCCACCAGACAGTTGGCAGTGAAAGAGCTATGGAGGGGCATGTTGTCTGCACTCAAAGCCTATCGGCAGAAGCTAACGACAAATCCAGCCGTTGATGGAATTTTATATAGATCATTTTTGGAAAAACAAAGTATGCAAAGTGGCTTTCGTTGCGTTGCGTTGCGTTGCGTTGCGTTGTGACGATGATTTTGGCGGATTGCACACTGACTTCATCATGTTTGACTGCTGATTATCTAATAAGAGTTGCTTAGGAAGTGGTAAGTAGGAATTCATACCAATCCGACCCATATTAAAACCTCAACAGCATGATAGCCATCATTGCCGGCCGCCCCCATCTCCATCGTTCACGGGGAAGGATAAAGGATAAGGTAGACAGGAAGTGTTGATGCTCCACCTACTTAACGGAAGGACGACGATTCATCAGACTCTTCCATAGGTGTCGCGGAGTTGGTGGTTTGGAAGGGTATCAGGTCTAGGATTCGCTCCAAGCAAACGATGCGACCTGTAAAGCATAGTTTATTAGGTAGTTGTTTAGTTAGTCTTCGAGTGCACGATCACTCGAAAAAGAGATGATCTTGTTTAGTTTTTGGTTATTTTTAAACTCTGGGCAGCCGGCTACCGAGAGTATACTATGTTCCCTAAACAAAAACAATTTGAACTCCACACAGCCGATCGTGGGAGTATTGCCTGGAAAAGCTAATCTTATCTGCGTAATGGGCCGGATCACTATTTATTGCAACAGTATTTGGACAGAACTCGCTACTTCTTCTCTACGATATATTTATTGGCTTGAAAACTACCAAGTGACAGCATATTATACTGGCAAAAATAGCGCGAGATGTTATAAATCAAGGAAAGTATTTCTTATTTTCCATATCGGATTGTTTGTGGAATACAAGTATACGAGCGATAATACCGAACACTGAAGGGAAATATAAAGGATTGTTAACCTGATGCACGGGCTTGTTAGCAATAACGGAGCTTTAAATTAGGTTCATAAAAACAGACGCGGCGAATTTTCAATACGTATTGACCCGTGTTCATAGATACTAGTCAGATTAGTCGTATTGGGGCTAATTTCCGATCAACTATTCATTTTACGGCAATGTTTTCTCGACTAGATCTGTTCGCACCCTCTCATTCTGTTCGCACCCTCTCATTCTGCGGTCTAAGGACCAAATGTCATCAATAGACTTAGACTCGCGTGGAGGCATGAGATAGGAAACTTGTAAGAATTTTGCTATCCCACCGTTTGACTACCAGAATGGATGGGAGAACAGTAATACTAGCAAATACCGACTACCATAAGAGCGGTGCAAATTTGAACGAGTGACGTAGAGTACTGCACTGAAAAAAGGACCAGGAGTGCGATTTTACGAAGTTTTAGCTTCCGATGGCCCTACATTTTCTGACAAAGTGAAGTTCTTGAATGTTGAGATTTTTATTACTGTTTAGAAAAGCAAAAGTATCATAAAGCTAGTGTCAGGCCTTCATGAGACCTCAAGGAGTCACTTTTGGAGGTATTCGTAAATGTAGATTTGTCGGTAGACGGTTCCAAATATAATAGAAAAATACCTAATTTAACACAACTACAGATCACTTGCAACATAAAAAGCTTTTTGTGAAATTCGACAGCTCCATCTTAGGCCAATTCAATAAATTTCCTACATGAAAGTTTCCATTTTTTAAAAACGGTTTTTAAACCAAAGCTTTGGAAGTTAAACCTTGGCGTGGAAGTGCCGGTATATTAATATATTCTGTTACTTAGTGTAGAATTAGATTTCGTCATTTACGGCTAATATACAACCGCCAGAAGAAACTTAAAACGTTGGTACACAATCAAGAAAGGCGAATCAGAAAAGGTATATGTCAGTGATTCACTAAATACAGACTGGAAAGAGGGTAATATGGAAAACCTTAAGGTCCGCCCAGATTAAGTCTTCGGTACGGAACAAAACCTCGGCCTAGGAACTCCTAGCATGTTGTTAGTCGCCTCTTACGACATGGGAGCAGTTCCCAGAGGTTCTATTCTTGGTTGAAATAGTGCAAAAAGATTTCAGCCCGCCGGACACCACACGGCTTAACAAAGTATGCAAAGTGGCTTTCTGTGACAAAGTCTTCATGTACCGAAAGTTTCATTAAAATTTGAGAGGCTGCTGCCAAAATTTGTTCGAGTTGACGCGAAATTCGTCTAAGCAACACTAAAGTGTACCATCAAAATCTATCGTATCAAAAAACCGCTGTAATGTCTGAAAATCCCTGAAAGACTTCAGGTTTAAGTAATGAGTTATTCCACATGGGTAAGTATGTGGATACAAAAATTGTATATCATTTCACTGGCACAAACTGGATAAGCAATTCTTTCACCTCACTATTCGTTCTTGAATTTGGAGGAACGGCAAATTTCACACATTGAACTCGGTCGGACCACGTCTGATCTTCTTCTCTGATGCAGAAAAATTCACCCATGGATGGAGCAGGATGCTATCTCGAACATTCGTCCAGATAATATGATATTCTGTCTAACGCAAGAAAATTACATGACTGGCGACAAACTTTAACTGAGGACTACCGCGTATACTTGCCCGCTCATAAAGTTGAGAGTGACGCTGTAGTCATTGATTCGAGCTGATCATGCGTGGATCTACTGAAGCACGGTGTTAATTTTTTTAGAGACCACTTGATCCAGTGAGTAAAGATTTTGACTGGCAATTCCACCGGATGGGACAAAATAAATAATGTGTCCTTTCAAACTCGTGGCGGAATTAAGTTACATTTTATTACGTGTCTTTTGACAATGATCGTCTGCTTGTTCGGTTGTTTGTACCGCGCAAATGGGCCATTGTACCTATAAGGCTTGGTGTGACAATTACACGGAGAATTAGAAAGACGACTCTTTCTTTTGTTAAGCTGAAAAGTCTGCCTAGTGTGGAGAAGCCCCTACAAACAATGCACAACAAATTTGAAGTTTTCCCTTATAAAACACCCTTACTGATTTTTAAAAAAATGCTCAAAAGAACTTCACCACTTACCACGACAAATCATTATGCTCTCTTAGCTCAGGAGGAGAGTAACGGCGATGATCTTCTTGTGGAGACTACTATAGATTCCTTGTGAAGACTTCAATTTTTATCTTGAGAGGCCGCCAAATATTTCAGCTCAAGGAAACAAACAGCTCCTGGTCTTGAGTTCAAATGAGTTTTCAACAGAGACGAATAAAAATCTGCATAGATAAATCGGCGGTTTGATCGTTTGACGTTTCCAGCTGCGTCACGGAATATTCAAAATGAATGCGGCTGAATATCTAGCCAAACATGTCAAATGGTCCTAAGTGCAAATGATAGTTTCTCTTTGTTTTCTTTCTCTTTCGTTAATAACTCGGCCGTTTATACATTCCTTCTTTAACTCTTAGCATAATATGCTAGTCGAAATCGAAAGTTTTTCTATATATCCTGAAACAATATTGAAAAGTTTTATGATGATGCTGTAATAATCGAAAAAGAAAGTAAACAAAGAGAGGCTCTCATTTGCACTTCGGACCATTTGACATGTTTGTCGAGATATGATCAATTTTCATTCAATGAATTTGAATATTTGTAACCCCGCTTATCGGCATTACTTTTTAGTCATCGGGGAAATATTCAAATCGACCGTCACTGAGCCTGTGGGAATGTCGAAGAGGCCTTCCCATTAGCCAACACTATCATGCGGGCCGATAATAATTCTAACACACGGTTTTGTAATAGTACCTATCAAGATACATTCTCAGGCATTTACGAGGAAGCTCAGGGGAGGAAATGATTCTCCTTTTTCAAAAATGTATAGGCACATTAGAAGATATCTCCCATATGTAATTGTCAGAATCTCGCTCTTTAGTGAATAAGGGAGCGCAGAAATTTGACGTGGCCGGTGGCATAGCCATCTTTAGCATTTATTCTTGTAGTGTTCCTCAGAAGAATGCTTCAGTTTCCCCCCGTATAATTTATATGCGGGATATGTCGACAGTTCACGTGCCTTGTTTCTACAATGGATAACTCTATGCTTGCAATGACGCCAGCTCATGCCCCATGGCACAAAAAGGCGAACAGATAGACGAGCCCCGTTCAAACAAAAATGAAGTTTGGAAGAACAGATTCAGCGAAAGACTCAAAATGAGGCTGATGTAAAATAAGTTGTTTTCATATATTCCATGATTTTTGCTGAACGCATGCAAAAATGTTCATTGACTGAAGCGAAGGGTTGTCAGAGAATAGACTACACCACCAATCTCTACTTCCCGGGTGGGTACGTAGACAAAATTCTTCTTCGTATTCGCCCGAGTGTTGTTTGGTTAGATCACGCAATACATCGATGATGTTAAATGTCTTATATTCGGTTCAGAAGTAGACCATCCAAGGGCCAGTTGCATTAAATGGATATGGTTTTTATTGAAAAGGAAACTTATCGGCATTATTTTTGCCATCGGTATTCAAATCGACCTCTGTTGTCGGAGATATCTTCCCATTAGTCAACACTATCGCGCAGGCTTCAGTGCCCACCAAAGAAGGTTGTATCGTAGGAAATGGAAAATTAATGCAAAAAATCTAAAGAATGGAGTAATTGGTACATAGCTTTACAAATGCTCCGTGTGGTATCAGTAATCAACTAACACATTTTCGCTGAGCCGTTGGCCATACAGCCCGTTAACAAAGGGTGTTTCCAAATGCCCACCAGGTATTATAAGGGAATTTTTATTTTCACTTACACACGCCATGTCTGAACTTTCATCAGTACGAGTAGAAATCACTCCGAATCTTACTACCCACTCGGGAAAAAGTGTTCCGCCGGTCCTGATTTCTTCAAGATTCTGATGGATACAGGTACAGAAAGGAGCTGGGAGCATATCTTCAGAATTGTTAGTATCTATTGTCTTTGTTTTGAAACTGTTTTTACTAAGAACCTTTCAAAATTTCACCTCACATAAACGATATATGTTGTAATAAAGAACATAGTTTTTTCAACATTAGCAGTAAATTATGATTAGATGGAAAAAAACCTTAAGTATATTTTCAAATCCGTTCAGACAAACAACTCATCGTTCTTTCTAATTTATAAGTGGTAAGCCGTCAAATCAATTTACTCAGGGAATCGTAACTCTTCAACAAAGAATGAGCATTCGCCAGTCAGTCGTCCATTTCTACTTGTTTAAGTCGAATTTAATGTGGATGTTATTAAAGCATGATCACAAAGAAATGGGAGGCAACGGACTTTTCACATTTTCTTTTGATTAAGGTTTCATGCGCCTGCCTATTTATTCTAGTTTTCCTTTTATAACTGATTTGCTCTATAGGATGCCTTTTTCTCTTAGTCGTCAATTTGTCGAAAATAATATACAAAATCGATATAGTAAAATGATACTATTTGCAATACATTGTTACACTGATGTCTTCTTCTAATTGAAATGTAGTGCCAACAAAGGAAGAAGATGATTATATCCACTAATCTCTTACAGTGTTAGCAGTAGCCCTATAATTATTATCTCTCCGATCATTTACTCTTTTTTCCTGTTCCTCCCACAGAGTACAGCGAAGACATACGATCCTGGAAGGAGCAAAAGATGGTGAAACACTATAATACTCACAGAAAGTAGAAGTGATGACATCAGCATCGAAACACAAACACGCGGGCGTGTGTTCATATCGCTTCTAAGGACTAGTTATTTTAATCGCTTCAACCTTGGCAATGAAGACTATCTCACGGTCATATTGGAGCCTGTTTCCGTACTTTCTATATGCTGCTACTCTCTTTGCTGCCGGAACCCTCCTAAGTGCTACCAATTTGTGGTAGTACTTCGGTATGTCGTTCCATTATTCACCTCCTATCAATTAATCCTGACATCGAAAGCGAAAAAGCAAACACTGCATAATTGGAAAATACCACTAAACAAGAGTTTACATTTTTTCCTTAAAATTCTTCACTATCTTACCTTCAACGCTAAATCAAATCCTATTGCTAATTAAGATTAAATCAGACGATTGAGAAGAGAAACATGACAAAAGGCGCTTTTTTAACAACCGAACCCGTGATAACAGAGAATCGAAGGAGGTATAACTATGTAGGAATGACTGAGTAGAAATACGTGCACCGTTGTATGGAAGAACACATAAGAGTGTAAAGAGTTGAACAGAATGCTCCGTTTGAAAAGTCGGCCAAACCAAAGGTTGCTTTCTATAGCGAGTAACCGTAAAACTTGTCACATTGGGCCGCAAGGTGCGGCAGTAACGGAGCATTCTGTTTGTCCCTAGGGGTACTTCAATGCAGCCAAGTGGTCAATAGGGAATGTCGATAATTAAGAATAGAGCCAAATACCGTAGGTCATAACAAGGTGCGCTAAGGAGTGAACGTGAGAAAAAAAAACCCATTTGTGTAAACGTCTCAGCATTTGAACGATTCAATTAAAAGGGAAAATGAACAATTATAATTAAGTAATATACATAAACCGAGCAACCTACCTACACTCAACTGTCCACAAGCAAGTACATTACGTCGCCAACGTTAGTGGCACATTGCATTCTCAAAAATGGAATATCTCCTATGTTCGAATATAATAATTACAGTTTTAAATAATTTATTTCAATTACGTTAAACCCGCAGTGGATTCGTAATCTAGGGATGACCAATCTAGGTGAATCTACAAAATTAAATGTATGTTTGCGCTTCATGTAGCGCGTATTCAATGAACAGAGCCAGGTGTCTGTTCTAATTCGATTCAAATTCATTATACATATTCAATATGATCTACCCTCAGACTTGACCATAAGATACAAACTCCAATGGTAGTGAAGTAAAAACAAAACGAAAATTTCCTTGTTTTGGTATATCAATGTTAATTCAATCGATTCCTACTTCGCGGTATAATTTATTGTATCTACCTTGTCAATAATTCGTAAGATATGTAATTATATGGGATAGGTTACCAGATTACGAAGGCATTCAAGTACTGTTGAGTATAAAACTGAGTAAGGCGGGGTGGCTCGAGAGAAAAGTTCAAACTTGGATGTCTTGAGAATACGCCAAATACATTCAGTATTCAAGCATGTGAACAAGATCATGTTAAGATGTACGTTAAAAGTGAATGACTCCGATCAGAAGATTTCAAACTAAATTGTATTAAAATCGTTAGTAGTTAAATAATTTCAGAAATAGCCATTTGGCATGTTTTTTTATTATAGAAGTTTTAAGCCTATGGGCATTCGCCTTTCTTCAGATAAGAAAAATCTCTAAACCTATGTGCGGGTTTGGGAATCGAACCCGGGTGAGCTATGTACAAAGCAATCGATTTACCAACTGTGCAATGTCCGCCCTTATTTTGGTATGATCTTCTGATCGGAATGTAAGAAGTTCTTGCTCGAAAGGCAAAACAAGTGATGTTATTGTTGATAAATAATAAAAAGAAAGAAACGAAATGAGGTACCAAATAGGATTTTAAAGTGTGATATCTTTGTCAACTCATTAACCAATAAAAAGGAAGTATATTTGTATCCCATTGCTAATAAGAATCTTGTTGCAAAATCCGAAATTCCTATGTGTAATTTTCATAGTATCAAGCCTTCTATCTGTCTTTCAAAGCGAAGCTCTACTAATAGAGATGTATCTCGGTGGAACAAAATACTGGAAAAACGTAGAATAAGCTCGCTTATTGTTGAACTGGGTAAAGCAAACATCACAGCGGGAACAAAATAGAAAATCTTTCGCCGAATACAAGATATGGCGATCTAAACGCAGGGCAGGAAAATTTCGAAAAATGAATTGATTGCTGTTCGAAGCTTCACGAAGCACCTTCTCAAGCATACCACATGCAATCGATGAGTTTGACACAATCGCTGCGAACATTTAGGGGTAAAACTTATCTCTGCTCGGACGAAGCGAGCTTCGCATCTAGTTCGCTTTTTACAATGTTCGAAAAAGTTCACATTAACCTTAGAAGCACACATCGTCGAACACGAGGTAAGCTCTTGGCTCGTGGTTTTTGCGTTTTTGGAACATTTCCACAGAGTTTCGAAACGATATTCGGAGAACACATACAAAGCGAATGCCTCGTTTATTTGAGAATCGCGAACATCGAAGTTTTATATCGCTTCAAGCATCAGCATCATGAGGCCACCGCGAACATGTTCGCTACGTGACTATCTGTCCTAAAATCATAAACTGTAAATCTTATTTTGAGTATAAATAAAATGGATTATTTTAAGATTATAATTTAGGATTTAGGGATTAGGTGCGTCGCATACCTTACCAACTTATGAGCCACGAGTTTGAATGAGCGTAGTGGTAGTGAAATTCAAATTCTTTTTTTCGGAATACAATTATGTTTACTAGCTACTTTGATTGCAAACTCGTCTTTTCTTCTTCAATCGGAGTATATTTTCCCTGCCAAGGAGTTAAGGTGAAGATGTATAAAGTATGTTTAAGAGGGTAAGGGTTTCAGCGTGAAAAAATGTTTTTTGGTGAAATGACTCTTTTGGATGAAATGATACATTATAATGTACAAAAGTTTTGATCAATTCGCTTCGCCCAAATTTCTAAAAAAAATCGCAAATATTGTTTTTTAACGCTAAAACCATTACCCCTCTATTAATAATCTACCTATCTAAAACAAATTCTTCCTAAAAAGAACAATTTTCGGATAGAATCTCACTGCTGACGTCTGAGTTCAATTAGACGGCGAACTTCATTTATTTGCATCCACTGAGGGGTAGTTGGGCGTAGTCCGTTAGCCTTTGTTTTCAACTTGTTGCGGTTTCTAACGTTCTTGCGCAACATTCCTAAATCGGCTAGTCATATTCACTCAATAATATGCGATGATTTGTGTATTAAACGTTATTTTTAATTTTACCAAATGAATTTATTAACCTAGTACCTACATACTTGAATCCATTATTATTGTCATTAATTGAATTATAATGTTGCATTCCAGGCACCTGTACCAAACCAAGAGGAAAGCTTCCAAATGATTTTTATAATATTGTTTTATAAGTTTATTGGTTGATTACCTAATCACAAGAGACAAAATATTTATTTTCAAACATTTTCGACAGAATCTGTTCACTTAATAAATGAAGTGTCAAACTTATTACATGTTCCACTTTTATGAAATTTATTTCCTGACTCCTGTACATGTGTTTTGTGATAAATAATGAGAAGGATATTCCAACTTGTTTGTATTGTATTTGTTAACTAATTACTGATGGAGAAACGCAAAGAACTTACAAACAATGTTCTAGTGATTTTTTTTTGTTGGAAATCCAAAAACAATTCTGAAAAGGACAAAATTTGGTTTATCTTCTCCATGATGTAATCTTCCCTTATTTGACTTTTACTAATAAAAAATAAAAGAAATAAATCTTTAGGGCCCCCTGTATTTTTTTTTTGAATCAGTTATAGCCGAAATGCTTTATGTAAGGGAAATCTCGGAAAATGAGAAGCGAAATAAATAACTCCAAATAGAATGAAAGTCGTTCTAAACTCGAACTTTTTCGAATACTGTCTTTCCATTATTAGTCGCTTTTTGTCGCATTCCATATTTTGATATATTATTTTGAAGACCCATATTTTAGATCAATACAATAGTAATTCTTCAAAAGGGCTAATGAGACTTTTGTAAACAAACTTATTTCGCTCATTTTTCCGCTACAGAGTTGAATTTTATGAAAAATACACATGAATCAACATCTTTGCCCTTGGTAGAATCGATTTCAAATGTTTTCTGTGTTGAAATCTTGTTAATTTAACAAATTAAGAGAAATCAGCAAAACAAAAGTTTTCTCACAAATCTTATTAGCCCTATTCAAATGTTGATATAGAATAATAAAATCAATCAAGATCAATTTCGATTTTTTTTTAATTTTACGGTGGTGTAATCCCTTAAGTGGTTGATTTAACGGCTTCTTTCAAAATTTATCGAACCTACTCCCATTCGTTCATTCGTTAGAGTAGTTTATGTTAAAGAGAGTGTACTAAATTAATAGGAACACTTAAATTTAGGAAGTTATGACCCTCGCTCCACAATGCAGTTTGCGACAGAATTGCTCAACTGAAAATTATTAAATGAAATGAATGAAAACAAACATTAGACTATAGCATTTTGTACGCATGCACTTCAGAGGTCCAAGGGTTACAATTTCTGTTCTAGTTCTCGGATCGCCAACACATTTTTTTCGATTTTTTTGCCCAGTTCTCAAGGGAAATCCAGTTTTTAACTTTTTGCATACATATTGCATTGAATGAAGAACTTAGATAATGTATTCATAAAGTATTAGTAATAATTCAATTGTCCGTTCATTTTAAAAGGCTATTTTCTATAACTTTACAACTGATTTAATTTCACTTTCAAAATTTCTCGAAATATCATGTTCTAAAAGTTCTCAACCGATATAATATTCGAAAACAGTTATAAAATTGTCTCATCACACTGGTAGATGGATTCAAATCGTTTTTTTAAATAAGTGCACAAGCTTTACAAAACGACCAGAACTGCCAAATATGAATCGGGAATGGTCGAGTGTATTGACATTCCATATTTATTTCTAGGATTCATCATACACATCATGACGTTATTTATTTAACTGATAATCGATTTTTTCCTTTGAATGGATATCGATATCTTTATCCTCAAGAAACTGACATAACTGGTAGGTGACTATAGGAACATGACTAAGATAAGCGAGCCACTCAATACGTTGTGTACATTGTGTTTAACTTTATTTTCTAGCCCTAATTTATTTCATTTGAAAATTTATCCCCGCCCTGTCACGAAATCTTGATTTTATCCCTACTGGTAATATATCAGTAGGGTATCTTAAATAAACTTGTTACGTCACTTTTCAGTTAACCCCAGCATCCATAAGCTACACATTGTCACAATTATTTTTCACCTATTCCACCCTTAATACAAGGCCTCTGTCTAGAATATACTTTTTTGCATAACTAGTAGGTAGGTATTTGAATAAAGAAAACTAATATCGTCCGGCGAACATGTTAGCGATGGCCCTCGCGATGCTAAATTGATATAATCTTTCGGTGTTCGTGATTCTGAAATACTTCGAGGTAATCTTTTTTCTGTGTTCGCGAACATCGTTTCGAAGCTCCGTGTAACTGTTTCAAAAATATCGATCACACGAACCAAGAGCTTAGCTCGTGTTCGTCGAAAACTACGCAAAAGCTTTTACATATCTTTCCGAACATCAATGAAATGAACAAGAAGCTTCATTTGTCATCGCCGAAGAGCATGCAAAAGTATCGCCCAAATGTCCGCAATTACGATGGTAAGCGATTGTGATGCGAAGCTTGTGAATACGAACCAGTAACGCAAAGCTTCGCGCTTTGAAAGTATTCGAACATAGGTTCGGTTCGAATATTTCCTGCCCTGGTGGTCACGCCTTCCTTCGGAAGGGAAGTAAAGCCGTTGGTCCTGGACCATGTGTTGATGGGTCGATATCTAGTCCAGATAGTAGGAGGATACCTCTCTAGTGTCATTGTTTGGCATCATAGCGGAAACCTGCCAATTCCCCATCTCATGCGAAACTCTTTCAGAGCAAAGCGTTATGCCTAATACTTCCTTCTAGACCTCGCAAAAGTTGATCGATTTCCCACATTCAGAATATGGAGATTTGTACTACTTATATACTCCATCCGTTCAGAGCCTCTCAGATTGATTTCTGCTGTAATATGATACTACACTTTTGAAATCATCAGAAGAAGATGGCTCATTATGCGGTAAATATGCTTTTAGTCTATGTTACCGACAGTCAGTGTAACTGTGACTGTACAGATATCGCGAGTTTTGAGCGTCTATAGTATAATAATGCTAATAAGCAAGAAAGCAAGCACGAGGCATTTCACGTGGGTGCCTGTCTTGTTGTAAACAATGAAGGTAGTGTTGAGTAATTTTCCAATGTAGAAGTTTCCTTTATGGAAGTACGGTTCTTGAACCAATGAGATGGAAGCCTTCGTGCATCAGTCGAGATAGATTCATAGCGGCTGTACGTTTATTCTGGAGATTGATTTGTGATATTCTAACCATTGTTGGTTACAACTCTGTACATGTCCCTTTGGTTTGCATACAATTGACAGACGTATACGTTGGAAATTGTAAAGTTTTTAGTATATTAGTAGTAACGTGTATCAGGAATTAGAATATATTGGCCCAAAAGGCACGTTGCCCGTATATAGTTGGCCAAAAAGGCACGTTACCCGTACATAGTTGACCCAAAAGGCACGTTGCCCGGGTTTTCTCGTTATTTTCTGAGTGGAAGAAAAGGAGAAGGAAGTGGGAGGAAGTAGAATTGAGAGGGTGGAGAAATAACAGTATAAAAAAGCAGTTACCTGTTGAACTCATAAGTAGTTCAAATCGCCTGCGAGTAAACCTAAAGCGCTTTACTACATTGGATAATAAATTTTAGTATATCATCTATGTAAGGACGGCCGCAAGCTCAAAATCGCAATTGAGCTATTGCTGGGCAGTCGCATATTATATGATATGAGGTTTCATAGCCGGATTCACAAAGATCACATGAAAAAGACTCAACACGCTGAATAGTGCCATGTGATAAGAGTTTGCGGTTGCCGATTAAAGCCCTGGTCAGCATGCCGCACTGGAGCTTCGAAAAATGTAAGAAATTTTCGGTTGTTCTAGAAATGCCTTTATTTGGCGACACGTTTGTAGATTTCTCTAATAATCGCGGTGCTCGGACGAAGCCCAGGACGGTATTTTTTCTCTAATCTATCTTGTCGAAATTGGCAGAGCGGACTCAGGACCAACACTCCATTCATCAATTCATCAGCCCATTCATATCCAGCAATACTGGAATGTTCAGGCAAGGTAGATAGTGTTTGCAATGCTTTGTGCTCGGAGTGCGATCACTATCTTGAACCGTGATTTGTCTGAACAAAGGGCTTGACTATCGGAGCAGAAGTTTATAACTTTGCCGGACAAGCTCTGTTGAAGGGCCGATTGTACCCCGCTTATAATTGCGAAGATTTCTGCTTGAAATACAGAAGGGGAGACTGAGGAGACTTGATCCCCTTTTTTATTTTTCAGTCCAACTCCGTGGAATGATAAAAAACTATATATTTTTTGTAGTTTTATATTGCTTCTAGGGATGACTAATAATCATAAAAAAATTACGTGGAAAAATTATACTGGACATGAGCTATGAGCATTTCTGGAAAACAACAAAAAAATGGAAAATTCTTAGGTTAGTGGAGACTCGATCCCTAATTTGGGGACACTTGATTCCTTTAAGAAAACGTGTTTAAAAGAGCATGTAGGGTAATAAGCCTATTTTTGCCCTTTTTCTACTATCATCCTACCCATCTAATGCCTTGGGTTAGAGCAGCGTCTGCCATCTTTACTCAACGCATTGACTCAAATGGTATTGCAATAATGGGGGTACTCGATTAGAGATTTTGCTGCGCTAAAAACAGATGATTTTCACCATTCTCAAGACAATTTTGTTATTATATTGGCTCTTAATAAGAGGCGAATGACCTTGACGTTAAAACCTCTATAATCGAAATAAAAAAATGGACCTTAATAACAAATCAAAGAAGCTGAAATAATTAAATTTTTATTTTAATAATGTGGTACCCTTCTTAATAGGGCAAAAACGGGTACATTACCCCATTCAATTTTATAAATGGATTGTAGTATTGATTAAATTGTTATGATTAGATATTGTTATTTTTGTTACTACATATTACGCATCTCTCACCTGATATTTTTACGAATTCCCCAAATCTCCGTGCAATTATTTGAAAGCTGTCTTTATTACGGTTGAGGAACGTCAAATGTGGGATGAATAATTGCTACGTATACTGTAGTAAACAATTACAGTTATGTTTCTTTACGATGAAGCGTTCATTTTTGACATTTTTTATGACAACAATGACTTCAATTGTTCTGGTGTGAAATTGGTTATTTTCAGTGGTGTGTATGAAGTATGGCGAAGGGGATCAAACCTCCACGAATTTGAGGGGATCAAGTGAACCCATAGCATCTATTTCAGCAAACTTTAGTAAAAATATAGTTGAACAAATGAATCAGCTCTATCATGACGTATTCATATAATTGACATTCTCCTGTAATTCTGTATGCAAAAGTAGAGTATATAGTGGGTGATTTTATCAATTTTATAAAAATTTGAAAATTTAGAAAATAAATCTTATTCAGTTCTTCTGCGATTTTTTTTAAATCGGTGAAAATTCGGTTACACAAAAGTCCAATTTCTTTTTTCTGTGTTGATGAAATTTATGTTTAGATAAAACTACGCAACTTTATAGTATATTCGATTAATGTATTCTGATCCGCCTTTGAGTTACAATGATGGGATCAAGTCTCCCCGGGGATCAAGTCT
Source organism: Topomyia yanbarensis (assembly GCF_030247195.1). Classification (NCBI taxonomy): domain Eukaryota; kingdom Metazoa; phylum Arthropoda; class Insecta; order Diptera; family Culicidae; genus Topomyia; species Topomyia yanbarensis. The sequence continues at coordinate 325,809,035 of NC_080672.1, read as the reverse complement.
CCTCAGTCTACAGTATCTACCTAGCGAGTGAGATTGTTCGAATCTCATTTCACGACAGTAGCCATCAGCACCAACACGTCCCTCAATCAGAGAATCGTCAGTGTAACAGGCCAGTTGCGTTTGTTGTCTCTTCATATAGACAGACAACCACTCCTCTCTCAAGAGAGAAAATCTTCACGTGGAAAGTTCTGTAAGGAAAACTACATATGAGTGTAATATCGCTGGGAGCAAGAATATCTTCAACCCATGTAACCATTTGTGGCCACAGTTGTGTATGACTAGTAGCAAGATCAACATGGTTACTAGGGTGGGGCATTGTTATATGGAAAAATGTAATCATAGCCACATCAACCGAGCACAGCACTTTTTTGGTTCCTTTTGGGGTCCCAAACAACTGTGCAAAATTTGGGGTCGATTGGTGTTGACCCGGCGTAGCGCATTGCGATTGAAATATGTATGGAGATTAGTATGGGAAAACCTACATTTTTGCATTTTTAATTCTACAGACTACAATTCTTCCTGTAGTGTGCCAACAAAAAGATAGAAGTATAGTGCAGGATATGCTGAACAACTTTGCCGAAGGATGTATGGTGTTAGAATGTCTCTAAGCCATGTTATAGCTGTTCAAAGTTCGATACATCGGATTAAATGCCAAAAATCATTTTTATTGCCAACACTGCCGGTGTACCAATGGTATTTCATATAGCATTCGGAAATAACATTATATATTTTAGTTTTACCACATTGATATGTTTGGATGAATTGTTCAAAAGCTTTAGCTCAATTTCATGAGCGTAGGTAGTTGAGCAATAGGGCGTAGTGAGGGGGGGGACTTTAATATGTAGAAATTCGAACTGAAATGTTGTCGAGTTGGAATGTTCAGATGAATTATTTCAAAACAATTACACAATGTCCTACGCATAATAGTAACGATGAAATAAAACATACTGTATCCCTTTGCCTTGACTTTTATCAATAGAAGTTACGTTACAGACTGAATCAATTGATGTCGAGTTGATATGTCAGAGGATTGCATTGATTATGTTTCAGTTTAATAGGCACTATGATTGATGGGATGCTCATTTTGATGCTGTTCGATCACCTGAAGCAAAAATTGTTGCAGGGATCTGGTGGATTTCATGTTGAAATCCAGAAATTAGCTTCACGCCTCGTGATCGAACAGCATAGAAATGAGCATGCTATCAAATCATAATGCGTATTAAACCGAAATATAATCCTCAGACATATTAAATCGACATCAGTTGATTCAGTCTGCAACGTAACTTCTATTGATAAAAGTCAAGGCAAAGGGATACAGTATGTTTTATTTCATCGTTAGTATTATGCGTAGGACATTGTGTAATTGTTTTGAAATAATTCATCTGAACTTTCCAACTCGACAACATTTCAGTTCGAATTTCTACATATTAAAGTCCCCCCCCCCTCACCCCTCACTATGCCCTATTGCTCAACCACCTACGCTCATGAAATTGAGCTAAGGCTTTTGAATAATTCATCCAAACATATCAATGTGGTAAATCTAAAATATATAATGTTATTTTGGAATGCTATATGAAATACCATTGGTACACCGGCAGTGTTGGCAATAAAAATGATTTTTGGCATTTAATTCGATGTATCGAACTTTGAACAGCTATAACATGGCTTAGAGACATTCTAACACCATACATCCTTCGGCAAAGTTGTTCAGCATATCCTGGACTACACTTATATCTATTTGTTTGCATACTAAATGAAGAATTGTAGTCTGTAGAATTAAAAATGCAAAAATGTAGGTTTTCCCATACTAATCTCCATACAAATTTCAAACGCAATGCGCTACGCCAGGTCAACACCAATCGACCCCAAATTTTGCACAGTTGTTTGGGACCCCAAAAGGAACGAAAAAAGTGCTGTGCTGAAAAAACGATCATTTTGCCCCACCCTAATGGTTACTGTTCCAAACCCCAGTAACCTGCAGCCTGCACGCACATGATAGTGCTTCTTGGTTAAGGTGTACGCGTAATGATTTGATAAGTAGAAGGGCTTTAAGGGCAGCAGTCGAAATTGTGGCGAAAGTCATCCAACGCCATACTTTGCAGATGGTTTAGCTATGACTGAACCGTTATCACCATTCCCCTCTGCCACCACACGAGGCATCATATGACAGTATTATATGTATAATTGTCAAATTACAAAATCCAGTAGATGTGTTTGGGTTTGAGACCACAGGTCTTTCCAAAAGTTCGTCTGCACTGCCCGAAAGCCATGCACGCTTTCTTGACTCGGAACTTAATGTGAGCAGACCAATTAGGTTTGGAAGTCAATATAACTCTAACGTATTTGACTTGATATGCACACTGTAGCTCAGAATCAAAGAACTGCAAGGTACATATATTAACAAATAATTTAACTTGTCGACACCACTGTTCGACAGCTCTTAGCAAAGGTGACAGAACGCCACTATGAGGACAGCCGCATATTCTCAAGTTCCCTATCTCTGCCTGTCTCAGTGATGAGCAAAGCATGCGATTACTAAGCATTGCGTTTATCCAACCCGAGATACGTGCAGATACCCCATGACCGCGCGTAGCTACCAGAGCAGACTGGAAGGACTCATTATCTAAAGTACCACCAATACCTAGGAATACAGCCAAGCTAGATTGCTTGAGCGAGAAGGCTTTTTCAATGTTGTAAACAACATCGTAAAGCAGAGTGATCGTGAATATCACACACCGATATGCATGTTGCATTTTGTACAATGGACATTCGCGTGATAAGCGTCGGAAGATAACCTGGGATAACACTTTGTAGGCGGCATTCAGGATAGTGATCGCTCTATAGTTCTCATATTTCAGCTTATCGCCCTTCTTATAGATGGGGCGAATAACCCCTTGTTTCCACTCCTCCGGTAGCTGCTCGGAATCCCAGATTTTGACTATCGGAGTGTGCAAACAAATGGCCAACCTTTCCTGGCCCATTTTAATGAGTTCAGCTCTAAAACCATCCTTATCAGCTGCTTTATTTATTGAGCTGTTGAATGGCATCTTTTTCTTCTCTCAGCGTTAGAATAGGCTAATTTCCATCGTCCGCCGTTCTGACGTAGTATTCTACTCCGCTGCCTTTGCCTTCGGCATCCGTTTCTTCATTGCCATTAAAGTGTTCAAAGTAGTGTTGCTTCCACCTTTCAATCACCTCACGCCCATCCGTCAGAATGCTTCTATCATTATCCCTACACATTTCGGCTCGCGACACAAAGCCTTTGCGAGATGCGTTAAGCTTCTAATAGAAATTTGGTGTTTCTTGAGAGCGGTACAACTGTTCCTTTTCCTCAGATTCTGCTTCTTCCAGACGGCTTTTTTTCTTCTAGGCGGATCTGTTGCTTCCGCTTCAGTCGGTATCGTTCTACGTTCAGCCGCGTTCCACGCTGCAGCATCAATGTCCGCGCTACGTCCTTCTCTTCTAAAATCCCTCTACACTCCTCGTCGAACCAGTCGTTCCGTTGACTTTGTTCCACATACCCGACGACGCTTTCAGCTGTGTTATTTACGAGTGCTTTGATAATGTTCCAGCAGTCCTCAAGAGAAGCTCCATCCAGCGCATGCTCGGCTACGCTGCCTCCAGATTCTGCGCGTATCTTGTGGTAGCCCGATCTGCACTATAGTTGCTAGTACTCCGACCAGTACCACGCGGAGGTAGGGATAGGAGTTGCATGGGCGTAAGCTAAGGACCACGCGTGGGGTCTATTTTGTTCATTCAGATGTGCAATACCCAGTCATTTACCAACCACTTACCAATATAGCCGGTAGCAAGACTGGAAAGCAAACTCTTCATCAAGACATGTTTGAGAATATAAAACCCCTTTTGAAGCAGCACGGGAAAGATTCCATCTTTTCCAGGTGATATGCATGGAGCAAAACTGTCAATTGCCCATTGAACATTGTTCAGCTCCGGATCAATACAACCTGGAAAGTATGCGTCGAAGAGACAATTAAGTGGAGTATCACGCTGACGCCGATTCCAAGCTCTTCTCATATCCTTCTTCCTCTAGTCGATATAGCAGTACGAAATGGACTGAAAGTATATACTGAATTGCAGCGAGTTCTGCGACGTAAACTGAAGCAGGAGTTTGAAAGTGGTGGTGAAGTTTTGATTGAATATACCGAAGCAGTCGGTCAGTTGTATTAAGGTGAGTTTAACGCTGGGGACTAGATCGCGACAAAGCTGGGAACTAAACTGAACCAGAGCTAAATAACTCATGGTATCAGAAGCTAAATGGATCACTGAGGCTCACGAAAATAGTAGCTAAATGGCTCACAGAAATGCCTTGCGGTAACTTACCGTTGGGTAATATCCGAGTGTAGTTCGTGGCTAAATAGTTCAAGTACGCAGAGAATCTATACAGCGTAATAAATGGAGAGAATCGCGGAAGCAAGAGGAATGTCGGGAATTAAATGAATGAAAGGTCGAGCCCTTTCATGGTTCTAGCGAGGGTCCGAGGTAACTTTAGAAAACTCGTGAGCAAAGGGCTTCGTAATCGCCAAAATCAACGGCGTCTTCATGTGCACCTGTAAGGTGGATAGTGTAGTAGTACAGTTCAGCCTAATGTTGGAACAGTTAACCCAGCAGTTGATCACCCAAAAGCCTGTAGTCATTGATGATGACTTCAATGCCAGGAATGTTGAGTGGGCACTAGAATAACCAATTCAAGTGGGTGTATCCTGCAGGAAACTCTGGCGAAGTTAGACAATTAAGGTTACGTTAGCACATTTCGGAGGGACGGAAGGGAGTCTATCATCGACGTCACGTCCTTCAATGACGGCGAACATGGACTGGAGAGTGCGAGAAAAATATACCCATAGCAACCACCAGGCGATTCGCGTACAACATCGGCCAAGGACCGGCGAGCGGAAGTGGAAGACCTCTTTGTAGATGCACTTGCGCCGAAAAGCGAGACCGAGAACGTTGATGCGGCAGCCCCTTGTCCGGATGGAATACCAAACGTGGCACTGAAGGTTGTGATCCTGGTATATCCGGACATGTTCAGGATTGTGCTGTAGAAGTGTTTAGATGATGGTAACTTCTCTGAAATGTGAAAGGTACAGAAGCTGGTGACGCTGATAAAGCCAGGGAAGTTACCGGGCGATCCCGTCTCGTACAGGCCTATATGTCTGCTGGATACACTCAGAAAACTAGGAAAACATGTCAACGACCGCTTCAGCAACTTTGTCGACTAAGCTTGCGAAAGGTTGGGACAGGCAACGAACGGGATTACGAGGATCATGCCAAACGTCGGCGGTCTGAGAAGCAGTACGAGACGTTGGCTAGCTAGTGTTTCGTCATCGATATTGTAATATGGGGTTCCGGTCTTGGGTACAGCGCTGAAAACCTAGCGGAACCGCGAAAAGCTGTATAGGACGTTCCGGCTGATGGGTGCACGAGTCGCGAGCTCGTACAGAACAAGATTGTTGGAGACAGCATGCGATATCGCCGAGATGATCCCCATCTGCACCACCCTGGCGGAGGATATCGAGTGCTACAATCGGAGAAATGTCACCGTTGTGACCGGAGAGTGAGAACATCGAGGAGCTACCGGAGCTACCGAAACGATACGCAGGGAGATACTTGAAAAGGAAGGACCGGATATCAACCCGAATAATGTTGTCCACATTATGATAAGCAACGTAATCACGTGGAACGCGGTCAACAAAGTGGTGACGCAGATCATGACAGCGAAATAGGAAATGGTTTCAGAAGAGCAATCACCGCCGGGAAACTCTCTGCAGAAGTAGGCTAGATGTACCGCTGGGCACAAGTCGAGTAGACCGCGACAGAGCCCCGGGTACGGATCATTGGGGCGCCAGCGAACCGGACGCCACGCTCACCCCACAATCGTCGGACTAACCACGGCACCCTACCGGTAGGCCTGAGAGAAATATAACGAAAACAGAAGAAGAATCGGAGTCGGGAGAACTCCGAAGATTCCCTATCGGGGATTTGACTGTATAGATCGCGACGAGACACCACCAGTTGCGGGTCGTCGGGGCACCAGCGAATCGAACACCTTGATTAAGCGGTAACACCGGACCGACCTCGGATTCTCACTGGTTGGCTTGGTTTTGGGATAACTTCTCTCGCCGGGGAATTCTCCGTCGGAGTAAGTTACGTCCATCATCGAGGACTAGACTGAGTAGTTCGTGAACAAGTCGAGAGCTCAACGAGTAAGTGGTACAAGAAGGGAGCCAAAGGATCTAAACGAGTTGGGGTACTAAATGGCACTGGATAGAGAGCCGTTCAGATTGTCCTCGTAGGGGAAGAGCACTAATTCTCTATCCACAGCTGGCTTTCCTACTCTCATACAAAAAATTGCCACGTTGGTCGAAAACTGGTAGTGTAAGTAATGCCGAAGTATGGTAGTGCCCCGAAGTAATGCCGGGGAGGAATCAGGTTCTGTGTAAGAGTAGTTGTTTTAGCGGGTCTGGTGGCTGCGCAAGCGAGTTTCCTGAATTGTTGGTTTTTGTATTTTCTGTTTCTGCTCATTGTGTTATTAAACATTTTTGCTGCTCTCTAAAGTAACGTATATACATACATACATACATATATTGTATTCATATATACAAAATATAAAAATAAACTCAACCTCCCCCCCCCCCCCCCCGAAAATTAATCTTACTACGCCACTGCTCAGAATGGATATACCTTGAGCCGGGGAGTCGATATTGTTTCGACTTCCATCTCACCTCGAAGCGAGACATTGTCAGGAGACTTCAGTTTTGCACGGGTCTATTGTCCAGTGCACATTAGTAGAAGAACCAAGAAAGAAAAACGTAATATAACAGCGGTACTTATCTTTTATTTATAACGGTATCCAAGCAGCTCACAAGATGAGAAACGCTGCCATTGCTTTGCTGGTCGTATAACTGTGAGCGCGTACACAAAAAAAGAAGAAAAAAAAATCCAAAATCGCGAAGAGGCGGAGAAAGCTCAGGATAAACTAGCTAGCTTTGCTTTACACAAATCTCCGATCAACATGGGGAACGTGCCATTTGAGCCAGACGCTACTGATTCCTGATACAGCGCTACACTGCACGGACCGAAAAAACGTCTACACGCTCTGAGAGTCACTATGCGAATGACTTATTTGTCTTGATGTTTCTTCAATGTTCAATCCCATTAACTTATGACATTTGCTAAATCTTTTATCTGTGTGTTCTAGGTAAAGGGAGGTATTTGAAATTTTCCTTATTTTACGTGGCATACTAAATACGAGGAATGCAAAAACATGTTGCCGCATATATTTAAATATAAAGTATAGTCCATCTTTATTTTCATTTGATTTACATACAAAATAATATCCATTATATTCTACACACCTTTTGATCTACTCTATTCGCGTGGTACGTTCTTAAGTAAAATTGATTTTTTGATTGGGTTTCGCAAAACGGTAATCGAAAACACCAACATTACCGCTATTGTTTTATTGTAAATAATGCCTCATATCTCCGATCGCGATGTGATAGCATTAGTAGTGCTGAGAAGGAGTTGTGCAGTCCTTGGATTTCGTGCAAGTGCAAAGGAAATGGGACTCAGGATGGAGGTGTTTCAACGCAGAATAAACCCAATTTCAGCTGTCCGAACCGTAACCTACATTTGCCACTGTACCTTCCTGAATCGGTCTTGAGTGTGGTTCTGATGCCTGTGGAGAAAATATTAGTAATGGGGTAACTATATATTCTTTGCTTATTGTAATTTCGTGCTGGAATTCCTTGGAACCGTACCGACCGGCATGAAGTGAAGAAAAAATAACCGAATAGTAGGTGTGTGGGAAAGAAGCGGAAGGTCTGTGTCTCAGGACATGGTTTGGCGAGGGAAAAAGCAACTCAAGCCACATTGAATGCCAGGACGAGCTCGACATGACCACAACAGTAGACATATTGCCCTACAGAGAATGATGGAGAGTGACGCATTAACTGGTCCATGTAATGTCAAATATTAATGATCGAAGCGCAAGTTTACGCACAAAAAATGCGATGGGTAATGACTAATGACATAAAATACTGTTTCGTTACATTTCTAAATCCTCGGTCGATTCTGCTTCGCGAAGTAAAAGTCTCTGTTCTAATTTCTTCTTGCCACCTACTTTCTTTAACGTTCGTCGATTGCGAACACCATCTTCTTCGTCCATCATGCGCAATATCGTGGTCTGCAAAAATTAAGAGAACAACGATCACCCTTCATCCTCAGGACATCTGCAGCTCACTTACCTGATCTGAACAATCCATCGGAGCAACGGAAATATCTCTAACAGCTCGGAAGTTACCACAATTATTTAAATGCTCATTCTCCAATCGGAAATAATTCCAAATAAACCTCCGGAACACTTCCAGTGGACTCAAAATCGACACAATAATCTCCCGGTCGATGTAACCCATTTCGATCAAACTCATAGAAAGAGTCCAACCAAACCGCAGGATCAAGTCTTCGACGATGGCAAAGTAATAGAACCACTAGAATGATAGAATCGTTAGAAATAACAAAATTCATTTTTTTCGGAACCTACATTCGATCCGTACACTACTTCATCTCTCAGAAACTTGTTATCGCTAGACTTCGAATCAAACAGACCCCAGTCCATCTTAATGTCCCAGGTGTACGCGTAACACGACGACACAATCGAAGAGATTATCCACAGATAGAACCAGGGATTATCGGTGCTCTTCTCGTATCTCGCCGAAGTGGCCTGAGTTAACGAAGAAAACGCGACCACAAAGAATGAAGTTGAATACTTCACGGCGTTGGCTAAATGCGGATGGACGTCGCGAGTATCGCGGAATCGTCGTAAACATTGGGCCATTCGAAACCAGGCCGGCAACATGGCAACTATGGGTCGAACCCAGAGGGAGTTGTTGATACACTGATTCGGGTTCTCCGCACGGTTCCAGTTGGTGATAGTGGAGTAGAAGCATATAAAATACTGGATATCCAAGAAGGCCGGTACCACACTGTTGAGTTGATCAGCAAGCCAGAAATCGGCAAAGTTTACGTAGAAAAATGGCGCTAGTACAATGCGACTGAGGATTCGGATTGTCCAAAATCTTGCCTCGTGGCGAAATGTTCTGGTGGGATTCAAAAGAAAAACCGCCATCAAAATGTACAACATCAACGGACTTAGATAGGCAGGAATTCCAAGAGAATCAGCGTACAGATAGCTCAAAACGCTCAGTGCCCAGATGACTCCAAAAATCGAAGCCAGCTCCATAATATGTTGCTCGGACAGGTGGTTTCGTGGGTCAAGCTCGAATATCAACACGTGGTTAACTCCTGATGATCGCCAGCCATACACATTGATGCCCCAGAGAAAAAGAAACTCCACCAGCAACAATGGGCCCCTGTACAATCGGAAGGCAGTTATCCAGTCGTCACCTCGGTCACGGAACATTGCTGACAGTACTACAGCTACACAGAGAACAACCAATGCTCCGGAGAACAGTCCGACCTTAAAGGTGGTCCAAGGAATTTGCTGTTCGCCCAACGGAGGCACACGAAGTCGCTTCATAGCGCGCTGTCGGTCACCTCCTTCGATTTCATTGGTCACAATGCTCTCCGTCTCGTGGATCAATCGATCGATATCTTTGTTGGTGTAGAAGTGAGCTGATTCCACGTTCTCCGTACGCCATCGTGCGCCGAAGTCAACGTTCAGCAGCTTGTCATGTTTCTTCAGTATCTTCCGGAAGCCGGTGAAGTTGAGATTCTGATAGTTCTGCAGCAAAATCAGGCTCAGATAGAATTCGCTAAACGCCAGCTTCAGCTCTTGGATTTTTCGCACGGAAACATTTTTCTTGCGTAATAGGTTCTTTTTGACACGATGGATTTTATCCTTTTTCTTCTTGGTGTTTTCTTCCAGTTCAAGTGTTTCGCTGAGCTCTGACCGGAGGTTGGCAAATTTTCTGGTGGCCTCGGCAAGTTTTTCTAAAGGAAATAAGAAAAAAAAGTGTTGATTGATACAATAATGTGCTTCTTCGTTTAGTTTATTTTAGTTGGATTTCAATCTTTCAAGTTTAGTTCCTCAAAGAGACCAGCGGGGACCACTAATATTTCTTATTTATATTAATAATATCACGCTCGAATTAAGACTTGCTTAGGACAATTAATGTCCTCGTTTTTGGAGCTAGCGTCAATCTGGCACTAGCTTATTCCTGTCACTAAGCTAGTATCGGATTCTGATGGGACGAAGTCGAAACGCAAATTCCATAACTAATTCAATAGTAATGGTTCAATAAGTGTGTACTAAATAAACAACTAACATAAGATTTACAAAATCAAATAGTCTCCAGTTGATCTATTCCTAGAGCGCTGTCTTTTCCTAAAACGTTTTGACTAATTCAACCGAAATGTGCTTACCTGAATAAAATGTATTGATTTTGGCTAGTTCGCTATCACAGTAGTGAAAGAATTGTTCATCAAATTTGGCAAAGTATCTCGTCAGCTCTTCCGGATCGACCAGCTCGGCCGATGGTGACTGCTCAACCGCTGCATATAGCTGAGCTTTCATTTCCTGCAATGAGTGGAAATAAATTACGATATTTCAATTACAGTTCACAATTTCCTTGCAATAAAATAGTTTAATACACGCAAATATCCTCGCGTGCTAAAATGTATTACCCCACGCGCATCATTCATTCATGTAAATTCCCCTATACACAAGTACATCTCCCGTACGGCGGTTCATGTTTACATACAATGCATCCCACTATCATGGCATGCGCATGCAACAGGTCGCTCCACCGGCTTCGTCAATGTTTACAAACACAACCTCGAATCTCGTGGCTGCAAAATTGAAAACGTGACCGGCACCTTTCCCACTACCGAAGGGGAAAGCAACACATGTGCTCAATCGTCCCTGGAAGCGGTTTGAACCGATTGGTATCCACCGGCAACGCGTCTGTCCGCCTGCCAGCTGATCGTTGGTAAACAACGTAGCACGCAAAATAAGCTGTAAACAAACCGATCTGCGTCGGCGTGGGAAAATCGATCGCCCCCATGCGGGACACATGCGCTCTTTCGGCCAACTTGGATGTCACTTTGCACTTGAAACTCGATAAAGTGTTTCTCTGCTCGATAAATAGGTCATCTTTTTGGATCGAAGCAATTCGGGCCAACTGCGGTGAAGTGAAAATTCACTATTCAGGGTACTTACCTCGTACATGATGTACTGTTTCCGCCATTCTGGCGTAATGTGGGCCGACAGGTGCTCGGCAAACTTCATTCTGGGCGGTTAGCGTTCGGGTGACACAGGAAATTTCTGCAAAATCAACACATTCTGACAGCGATCCAACCGGACAGCACTTCAATGATGGCGCTTCTGTGAAAAACCGATGGAAAGTGGAGGGGAAAATGAGTGCCTTGGCGTGGGTGTAGCTAGCGATTTTCCTTGCTAAGTGGATCGGGAATCGGGTTCCGCAATGCAATAGATGGTGCTAGTGTGTTTACCAGACGAAGTAATTTGAAAGTGATATGTGGAAATTTAACACAACTATATTGTTTTTTTAACATTAAAATATGACACTTTGTCTAAATTGGTAAGAAAAAGATTTAAAATTCTTTAGGGCAGATATTTTTCTCAAAGAATTGGGAAAAATGGGTACTTAAAGTCTGTAGTCTAATCGGAGTATTTTGACTGCACTTAGAGCTGTCCAAACAGGATACAGATCTTTAACATAACCTTCTTAGTATACAGGTTGATGAAACATCCGACCGGCTAAACATGCACTAAGTTTTCTGATATCGGCGTACACGGACGACCGATTTCCGGGTCGGTATTCTTCACAATAAAACAATTTTGTTACCGTACTCCTTGCCAAAACCCAATTTATTAATTTATTTACCGAAATGTGGTTCGATCGAATCTGACAGCCGTTCGTTATATTGCAAAAAGATAAAAGATCAACACAGTGGCGTAGTAAGAAAATTTTTCGGGAGGGGATATGAATGTATTTTGTATATATATGAAAAAAAAATCAAAAACGTTCTGAGCAAGAAAAAAAATGCACAAAAACCAACAACCCGACCCGCTAATACAACTAATCTTGCATGGAACCTGATTCCTCCCCGGCGCGGCATTACCTTATGGCATTACTTCGGGAAGAGATTTTTTTGTGCATAGCCCACACTCCTATCCAACTAGTTCTTTCAGTTGGGTTACAGCACCCATCCTCGACACAATACTAGTTTTCGACCATCCACACAACGTGGCAATCTCGGTATAGTAGTAGGAAAGCTAACTGTGGGTCGAGAATTAGTACTCTTCCCCTACGAGGACAATCTGGGCGGCAAACTTCAGACTGTCTAATTTACTGAGTCCTTCAGTTCCCTGGTGCCATTTAGTGCCACTTCCTCGTTGAGCTTCCGACTGATTCGCGAACTACTCGGTTTAGTCCCCGACGATGGATCTAGTCTACTCCTACGAAGAGTTCCCCGGCGAGAGAAGTTCGAAAGCAAGCCAACCAGCCAGATGCCGAGGTCAGTTTGGCGATTCCAGTAGAGTATGGCGTCCGGTTTGCTAGAGCCCCGGCGCGACTGCTGGCGTTTCGTCGCGGTGTACGCAGTCTAGTTCCCGACGGTGAATCTGACTGTACGCTGACGGAGAGTTCCCCAGCGAAAGAAGTTCTCCCGATACCGATTCTTATTTGGTTTCAGTACCACAACTTCTTGAGCCCTTTGGCTCCGTGACCGGCACCATTTAACGCCGCAACTTCTTTAAGCCCTTTAGTTCTTTTCTTGGGCCATTTAGAACTACTTATTTGATGAGCCATTGAGCTCCTTGACATGTTCGCGAACTGCTCGGTCTAGTCTCCGACGATGAACCTGACCTACTCCAACAGAGAGTTCCCCAGAGAGAGAAGTTCTCCCTAAACCGAGCCAACCAGCTAGATGCCGAGGTCAGTTTGGCGATTGCGGGGAAGCAGGGCGTCCGATTCACTGGTGCCCCAATGACCCGCGACTGGTGGTGTCTCGTCGTGGTCTACTCAGTCTAGTCCCTAGCGGTGAATCTAGCTTATGTTTACGGAGAGTCCCCTGGCGAAAAAAGTTTTCCCAATACCGATTCTTCTTTGGTTTTCGCTATTTTTCTATTGGAACAACCGGTGGAGTGCCGTGGTCTGTCTGGCGATTCCGGATGGAGCGTGACGTCCAGTTTGCTGGCGTGTCGACGATTCATACTCGGTGCTCTGTTGCAGTCTACTCGACTAGCTTATTTCTGCGGAGAGTTCCCTGCCGGTGATTGCTCTGCCGAAGCCATTGCTCGATGTTCATCACGCCGTTTCCGCTGTAAGACGATCATGATCTACATCATAACTCTGTTCACTGCGTTCCACCTCTTTACGTCGCTTGTCATTCTGTAGGCTACATTATCCAGGTTGATATCCGGTCCCCCCGCTTTAAGTAGCTCCGTACACGTCACTTCAAACCTCAAACATTTAAAGACCACATGACCCGGTGTCAGTGGTGACGTTGCGTACCCGAACCGATGAAAATACTTCCTGAAGCAGCCCTGCTCTATAGGAGCTGTTTCAGGTGGAACGTAATCTCTCCGTGCTTTCTATTGACCCACGTCGACAGGTTTGGATGAGCCACTAGGTCCACTTTCCTTCTCAGTATTGCCCAATTCCAGCCGCGATATCATCATCGAATCGACTCTCATCATCTTCCTCACGTTTTTGAAGTTTCATTGATTGTAGCACTTGATATTTTCCGCCAGGGCGATGCGATGGACCATCTTGGTGATAACGCATACTGCCTCCGGTACGCAATCGCAACTCGTACGACCACCAGCCGGAACATCCTGTTCAGCTTTTCGCGGTTCCACTTGGTTTTCCGCGCCGCACCCCAGGCCGGAGCCCCATATCGGAGTATCGATGACGAAACACTACATAATAGACCGTCATTTCGTAGGTGTAATCAACGTGGTTGTTAAAGCTCAATCAGTCGTCGATTATCACTCCCAATTACTTCAGTGCACGCTTCGATGCAATTACATGCCCTTCGACGGTGATCTGTATCCGCTGAACCGCTTTGCAGTTGCTGACCACCAACACATCCGTCTTGTGGTGAGCTATTTACAGCTTGACCCAGTCCACCCAGCTCTCGATCGCATCTATTGTCTCCGTCACCGACACCTCCATTTCTTCAAGTGTCTCACTCATCACCGTTAGTGACACGTCGTCCACGAAACACACGATTTTAACTTTTCCGGGCAGCCGCAGTCTTAAGACCCCATCGTACATCTCGTTGAGTTGGACAGCGAATGGAGCCCTGAGGAACGCCCGCTGCGACTCGCATTGCCTTCTGCCCTTTGTTCGTCTGGTACAGTAGTACTCTACTCTGGAAGTAGCTCTTCAGGATCTGCTTAATTCTTCTCTGCCGCGCTGCGGCATTGGTCTATACGAGGCTGAATGGCCCGGTTACTCCCCTGACATTGGCAGCAACATCAGCTTCTGTACCTTCCTCATTTCGGGAAAATTGTCATCATCTAAAGACTTCAGCAGTAGCATCCTGAACATTTCCGGATATGCCGGGTTCGTAGCTTTCATCGCCATAGTTGGTATTTCATCCGGATCGGGGGTTTTCTTTGATTTTAGTCATATCGATGCTTCTTTAAGCTCGTCGTTAGTCGCTTGCCACTCGGCTGTGTTACCTCCTTCTTCTTCGCCGTACGGTTTCGGTGACCAGGTAGTTGAATCGTGCTTCGGGCAGAGACCATCAACGATTATCTTTAGGTTGCCCGGGCATATTTCAGCTGGTGTCGACGGGCCCTCATCTTCGTCATGACGACTCAGTACGTGTCCCCCAGGGATTGGCGTCTATTTCTCAGTACAGCTACTTATGGCAATTGGCTTGCTAAGCTTGATCTCCCGTTTTAAAGAGTCCCTAGTTTCTCGACACGTCGCTTGCGCTCCTCTCTCACTCTCCGATCTGGCGCTCTAAGCACACCTTCTGGCTCTAAGACAAGCAGCGTGTAGCGTACTGAGCTACTCATTTAACCAGTAAGCTGCAGTTTTCGTGACATTGTAACGTCACTTGATTCCGCTGTTCGCCAAAGTGACTCAACAAAGAGGTTTTTGTTAAAGACTTTCATCTTCCACTTTGGCTTGCCGGTCGTCCTTCTCCGTACTGCAGCAGGGTTCCATTGGCCGTTGCGGTAGCGAATCGTCTGGTGGTCGCTATGGGGATAATTCTCGCACACTCTCCAGTCCATGTCAGTCAAGGACTACAGAATGTTGCGAAATTTCTCTCGGTACCGATATCCGTTTCGTGAACCAGTAAGCTCCCAGTTTTGTCATAATACCAGGAGCATTTAGCTCTTCCCATCGCCGCGATCTATTCATTGTAGTTCTCGGCTGTTGAGCTAGCCTCCACAACGAGCCGACAGGTAGGTGTCGGGGTGTGCCGCCAATTTTAACTACAAGGAAATATCCTCACCAGATAACTTTTGCAAATGAAACTTTGAGAATTCCATTTAAAATCTTAGGTATATTTTTGTTTAACACATTTAATTTTTTATTTGTTTTATTTGTTTTATTTGGGAGCAGGGAAAAGCCCGCTGGAGCTGAAATCCTTTCAATCTCGCTCTCCAGCAGGCATAAAACCTCCTCATCTTTTGTACCAACAGATTACAAACATCCAAATGATACATATAAACGATTCACTATAACTAATACTACGAGTACAATATTTACGCTTACAAACTAACACTGAGATTATTATCGATATGACAGGGTATTATGGAACAATCGCTTTACAACATCTCGGGACAAGTGAAAATCAAAGACATTAGAACAACGATTGAATAGACGACACATACTAGCAAATGGCTCATTATACAAACTTCTTCAAAATATTTCGGGGAGCGGGGTTTCGTCCCCAAAGCACCCCCCTCCCCCCCACGCTACTACGCTAGTGATCAACAAAAATAACACGCGCAACTGTATATGGCGGACGAACATTTGGATTGCTACGCACCGTCCGATTGCATATTAGCATGCTTCTCATTCGACAAGCGAACGATAAATTTAAGCGCAAAAATACATACGAACTTATATAACTTCACAATATTCACTAAGGTCTCTCAAGTACTCCACAATGATGGCTCTGTCTGAAATAGACTGCGAAATTTCGGTTTTACCGAAATATTTCCTGAAAATCGGTTTTGCGTTGTTTATAGAATCATACAAAGTTCAATGTTCCGTTCAGTAAAATAAAAGCTACTTTCACTCAAATCCTTACTCTCCTATCTCATCCGATATTTTGAATGGTCAGTCGTAGTCACGACAAAATGGATTTGTTCTATCTAATAAATCAAGAGAACTGATCATCTAGCCATCGATTTCTTTCAGTGGATGAGTCCAACTTCAAATAATATGAATGCGACTTTGAGTACTGGGATCCAAATATTTTAGGCCATTCACACTGTGACACTCGAGTCGTTCGGACACATTGACCGTTTAATACCGTGTAAAACAATAAATAAGTGGTTAGTGATTCGGCCTCTACAAAGTTTTGTGCACTTTCTTTTGCGCTGATATTGAGAAATAATACACAAGGACTGCTTTGTTGTATTGTGGCTGCCTGAACCGACTGGCTCTCGGATTCAATGATAAAGTTTAGTACATCTTTTGATGCTGTTATATTACCTGTATGTTTCCCAACACTCCAATTCTTGACGAAACAATGCGTGATCGTGATCCAAATCACAAAGATTCGCCTAGATAAACTTGGAGTTGTGATGGCTCGCTCAAAGCAAGCATTTCTTCTTCTGTGCATTTTACAAAAGAGTATTATGTCTATGTACCTGCTGGCAAAGTAGAGATAGATGGTGTGGTCAACGATGAGAGTTTGGAATGCGAATATTTGCTGAAATGTGGAGTTGGATGTTTTAAAGGACCCATTCTTCAGCAAGCGATTGCATTCAGAATCTATCACGGAAGGTCAAATTCTTATCGCGTGACCTTCGCTGAGTTTCCTTTACCGGGGTGCCTCTTCTTGCACAAGGTCTTTGAAAATAAATAGTGGTCTTCTTACCGATCACGAAATGAGTAAACGCTTACATACAGCTATTTCCAAAAAGTGAACTACTCCGATAAGTAACTGCAACTGGAATTAGCTGCAGTTGAACGTGGTATGTCAATCTGGTTTGGAATATTGTATTCCATTCACACCGTTGCGGGATTACTTTCGAACAAAATATCCAGAAAGCGCCTGATTCGAAAATTTGTCAATGATGAAAAACTATGGATTACCGAGGGGATAGAGTGACCCAGTACCACTACAGTTGATATTAACCTACTTTAGGCAGATGTCTTCTTATTAATTGCACTATAATCATGATGAAAAATCCTATGCATTTATTTTGTATGAAATGTAAAACAATTGCTTTTCACCATCAAACAACAGATACTAGTATTTCGAATACAACGTATAGTCATCTTCAGTGTCCATATGAGTTCATTACTGAATATTGTGAAGTTATATAGGTTCGCTTGTATTTTTGTGCTTCATTTATCGTTCGCTTGTCGAATTAGAAGTATGCTTATGTGAGGTCAGTATTATTATAGAGGAATTATCCACTGAGTTGTTCAATAAGTATTGGTTAAAAAAATGTAGTTCTATTAATGTGCCAAGCTACTGCTCAAGTTCAAATATTTAAAATTCAAATATTATTCGACTCTAAAGATCCCTGGAACACAATGGGGCAGGATGTTATTTTCGATGAACCTTCTAGTATTCTGGATATGTGAAGGGTGGACCAAGGAAACACTTCATATACACTTGAATCTCGTCTTATCAGCAAAGTAGAACCAAGAGAAATTAGTTTTATCGACAATTTCGGAATATCGACCAACGAGTTTACAAAAACAAATAAATAAATAACTGAGTACGCCATCCGTTTTTTATTATGTGAGCGTTTATTGACGCATCTCAATCATTACATTGCTAAACAAGAATTAAAACCTTCGCGATGTTCATTTCTCTGACTTCCACTTCGTGACGCTAATGGTTGAATGGATATGGACCAAAGCGCGAAAAACGAAACCACGTGAAAAATAAAAGTTGCTTCATTTCCGCACTTTTTTTATTTTTTTGTGGGTGATAGACATCCTGAATTATCGAGCAATGCAACTGTCAACTCAAAATTGTTATTGATATCGAAAATATCACGCTCGGTTTTACATTGCCTCTTAGTGAGTAAAAACAAGCAAAAATTAAACCCTAAACTAAAACATAGTTATATTCAACATATGTTAGGGTAAGGTGGGGCAAATCCGACCTAGTAAATTGTTTTAGCTGTAAAATGCTCATTTTACATCAGATCAAGCCCTTTTATATACCAAATTAAAGGTAAGACTTCTAAACAACTTTTTATGTATAGCATTTCATTTGTATTATAAGAAAATTTGAAGATACAAGCTTTTTATGAAAAAGTTCATTTTTGCTGTTTTTAAAAATGGTGGGGTAAACCCGTCCGCCTATGTTTTTGGTTGATTTAGTACAGATATTACCCAAATTTTATGGTTGTTCAATAATAAATCTATAAATGTTTTGTTATTGAATTGTAACAAGAAGAAAATGGGATTCAATGTTAATATTGGAATGTCAAAATCACGAGTAGTAGCACGTAAAGATATTCTTATTTGTATCGGAGCAATTGCTCGACAAATACTATATTCATCACGTTTTTGTGTTTTTTGTTTGTATTTATGAACCATTGTGCAAAAAAATTGTAAATAATAATAATAAAAATAATTTTAATATTTTTTTTAATAATAAAAGTAGTTTTTCAATTTGATAAATAAACATTTTCTTAGCAAGAAAGCAGTCGGCTTTACCCCGCTATTTAGAAGTCGGTTTTGTCCCACCATTTTTCACTACGATGCGATTAAAAAAATATGAAAAAAGTTGTACTAAATTCATCTATGCACTTTGTAGGAATTTAATCAAAGAATTTAAATCCACTTATATTTTTTATGCAATCACTTTAACAATCAGACATATCCTGAAGTCCATGATGCACAAAAATCAAATCAAAAACAACACTTATTGTCGTTTGAGCATCTCAATGTAGACTAATAAAATGCTGTCACGGCACCATTATGATTATTTCCGATGCTCTACACGACAACGTTGGTATTAGTGCTTTCGATTTTCGGAGGGTCGGGTTTACCCAACGGTCGGATTTTCCCCACCCTACCCTACAGTCGTCTGAATAGATGCTCCCTCCGTCGCCTTCAACACCTAGCGTCAGACCCGTGCGCAGAAAACTCTCGAGGGGAGGGTTTCGATTTTTTTTACGTTTCTTATAAATAAATGGTATAGAAACCCTCAAATTTCGAAGATTTTTGTCGAGGCCTGGAGGGCCCAGTCTTGGATACCAATGGACGCAGATCAACAAATTGAGTAAATGTCTATTATCATAAAGGGATCTTCAACTGATACCTCTGCCGTCTAGCTCGTTGTAGTGCCGGATTGGTTTGTAGTAGTTAAGCCTGCCGACTAAACCTAATTCTCTTGTATCCCTCATTCATCCGGGATAAATGTTAGATACTACTTCAGTAGGGATTGTGCTCTTTCTCTTTTTATTTTGTGTTAATCGTTCATTTTTTTCATTGCTGCTTTTTCTTACTTGCTCTCCCGTCTTCGCGGTATATCTGACCTGCTCTTGTCTGCTGCAAATATCGTTACCTGTCGAGACGCTAACCGATCCGGAAGTGTCGATCATAATGATTTACATCTCTACAACCAACTTCGTACCCTTCTTGGCACTACTCGTTCCTATGTATCTGTTAGCTGGTGTTGAGAGCTCCTCGGCGGCGGTATTTCTCCCGATACCGATACCCTTTTTCGCGAGCCATTTAGCTGTCAGTCACTCCAACGGAAAGATCAGCGTCGATAAAATTTCTCCAGGCTACGATATCCAGATTTGCTTCGACTTGATGTTTATGCCGTTTAGTTACTGCTGACCGACTTTGCTGTGTAACTAGTCTACTCACAACTGTTGCTAAGAGAAGCCGACCAACTTGACCTACAACCTTTTCCAGCCACACAGAATTTTTTTTTTGTAATTTTAACTTTATTTTCATGCACATATTTGGAGTATGAATAAAAATGTAAAATTAAGTTCCACCAAAAATCCGCACGACTTGTCGTGCTTTCTTCAACGAGTTTTATTATAATTCTACACGTGAATTGAAAATTGCAGTTTCTTTAAACGGAAAACCAATGCACTTCAATGTATTTTTTACACGCATATTGCTGTAAAAGGAATGACATGTAATATTACACGAATGAAAGTGTAAAATTGTATGCTTTTTGATGCTCCAATTGAGTGCATTGATTTTAACGTAATTTTCAATCAAAGTTTTGATTCAATCTTTGTATGTTTACATTCGTATTGATTTACATGTCGTTTAAATTTCATCATTTTTTGTGTGCACCCTCGCAAGGTTTCTTCCTTGATTTCTTCAACGACTTGTTTCTAGAGTGCCCGAACTCAAATGACATTTTATTTGTCAACACAGTTCGCAGTACTTTTTTCCCTAAACAGGAAGTTAATACATTTTTAAAAATAATTCAAAACTCTCGTGGGAGGAGTTTGAACCCCCAAAAACCCTCCCCTTGCGCACAGGCCTGCCTAGCGTCAACTGATTCCCTAAATATACAGTAAAAGATTTGTGACTGGATTTACAGAAAATGAACGACAGTCAAACATGAATTAGTAGGGTGTAGGTGAGCCATTTCCATGTACACAAATTATTATTTGAAGGGCGAACTGAAAAAGAAAGCCAAAGTAAACACCAAAGGGGCGCAAAACCGAGACTCCGCCAAGGGCGCCAGCAGACCACAATTTCCGACAAAAATCGTTGCAATCACCAATTGCGTGCAGTATTAGCTCTCTTTATAATTTTTAAGTTAATTTATAAGATTTGTTTAGCTTATTATTCACATGACAAGTAAGTTTAAAACTTCTTTCTGCAAAAATATTTTAACTGCGAAAGCACATTAAATCTTAAAAATGATTTACTGAATCATGTAAACAATAGTGATGATAAGTTACCATTTGTGGCTGAACACCCAATACGCTAAATTAGGAATGTGATGCAAACAAAACAATATAATCAAATAGAAAATAATATAAAAAAGAATGTATTAGATACTTCCATAATTGAAACGAACATAACCAGCCATGGAATCATAGTTTGGAGAAATGAGAAAGGCATAATTGCACCACTAGGTGGATTTAAACAGTTTTTTTTTATTCTTCGATTCGGGCATGGCTTGGAATTGCCAAACCCCGCACTCCCCGGAATTAAAAGACTCCCGAAAATGCAGAAACCAGGAAATGAGATGAGAGAGATTGTTTCAGCCGTTGCAGCACCAGCTGAAAAATTAGCCAAATAACTAGGAGAACGGGTACGTCTGAAATTTAGATATTTAAATGAACTTATAACCTCTTTCAATGAAAATTAGTGAAAATGTGGTTTGAAATGATTTTAAATTTGAAATTGGATTCAAATTGAAACTAATTTAAAATTTCTCAACCAGTTGAATATTTAGGGAGAAAGTCGTGATCCGCCCCTGGCTGATAAATTTATTTCCGATTCTAATGTGAATTCTATTCAGTTTTGCAATAATATTAATCGTTTTGTTCACTCTTTCTGCTTATTTTGATCAATTTCGTTGGTCAATAAAAATGCATTCACTCTTACCTCGAAAAGGCAACAGTCTCAGAGGCCCGGCGAGTTACAGTTCTCTAGTTTCAATGCGCTTGTAATTTGAAATACAAATGATCGAGCAAAATCGGGCCTTCGATTCTCTCACTGATAAAACATCATGAAAGAGGTCTTATGAGCGATGCTTCTCACAAGTCACAATTTTACCTTGCCTTTTTGAGGGGTAATTCAAGCTGATAGTAATTTGTAATTTGTAATTTTATTGAGCACGATAAATAGTATAGTAAAATTTTATAAACCAGATAACAGTAAAATGTTCGTGATTCAATGTTATCATTATTCCTTTTTGTCCGATTCAACCTGTCGTATTCCATCCTACCACCGTCCACATGATATGTTCACTTTATAATATAAGTACATGTTATGTACATATCTTGATCTAAACAAGCTTATAATTAAAAAAGATCTGATGATGAGTAACTGAAGATTCAATATTTTCTACCAGATGTCATGAAAGGAAACCCCTAGATTTAGTCAAAATCGCATCGAAAGGTGCAACACACTTCGCGAGTCACGCGACAACGTGAGTGGCACATCAGAACGAAGCACGACATTTCATTTAGTTCAGTAGCAGGTCCTCACCGCGGTTAGAATCGTTAGTTGGTGCGCGCAAGTTACAAGCTTACAGCAAGATAGAGGGAACATACTTTTGTGTTATATTGTTATATGTCATTGTGACGAGTTCATACCGCATCTTAGGTGAATTCAACCGTGATAATGCAAATTCAAACGATAAACCTGTATCCATAATAAAAATTGAAAGGTGTAATCGGAACGTGGGTGCACTATGAATAATAACCTGCTTTAGACAATTTCTCTGTAATACTGGCAGTCATAATTCGTTAATATGATAAATGTATGGATACGCAGTGCCATCGCGAATCTATAAGGCCACGAACATATGAACGACGTATTTAACAAAATGTGACATTGTGCAACAAATAAAAAGAACCCCCAAAAATAACAATAAAGTGATTTTCAGTGCCAATAATTCGCATTGATGGTGCCTACATTCGACAGTGCTTACGCGATAGTGAACTCTCCGTAGTTCAAGGCATCAACGTCGCCGGCAGTGTCACTTTTGCCACGGCAGCCGCGATGCTGCACGAAGAAGCTACTAGTGATTCTGGAAAAATACTGGTGTCTATTAATGCAAACGACTGTTGTTTTATGGAATGAAGTTCCGGGAAATAGTTTTTGGTGAAAACATGTAGCTTCCGGTTACGACAGCTGCGGGCACAAATCATACCGGTGAACTTGACAGTGTGCGAAAAAAGATGGGTGTCTGGTGATTGTGTCTGGTAGCCTATTTCTTCGGTGTATATAGTATGTTATTGCTCAGCTGCTGTGTGTAATTGCTGATATCATATTTCAACTGCGGGCTCAGGCACAGATAACAGACGTTTATGTTAGAACCAATTTTTTTAAAATCTTTCTTACCTTATATATCGATATATGATACCATTATTATCATCCACTGCACTATGGTCCCAAAGCTGTATTTAGGAAGACAAAACAGTTTGCGCCAAAACTGTTGGTTTTAGATATATAGTATCTTCGGCAAACTTTGTTTGTACTTTCTTGCCGATTTTTTTTATATTAGTTGAATTAGGGTGGTCCTTGTGGTTAGGGTGTTCAAAGTATCAACTTCTTAGATATGTAAAATTCAGCTATATAATGTTCTACAAAGTTATAAATCAATCAAATTTAAGCAACTTTTCTTAAGGAACTATGTGGCTATCTCTAATGGTTCATGTGCTATAATTTTTGTAATATTTAAAGTGGGGTGGCTCTTTAAAAATTGGCTTTCCATTAATATCTTATGTGTTAATTTCTCGCTAATACTTTGTTCTAGAGGTTTTTAGAATATTTGTAAATACACATTTTTGCCGAAGCAATGAAGTTTCTATCTCTTTTGTTTGCATAGTTACAGGCGATTTTCAAAACAAAAATGGTTTTTCTCAAAGCTATATATCTTCCAACATTGCAAATGGATTTTCAATCTTTTAATTTGATTTTAAAGAGCGAAACATTTATAGTTCTTGGTGAAAAAACTTCGGGAGCGTTATTTCTGTAAAATAAATAATAATTTTTTAAAAAGGGTGTATTTTTCAACAAAAATCGTTCATAACTTTTTTTTTTATTCATTTCGTTTATTTGATAGGCACAAATGCGTTAGCTTGGCGGTGCCAAATGCTTATGTTTTTACATTTTGGATATCTTAAAACTAGGAGGTTACAATGTTGAAATATTTTTTTTACAAAGGAAAAAAAAAGTTTACAGCTATCTTAAGACTAGAAATAAGATTCAATATACAAGAGAGGGCCAAAAGATTTTTTTATGAAAAAATTTAAAACAAGGGATTCACTTTGATATACAAGTGAGGGAGTAATAGTATTTTACGAAATATTTTGCGGTTATCTTAAGACTAACAATATAGTTTAGTACACAAAATGGGGAACAAATATTTATGAGAAGTTTCACAGAAATTTTAAAACTAGGGATTCAATTCTATTTACAAAATGGAGGACAAGAGTTTCAATAAAGAGTAAAAATTATAGCTATCTTAAAACTAGGAATACAGAATACTAATTTGAATTTTTTAACTAAAACTTATGCTTGGTCAAGATATTCAGAGGGTGGCTTATTTCCGCATCAGTGTAGCAGCAGTTGTATCAAGGACAGGGGAGAGACAGGGAAAGAAGAGCAAAACTTGCAACTTTCGCTCGAAGGGGGGGGTAGGGGGATCAGCGAAATAAATTTGCGCCTCAGTCTAGTAAGTCGTCGAGTACCGGATTGGCGGATGGTATTCTTCGGACCCGCGGGGTATCCTTCAAAAGTCATCGGACCTCGAGTCGCTCTCGCTTCAGTTTCCTTCTATGCAGGCGTAGTGGTAAGGGCGACGGCGGTTACATAGTGGCAGTCTGAAGCTTATCGGTTCCACACGGCAAGAGGAAACTTCTAAAAACGAGAAATAAAAAGAGAGGGGCTAAATTGGGATATTTATCGTTTTTATGAAAGTATAAATAAGGGACATATAGGGGAAATCACGATTTGCCAGCATATCTCGGACTGGGACATTGGGTGATCTACCTCGGGCCCGAAGGGAATCCTTTAACTGAGACCTGGCGTCCAAATACCCGGCGCATACCCAGACAACGTGTTCGATGTCATGATAGCCCTCGTCACAAGCGCACAGACTACTCTCCGCAAGCCCAATACGCCGCAAATGTGCATCTAAGGTGTAGTGGTTGGACATAAGTCGGGACATTACACGAATAAAATCCCGACCCACATCCATCCCCCTGAACCAAGGTTTCGTTGATACCTTTGGGATAATCGAATGTAGCCATCGTCCAAGTTCACCCTTGCTCCACGAGGTTTGCCAACTGTTGAGTGTCCTCTGACGACAAATACTAAAAAATTCGTTGAAGCAGATTGGTCTTTCGTATATGTCACCATTTAATGCGCCCACCTTTGCTAATGAGTCGGCCTTTTCATTGCCCGGGATAGAACAATGAGAGAGGACCCAAACAAAGGTAATCTGATAAGATTTTTCAGATAACGTACACAAGGACTCCTGTATCTTCCCCAGAAAATACGGGAATTGCTTTTTAGGCTTCACCGCACGAAGAGCCTCGATAGAGCTGAGGCTGTCCGAAACGATGAAGTAGTGATCTGTGGGCAGAGTGTCGATGATCCCAAGGGTGTACTGAATTGCAGCTAACTCTGCGACGTAAACTGAAGCGGGATCATTGAGCTTGAATGAAGCGGTGATAGTATTGTTGAAGATACCGAAGCCAGTGGACCCATCGAGATTTGATCCGTCAGTGTAAAACATTTTGTCGCAGTCGACTTCTCGGAATTTATTATAAAATATATTGGGGATCACCAGCGGGCGTATATGGTCCGGGATTCCACGAATCACTTCCTTCATGGATGTGTCGAAGAATACAGTAGAATCAGAAGTATCTAGGAAACGGACACGGTTGGGATTGTACGAAGAAGGATTGATGCTCTGTGCCATGTAGTCGAAGTACAAGGACATAAAACGGGTTTGAGAATTAAGCTCGACGAGCCTCTCGAAATTTTGAATTACCAACGGGTTCAGAATGTCGCATCGGATGAGCAATCGATATGAGAGTTCCCAAAATCGATTTTTTAGCGGAAGAACGCCCGCCAGCACTTCGAGACTTATCGTATGGGTCGAGTGCATGCAACCCAAGGCAATGCGCAAGCAACGATACTGGATTCTCTCCAGTTTGATGAAGTGTATGTTCGCAGCGGAGCGGAAACAGAAACACCCGTACTCCATCACCGACAATATCGTTGTATGGTACAACCTGATTAGGTCTCCTGGGTGAGCACCCCACCATGTTCCAGTTATTGTTCGGAGAAAATTGATCCTTTGTTGGCATTTCTGTTTCAGATACCTAATGTGACAACCCCAGGTACCTTTAGAGTCGAACCAGACCCCGAGATATTTAAATGTGAAAACCTGGTTGATCGTTGCACCCATTAATAAAAGCTGGAGTTGCGCCGGCTCACGCTTCCTAGAAAAAACAACCAACTCAGTTTTCTCCGTGGAGAACTCAATACCCAGCTGAAGAGCCAAAGCAGACAAATTGTCCAAGGTATTTTGTAATGGTCCTTGCAAGTCGGCAGCTTTGGGCCCTGTAACAGAGACCACCCCGTCGTCTGCAAGTTGCCTTAGCGTGCATGAATTGGCAAGACAATCGTCAATGTCATTCACGTAAAAATTGTAGAGCAGGGGACTTAGACATGAGCCCTGGGGAAGACCCATGTAGCTAAATCGCGATGTTGTTAAATCGCCATGCGAAAAGTGCATGTGCTTTTCAGACAACAGGTTTAGCAAAAAGTTATTTAAAATTGGTGAAAGACCATGTTGGTGCAGCTTCTCTGACAGAATGTTGATAGAAACTGAGTCAAAAGCCCCCTTAATATCCAAGAAGACTGATGCCATCTGCTCTTTGTTAGCATAGGCCATTTGGATTTCTGTAGAAAGCAACGCAAGGCAATCGTTCGTCCCTTTGCCTTTGCGGAAGCCAAATTGTGTATCTGACAGTAAGCCATTTGCTTCAACCCAATTGTCGAGGCGAAACAAGATCATTTTCTCGAATAACTTCCGAATACAGGACAGCATTGCAATCGGCCGATACGAGTTGTGGTCGGAGGCTGGTTTTCCTGGTTTTTGGATGGCGATGACCTTCACTTGCCTCCATTCATAAGGGACAATGTTACCCTCAAGAAACTTGTTAAATAAATTCAACAAGCGCCTTTTTGCAGTGTCAGGCAAATTCTTCAGCAAGTTGAATTTGATTCTGTCTAACCCTGGGGCGATATTGTTGCACGATAAGAGAGCAAGTGAGAACTCCACCATCGAAAACGGTGTTTCGTTCGCGGTATCGTGAGGAGACGCGGCGCGGCACGTTTTCTGTACCGGGACAGAGTCCGGACAGATCTTCTTGGCGAAAGCGAATATCCAACGGTTTGAATATTCCACGTTCTCGTTGGTACTATTACGGTTACGCATACGTCGAGCCGTACCCCAAAGAGTGCTCATCGCTGTTTCTCTCGTTAACCCGTCGACGAACCGGCGCCAATAACTGCGTTTTTTGGCTTTCATTAGACTCTTCATTCGCCTTTCTAACGACGCGTACTGTTGATAGCTAGCGGGTAACCCGTCTTCCCGGAAGGCCTTATATGCAGTGGACTTTTCCGCGTACAGCTCTGAGCACTCTTTATCCCACCATAGGGTGGGAGACTGTCCATGGGTATTCGCGCTGGGTACTGGTTTAGTCTGAGCTTGATTCGCACTGTCGAGAATCAAGCCAGCCAAAAACCTGTACTCTTCCTCCGGAGGAAGTTCTTGAGTGGATTCGATTTTAACGGATATCGCGGTCGCGTAACTCTTCCAATCAATGTTCCGTGTGAGGTCATATGAGACATTGATTGTTTCCGATGGTCTTGAACCGTTAGCAATTGAAATCACGATAGGCAAATGATCGCTACCGTGGGGATCAGGGATCACCTTCCACATGCAATCTAACTGTAGCGATGTCGAGCAAAGCGACAAATCCAACGCGCTTGCGCGTGCTGGTGGTGTAGGAATCCGCGTCATTTCTCCCGTGTTTAAGTTTAAGTGCGAGTTAAAGTCTCCCAGAACTAGCCGCGATGCCGGTAAGGATTCCGTGATATTACAAAGCGTTCGGTGCCCTACCGAGGCTCTAGGAGGAATGTAGATGGAAGCAATGCAAAGGTCTTTACCTTTGATTAAAACTTGACAAGCGACAATTTCAATGCCTGGTGTCGAAGGGAGGTTAATTCGGTTGAAAGAATAGCACTTTTTGATCCCCAAAAGTACTCCTCCATAGGGGTTTTCTCGATCCAGACGAATTATATTAAAGTCGTTGAAGTTGAGATTTATATCGGAAGTTAACCAAGTTTCACATAATGCGAAAGCATCACATTTTAAACTATTTAGTAAAAATTTAAAGGAATCGATTTTCGGGAGGATACTTCTGCTGTTCCACTGTAGAACAGTGATCGAATCGGTGACCTCGTTCGATGACTTAGCCATCGAAGGATACGATCGCTGCAAGGAGGGGCCATTTAGTAGTCAACTGCTTCAAAAATGTTTGCACTATAGGGAGAAAACGTATCAGAAGGCTTTTAAGAGGATCAGTAACATTGAAAGCTGTGAAAATTAAGTCCACTATGTCAGAAAATTTCATTAGTCCGCTACTGGACTGAGTATCTGTTTGAAAAAAGGGGACACTTGGGGTTTTGGATGTCCCTGGAAGTGGTGGGTACTCCTTGTTAGAATTAATATTTCCAAGTCCTGGAGTAAATTGCTTCGGCTTTTGAGCATCACTTCCGTTGGATTTATTGGTTGTAGATGGCGCACTCTGAGTGGACGACACCTTGGCACCCTTACGAGGCAATGTAGGGGAGGCTGGATTTCTCCTCTTCCTGGATTCCCCTGGGTTAACCAAAGATGTTCCCTCTCGTGGGTCGTCAGATTCTTGCTCAACGTTAGCCAAACCAGCATAGGGATTTTCGGACAGGACAGATGGCGAAGCATTCTTTAGCATTTCTGCATAAGAACGCCTTGAGCGTTCCTTAAGGGAGCGCTTAATTTTATCCCCGCGCTGCTTGTACGCAGGACATGATTTAAGAGCATGTGAAGGGCCCCCGCAGCAAATACACTTTTCAGTTTCTTTGTCGCAAGAGTCATCCTCATGCTCTCCTTCG
Source organism: Topomyia yanbarensis (assembly GCF_030247195.1). Taxonomy (NCBI): domain Eukaryota; kingdom Metazoa; phylum Arthropoda; class Insecta; order Diptera; family Culicidae; genus Topomyia; species Topomyia yanbarensis. The sequence continues at coordinate 325,779,978 of NC_080672.1, read as the reverse complement.
CATTTGCCGCATCGTTTCTTATTTCCACAATATGTGGCTGTGTGGCCCAACTGCTTGCAATTGCTGCAGTTCATGACCCGCGGTACGAACAGGCGAACTGGTAGGCGAACCTTGTCAAGGAGGATGTAGTTGGGAAGAGAGGACCCGGCGAATATCACCCGAATCGAGCCTGATAGAGAGTAGGTAGTCTTACCTCCCTCGGTGTTTGCGGTATACAATTGTTTGCATTCCAAGATCTTAATCTGTTCAAGTGAGGGGTCCTTAAAGCAGCCAACCCCGTGCTCCAACAGTTCTTCGCATTTCAGGCCCGGTTCGGACACTACCCCATCGATTTGACAGGCCACACAAGGCACGTACGCTTTAAATTCCCGCGTAAAGCGCTCACAGCAAGCAATCGCGTTTGCCTGGCCGAGATCACTCACTAGAACACGTATCTTGTTTGCCCGAACACGTGTTATCTGAGTTACGGCCGGGTAATTAGCAGTCAGATCTCGAGAAAGTTTTAATATATTAACCGGTTTCTCTCCGGTCCGAAAATATACCACCCATGGCCCAGAGGAACCTTCTGGGTACTGCTTTATACGGGGAGCAATGCGAGTATTAGGGGGATCAGGGACTTCCATGATTACATCAGATGGTATTTCGCCCTCGGCCATTTAAGCACGAGGGCAGAGCGTTATATAAACGGGAATGTGTCTTATTATTTGATTACAAGGTAGAGTAAAAGTAGGGAAAAGGAAAGAAAGCAAACGAGGAAAAACAATAAAGCAAAACTTATCTGCAAACAACGTCGATTGTTCCGCACCAGCGAAAACAATGTACTGGATTTACTGCCGGCACCAGCAGAATGGCAGCTAACGAACGAACAAAGGATGACCTTGAATCACTGAAATTTACACACCGAACACCACTGTGAAATATAACGATCCGTTCCGTTCAAAGGTTGGGAGACGTATGGTTCATAACTTTTCAAATAGACGAGATAATAACTTTGTTACTTCAGCAAAAATATTTGCCACACAAAGTTCTAAAAGTGCTGCAAATAAACTATTTACGATAAATCAATGTGTGAAGTGACAAATGTGAAATAGTGATTTTAAGGGGTCACGTTTTCAACGTTCAATCTCTTATGGTAAAATCAACTGAGAAATAGTCATTGAGTGTGATAATACCGAATGTCATGGCAATTCTATTGGATTTGTAAACGTTTTTGAAAGAACAATCAAAAATAGTACAGTGGATTTACAGTAGTGTTAGCTGCAAACTATCGTTAATTCTAAATCGGCCAACAAAAGTCATCTATGCTCACTTAAGTAAAACCTTTTTGGTTTGGACTAGTGCTCAAAACGAGTGCTAGAAAGAAAATGTTTTAGTTCACGTCTTGTTATCTTAAAATAAAATCTTGAAACGAGTTTGTTATTCATAGCAGCGGAAATTATTGTATGCTTTTCCAGCATTTATGCAATGTTTGAAAGTATAAATTAATTATCGACTATAATGACGGCTGTGGGTAATTTAAAGAAAGATTCTCAATTTTTCGTTACTTCAAAAAAAAAAAAATAAACGTAAGAGTTCTGAAAATCGCTAACCGCGAACTGGTAAAATAACTCATAAAGCATAATTCCCTATCATCTATATAATGCATGATGACGGTACTTGCTTTATTGGCCCCGTAATAGATAACTTTTATTTGGAGTTTACTATAGTACGTTATTAACACTATTGTGAATTCACGCTAACATGTAGTTGTACGGTAAAATGTTGTGTTTTCAAACAGTGTCACATATTCAATAGATTTTCATTATAACACACATTGACTATTTCTCAGTTGATTACCATAAGAGATTGAGCGATGAAAACGTGACCTCTTAAAATCACTATTTTTTATTTGTCACTTCATACATTGATTTATCGTAAATACTTTGTTTGCAGCACTTTTAGAACTTTGCATGGCGAAGATTTTTGCTGAAGTAACAAAGTTATTATCTCGTCTATTTGAAAAGTTATGAACGATTTTTGTTGAAAAATACACCCTTTTTCAAAGATTAATTATTTATTTTACAGAAATAACGCTCCCGCAGTTTTTTCATCAAAAACTACAAAAGTTTCGATCTTTCAAATCAAATTAAAAGATTGAAAATCCATTTGCAATGTTGGAAGATATATAGCTTTGAAAAAAACCATTTTTTTTGAAAATCGCCTGTAACTATGCAAACAAAAGAGATAGAAACTTCATTGCTTCGGCAAAACTGTGTATTTACAAATGTTCTAAAAACCTCTAGAACAAAGTATTAGCGAGAAATTAACACATAAAAAGATATTAATAGAAAACCAATTGTTAAAGAGCCACCCCACCTTAAATATTGCAAAAAATATAGCACATGAACCATTAGAGATAGCCACATAGTTTCTTAAGAAAAGTTGCTTAAATTTGATTGATTTATAACTTTGTAGAACATTATGTAGCTGAATTTTACATATCTAAGAAGTTGATACTTTGAACACCCTAACCACAAGGACCACCCTAATTCAACTAATATAAAAAAAATCGGCAAGAAAGTACTAATAAAGTTTGCCGAAGATACTATATACCTAAAACCAACGGTTTTGGCGCAAACTGTTTTGTCTTCCTAAATACAGCTTTGGGATCATAGTGCACTGTTTGCTAGTTTGACAATTGCGCTCCAGTTGCATAGAATTAACCCTAGAACGTTGCACTTGCGTTTTCCACCTTAGAACGCTGCACTGGGGTAAAAATGAACCCCACGCTTTTGATCGCAATTTTCGCAGGTAAAATTGCAAACAAAGGAAATGTATAATACATCATTTTCTTCGTTTTTTAATTGTGTAAGTGAAAGTACGGATATTATTGAATTTATTGAATCAATGATACATAAATTGGCTTGAACAAAATAAAAATTGAATAAATCGCGGTTTTGACATTTTTCATAAAGATTACTATAACATTGCGAATTTTCAACCGATTTCAAAAAAATCTAATGATTCTAAAAGTTGAAAGAATAGTCTGTGCAATTATTTGGAAGAGTGAAAGTTTAAAAATCGGGTTTTGGAAAATACCACGAAAGCGGGTGGAAATTGAAATGAAAAAAATATTTCTGGGCAGTAACATTGGTAACACGCTACGTTTCTGTTACAGCAGTAATTGTGCGCAAATTGTACTTGCGAGCCATTGCTTTGAAAAACTATAAAAAACAATACAACAATAAAAATCAGCAAAAATGAGAACGATTTTTTGTTCCGCTTCAAAATTAATTTAAATTAATTGAATAAATGATTAAAAATTATTATATAATACTAATTGGTACTTATGTAGCAAAACAATCAGTATTTAAACTGGTATTGTCACGAATCACATTTCCACTGACAGTACGAAACATGACGAAACACTAACGGCAACCGTACACAGGGGTATAAATGTACCCCACGCCAACTTTGACACCTGCTTCTACGAAGACTATAAGCAAACTGGCTATACCACCTTTTCCTACTCTTACCAGGAACTCTAAATTGAATTATGGTTAGGGTCGGAAAATGTCGTCCAGTGTTTTTTTTTGAAGATGAAAATTATTTTCATTTCTGGGTGTTTATCGATGGCTACATGTTGATTTTTGTTTCAAGTGACACAAAATAAATATCTTTTCACCTTTGAATTAGTTAATTTGAAACAATGTTACAATCATTAACGAGATTGTCTTGAGAATTGTGGACCACCCCGGTGGAATTAGTTTGTTTCCGTCCAAAGTGTTTTAGCAGCTCACCTATTTTTCTAGACAGTTGCATGTGTTTACACTCAATTTATCACGCAAGATAAAATCCCATGGAGACTTACATCTTACCTAGTAGACATATTAACACAAGTGGAGAAAAACTTTTCTACCGCGGAACTTTGATTCTTTTTAGAAAACATTTCATCTTTCTGCTTCCAAAACATAAAATACGTGGCTAAAAAGCAGTGAAGCAGTCAAGAAAGTAAAAACAGTATGAATGCTTTGAAGAGTTTTTGATTTAAAAAAAACTGTATTCAGAAATTTTCTAATTTCCTAACGATTTTTGGCAATGCACTCAGTACTTTAGAAACGAGGGATTTTATTTGGCTGAGATATTTATTACACTGAAAATATGTATAAATTCGTAAATAGAATGAAAATGATCGTGCAATGCACGAGTTCTATCGTCGTTTTCTGAAACAAATTATTTTCGCGCTTTGTAAATAGTAGGCTTCGTTTATTTCATCAACTCAAAAAATGTCCAAAAGTTTTCGTAAATTTTACATATTTATTGTATATTGCACGAATGTTATCGTTGATAACGTCATTGAAACGAATAGTTTCGTTATGTTAATAAATGTTTGTGCATAGTACGAACGACTTCCTTGGTCGCACGAATTTTTTCGTTCATCAAGCAACAGTTTTCGCATTTATTTGCATATCATTTGTTTTTCATTCGATTTTTTGTGAATAAATATTGTCGTAATTTTTTTAGCAGAAACTGTGAACAGCACAAAAAAATCTTGGGTTGAAGACGAATCTATTTCTCTAGAGATTTATGGATAAAATTCATGAACGAAATATTTACAAACATCTTTAGGGGTCCTAACACGCACAATAAAAGTTGCATAACTAAGTGACAACATGACTGGAATTCAATAGACATTCTGTCATTACTCACCTTAAACGATCATTAAAAATCGCATTGCCCAGTAATGACAGTAATGCCTTGTGTCATGGTACCTTTTCATAGTGATGGGGATTTTGTAAAACATATCGATTTTGACGAATTTCGCGCCAACTCGAACAAATGTTGGTAGCACCCTATCAGATTTTAATGAAACTTTCTGTACATGAAGACTTTGTCACAAAAAGCCACTTTGCATATTTTTTTTTCCAAAAATGATCTAGACTGTCTTTTGAAAAGGGCCAAACTTTTTTTTACCATTTTTTTTCAAATAGCTATAGTCTAAAAATGACAAATCCTACAAAAAAATGTTGAAGGAGTGGTTTTCACAAAATTAGTCAAATTTTCGAATAAAAATATTGAAAAAAATTCTTCATTGACTCTTACACTGAAAAATACGATTTAAAAAATTTAAAGTCAATCAATCAATTTTTTGATTTCGATGACATTTTGTTCCAAGATAGATAATTATGTTCCCTGCCTACCGTCAAAAATTCATGTTAGGTACTTTTGAGGAAAAAAGTTATTTGAAAATACTTTACCTTGTTCAAACTGAATTTTTTTCTTCAGTGTTTTTTATCGAAAACTAAACCAATGAAAGTCATGATCATCTCAGAATCCATTTTTCCAGCTACTAGTTGCCTGATACATGCAAAAAGTATCAGTAACGAATTTGGTATATATTTATAACAAACTTGAATGAAGACTGGAAGACTGGAAGATTGGAAGATTGGAAGATTGGAAGATCGGAAGACTGGAAGATTGGAAAACTAAAAGACTGGAAGACTGGAAGACAAGAAGACTTTCTAAAATTTATGTCTGATGGAGCAGCAGCACAATACAAAAATAAGAAAAACTTTGCAAGCTTGTGTAGATTCCAGTCAAAGTATGAGTTAGGGTTGGAGAGAGAATGGGCCAAAGTCGAAAACGAAAAAAGCAGTTTTTTTCCACACCGAGTGTTAGATCTTCATAAAAATCAATCAGCTTATGTAAAATGTTGTTACAGTACTGCTGATTGATTTTTATGAAGATCTAACACTCGGTGTGGAAATAAACTGCTTTTTTCGTTTTTGATTTTTGCCGATGCTCTCTCCAACCTTAAGCGCAGAATGGCTTTTTGTTGTAGCATAGCATCCCATGGAAAAGGATCCTGTGATGGTATTGCTGGCACTCTCAAGCGAATAGCAAAAAATCTAGTCTTGCTCGCGACTATGGAAATACCATAACAAGTCCCCGAGAATTATATAACTGGACAGTTGAACAAACTGATAAAAATATCACAAAACTAATTTTCTGCTACATATTCACTGAACAGCACATCAAAATGTCAGAAGAACTTTACGAGCCGTATAATAACGCCAAAACAATATCTGGAACTCAAAAAATCCACAGCTTAGTACATTTTTCAGTAAAATAAACAAGCATAAGTTTATAAAAATAAATTGATAATTGGCGGAGTTATGGCTTTTTCCCCGAAACCTTTTTTGCCTTTCTCATATAAAGAAAGGCTATGCAATCACTGTAAAAATCGACTTTTTAACCGAGGCCCGGAGGGCCGAGTATCATACACCATTCGATTCAGTTCGTCGAGATCGGCAAATGTCTGTGTGTGTGTATGTATGTGTGTGTATGTGTGTGTGTATGTGTGTGTGTCATTTAAACTCACACAATTTTCTCAGAGATGGCTGAACCGATTTTCGCAAACCTAGTTCATCTGAATGGTATAACGCTCCCAAGAGCTGCTATTGAATTTTTAGTTAATCCGACTTCCGTTTCCGGAGTTACGGGTTGAAGAGTGCGGTCACACAGCAAATTCCCATATAAACTGGTACCACCATAATGTTCAAATGATGTAAAACATATTAAAATTGATGTAACATTACTCTAGTTTGCGGGTCTGGATCACTAATGATCAATCAAAGCAGCTTTGACCACATTGGTCACCTATGACAGTTCATGACGCCCCCGGGGAACCCGCCAAGTTCCTAAGCTAATATCACACCCATTCCCCAACGAATTCTCTACCGATTTTTACGAACTTAATTTCAAATGAAAGATACAGTAATGCCATTGACTGCTGCTGAATTTCATTCGGTTCTGACTCTTGCTTCCGGAGTTACAGGGGTGTTAGTAAGGATACACTGGAATTTCCCATATAAATCGGTACAATCGTAATACCTCAGAGGCTAAAAACTATTGAAATAATCACCAAATTACTTCTAATCGTAGATCTAGATCACTGATTGCCAATCAAACATTCTTTGAATATATTGTCCACTTTCAACGATTCCGGAAGTCCGGAATTCCGGGCATATTCCACAATTAAAGTCACATCGGTTCATCGGTGATGACTGAACCGATTTTCTCAAACCAAGTCTCAAATCGAAGGCAAAATATGCAGTTGAGTATTGCGTAGCCGCCCCTTCCCCCCCCCCTCCCCACCTTTCCCTTACACCTCCCTCCTTCATCACTTCCCTCTTCTTGGATCACCCTCACGCCCAGATTTCCTTCATCCACCCCGTATACCGAAATAAGATGAAGGATTTCTGACGCATCCTCCACACCCACTCTACTAAACCCCCATTCCCTACACGTTCAAACGCATTCCACCAACCTTTGCAAATTATAATCACATGAAGATAACATTGAACTCATGCTTATTAAGCTAATTAAATATTATTCTTTTGCCTTTCTTATATAGAAAGGTTATGCAATTGCTCCAAAACCCGACTTTCTAACCGAGGCCCGGAGGGCCGAGTCTCATATAACATTCGACTCAGTTCGCCGAGATCGCAAAATATCTGTGTGTATTTATGTGTGTATGTATGTATGTGTATGTGTGTATGTATGTGTGTGTATGTGCGGATTTGTTAACAAAATGTCCACATCGGTTTCTCGGAGATGGCTGAACCGATTTTTACAAACTAAGATTCAAATGAAAGGTATAATATTCCCATAGGTTGCTATTGAATTTCATTTTCAACCGACATCTTGTTCCGAATTACGAGTTGAAGAGTATGGTTACAAAACAAAATTTGTTGATTTTTCCAAATCGGTTTCTCGGAATTTTCTGAACCGATTTTGACAAACTTAATTTTAAATGAAAGGTCCATCAGCTGCTGTTGAATTTTGTGTGGATCCGAGTTCTGGTTCCTGAATTACAGGGTGATACGTACGATCACGCAGCAAATCCCGATTCTAACGAATTCTGCGATGAATGTAAAAAGGTGATTTTTTTTCCAAAATGTAAACACAACTGTTGATTTTGTAGATCTAGGTCCCCAACAGTCATTCAAAGTCTCTTTGGCCACACTGGCCACCATCGACGGATCCGGAAGCATCCAAAGTCAGAATAACGGTTATATTGGTTTCTCGAAAATGGCTAGATTTGCTCAACTTAGTCTCAAATGAAAGGTGTTGCGTCCCCAGAAACTGATATTAAATTCCATCTCCATCCGACTTCCAGCACCGGAGTTACGGGTTGTGGAGGTCGATCACATAGAAAACTCCGATTCAAACCGATACCGCGATGAATGCAAAAAGGTGCTCTTATATATACTTACCAAGTGTAATAAGAATGAAAGACATTTCCATAATATTATATTGTACGAACCAGCTATTAAATCATAGTTTGAAGAAATGAGAAAGGCACAATTGCACCTCTAGGTGGATTAAAACAGGTTTTTATTTAAGAGGTTTGCGGTGATCACGATTGGAGACTAATAGATCATCTAAAAACCCAAAACTCAAAAAAAAAATTATTAGTATATGAGTATTTCCCGTACCTTAACGATTAGTTGAATAAATAATATTTTTTTCCTGCATTCGAGAACGTTTTCAGTAAAAAATTGCTGTTTTAAGCTCTAAAAATTGTATTAAAAAATTCTTATCCATGAAATAAAAAATTATGAATAAAAAGGAATTAATTACGATCAATTGAAAAAAATTAATAAAATTGATTCAGTAATTTTTCGGTAATCGTGATCACGTGGAAACCATTTTTAGTAAAACGACATTTCGAGAAAATCGAGTTTAAAATTTCAAATTACCACTTCTCTTGGTAGGCGAAGCGCGCTTGGAAGCGCTGTAACTTTCGATCTATTTCTTGGATCTTTATAAAAATTTGGGAAACCATTCGCAAAGAGTTGTACTTTCAAATAAAGTAATAAAAAAATCGATTTCATGCAAAATGAAAAAGTAGTTGACCCCTTAATAAAAATATGCTTAACTGCATGGGTCCCGTTTAACCCTTAAATGCGCAATGTTGTTTTAAAACAACATTGCAAAAACCATTTCAAAATTATCATTGTAACGTATTAAAGCTGTGAGATAATTTTCAGAAAATTTGAAAAAAAAAATGGTTTGCGCCTTTAAGGGTTAAGAAAAGTTGTAGCAAATTGGGTAAGCTGTAATCAGCAAACTCATATTTTTTATAATCATAGTCACGTTGGCTATGTTTTACCGAGAGGGATTTTTTTTATTTTATAATTTGTAAAAGCTATGTAACGATTTGTGAAAATTTTCAATTCTTACGTTATTTTTTGGCCTATTAGGAGACATAAAAATGGAATAAATTGACATTTTGCAAATCCCTTTCGGGAAAACCTAGTGGTATGTTTTCTGAACAATTGGACAAAAAATGTTGAAAGCGGACCAGTACTACTACGAAAAGTCTTACTTGACCGCTTAAAAAACACTACTTTCGGGAAAACGCGTTTAAAGTTAAAATACGCGGTGTATAACTCGGTTGTAGTACCGTACTAGTTAATCTGCTATACCAGGTCCGTAGAGCTCACCTTCCTCATCACGAAAATGTTCTTGGCTTTGCACATTTCGCTCCCTTTGTAGAATTCGGGCCTGTTTTGTAGCGACAACCACTTTGCGTTCAGAACGAGTTAAACGATCACCGTCGAGTCGAGTAGCATATGTTTCAGCCTCAGTCCCCAAGGTGATTCCCATCGCCTCCATAGCTTGTAATATCGATAAAAACCTTGGTTGAAGATGTTGACTGTCAAATAAGTCCCAAAAATGACCACCTGCCTGTCAGAATTTGTGCAAGTGTTTTGGCGCTAAGGCACAGGTTCCACTATTCAGAGACTCATGGATGTTTTGGGTGTGAGCTCCTAAGCATCTTTCTAATAAATTATTAGATGATAGATTTTCGCAGATCCTGACATGTTCGAAAGTTTCTAGAATTCCTTTTGATTCGGCCTGATGGTACTTGCACCAACTTTTCTCGCCGGGTGAACACTTTGAGTGTTGGGGACTTTTGTTTGATGACGAGCAGTGTTCGAGGGAAGCCCAGATTAGATTTCGCATAGTTCTACTGAATTTGAGTTTCTCCAAATCGCCAGCCAATAAAGTTTTGTTAGCATGCCGATTGATTTGTCCTTCAACTTTCCCTTTCCTTTCCGATACCTTTGTTTTCTTTTTCAGATTTCGTAATCTCGTTCCCATACGCTTCTCAACATGTCCGACGCAATCTTTCTTCCGTACGATAATCTCGTCCCCATAAAAGCAAGAAACCATTCATAGATGCTCGCATATACATAAACCGTCAAGAATGGACCGGTGAACTCTTTAAACAATGATTTTTTCCATAGACAAGCGCCATCGTGGTGCGCCACGCTTAGTATCTCAGAAACGGCTGGAGCTGGGTACCTTTCGAGTCAAGTTTCATTTTTCTCAAGCATGTCTTATGAAGGCAATCTACATTTACCAAATGAGGAACTGTAGTTTCTCGATCATTTTGAGAAAATATTTATATTTATTTTAGATTCATGTCTGAACTTATTTCTTGAAGCTGTCATCTTAATCAACGAAATATTTTCATTTAAAATGCACAGTAAAACAAGCCCCAAGAAAGGTGAACAAATCCACTCAACTGTTCAAAACTAATCAGCTTTATAACTGAATTACAATCCCGCATCAGATATTATAATGGTCGATTATCGTGTGTCTGGCATTAGCCTTCAACAGTTATCATGAAACCATCACTGTCACTTATAGATAAAGTGTGAATGATATCGACCAGTTTGGCGATGAAATGGAACAACAGGCAAGCAGGTCTTCACCAGTCAGCCGTGTGTTTTGATTCAAGTCCTTGGGGAAATATTAAACTTTTTTTGCATCGGTGCACAACGCAGATACCTACTCGATTCGAAGTTTACCTTCGACGAAGTGAATGGACTTCTTGGCAGCACCCAGCATGGTGTCTGCATTGACGGCGTACTCCAACAAGATGCATACAACAGCATCGTATGTACACGCAAATTAATTAGGGTCAAGGCGAAGACTCCATATCAAGAAGACTGGCAACTCTGTCCAGAATCCGGAGACAGTAACAGCAACGCCACTTGCGGGTAAAGGTGGTACTTTCCATAGTGATGCACACACACATATACATTTTTACATAAAGCTTCCTCCCTTCTTCCAATAGAGGCGCTGTAACCTCAGTCGCTTCTCGTTTGTATGGGGGAAGGAAAGAGATATCAGTCTTCTTGATATGGAGTCTTCGGTCAAGGGCTGTAAACGATTCCGTAAACAAAGATGGATTGTTTACTTAGTATGAAACGTTCCGACTGTGGCTTATTTATTATTTTGCGATAGGCTGGACTCACGTGACTTTCTTTGTGTTATTAAGATGCTTACTAAAGTTTATCTTTAAAATTGTAAAAATTTTCGCAAAGAGTGAGACGCTATTTATTGCGCCACTTTAGATTGATTGGTAAATCGGCTATAGTTATCGAAATGAAACCAAAAATTTACAGTTGTTCAGTATATGTATTTAATTCAGCTTACGTCTTTGAATGAGTTGAGGTAAAACGTTCGACATTTGCAATTGACGCACTCCATCAGAGCATGTACATTCCTCATCATTTCCTTTTCGTTCTTCGCCACTCCTTTAGTCTTCCGAACTTCGCGCTTCATCATTGCCCAATAGGTTTCCGATCGGCCGAAGTTAAGTACAGTTTGGTAGTTTCATGTCTTTCGGCACAAAATTCACCGAATTTTCCGCATTCCACTCCTGTACAGTTTCGGAATAGTTGCATTACAGGTCGGACTCGATTATCCGGGGATTTCAAAAAAATCTCACCCCGGATAATCGAATCAAACTTTTTTGTGTTATTTTATGAATGTGCGCTTCATTCATGGGGAAATTGGAAATAAAATGGTCAGAGTAAATTTTAATATTATGGTAAACGTAAATGTACCTATTTTGGCCCTATCATTTTTTTCAGAATTTCAAGGCGTAATTTGTATTTTCAGTTTGTTTTCTTTTATTATTTATACTGGTAACGAGTAAACGGTACGTATCAGTTGTTTATAGCTATTTGTGTAAGAATTCTAGACATTTTTATAATAAGGTGTGTCTTTTACAATACTGGTCAAACTCGATTACCCCGTGCTTCGATTATTCGGGGTAAATTATTCGGATTACTCGTATACTAGAAAAAAATAAAGTAAGCAAGTAGGCTCCAGTTTAATTAACGTGGTGGTATCACATATAACAGCTAATATTTCTCTTATCCCCCTTTCTAGTTAGAAGAGTGCGCGTTGTGTCTCCACAAAGAGATCCCTGTCCTTGTCTTTAGTTGACTAATTTAGTTGACTAATATCGTACCGGATTATCAGGTGATCACTACGCAAGTAGGAGAAAAAGGTATAATCTGCCCCACCATGGCAAAATGCCCCACTTCAATTCCCAGGACTCCTGAATTGTCTAAAAAGTAAAAATTACTGATAACAGTATCGTTTCATGAAATCAACGTACTGAGTTAGTTTGGTAATTTTTAAATGTTGCAAAACCACAATATACAAAGTTTCAAAAAAGCTGTTTTAATGTAAGCTACCACTTTTCCCAATAATATTACAACCAATTAGAAACAGTAGGATTTGATAGAACTATTTCGAGTAGTTTACTAGAATATTGTACTTACTATCTTTGATTTTAGCTTGGCTTAAAACTATGTGTGGGTGTAGAATTATTCATGCTTTCACAACAGCTCATCTCCTGTTAAAACGACCCACCCAATGTTGTGGGGCATACTCACCGATTGCTGTGGGGCATATTACACTGTAACCGGGGGCATTTTGCCTTGGGTGAAAGAAAAAACTAGAATTTGAAAAATGTTTAATAACACTTGTATCAGGATGCTTTTATTAAAAAATGAAACGGGTGCTAATTTCTAACTAATGAGGGATTCCATGAGAAACCGGCCGACCACAAAATATGACCATCGTTGATTCGAACGAAACTTTGAAGTTGTGTTCGGTTTATGAACCCCCATTATTTTCTTTGACAATTGCAATATTTTGATAAAAGAGCAATTTTTAAAAAGGGCGTAAACATTTGTACGTGCATTAATTTCATTTTTTTTGTTCGATTACTGTATTTTATACAGAAAAACTTTCTGAGAACGAGTTTCAAGGAATGAATATTTATGTGCGAAAAAAATATGCACTGAAAAAAAAGTTATGTAATTTTTCACTAAACTAAAACTAAAGTTGTGTTAAAAATTTAAATTGCAAAAAAGCCATTTTTTCTAATTTTTTTATATTTAAGAAACAAAATCCTAAAGAGAAAAAAAATATTTTGAATGTGATTGTATGATGGAGAACTTATCGGTAAAAAGTTTTTCTAACTATTGTTAGAAAAACTTTTTTACCGATATATGATATAAAATATTTAGTTTAATCATAAGACCTTATGGTTGAATAGTATTTTGATTGTTTTCGTATAGCTTTCAAATGGTTTACAATATCACCTTGATGTCAAAGAGTAAGTTACAGGAAATGTTATGGGCCTTTTGAAAAAGTTATTATTGTTAATGTAGAAACACGAATAATTTCTGAAAAGGTCGTATTAAAACAAAGGAATTATGTTGTTAAAACAAAATTTGAAATATCTCCAGAACTATCACATTTCAGAAAATTTTTCATACTATGTTGCGTTTCGGCTTCGCCTCATCAGAAACCGACACTAACTTATTGTCGGAATAGATTAGCGCCGGCTTGACGCAAATCCCTTAAAACTAAAACACACTATGTGTTTCAATCGAACGACTGATCAAACGTGATGTCCCGTTCGAGCAGAAGTTCTGTTTATGCCGATGAGACACAATGAAGCCGAAACTTGTCTTGGCTTAGCAGGCCTATGCGAAAGCACTATGCTATATTTCACCCTAAGGAGGAAAATTAGGTAAAAACCAAAATTTCTCACTATAGCATAGAAAATTTTTGTTATTAGCATTTTGATTTAAAATAGCGTTTAGAATCATATTCAAAAAGAAAATAGTATTTTTGACTGGAAATAGTAAGAATTACAAAAATATGTCAAAAGTTGTTATTAGGAAAAAAAATATTGCTTCTCCATGATCCAAATTCACAGAAAAAGTTTCTTTTATGTCTTTAAAACGATAAACATTAGATTTTTGACATTTTATAATTGGGTAACAAGAATAACTTTTAAAAAGAGCTTAATCATACGAATTAATTGTTTTTGTTGGAACAAAATTCCAAATATCTCGAAAACTATCGTATTTTGGAAGATTTTTGATAAATACATTTTGATTTAAAATGAGAGTTAGAATTATATTCTGTAATAAAATTAGTTTTGTATGTCAATTAGCATGAAATTTAAAAACATGTATAAAGTTATTGCTAGAAAAACTTTTTTACCGATAAGTTCTCCATCATACAATCACATTCAAAATGTTTCATTTCTCTTGAAGTTTTTACTGATAAAAATACAAAAAAAATAGAAAAAATGGGTTTTTTTACAATTTAAATTTTTAACACAAATTTTTGTTTTTGTGAAAAATGACACAAAATTTTTTTCAGTGTATATTTTTTTTGCACATAAATATTCATTCTCTCAAACTTATCCTCAGAAAGTTTTACTGCATAAAATACAGTAATCGAACAAAAAAAAATTAAAATTAATGCATGTACAAATGTTTGCGCCTTTTTGAAAAATTGCTCTTGAGTCAAAATAATCTTACTGATTGTGGAAAATGTTTGGTCTTCCATGCCGATGAAATGTGTAAAGTTTCATAGGAATTCAAGATGGTGGATTATTTTTGGACGGATGTTCGTGGAATTCCTCTAATACAACAATAATCTAGAGTAGTTGGTGCAGAGATCATAGTGTCGAATGTTGGACTATAGTTATTTTTGCTTAAGAGGGGCGTATTAGACCTGTTTACCATAGTCTTCGCAAATTTTTCCACTCATGTTTGTCACTAGCGAAGGACTACTGAAGGTTACGTAGATGATAGGTTCACGCCCGCCTCAGTGAGTACTGCTGGCGTTCTCTTTACATAGTCTAACATCCATATTTGCTTGAGCTACCCAAGAATTGTAATCGCCTCCAGTGACTGGGTCTCTTATCAGAATCTTAACCCTTACTTGACCAACATTTTTCCACCGCGTATAGGGTTCCAAAACTATTTTTCCTTAGAACTGTTGGCGCCATGAAACACGAAAACCTAGTTTCATAAAGCTATGTGTTTCTTTCACAGTGCTAGAGGCTGCTTAATATTTACCTTCTGATCTTGCCCAATCGCCTGAAAAAGGTAGTTGAACATTGGCATTAAGAGGTTAAAGATGCTATTGGAATTCTGAGTAGGAATCAATTGTTGAAGGAGATAATAGGAGAAGAGCAATATTGTGTCAAAGTCCAATGGAACTCACCCAAGTAACCACGACACTTTAAATGATATAAGGATAACAGTCTTAAACGAGTTGTCCGCGGAATGCGATAAAATGCTACATTACTGTAAATGCAACACCAATGCTGTTATAAAGTGGAAAAGGGCGATTAACCGACTGATGTAAGATTTGTCAAAACTAGCATTGATTCCACATTAGGAACACTCTTATAAAGCTTTTGTCTTCTAAAAGCATTACTGAAGGCTACAATGAAGCATGTTTCATTTTGACAGATCGATGTTATATAGCACAACATAAAGGTGATATGAGATTAAGGCTCAAGTTACTTTCTTTGAGCATGTGTTAGAATTGAACGCTTGGTAGTATGCGTAGGAAAAAATATGTACAGCTTTGCCGCCGATTTATCCTACAAAGCATTCATTAAACTCTAAAAGAAGAAAATCAGTCGATTTATTAGATTATCAGGATTAAAATCATGCAAAATAGTTGGTGTAAAAACAATTGACCGGACGGGATGGTGCTTTTGAAAAAGTGGCTGTGGTTTTTTCACTACGCAGTTGTGTTGCGTGCTCCGGGACAGTGTGGTGATGTGACGAAAAATTACCGCCACTTTTTCAAAAGCACCATTGCACCCGGTCAATTGTTTTTCCACCAACTATTTTGCATGATTTGAATCCTGATAAACTAATAAATCGACTGATGTTCTTCTTTTAGAGTTTAATAAATGCTTTATGTGGATAAACCGGTGACAAAGTTGAACGCATTTTTTCCAACGCATACTATCAAGCGTTCAATTCGTGTAGACGCTCACCGAAAGTTCTTTGAACCTTAAATAAAAGTGGTAAAAATGTTCTGAAATGGAAAAATAAGGGGAAATGAATGTTTTCCGTGAATTTTTTTGACCCTTGAAGAGTATGAAGCACACTAATTCACGATATAATTTCAATTCTGTTAGATTTTATTAATTCCTATTGCGGGATTCGAACCATGATCATCTGGCATCAGCTTCATATGAGGTACACCATCAGCACTCTTATCTGTGAAGGAAACTTGTTGACCGATTCATATTTGCAATATATAAAGAACGCGTTGCATTATATAGTCTTTGCTAATGCAACGAGCAGACGATACGATATATAAAGAAAGGTGCGAACATTTGTCATTGTTTGTATTTTTCTTTTAAATTAAGCGTGGCTCTCGAGCTCGCGAAACATAAAAATTAACAAACGATTTTAACAAAGATCAGTTGCAAACCCACGTGCGTCGCGCAAAAGATTCAAAGACTTGGTCAGTACCAATTCATGTTGATTTACAGACAATCGAAATAAGAGGTAGATGTAAGAGGTCAGCCTGGTATGCTGAAGTTAAACATGATATTTAGGAACAATCGTACTATACAATCAATTCGCGACAAATATATGATTTGGGCGCAAAAGCCAACTGTAAACATTCACTTTGAGGGGTGATTCTGGACAAATCCTTATTGGCCGAAAACAGTTCACAGCAAATAACGGAAAAACCAACCTCTCTCTTATGTTTACTACCAACAGCGACTATTGTCAAGTAACGCTTTGTTCGGAATTCCGCTCAAATGGAATGTTTACAGTTGGCTTTGGGATCAATTTTCCACCAGTAGTTTGTCTCTATTTACCCATATGTCAGTGTAGGTAGGAGTCACTCCAACCCAATCTAAAATTAAATTAAAATTGACCAATAAAGCTGGAAAAGAAATACCTTCGAGTGTTATACCTTTTTGCTTGTGTTTACAGTGGTGCCCCGTACGTCATCTGTTTATGCTATTCTTCTTCACATCTTACTGATTTCCTTCAAGAATTGAAATGAAAGCTGCATTAATACATAAACAAATGTGACCACCTTATTTTATTACACCGCGACATGATAAAAAAGATGGGTGGGTAATGTCTGCGACATAACCGGAGAGATGTAGAATACATAAGGAACACGTTCTTCAAATATGTTGATATTCATTGGAATTTTCGGACAAAAGGTGATTTGGGCGAGGAATATTTCAAATTATTCTGTACAAAAATGATGGTGGTCCTGACAAGGACCGTTTTTGTTGGCGTTGTTGGCCTTGGTGGGGAGATGCGCTGGCTTCGATTTTCGTTGGATGCTTCTGACTTCTTACTATTTCCGGGCTTAGCTGTTGTCCAGGAGGTGATTCTGACATGATTGGTGTAGGTGTAGGTCGTCAACCGGTTATAATTTTTCAAGCGTTGTTTACATTTGAAATTAAACCACTGGATCAATTAAAAAAAGTATTGGTCTGTGATATGAAAAGTACGAAATATATCTTCGGGTTTCTGCATTGACGTTTTTGACAAATACAAGATCAATGCATGTGCCTGCAAGTGTAGTTGCTTGTGATGGATCAGAGATCAAACGAAGCTTGAAACATTCATTCATAAAATAAACAAATTTCAAATTCTCTTGTTTTGAAACATCTATGTTGAAGTCGCCTGAAACGACCATTGGAACATTCTGATTTCTAGACTAAATATTCTACATTAAAAGATGGGTGGGTAATGTCTGCGACATAACTGGAGTGTCGTAACTACACTTGTGACGTTAATCCAAATCTAATGATATGCAACGAAATTACGTTTGCATGTGAAATTTTCAAATGATTCGTTATAATTATGGTTAAAAATTCTAATTGGGAATTCTTTTCCATCACCAACTATTTTTCTTTTTTTCGAATCTACAGCATTCTTTGAAAATATTGTTGAAATGTTATTGATGAAAAACTGAAAATGCGTTTGGCAACACTGCTCACTAAATGGATGGTGGGAAGACGCACATTCGTTTTGATTATGCTAGTATTAGTAGCAGGAAAGAATGAAAAGGAATATAGCCCGAAAACGAGCAAGCGAGAGAGCGATAGTAATTCGTATTCGCTCTACTAAACTAAAAAAAGATGGGTGGGTAATGTCTGTGACATAACCGGAGCATCGTGACTTCACTTCGAGACGTTAATTTAAATCTAATGATTTATGCAGTTAATCAAAGGAGGCTGCCAAAAAGTTCGAATAAAAGCACGCGACTAGTGTACTTTGCACGTTCTATATTTTATCAACACTAGAGAGAATCGAAAAAATAATTCAAAGTGTAATAGCAACATGCAATTGTGGCAACACTGGCCATGGGATGGTGGGGAACACGCACATTCGTTTAATTTATGATGTATTAGCAGCAGAAAGGAATGGAAAAGCAGTGCGCGAAAACGAGCGAGGATAATTTAAATTCTCTTTCTATCCACATATCGTATTTCTAACCTACTTGCTGAAAATTGTTAAACACCTCAAATGGATATTTCAGTTTAACTCTTATTAGAACACAATTAATTGGTCCTGAAAAGAACCGTTTATTGTTTTATTGCGGGAGCATAATTCAGACGCACTCCCCGCGACACGGTGAGCCAGTTTAATATATTTGGCCTGAAAGTTATGCGTTTGGTGCAGTATTTTGCATTCTCGAACAAACCAGGCGCACTATTTTGCATTCTCGAACCAGTAGGCATCGTTGGCTTCTCGGGGCATCATTACGACTGAGGTTTGTAAGCGTAGCTCGACTTTGCAGTCCTGTACAATCTCACGAACCAGACGCTGGAACGATAGCCTACAGATTAGTTGCCCTTTAGTTGGGGCGAAATTCTTGCAGGGCGACAGTTCCGATGAGTCACCAGTAGCTGGGGCACTGTTTCCGTCCATCGCCATTGCCAACTGCTTTCCTTCGGTGGACTGGCTGCTTGCTAGTGCTTGAACGAATACGAATGATGAGAAAAACCGACTGACCAATATTCATATATAAACACACGAGAAAGCACTACTATCGCTCTCTCGCTCGTTTTCGTTCCATTCCTGCGCCTTTCCTTTCCGTTCGGCTACCAATACTAGCATAACCAAAACGAATATTCTGTCTTTCCATCGCCTTCAATGTAGTGGCCAGTGCTAGCAAACTTGCATGTTCAGTTTTTCAATAACAACATTCAAACAATATTTTCAAAGAATGTTACAGATTTGAAAAGAAGGAAGGAAAATATTTTCACAAATTTAAATTCTTTTGTGTTATTTGTTAGCGCTGATAAAGGCTATTTAGTTTGCTACTAGCAAGGAGCTGCACAAACAAATCGATTTATGCAGTTAATCAACGGAGGCTGCCAAAAAGTTCGAATAAAAGCATGCGACTAGTGTACTTTGCACGTTCTATATTTTATCAATACTAGAGAGGATCGATAAAATAATTCAAAGTGTAATAGCAACATGCAATTGTGGCAACACTGGCCATGAGATGGTGGGGGAACATGCACATTCGTTTAAGTTATGATGGTATTAGCAGCAGAAAGGAATGGAAAAGCAGTGCACGAAAACGAGCGAGAGAGGATAATTTAAATTCTCTTTCTTTCGTTCCACACATCGTATTTCTTATATAGACGCTGGAACGATAGCCTACAGATTAGTTGCCCTTTAGTTGGGGCGAAATTCTTGCAGGGCGACAGTTCCGATGAGTCACCAGTAGCTGGGGCACTTTTTCGGACCGTCGTCATTGCCAACTGCTTTACTTCGGTGGACTGGCTGCTTGCTAGTACTTGAACGAATACGAATGAGAAAAACCGACCGACAGATATTTATATAATCGCGCTAATATGCACTACTATCGCTTTCTCGCTCGTTCTCGTGCCGTGCGTGAGCCTTTCCTTTCCGTCCGGCTTCTAATGGCCTAACCAAAGGAGTATGCCGTCTTTCCCCCACTAACTGCTCTCGTCAAGCAACCAAATACGAATAATCATAAAACAAACATGTAGTGGACCTATATATAAACTTTTCATTATTTTATTGTTCGGTTGGTCCACCATTTTGACGGCTCTGTGCGGGATGGGCTGAAAATTTTCACTTTTCCGAGTCGTTTTCGAAAGATTTTTCAAAACACAATTTTTTGTTATTAGTGCATGTTATACATACTTAAAATTTTAATACAGCATAGAGGAACATATTTTCAACAAATTGGCCTAAAAATCAAATCATTCTGTTAAGTATGATAAAAGTTATTAACGTTCAAAATCTGACGCGGTGCCGCAGCCGATATTTTGAAACGGGACCCCTATATTGAAAGCTTAAATGTATTCTACATTAAAAAATCAACATAATTGGCAACCTTTGAATTTGAAAATACAACAACACGGCTCCCAAGTAGCACGCTTTGTTACTGTATAGTATTTTTAACTCTCTTGATAACAACTATGTTATGGAAAAAGCGCATTTTGTTTGTATGTTGTGCAACATGTTCCTAATTGCAGCAAAATAATGAAAACAATAGCTGTGACAATTGTCGCGCACTAGCACAGTTGGACAGTTCTGTTTTAGGGTGGAATGGCAAACAAAGAGGCATTTGCAACTTGTTAGACTGTTTGTGCAAGTTAGCAAAGTTTCTGATTAGTTTCACAACTGTTATTGATGTTTGCATGCTTAACACTATTGGCCAGCTCTATAGTTACATAGTTACACAATCAGTTTAAAAACCCGTGGAAATTCATTTCAAATATATCTAACAATAAAAAAATATTGTGTAGCAGTTGTGTAACATTTAAAACTTTCAACAAGTTGCAATTGCTACTTGGGCTAGTTTAATGACGTTCGCGCTGAGAAAAATCCTCTGGTATCTATTACCTGACTTTCGGTTCGGTTTGATTTTTTTTCGAAACACCCGGATAATCGAATCATTTTCCTCGGATAATCGAATCACGGATAATCGAATCCCCGGATAATCGAGTCCGACCTGTACTCCAAATCAGGCCAACAATACGGTTTTGATCAGGCTATCTAAAAAATGGCAAAAGCCGTTTTTGAGGCACTCAGTTTTGTAAATCTCACCATCATTGATCACGAATGATCCACTACGTTTGCCACAAATACATACGGCCTAGGGTTGTGGTACCGGTAATACCCGGGAATACCGACCCATTTTTGTAACCGTAATACCAGCACTGAACAAAAGCCAGTACCGGTATTTTCGGTACAATACAATTTTTTTGTGAAAAATATGTGGACTCTCTAGGGGAACCTGTTTCAAGATAACGGCCTGCAAGATGACTTTTAATTATATTAATTACCTTCTAGATAAATCGTTGAGCTAACACCTTTGTGGCAGAATGAGGTGGGGCCATCATCATAATAATTCTAGAAGTTAAACATTACTAGCTCCCTTTGCACTGAACGGCATGTTTAAATTCCTGCACTATTTTGTCGAAATTAAATTTTAACGATCTTGTATTAAATTTCAGAATATTCACATCTAGCGCAAGAGACGTAAAAATTTGCTACGATTTTTTTTATTAGTGACATTCTCATTGGTTTCCATTATTCACTGGGTGACGCGTAATAAGACTATGGTCTAAGTCATGTCTGTATTTGGTTTGCTCTTAAACCTTTATCTATAAAAGAACGAACAGCGATTTAGTAACTAACAGTTTTAGACTTGCTGAACAGCTTCAAATGGGACAATTTGTAATTATTGGTTATCGGCAAATTCAGCAAAACTCCATAGTTTACAAGAAAGCATGGAGCCTTGGTATGTATTAGAGAATAGTAGGCAAACGACATAAAGGTCGAAACCAATTTACATGAAAGCAAGAGAGGAAATGCGAGCAACCTGGCCGGATTTACTGCCATTCTCGCTTTGGTTTGCTGTTGTTAATAGGGTTTCTTACATTTACCACCTGTTGAAGTCGACGAAAGTCGTACCGCTTAGAGGTGTGCGCCGATGCATTTTTAATCGGCGGCGGCGTAAGCGACATATTTGGCCGGCGGCGGCGGCGTTGGCGGCGTCACGCCGTTGGACCCTATCGGCGGCGGCGCGCCGGCGTGTGTCGGCGTAACAAATATTGACACCTATGTAACTAAAAAAAATCTTGGCAGTACAATTCCTTTCCCAAATTTTCGGGTTCTATTGTATGAGGCACATACAAACAGACGTTACAACTTGAAGAAAATTCTAAAAAAATCATCAATGTACTAGCGACATCTGTTGAACACATTGCACAAAATGTAATTCTCGCAACCACATCAATTTTTTTTAACTGATGCTCTAATAGTGCCCTCCCTGCTTGCGAAATGCAAGATAATAAATGAAAGGTGGAACTATTTTTACAGTAGTAAAATTTGAAGAACGAAATAGAAAAATTGTCGATGTCGCATACTACGACTTCGCATGAAATAATGATTGCAATTGACAAATTTGAAGAATGCAGAGTAACGACTGTATTTCAATGACCCATAATAATTATTTATTGTTCTATATTTGGGAAATTAAGCAACGGTGAAACAGTTTTTGTTTTGTTTGAGGAAATTAATTCTTGTTGTCGTTTCATTGTTTTTTGTTTCAATTGAGTCTTCTTTACCGTCGCTCCCGCAGATACCAGGTACCCTAACAGGAGGCGTTATTAATGGCATTACTGCGCAGAAATTTCACTTTTAATTATCGTGTAAGGACACCTTTCAAGGTAGACACATCCCAGTTAAGCTCAGCCGGAAATGAACCGGAATCCTGGCTGGTTCCAGTTCGTATTCCTGCTACAGTGACACATCCGATTCTAGTTAGAATCAGTTGTGCCACTGGATCCCGTGTACGAACTGGAACAAGCCAAATTTCCAGTTCAATTTCGGCTGAACTTTGCTGGGATTACTTCATTTTACAGGCTGGCGTTTACTTTTACTTTCTGTAAGTACCAAATGACCGCGATGATAAGGCATATTCGATTCCATGGCACTACATTTTCTTTCAACGTAAGATTTGCTTATATCTTGAATGCAAAGTATGCTCGATGTGCTGGAATCATACAGATCTGCACCCTGACGAAACCTAAATATACAGTTATTATCATTCATAATAATTCCACGACTTGATGTTTCAGCTCCTGTTGGGTTGAAGCTGATCATTAAACAAGTCTGATTAAAAATGGTCTGAGCGTATCTCTAGTTTTCGTTGCACCTGCACACCGCCAATTTCTCCAGCAGTTCCGGGGATCTTCAAATTCTAATCCATTGCATACATCTATTCAGATTCGATACACCGAATCAATTAATTTACTAACATCCTGTTATGTGCTTACTCACAGATCGGCATCGTGTTGTAACTTAAGAAATGGTTGTGAACCACTCCCGCCTTGCTCACTTCGACAAGAATGAGTTTCACATTTTCAGCCCATTTTTTTTGTTTGCATGAGATTAAAAAGACGGTAACGTTTTCGGATGGGTGCAGAAACTAAGTAACGCATTTAGCTCTGTGTCAAAATCTTTTCACTAACGCCACGTTCGCTGATATTGCGCATTTTTGTAATTTAAATCGACCGTTTTACCTATGAGTGATGAAAATTCATCTCGTGTTACGTCCTCTTTGTCTGTGATACCGGGCTGATGCAACTGCCACTGAAAATCTTTCTTGAGTGGGGCTAGATGACACGATTAATAATTTATGCGACCAGAAATCTTACCCTCTGCATCGCCACATCAGTGCACCAACGTCGCTAAAAGTCAAGATCACTCTGCCCAACTATTCTTCAAGAAAAAAAATTTCAAAATAGGTCACGATTCAATCAATGATAAATAAACCTCGTATTGAAAATAATTTTTGTGTTTTTACAAAACTAGTTCACGCAAAAAAAAAAGATTCCATTATACTCAAATGTTTAGTAGGTGGTTGTACCTGAATATATTTAATATTTTTATGATTCTAGTTCATAACTTGATGATACATTGATTTATATTAGCTTTATTGACTGAAAAAGTAAAGAATTGAATGATTGTGCAACGATTTTCGTAAATTCTCGTCGTGTTATCGTGATATTTTAGTCTTGAGCTTACCGTCGGATTTTTTTACACAGAGTCACGTCTCTTATAGTTTTCTTAATTATTTCACGGACATGAATTGTGGCTAGGTAATGTATTTTTGGTGCTTAGCGCAGTTTCATTTAATTTCGAAAATTACACTGAATCTTAACAAAAGAATAACAGGGTTACAGGCAGGGATGCCATTATGCCAGATTTATCTGGCACAGCCAGAGGTTTTGGCAGCTTCCAGACAAAAAGACAAATCTCTCATTCTGTCAGATTTTTAAGTTTTGGAAGCGGCTACATACACATTTTGGAAATTTGGGTAAACATGTCCCAAATTTTACAAAAATCGATTGATGCACATTCTACGAAAACTAAAATATATGCCAAATTTCGATGACTATGAGGTCGCAGTCAAGTGCCAGATTTTGCCAGATATTTTTAATTGAACTGCCAGATTTTCTTTGAAAAATAGTGGCAACCCTGGTTACAGGTCCTAGTAGTTTCCTTGTAATACTCGCCCCTATGAGACTGGTTGCTAGCAGTTGTACACAATAGCTCACATAGAAATTTCAAAACCAAAGAGTAGAGCGAATAATCCATGAATAATAGTCTGAATTCTTTGTAATTGTTTACGTAAGTATATTAAGATTATGTGAAAGATTTATTACTTTATGAACTATATCATGAACAGTTTCACGAGCTCGACTGGTGAATCGTGTCTAACATATAAGGAATCAACTATATCTTGAAAATGGATGTGTTTTTTTTGAATTTGTGGACCATTTCACGAATGGTGAATTGTAACTTATATGCTCGCAATCATAACCAGTTGACAAAGCAAGAATGGATCCATGAATTATATTCCGAGTGTCGTGTAATGATTTTCGAAAAAATATCAAGACTTTGTTAACTTAGTGATCTAATTCACTACCACTAATACCAAATAAAGATCAATATGTGATAAATCATGAATCAGTTAACGTCGTATATTCGGACCATAGACAATGTTCATAGTTTTGTGGATATAATTATGAGCTAATGATTTTCGAGTTCGCGAATTGTCGGCGTGAGAAAAAAGCGTCGGCGGCGCGCCGCCGGTCTACCTTTCGGCGTCGGCGTTTGTTGAAATTTACCGGCGGCGGCGGCGTGGCGCGGCGGCGCACAGGTCTAGTACCGCTTAGCAGTTATTGATTTCAAACTGGCCTAGATTTCGAAATAAAAATGCCGCATACGAAATATATCTTCTGCTGAAATGAGTCATGCCATTCCGAAGCTATTTAAAAACGATAAACATGTTTTTTTGATCAGCACAAATCAATCATCTGAGAATAAAGTCATCAGTTTGAGCATTCAATTTCACTTTGAAGGTACTATACCGGTACGACCGGTACTAAGGGCTTCAGCACCGTAGTACCGATTCTCGCCAAAAAGGGTTGGTACTGCAAACCAAGGCCTGGAAAATCAGGTACATCAAAGCGAATTTCGACAGTTTCTTCAGTTTGATACGGTTATCCACAACAAGTTTATCCTTACCCGTGAAATATTCCTGGCCTGAAAACTGCTTGATATAAGTCTCATAACCAGTGACGCAGCACCGGTATTTCGATGGCAGCGTCGTGTACAGTTTTCAGGTGGGCGTTTTGGCAACATTCTGCTGGTGTTCGTCCCGATTGGGGAAGTTCTGCATCTTGTACGGTTTAACTCAGGATCTTTTCTCGACCCTTTTGGGCTAAATATGACAATTACCAACAATCAGTTCCATTACAATATTACTAAAAATTATCTACCTGAATCGGACAATGTTTTATAAATACCAATTTGTTAGTATGAAAAAAATGTCAAATACATTTCTAAAATTTTAAGCAGTAAGCATTTTCTCATACGACGAATGAAATGCATTTGTTTAAGCTTGATATTTCTATTGGGAAAACTTAAATGCATTAAACTAATGATTATAATTAATCCCAACCGTAATTCTTCCCTTGTTAACTATACCGGAACCCTGGGAATCGCATGCTTCGTGCGGGTGACGGGCATCACATGTGATACATCTTTAACCCTTCAACACAAACGGCGTCGGAATATCAGCGAGAGTTCAAAATTATTCTGGAATGGCACTGTGATTCACAATTGTTTTCTCGCAAGCGCGTTTCAATCGTGCAGTATACCTTGGTTAATAACTGGTGCGAACAGAAATCGACGAGGTAATTGCTAAATCACCTGGTATGCTGAGAAAAACAGGTTGACGATATCCGCTCAAGGGTTCGGATCGATGATGAATGACGCGAAAAAATCACCATAAAGTAAGTGATACAAGCAGTCAGCCACGCTACGTTTTGTGCAACAACAACAAAAAAATAATAACAAATCGCTCGATCATCTCTAGGTAATTGGTTTAGGACGCAGTTAGTGCACTGTTTCGCTTCCCAGACATTAGGGTCCAATTGTGTTTGAAGTAAGATGATTGATATGCGAACGAATTCTTCTTGTGAGAAGAACAGTCACACAGTCGAGTCTTATAGAGTAGTTAACGTATTTTACATATAGCGACCATTCACTTTGTTGAAACTAGAATCATTACATCGTACTATAGTACATCGTTGGGTGAATATACACTCACTATAGCTGATTTCGTTCTTTCCGCGTAGCCGTAGAAATAGTCCCTGTACGGACGATATTTGTGCCTAGTGTATATTCTCCCAACGATTTATTGTAGTACGATGTAATAACTCTAATTTCAACAAGGTGAATGGTCGCTATATGTACAATACGTTAACTACTCTAGAGAACTCTATAAGACTAGACTGTGTGACTTGGTGAAACAGATGCTAGAAAAACGCATACATTTTTCGAATATGAACTCCAAGACCAGCTTAATTCGTTCTTTTACCTCCGTGTATAAATCAAACACTTTTATGCAGTGTTGTTTAATTTCATTGACTATGTACTAGAAGGAAAATTTATCAACCCTCCGCAAGTTGCGCTAATGGCCCACTGAACGAGCAGCCGCTGTTGCCCTAAGACGATTTCGCTAGATTTTCAGAGCAATGTGCACTCAGTGCACTAGCGCGACTGCCGGAAGGTTAAAAAACTCATAAAACGAACGCCAAAAATTGTCCATGTCGCTTCCGTTCAAATCCAAAACACAGAAATCAGTATCGTGTATGACATCCCTTCGCATCAAGGACACATTACACTACGCATCAAGGACACATTCCACCAATAGAACCTACTTTTGGTTTGTCTCTGGGGCTTTTTTCCCATTCCTCCACTGTTTTAGTAGATTCTTGTTAGTAATTGAATACTTCTGAATTTTTCGCTCGAAATAGTCCTATAAATGTTACCTATAATCCCATAAATACTCACTTGTACTTGAGCAGTTCGCTCAACTTTTTATCGAAAATCTTATTAAACTTGTGACTAGCTTAAAAAACCGTGGTTGTTATAAAAAGCCTACTGAACGGACAATTTCTGCGCGTAGTGTAGCGTGTATTGCGCGTCTAATGTATCTAAATTGCAAATGTTAGCGATAGAAGAAATATCCTACCTTTCTGTTAGGAGGGTTTCATCGACTATTGGGAATAAAATGAATGGTCGGAACGATGACAATGCAAAAAGGGCTAACGAAGAGCAACATTGTCAGTCGTCAGTTAGTACTTAAGCAGTTATATTAGCAGTAAGCGGAATTTGATGACACCAGCAAATCAGCAACGACGCAGATTTTAGTTTCTCGCAACTGAAGTTGATGCCTTCTGTCGAATTCAGTGTGTTCCGATTTCTTATTACCGTGAAAGCACATAATTCCGCGCACCTAAGGTATGAGTAAATCTAAATTCGTTATGAAAAATCAATCCAAATTGTTAGAGTTATGCAATTGGTCCCACTGGCTAGCAATTTTATCATATTTTCTAGGGAAAATTATAATAACAGGAGAATTTAAACAGAATTTCACAAAAATTACAAAAATGAAAGATGTGTTGTTGCACCAAATTCCGCGCATCATGTACTGCACTGAATGAAATTCCGCACACAGGTGCTTCAAATTCCGCGCAGCGCGATATTTAACAGAATTCCAACAAAAGTGGAAACTCATCTACATCTATTGGATTTTTTATGAACGTATATTTCAAGAATACGAAAAACTATCTGAATAGAATTTTTACTCAATGTTAGGGCATCGTTTGAATAACGTTAACTTAGGTAACCGTGGTGAAGATAATTTCCATTGAACCACGGCACAGTGGCACCTGCTCATACAAAGTTGTGACAAAATTATAAAAATTGGTTTATGTGGCTAAAAATTGGGGTTTTAACTAATTTTAAGTCGCTGAATCCATGTCTGATATCAGTTTTGAAATTGTATCATTCATTTTTTTCGACTACTTTTATGTAAACCCATTTGAAACCCATTCGGAATAAAACCGTAGAAGCACGGATAAGGATTCAATCGAAATTCATAAATAGATTCTATTGGAACGCTAAGAAAACTTCAATCGGAATCCTGGAAAGTATCCAAACAGAATCCTGAGAAGCATGTCATCCTTATCCCAAGAGAGTGCTAGAAACCGACTGAGCAAAGTAGGTATAATGACATTTTTTGTGTCAAAAAGGCCTGCAGTAACCGATGTGTGTATTACAAGAAAAATGTAGATACTTTTAGTTTAAAACTAAAATGTTGCATATTTGGCAACACTGCCGTTTAAAAATATAGTATTTTTCAAGATTCCTTGAACAAATCCTTCAAAAATCATCTTGCAGATTGATTCTAGTGCAAACAGTACAAGAGATATAATCCGAAGGAAAACAATTTTTTTAGCAATTTGTTAAAATTAAGAGTGTTCCCATGGACCGAGGGGTAGTTCAAATGATACAATAATTTAAGTTATTATATATTGGCTCTAGATGAACAATTTCTTTAAAACTGGTTCCAATCCGTGAAGGTCGATTCCAAGTTTTGGTTTTTATGGCCACTTTGCGCGGAATAACCCATATATGAGCTATTTTCAGGCTTGCCAAAATTTGAGACTCTATCACGGAAAAAAATTGTTCCCAAAATCGTGAATAAAGTGCCATGAATTCTGGAACAATCACGTTTTTACGTTACGAAAACAGGACCTTGACCAAAAATCATGACTTTTATAATTATGTTCAATTTCCCTTCGGTAACCCCCGCATAACGCTTTCATTTGTGAAAATATTTGTTTTTGTTTTGTGAACTTCAGTCACGGTTTCCACCAATAACTAGTTGATAACTTTATGAACATTATTCAAAAAACCAAAGGTTAATTCATGATTTTTTCAGTTATAGGAACAATAGTTCACAAAATCAAAATATTCAGGCTATTTTTTCGTGAACTATTTCACGAAATTCGGAATTTTATTCATGAATCCATTCAATCCTCGTGAACTAATTCATGATCCCTGATATATTAGTCACGAGCCAATATCCATGCTCGTGAAATGGTTCACAAAATCATCAAATATTATTCATGCATTCGTAAACTGGTTCATGCTTCCTAACATATTAGTCACGATCCAATATCCGTACTCGTGAAATAGTTCACGAAATCTTGAAATATTCATGTATTCGTGAACTGGTTCATGATTCCCAATACATTAGCTACGATGCAATATCCGTGCTCGTGAAATAGGTAACGAAATCATGAAATATTATTCATGTATTCGTGAACTGGTCCATGATACCTAGTATAATAATCACAACTTATCATTCTTTTTCGTGAAAAAATTCACGAAATCATAAAATATTATTCATGTATTCGAGAACTGGTTCAAGATTCTTAGTACATGATTTACGATCTATCTAGTATCTAATCATTTACAATTTCATGTACCATAGTAATGAAATTTTTAGGTGAACTCTTTCACAAAATTTGGTGTATTATTCGTGGAATCATTTTTGTTCCATGCACTTTTTTATGAAATACCCAGTTGCTAGCGAGTGCGACTAATAATAGGTACGAGCTGTAGATATAAAAGAAAACTATTAGGACCTTGAACATCATTATTCATTTGATAAGGATCATTGTGATGTCCGGACTGAAAAAGAAAACTGCACTAAGGACCCCAAATAGTGTGCGTGATATAGTTCACAGAACCAGATATTGCGAATGAGTCTTATTTTAATAATCCAGTTCATATTGCCACGTTATTCCGAGTAAAAAAACCGTTAGTAACCTAAACATAATAGATCACGATAAGGCGAAGAGAATTTACGAATACCATGATAAAACTGCTGATATCATGAACATTAGTTACATTACTCTTTGAAAGTAAGCTCTGAAATAAAATATCATGATAACATGATAACAGAAATTACGAAAATCGTGACCAAGATCCTGAAATCATGAACACAAATCACACAACTAGAGACAAAAATATCTAAAATCATGACTAAGATCCTGAAATCATGAACATGAACTGCTCTATTCATAATTAAAATATCACGATAACATGAGATCCTGAAATCATGAACAAAAATCACACAACTCGTGACAAAAATATTTGAAATCGTGACAAAGATCCTAAAATTATGAACATGAATCACTCTACTAATGACTAAAATATCACGATAACGTGAATGGAAATTACGAACATCGCTACAAAGATCTTGAAATCATGCACTTTAATCCGCTAACGTCATGAGAATTCACAAGAATCGCGAATAAGCTCTTGAAATCATGAACAACGTTTGTCTGTCGACTGTGTATTCCCAAATCATGAACAAGAATCACAACAAAAACTAAACATGTCCAGGGAACAACAACAGTAACCGAAACAAACATTCTAATGTAACGCCATGTATATATTCGGGGCAAACTGGTTTTTAGAAAACACAAATAGTTTCATGAATACGAGGTGTATTATTCATAATTTCAGGAATTTGGTGACGGTTTTCGTAAATCGTTCAGTTTACGAAATCGTGACCTTTTGTTCATGAAATTATGAACAAATTTTTATTCGTGCAGACCCCCAATTCCCCAAAAAAGTTCTATTGACCGCAATGAATTTTTCCGAAACACCCAGATAATCGAATCATGGATAATCGAGTCCGATCTGTATTGGCTAAATCCAACTTTCAATTGAAATAAAATTGGCTGCTTAAAATATCTGCTAATTCGCCTCACTCACTTAGGGCCGATTTCTTTACCCTCGCTTAGCGCTTAAGCCAGGTTTAAACGTACTGCTGAACCTGGTATAAAAGTTGCACATTGTAATGCATAATATATAATTTAAACAACAAAAACGAATAATGCAAAAAAAAAATCCGGTGAGCTCCTGCGAGACGGCTACTTGCATAATTTATTATTTTTTCCATACATTGAATAGTATACAAGTTATCTGTGATTATAACATATTTAATTTTATGAAATTCGTAAGTTTAAAAATTCATGATTTAAATAAATATCATATTCAGCCAGTACAAATAATTATTAATTATTTTTAGCTAGAGAATGCAAAGCAATTTTTGGAAGAAATAATAGTTTTGGTTGTAAATCCAACGTGGCTTGACCCATATGTATATTGAAAATGGCAGTCAAAACTGACGAAGAATTGTTTTAGAATGTTATGTCAGCTAGTCGGTGCTACGCAGGACCCGCGTATGGCGTGGGTAGTAATAGTAGTACTACCCATTCGACAATATCAGGAATGGTAGAAATCCACTCGAAAGTTTAGAACAAACCTAAATTTTGAAATCTCTCCCGCGCACATAATGCACAAGTCTGAAATCCTCGATGTATCACGATTTCATCAACACAAACGCACCGTGAGTTATTTTATGTGATTGTGATGCAAGCAAGTGCGTTGTGAAAATACGGCACTCCATGCTTATCATACTACTCACTTGGGCAAAACGTGTGGTGCCGCTCCTGTTCCTCCATGTTGATAAAGGAAAGAACGATGAACCGATTATGAATATGCAAATCTCTTTTTAAATATACATACATATAGACCCCCTTAATCGCAGGCTCGCTAATCTAACGAGCAAAGATCGCAAATCAGAAGCTGTGTAAACAAAAGGGGCGCCTGAAGAAAATCGCACACGTGATGATGATCTATCTATGTGATTGGATTGAAGCTATTGAAATTGAGCTACCGGGAGCTGTTTAAACAACTAGCTCCACATTCGACTTGAAAGAACCAACGGACCTTTGCACGAGGTAAAGCTGCTACTTAATATTTAACTGCAGCCCGGAGACGACAGCTCCCATATATTGAACTCATAAACAAATTTTGTGGTGATTTGGTGATGTCATGGCGGCTCGAATGGAACAAAATTTAAAAAAGGCGCATCCCATCTATTATTTTCTATATCTGTAAAAAGTGAACAATTTAAGCATTTTTTCACCAAATTTACTTCGCTGTTCAAATTAGAAACTGTCCATACCTTAATAGAAACATAGATTCCATTTTGGATCTAAAAATCCAAGAAAAATAAATCGATTTTCAGAAATACAAGAAGATGGCTTTCAAAATCGAGCCGCTTCCACTTATATCGAAATTTCCGAAAATCTTCGGGATCGAACCAACATGAAATCCTCCGGTAGACGCCGTTCAATTAGTTTTCTGACGGGCTGGAGCTGAGTAATATGCGAAATGAATTCTGAAGGGATCCGTACCAAAACCATCGCAAAATCTTTTGGACAGAATTATTGCAAAAGTCGAACAAAACTCTGGCAAGAGTCGAACATAATTGTATATTCCTGGCAGCATACTTGCTAAAACCGAGCACTACCGGTTTGCTGCCAGAATTCTGGTAAAAGCGCACAAATTCTATCCAAAACCAATTTTGCTACTGTGTAGAAAATCCTACATATTTCGTTTATATTCCCAAACAAAATTCTAGAATTCTTGACGTTCTTAATTAATTTGAAACAAGATGTCATATGTTCACGAATTGTTAGGCTTGGTGATTTACTTTCATTGGCCAAAATGATTTTCATTTATATTTCTCGGCAAAAAGCACGAATGATTTACCGATTACACACTTCACACAACAATAAAACCAAAAAACGACTTCCAGTTAAATTTATAACAAGATTTATGTACCTTGCTGACAGTTTCCAATTAGGGATAAATTTATTCTCTAATAATTGTTTTCTTTATCCTCATTTTGGAATACGCTTTTTCTAAATGTTGTTCTTGCTGCATCGACGGCGTTCATAACACATGTAACGAAAAACGCTTTTCTCTTGAAACTATTTCGTTTCGTTGTTCGTGGTACTCGTCCGGAGAAGGCATACTAGCGCCACCATCAAATTAGTGGTACATATATGAAACAAGCACTATCTGTAAAGTTGTCCCCGGGCTGTTTAACTGTTAGAGTGTAAAGAACTCACCGTATTGAAGCATACTTCATCAAATCCAACCTGTCAGATTCGAAATATTTTTAGAGTTTCGTATCTGTCAGTAGGCACTCACCAATTATTTATTAAACTCGATCAAACACGTTTATCGCATGTTAACTTACCTAACAATATAAATAAAATTTCTTGATAAATACATCTTTCTGTCACTAAATCGAAACAGCAATATATTAATGTATCGGATGTTGTAAAATATACACAAAAAACATCAGCTGTGACCGAACCGGATCACAACGGATAAGTCGATGCCACGACAAAAACGCACAAAAAAAGAAGTTTGGAATACCTCGAGCACGACCTTGACTCGCTTGCATGCACATTCTCTTTCCAGCTTCTCTTCTCCGCGAAGAGACGTAGGTATGTATACATAGCTCCACCGACCGCCTCCCCACCGTCAATATCACACGCTCATGCGTCCGGTCCACAGCTCGTTTACGATCATTAGATTACACATTGGCTTCAAGCCACGAACCACTGAACTCGGCTCCGCCGGCCCGGATGGTGAACTTGAAAACTTGATTGCCATGTAAATTATTAGCTGTAGGTGTATACGCATATAACAACAATGGAATAGATGCTGAAATGGTGACCCTTCGGTAGCACTGGCAGCGGAATGGATGAAGCAATGGAACCGACGGTTTTGTCTTCGAGAGATATTTATTGATCAGATGAAGTACTGGAATCGTGTTTCAGTTTCATGTGACAAGTATGTTTATTTATATCCCCAAACAACGAACAGTAAAATTGTAGGCTGTTTATTTATTTATGTTTATTCTAGTTTATTCCAACTGTTCATTCAGTTTGTTAAAACATAAGTTTCCAGCTTAATTTGTTCAATGCCTATTTTTTTCAATGTCCTACTTTTCCTATATTGAGGCATTGTCAATGAGTTTCTGTTTATAAATATTTAGAAATACGTCCAGTTTCCACTCAATTAATAATTTTAAACCATCCAAAAATAGGTTTTAGATTGACAAAATAGCGCTTTACGTTTGATTTTACATGATTTCACATAAATGTTGTTGGTTATGATGAATGAACTTTTAATTCCTGAAGAAAATATTTTTGATAAATAATTTCATCTCGATCACGAACTGGGATGATCTTAAACTACGCATCGAACTGGGTAAACTGGAAATTTATGTAAATATGTCTAAATTAAGAATTCCACTTCATGTTTGCTCGTGGGAAAACAATCATTCGCAACTTTATTTCATCTCGAACCTTCTTCAATGAAATACCGTGTTTATTGATCTGTTTCAAATTTAGAAGCTTAAGAGGGAGAATATCAATGAGGCGGAATTTAAATTTAGATGGGATTAAAAATAACTTTTTAATGTTAGATACACTAAAATGGAAAAATGTGTTTCAGTTTGTCTAACAGCGAGAAACTTTCACTAAGGAATTAAATAGGCAAATAAAAATATAGGGGGAACTGGGTCAATTCAGACCTAGTAAGGATTTATGAGCTATATAACTGAAACATGTTGTGATTCACAAATAAATAATCAATAATTTTTTTTTCTTAGGCGACTTTTCCCGACTTTTTCCGTATTGTGTATAAACGGTTTTTTGCAAAAATACATGAAAGGTTCGAATTACCCCAACCCTGTTCTAATTCGGACCACCCATTTCTTTTCGATATCTTGCCTATTTTAGTAATAATGGTTCATAGTCTCGCCCAAAACAGGATATAAATAAAAGATTTTATCCGGCAGATCCAAAATCACAATAATGCACTTGATTTAATTAATTGTTGTTGCCAACAAATATCTTGTTTTTAGGCTAATACATTAAAAAAAGCGCTCCGAAAACTGAGAACCGCAATATTTTTTGAGACAGAACAGAGCTACATGACAACCATGCAAATGATATATACGTTTTTCATAATATTACCATAGCTAAGAAACAGCTGGGGGTCCTAATTGGCCAGCGGTCCGAATTGCCCCACTTCCCCCTACGATTCTTACCCTGCAGTCAGTTTGTATCATTCAAGGGTTTTAAACTGGGAATTGTTTCAGATTTCATGGCTTGAATCGTGAACTTGTTTGGGATATGATTCTGATGCTTCAAAAGCAAAAAAAAATAATGATTTCATAAATTATTAACCAGATACAAATTATTTTGATAGCAAGCTCAACTTGGGGGACAAACCATGCTTCCTAAAACTCATTTGATTCTATTGCAGTGTAAAAGTGTCTTCAGACGTAAAATTCGGATCGGGGTTGAGTTAGTTAAGGAGGTCCTCTACAAATAATGTATTTTTGAACACTTTTGAAATATTGTACACAAAAATTGTACTTATTTACTAAGTTTCAATTATTCTATCGCTCTTATAACCACATAGGGTTCATCAATAAATGGCGTAGCATTATATGGGGGAGGGAGGAGTTTTGTATTTTGTGATATGTGTGACGACAGGGGGGTAGGGGTCATGTCATGCTACGTAGCTTTTTTAAAGGGAAAAATCAAAATAAAAAAGTTTTATAGTGACAAGGGGGGAGGGTTACCGTCAAGCTACGTAATTACCAGGGGGTATTTAGAGATTTGTGATGAAATGCTATGATGGGGGACCCTGTATCTCCGGAACTGAAAGTCAGATTATGATGAAATTTAATATCAACCAATTGAAGCATTGCATCAATCATTTCAAATTTGAAAGATCGAGCAAATCGGTTAAGAATTTTCTGAGGAAGAGGTGTAAAATGAACTCTGAACATTGGCAAGCTCTCCGGGGCATCTAGACCGTCCTAGGTGGCCAATGTGATCAAAACGGTTACGGGCCTGCAAATCTAAGTAATTTAACACTAATTTCAATAAGTTTTGCTTCATCCAGATATCATGGGGATTTACTATATGACCACACTTCCCAACCAGTAACTCCGGAACCGAAATTCGGAGCAGAATCAAACTCAATGGCAACCTGTGCCTTTTCTTAGACTTAGTATGAGAAAATCGGATGGGTAATCTTGAGTAACCGATGTGCGATTGTTGGTCACATACACACATACATACATACACATACGGATACGCACATTTGCTGTACTCAACGAAGTGAGTCGAATGGTATTAAAGTTGCAACCCTCCGGGCCTCTGTTTCATAATCGGTTTTCAGAGTGATTGCATAACATTCTATAGGAGAAAGGCACAGTGGCGTAACCCGAAATTTGGTTTGGGCGAGGGGGGGGGTGGTTGATGAAAATCGTTGTTTTTTTCGAAAACGCTAAAATTTAATAATAAATTAGTGAATGTTCAGAAACAAAATTAATCTAACAGATGTCTTTTATAATTTTTTTGTTATATGTTAATAAAATCAAAGAATGCAAATACAAAGTGCAATTTTAAATGTTCAAAAACTTCTAACGGTCGAAATCACATAATTTCGAAATCATCAATTTTGAAGTTTTAACAACTTCGAAGAAGCTTTCCAAAATTCATATTTTGATATAATAATTTTTGTGATGAAAACTCCTAGAAGTGATTATGGAGAAGTAACTCTTCAAAAATAGTAAGAGATTTGGTGTCTTCAGCAAAGTTGTTGATAATATCATTTTATAAAACTTTGTAGAATTTATGAAGGCTACATAAATGTATTTTCTTTTCAATAAAACTTTAGAGACTATCTTGAATAGAATGTGAATTCTATTGCTTATACACTGCAGAAAAGATTTATCAAATACAGTAAGATCAGACTAACTCCTTTTTAAAGTTTTGTTTCACATATGGTCGGTGTTAAATCAGACCGGGCTGAATCGCAGAACCTTAAAAAATGAGATAATCATAGCACTGGATAAAGAATTTCTTCAGCTACATTTGACTTTTAGCTGGTTTGGAATATGTTACAATGAGCAAGAATTATAGCAAAAAGAATTTCATATTATAATGTAAGGGATGATGCGATTCAAACTTTAAACTCGTTTTTCTAGAAATCAATACAATGTCACTTAATCCAGCCTGACTTAATACAGACCATAGTCTAATATATTTTGAACGCACGGAGTATTTATGTTTTCTTCAAAATTAGTTATGGAATGTCTTCAACCAAGTTTTTCATTTCATTTTGATTATATGGGCGTTAACCTTGGGTCTTTCGACTCTTGTTGATTTACCTACTACGCTTTGCCCGCCATGTTCAATAGGGTGTCCCAAAATGACATCATGTTAAAAAAGTCATCGGGCTCACTTCTTAAATGGGTTACGGTATCAGGGCCAATTTCTTCTTCGGAGTGATTTTGTTAAAACGCTCCCTACTACTGGCGAATTTTGTTTTTTTTGTAAAATGGGCCGATTTTGGGTAAAATTTCAAATTCATGCTTGGTGAAGTGCTCCTGAACTGTCTTAGATTTTTTTCAGTATTTTTTTATTTTTCTGGAGATCCAAATGGAGAAGTTTGGTTAGTTAGTTTGTACAAATTGTGGATTATAAGAGCGGCAGAGCCTTTAAAACTTGGTAAAAAGCTTAATTTTTGGTGTTTTTCATAAGTTTTTCTTCAAAACTAGGTATCTACAAAATTTTAAAAGTATAGAAAATACTTCAAATAGTTGAGCCAAATATAGGGGCGTATTTTTGCTGAAGAAAGTGTACAGCTACGGCTAATGGGGTATGAGTTATTTAAGTTTTTGCTAGATATCCTTTTGATATTTTATGCTATTCATAAAAAATAACACTGTTCTACAAAATAAAACAATTTCAGTGTGCTTAGTCCGCATTTTATTTTTCGCAAAATAAGAGGAAAATTATGAAAAATAGCGTTTTCTGCTTGTCTCTACTACATCAGAATCGGTTTTTATGAGCATTTGACGGGTTGAAAATCATGAAAATTGAACAAATACGTCGAGTTAGTGGCAAGTTATGGCGTATATTCGTATGCCGAATTGATTAACTTATTCAGATTTTGTATATAAAGTCTCATTTTCATGTTAGGTACCTTAGAGTGAAAAAATGCAGAAGGGTTGGGTGAATGTTAAAAAACTGATCTTTACGTTTTAAATCACGCAATTCCCAAATAGTCAATTTTGAAGGCTTTGTATTTTCGAAAAAGTTTTACAAATGAATACAGCGCATCTTCTAGTACTAGAAGTAATTATGATGAATACACTTTTCAGAAAATAATTAAAGATTTGGCATCATTAGTAAAGTTATCATTATTTTTATAATTGATGGTACAACAATTCATCAAACTCTCATTAAACCCGATTTTCCTTCTATTTTCCAAAAAACAATATGTGGTCTAAGCATATTTGAATTGTTTTATTTTTTGGAATTATTTTTTATTTTTGATGAATTGCTAAAATGTCGAAGGTTGTATAACAAAAACTTATATAACTCATACCCCATTAGCCGTAGCTGTACATTTTCTTTAGCAAAACTACGCCCCTATATTTGGCTCAACTATTTGAAGTGTTTCCTATACTTTTAAAATTTTGTATATACCCAGTTTTGAAGAAAAACTAATGAAAAACACCAACACCAAGACAGTTCAGGAGCACTTCAACAACCATGAATTTGAAATTTTACCCAAAATCGGCCCATTTTACAAAAAAATCAAAATTCGCCAGTAGTAGGGAGCGTTTTAACAAAATCACTCCGAAGAAGAAAGTGATCCTGATACCGTAACCTTTCATTTAAGAAGTGAGCTCGATGACTTTTTTAACATGATGTCATTTTGAGACACCCTAATATTCAACAAAGTTATTGACGAATTTCGCGCCAACTCGCACAAATGTTGGCAGCACCCTCTCAGATTTCAATGAAACTTTCTGTACAAGAAGACTTTGTCACAAAAAGCCACTTTGCATACTTTGCTTTTCCAAAAATAATCTAGCCTGTCTTTTGAAAAGGGCCAAACTTTTTTACTAATTTTTTTCAAATGGCTCTACTCTAAAAATGACAAGTCCTACAAAAAATGTTGTAGGAGTGATTTTCACAAAATGAGTCAAATTTTCGAATAAAAATATTGAAAAAATTCTTCATTGACTCCTACACTGAGAAATATCGATTTTAAAAATTCAAAGTCGATTTACAAAAAAAACCTCATTTTTGATTTGGATGAAATTTTGTTCCAAGATAGGTCATTGTGTTCCCTACCTACCGTTAAAAATTCAAGTTGGGCACTTTCAAGGAAAAAAGTTATTTGAAAAAAAACTTTTCCTCGTCCAAACTGAATTTTTTTCAGTGTATTTTTATCCAAAACTAAACCAATGAAAGTCATAATCATCTCAGGATCCATTTTCCTAGCTGCTAGTTGCCTGATGCATGCAAAAAGTATCAGTAACGAATTTGGTATTCCACTAAGAGTTGGAGGAACAAATTTTTTCGTCATGACTGCCACTAACGCTTGAATACAGGGGCTCCTTCTCAAAATTTCGCAAGAAACAGAAGATAGTATTTTTGAAAATCTTCTGGTAGATTTATAAGAATGTATAACTTACATAACGAGTGTGAATTTTTTCAGCCATTTAGTTAAAAAATAGAAAAAAATTTCAACGGATTCAGTATTTTTTTTATTAAAAACATGTTTATTCATCAAAAAATACGTCAATGAATATTGTAGAAAGGACCCTGATCAGCCATACGACGCAACTTAGTCGCGATGCTCTCTCTGACATCCATCTTCCGGATACAATTCCGGATCCTGGTGGTTAACTGCTTCGTATCCTTGGCCCGCCAATTATTTTTGTACACTAGGGCACTGAGGGAGTCGAAAAAATTCTCAATGGGACGGCACTGGGGCAAGTTGGTCGGGTTCCTTTCTTTAGGCATATACGGTATCCTTTTCTGCTCAAGATACTCCAGCGTCTTCTTGGTGTAATGAGAAGACGCCTTGTCCGGCCAGAAGACGTACTTCCCATCCGCGTCTTCTTGGTGTAATGAGAAGACGCCTTGTCCGGCCAGAAGACGTACTTCCCATCCGCACGATGCACCTTTAAGAACGGCAGAATAATTTTCCCAAGACACTCCTCCTCGTACACTTGTTGATTGATAGCCAGACCGCTCGGCTAGAACCACGACTTTGATCCCTCTGTCCAAGATGGCGATATACAGCATTTTTTTCAAATTTATGCTTAAACTTATACTTTACTTCGGGGGTGGGGCCGACTTGTCGCTGGAATAGTTGTTGTCATTTCCTGGAATGTGGGTCTTCGAGAGCGGAAAATAACTTTCGTCGTCCAGCACGAACGACGTCCCGCGGTAGTTTTTCGTCATCCACCGGAACTGAGATTTCACGATCGCTATCTGCTCGTCCGTGTACTCAGGGGACCGAGTCTTCTTCCGACAGATGATGTCCTCCATGTTGAAGGTTCGGTGAATCAAGCCAGGTATGGGAGCAGTGATATTTTCGGCCGGCGTCACGCAAACTCGTTCCGTCATTGTTTTCGAACAGCTTTTTCGAGGCTTCCTTCTTCTTTTTCGTCATTATCTTCAACGGACGGCCGCTAACGGCCTTCCGCTCCACGCTCAGGGTTGCCAGGATACGGTAAACTGTATTAACGGACGCGTTTTGTCTCGAAAGTGGTCTACCGTAAACTTTTTTCCACGATGACCATGCGTTTCGTAAAACCGACGCCATCTTCGATTGAACTGACAGCACCCGAGCGAAAAGAATCATGCCACCCATTTCTAGGGAGACAAGAGAGCAATGTTTCGAAACACAACGGATATATAAAAAAATTAAATTAAAACACTCACTACAAAATTTGGCTTTTTGTGAAAAATGAGGAAGTGGTACATAAGAAATTTTTACTCACAGTAATTTACAAATACTTCAAAAATTTATAACAAACATGTATGGACATTTGAAACTAAAAAAGATGGGTGGGTAATGTCTGCGACATAACCGGAGAGATGTAGAATACATAAGGAACACGTTCTTCAAATATGTTGATATTCATTGGAATTTTCGGACAAAAGGTGATTTGGGCGAGGAATATTTCAAATTATTCTTTACAAAAATGATGGTGGTCCTGACAAGGACCGTTTTTGTTGGCGTTGTTGGCCTTGGTGGGGAGATGCGCTGGCTTCGATTTTCGTTGGATGCTTCTGACTTCTTACTATTTCCGGGCTTAGCTGTTGTCCAGGAGGTGATTCTGACATGATTGGTGTAGGTGTAGGTCGTCAACCGGTTATAATTTTTCAAGCGTTGTTTACATTTGAAATTAAACCACTGGATCAATTAAAAAAAGTATTGGTCTGTGATATGAAAAGTACGAAATATATCTTCGGGTTTCTGCATTGACGTTTTTGACAAATACAAGATCAATGCATGTGCCTGCAAGTGTAGTTGCTTGTGATGGATCAGAGATCAAACGAAGCTTGAAACATTCATTCATAAAATAAACAAATTTCAAATTCTCTTGTTTTGAAACATCTATGTTGAAGTCGCCTGAAACGACCATTGGAACATTCTGATTTCTAGACTAAATATTCTACATTAAAAGATGGGTGGGTAATGTCTGCGACATAACTGGAGTGTCGTAACTACACTTGTGACGTTAATCCAAATCTAATGATATGCAACGAAATTACGTTTGCATGTGAAATTTTCAAATGATTCGTTATAATTATGGTTAAAAATTCTAATTGGGAATTCTTTTCCATCACCAACTATTTTTCTTTTTTTCGAATCTACAGCATTCTTTGAAAATATTGTTGAAATGTTATTGATGAAAAACTGAAAATGCGTTTGGCAACACTGCTCACTAAATGGATGGTGGGAAGACGCACATTCGTTTTGATTATGCTAGTATTAGTAGCAGGAAAGAATGAAAAGGAATATAGCCCGAAAACGAGCAAGCGAGAGAGCGATAGTAATTCGTATTCGCTCTACTAAACTAAAAAAAGATGGGTGGGTAATGTCTGTGACATAACCGGAGCATCGTGACTTCACTTCGAGACGTTAATTTAAATCTAATGATTTATGCAGTTAATCAAAGGAGGCTGCCAAAAAGTTCGAATAAAAGCACGCGACTAGTGTACTTTGCACGTTCTATATTTTATCAACACTAGAGAGAATCGAAAAAATAATTCAAAGTGTAATAGCAACATGCAATTGTGGCAACACTGGCCATGGGATGGTGGGGAACACGCACATTCGTTTAATTTATGATGTATTAGCAGCAGAAAGGAATGGAAAAGCAGTGCGCGAAAACGAGCGAGGATAATTTAAATTCTCTTTCTATCCACATATCGTATTTCTAACCTACTTGCTGAAAATTGTTAAACACCTCAAATGGATATTTCAGTTTAACTCTTATTAGAACACAATTAATTGGTCCTGAAAAGAACCGTTTATTGTTTTATTGCGGGAGCATAATTCAGACGCACTCCCCGCGACACGGTGAGCCAGTTTAATATATTTGGCCTGAAAGTTATGCGTTTGGTGCAGTATTTTGCATTCTCGAACAAACCAGGCGCACTATTTTGCATTCTCGAACCAGTAGGCATCGTTGGCTTCTCGGGGCATCATTACGACTGAGGTTTGTAAGCGTAGCTCGACTTTGCAGTCCTGTACAATCTCACGAACCAGACGCTGGAACGATAGCCTACAGATTAGTTGCCCTTTAGTTGGGGCGAAATTCTTGCAGGGCGACAGTTCCGATGAGTCACCAGTAGCTGGGGCACTGTTTCCGTCCATCGCCATTGCCAACTGCTTTCCTTCGGTGGACTGGCTGCTTGCTAGTGCTTGAACGAATACGAATGATGAGAAAAACCGACTGACCAATATTCATATATAAACACACGAGAAAGCACTACTATCGCTCTCTCGCTCGTTTTCGTTCCATTCCTGCGCCTTTCCTTTCCGTTCGGCTACCAATACTAGCATAACCAAAACGAATATTCTGTCTTTCCATCGCCTTCAATGTAGTGGCCAGTGCTAGCAAACTTGCATGTTCAGTTTTTCAATAACAACATTCAAACAATATTTTCAAAGAATGTTACAGATTTGAAAAGAAGGAAGGAAAATATTTTCACAAATTTAAATTCTTTTGTGTTATTTGTTAGCGCTGATAAAGGCTATTTAGTTTGCTACTAGCAAGGAGCTGCACAAACAAATCGATTTATGCAGTTAATCAACGGAGGCTGCCAAAAAGTTCGAATAAAAGCATGCGACTAGTGTACTTTGCACGTTCTATATTTTATCAATACTAGAGAGGATCGATAAAATAATTCAAAGTGTAATAGCAACATGCAATTGTGGCAACACTGGCCATGAGATGGTGGGGGAACATGCACATTCGTTTAAGTTATGATGGTATTAGCAGCAGAAAGGAATGGAAAAGCAGTGCACGAAAACGAGCGAGAGAGGATAATTTAAATTCTCTTTCTTTCGTTCCACACATCGTATTTCTTATATAGACGCTGGAACGATAGCCTACAGATTAGTTGCCCTTTAGTTGGGGCGAAATTCTTGCAGGGCGACAGTTCCGATGAGTCACCAGTAGCTGGGGCACTTTTTCGGACCGTCGTCATTGCCAACTGCTTTACTTCGGTGGACTGGCTGCTTGCTAGTACTTGAACGAATACGAATGAGAAAAACCGACCGACAGATATTTATATAATCGCGCTAATATGCACTACTATCGCTTTCTCGCTCGTTCTCGTGCCGTGCGTGAGCCTTTCCTTTCCGTCCGGCTTCTAATGGCCTAACCAAAGGAGTATGCCGTCTTTCCCCCACTAACTGCTCTCGTCAAGCAACCAAATACGAATAATCATAAAACAAACATGTAGTGGACCTATATATAAACTTTTCATTATTTTATTGTTCGGTTGGTCCACCATTTTGACGGCTCTGTGCGGGATGGGCTGAAAATTTT
The DNA here is from genome assembly GCF_030247195.1 of Topomyia yanbarensis. Classification (NCBI taxonomy): domain Eukaryota; kingdom Metazoa; phylum Arthropoda; class Insecta; order Diptera; family Culicidae; genus Topomyia; species Topomyia yanbarensis. The sequence continues at coordinate 325,735,557 of NC_080672.1, read as the reverse complement.
CACTTTTCCGAGTCGTTTTCGAAAGATTTTTCAAAACACAATTTTTTGTTATTAGTGCATGTTATACATACTTAAAATTTTAATACAGCATAGAGGAACATATTTTCAACAAATTGGCCTAAAAATCAAATCATTCTGTTAAGTATGATAAAAGTTATTAACGTTCAAAATCTGACGCGGTGCCGCAGCCGATATTTTGAAACGGGACCCCTATATTGAAAGCTTAAATGTATTCTACATTAAAATAATTGTTTTGTATACAAACATCGAAAAGCCCTTAGTAGTGAAAAAATCAAATATGAGCCGCCACGGTAAAGATGGAAATGTCTCTCTATACCAGGACACATGCTAGTGAACTCGGGTGATTCGTAGTTATGCTGCCTAAGCTCGACCCTCATTAGCAGAAGACAAAAATTAAGCCCGTACGATATTAAGCCTGTTCTAATGACCCTGCCACTTCTAGTTTTCCGATCTGTTTACTTCACATCCTTGCTCTCACTTGAGTACTATGGTTCTAATTTTCAGACCTTTCCCTGCCCAGTAATATCTAGCTAATTGAATATCGTTAAAATGTAAAAAAGAAAATGTGACTAACATAGTCGAAATAAAAAAGGAAAAAACTACAAGGGGCAGCCCTATGGGGTTGCACGAGCTGTAGACGTAGGACTATACTACTTAATGAAAAATATTTATTTTCTTAGTACAATTATAGTAATAATAAATCAAATATATTTCTTACGCATGGTTTAATCACAACCAATCAACATCGAGTATTACACATTGAACCAAACCTTCTTGGTTATCAGGTCATTTCATTTGTAGTAGGTGATCGAATCCGAATGAACTTATTTAAGAAGATCTGAAGAAAGAAGACAGAAAACTGTAACCGAACTAATATCTGGAACTAAATCTTTATAGCATAAGATTAGCTTGTAAAAACTTTTCGATTGCGTGTGGGAAAAAACCCGGACCAGTGAAGAAAAATCGAATTTTAGACAATATAATCACATTTCATGTATAGACCAGAATGCTTGGTCTAGTTATATTTTGCCATTATTGCAACTTTCCTAAAGTACGTATACAAATATAGCGAATGCAGTGGTCTTAATCATAAATCGAAACTATAAATATACAAGAATTGAAAACAATTTTATATATGGACAAGATGCGTTTTTGCAACGGTTTTTCAAGTGGCAGTAAATTCATTCATAAGTAGGCTTTGTAGCATGTACCTATTAGTAGAATCAAAATACTATAGACTGAGTGGAAATGAATCACGTGATGGGGAAATGAATCAATGAATTGATCGAACGTAAATAATAAACTTTCGTTGTGCAATTTAGTAACAAATTAGATCTAACTACCTACACATTCGCCTCAAACGTTAAACCCAAGCGCACAGAGCAAAATGAATCAACGCTGATGATGATGGGTAGAGCGAAAGAGACAACTAATTCCACGACACTATGTTAACCGTGTTTGCAAATGGAGCTCGCATGTACAAACTATTTTGTGTACGAATAATTATACATAAAAGTGTGCTGGAAACGAGCACAACACAAAAGATAGTGTTTGAACGGCAAGCACAGTCGCATTCACTGGGTAGCGTACCTCTACAGGACCACAGGCAGTGTAACGGACTTCTAACTCAGCTACACTGGCTGTGAAAACACACAACGCAGTGACCTGCTTCATCTGCCGCTCAACAGGCAACTGAGCTGCACTGGCGAAATCCGCCCGTTTAAATAGTAGATGATGACGTCATTCATAGAAGCGTAGTGCGCTAGGTACACAAATTTGTCGTGTTGGACTAGGGAAGCGCTATCTTCTGTGTGTAGATGCGCGATATTTTGACTAGGTTGTTCATTATTTAAATTTTTAATGCCATGATATCAAAAATCTTTGGGTTTATCTATTGGAATCTATTCTTAGAAGTATTTCGGGGCGACATGCGCAAAAAAATTGAAAATTTATCTTGAGATGGCTGAATTATATGCGTTTAAAATTGGACCACTTTTCGTTACATACCATTTTTGTAGAATTTGCAACGTGCACCCCTGTATCGAAACCAAAGACGTAGTCCTACGTCAAAAAATTAAATATGAGGTTTCAAATGCTTGCTGATTTTTGCATCAATCAGTAATACTACATTCGCGTATTTTCCAAAAAAAAAGTATAATGGCAACGCTGCAGCTCATTACGAAAGATATTGCAGACGAATATTCAGCTCAACAGATTTGTAGCTTGTTTGAAATGAGCGAGTACCAATTAAAAGGATGGACATTAACCCTGTGACATATCGGGAGCGTCGTCACTACACTTAAAATCGAAGGTTCTTTTCCGACGCACCATAATCATCCTAAAGAATAATTTGAAAATTTTGAAATTTCAAAATTATTTCAAATCTAATGATTCCGTTGAATATCATTATGTTCGAAGTGGAGTCACTCCGTAGACACTCCGGTTATGTTACAGACATTACCCACCCTTTTCCTTTTCCTGTTGGAAAAGGTACAACAACCGCAGAGTTTTTGAAGACCTTTAAGGGACACTTTCCGACCTTTAAGACGAGGATTGGGAGCGAAGATGTTCCTCCTTTTTCTATTGCTTCTAGGCACAGCAGAAGATGTTCCCTAATGCATTTCATCACAGTCAGCTTCGTCAGTAGTTCAAGTTAGTACAGATGATAGTAGGTTCCGATGGGGTAGCTAACTTTAGCATTTCTGCAAAAGATCGCTTAAAACGTTCCTGAAGGATCAGTCCGAGAGTCACAGAACGAATGAAAAGTCACTTTAGAAAGCAATGTGCGCAATTGATCAAGCTTTTGGGAAAAAAATCAGTACTTAAATATCGGTTGACGTGTTCCAGATCTATAGCTTAATACTTAATAGTAGATTAAGTTACGTAAAAAAATATTACCAAATTTTGGCTTTTCTTACTCTCTCAATTTGCGTAAGCATTTCAAAGGGGTAACATTTCAATTTTAAACATTCCATCGAATGGTACATACGTCAAATAACTTGCGGCAGAGTGTGCGTGCTTATATTTCTCATGATGAGTGTCATCGAGAACATGTAAATTATTCAGAATAGACCATAAAAATCGAAAGTCACGTTTCGGCTTGATCTCAGTTCTCATCCGACAGTGTCAATCTCTTCCATTCTCCAATGACTCAGTAATCCCAAAACTTCTCATACCTATATCGCATCGGGCTACAGCGTGCGTGCAATGCAAGCTTGCCGCCATCACCATACCATGCCGCACCACACCACGTATGTATACATATTGTGTTTGAAACAGAGGCTACTCCGACAATCGCAGCGAGACAGCCATCAGACGTGACTGTGGTGAAGAACGAAAACAAAAGCCGCGGCGGCGGATTCTGTCTCGCAATCGAGCCGAAGCGCCAAATGTCAGTCAAACCGCGCGCCGAGTTGCTCAGACTAATCCCAACCATCAACCGGGACGGAGCGAAGCCTCGCACGTAGGCGGCGTTGCAAAACGAATCGAGACAAGTGCATTGTTTACCGCAAGGCAAAAGGGCATCTTGGCGACATACGACGACAGATGCTAGCTACTGCAACTAATAATACATAGTGTTTTACTAGTTTCCAGTGATTGTGTCTGTTTATAAAACCGATTATTTTCTTTGTGAAGAGCTTCCAAGTGGCTATTGTTAGTATCGGTTACTATCCGTTTGGCTTAGGACGAGTGAAACAAGGTGTAGAATTTCGTCAACTGAATTATGCATGTCTGTATCGATATTAGCACGTGTTTTGAATTGACGTATATGAAAAACGTTTGAAATCGAGGTCGTTCAGTTCTGTGTTCTCGACGTATACATACTAGTGTCAACAAAAATATATATCTTCCATCGGTGGTGTAGCGACTTGAAATCGGTTCTTATCAGTAATCTATGTACAACAGAGGAACTGTGTAATTTTGTTGTACGCTATTTTCGCCTGTGTTGCCAATATGCTTGGATGAGTGTTAATCGGGCAATTAATATAATTAGAATTAATATAATTCCAGAATTAACTGGAATGTAAACACATAAATTTGCTCCTAGAATTCGCATAAATAATACACGATCTCATTCTATACAATTCAGCGTATATTTGGACCTAAAACAAAATCTTACGTGCCTTTTGTTTGAGACGAAACTGAATCAGATTCAAACCTTAACAACAGTACAAACTGACACCGTTTGGAGCTCAAACCTGAAACCGTTTCGGGGTTAAGCAAAAACGGCAGTGAATGTTTTCAATTGTTGTACCGGTTATGACAGTTTCAATGCCGCCGGAACGGGTGGTAAAGTGTAATTTGTATCTAGCATTCAACCAAATTATAGCCATTTCTTTCATTTATACTTTATTTAATCTGCCTTTTTAGCACATCAGATCACAGCTCATCATTAATTTTGTTGCATTCTCATCTGTAAATTAGCCAATCCAAACTATCGAAATTTCTGTGCCTGAAGCAACAGCTTATGTTTGCATTAGCTTGTGACATATCCAAACCAAACCTCAAAATACTGTGTATAGAACTGCAAGCACTGTCGTACAATAAGACAAACCCCACTTGGAACACCTGGTTTGGTGTGTCGCAATGTGATAGCAAAGATAAACCAGGTGTTCAAGTTCGGCGGCCCAATTTTCATTAGATATCGCAGCTGTTTGCCTTCTCGCAGCGCAAGGTTCAAGAAGCCGAAAATCTCCTGACTGGCTGGCATGCCTGCATATTGACTGTAGCCTGCGGTTCGTGCGGACAAGTATTTTCAAAAATTGATCTCCTTCGATTAGATTCAAGACCGCAATGATACCCCCAATTCCGAATTCGTGATGCAGCGACGGTAATAGTGCGGTTTGAAGGTCAATCATAAGGCGCGTAGGTAGAGTCATAGCTGTAGAGCATAAGCGAGGGGAGAAAAAAGAGAGTATCGTTTTTGGGTGGAAAGCTTCAAAGGTGACCGTTGAACATAGCTCAGCAAGAGCAAATGTGAAGAAATATGCGCTTGTTGTGGAAACTGCAGGCTCTCACCAAAATGTGAGCACATGGTGGAACGAATTGTATGGATGGCGTGATGCGAATCAAAATTAACGAATTTTGTCATATACAAACAGCAAGGTTGAGAACCAACCAACGAAGAGTCTCTATCTGTAGTGTGCTAATTTTTGCAACTTTGTAATAATTAACATAATTTCCCATCCTGGTGTTAGTAGCTACAAATCAAACGGAAAGTGATAAGAAGTGCCAAGCAGATTGCGAACAGATGTTATTATAAAAATAAGTGTTATATTAAGCTAGAAGAATACAATAAGCCTCAATACAAGTTCCGAGTGAGTTGAGCTGATTAAAGTGCTTCCAAAATGACCCTGCCAGATACGATGAACCCCAGCCCGGAGATGGTCGACGAACTGCGTCGACAGTTCCAGCAGAAGATGGAAAAGAGTGCTGAAAAGATCCCACGTAAGTTGACAACCGATTTCTATGTATTGCTTGAAACAAATCTTTTCCCCTGTGGGGAAGGTCGAGAAAGACTTGCGAACTTGAAATGAGATGAACACACAAAAGAGAATTAATTGTTGTTATCGCGTAAGTTCAGTGACACTCAAAAAATTACATAAATCCGGACGATTTAGTCCGGTGGTAATAGATAGTCAAGTAAATTAACAGAGTTTCATCAGTGGAACATTTTCTTAGGTCAGAAAACCATTACACAGTGGGACGACTTAGAACAAAAGGTGGACTAAAGTCCAAACTTTGCCGTATCGGTTTAAATAGGACGATTTTATGTAATTTTGGTACGCTGAATTCGTTTTTGGTATTAAAACATTTCAAAAATATACGTTTACTATTCATTAGGGTGTCTCAAAAATATTTTTTTTTTCGAAGTCGTTCTTAAAATTTGTGTATATTAATTTTCGTGTACTAAATCGTTTTTAATATTAACACATGTAAAAAAAATTCATTATGCGTTAGGGTGGCTCAAAGAATTATTTTGTAGTGAAGATACAAAAAAAATTTTAAAATGTTTTTGTGCGCTAAATTTCTATTTTAATTATAAAATCAGAAATTAGCTTTACTGCTTATTAGAGTGGCTTAAAGTAAGTATTTTGTCTTTTATAATGATTTTTTTTCAATAGTAATTTTGGAATTTATTTTCCATATTGAAATGAATTAATTGACAACTCATTATGGGGCTTCAGAAATGACTATTTTGTTTTTACGAATCAGATAAGATGTGTTCAACTAATTTTGGAATATTTATTTCGTTAGTGGGTTACTTGATATGAAAGCTACATTTTCTATCATTTTCAAAACAAACATTTTGAGCATCTTAGTGGAATGTTTAATTACATTCACTAATCAACAAGATTATTAACGATTTTTTTTCGTAGGTGTGTTTTAAGTTACTGAGATTGCTTATTTCATATCATAAATGAAAATAAATCCAAAACCATTTTTTCGTGTACATGATTCATTTAAAAATGGTCTTATTTAATTTGGATAACATCGCATACCCTTAAGCTATTTCAGTACTATGTAAATTCGGATCAAAATGCCCACCAAATGACTAAAACTCAACTGTGTTCACTTTATTTGACAGTTATTGCGCAAGTTAGCAAGAAGTAGTTCCAGAAACATTTTATACCCTATTTCAGATGGTTGAAAATATTTGCTGATTTTCAATCAGTCTTAATACCTCTACCATCTAAAAACATACTTCCCACTCAACTCCTTAGTCTTGATCACTAGTAAAACCCTTGTAGATCATGCTCTCAATGCTATTTGAAAGTTGTGCATGTATTCTTGTCATTATTCTAGCTATAAAGTGATTATCAAAATTCAATATCAATAATAACCATGCGTCTCCATACACAGTTTTTTTAAATTTTCACTGCTTATCGCAAGTTTTCGCAAAACTAGCATATACTCATTTGAAAGAGAAAATGAAAAGCTTTCGAATGAGTATAGTGTGATCGCACGCACTCACGGGCGTCGTTGTTATTATCGCATTTGAAGTTTGAATTCAATAAAAATTCATGACAAACTGTTATCTAAACACTAACAAAAGTAACTAGTGACTTATTTTTGGCGATTTTATGATGTAATTTTATCACACCGATAATTTTGGTGAAGTAATGCAATGCATAAAATCAACCATTTCTTTGAAAAACGAAAATAACCGGATGTAGTTCCTATGGTCAAATTATGTAAAAAACACTTGAATTACGCCCTTAAAAAAGCTGCCAAAAATTCATTTTACGTTCAACTCACTTAAAATCTCGCAAAAATGTCTCTGATGGCTCGGCTGATAGAAGAAAAATACTAGCGAGAATATCGCATAACATTCATATATGGACTTAAGTCCGGGCTCGTCCCACTGTGCATTAGCTTTAGTGGCCACTAATTATACAAGTCGTTCGGTGAAAAAATAATAAAACAAGCAATATATACGCGAACGGAGGTCTTAGTGGAATGTACGTAATATTTCAAAGGTTTTCTTCCATTTAATTCCACTATGTTTTGCCTTTCTCATATAAAGAAAAGCTATGCAATCACTGTAAAAATCGACTTTTTAACCGAGGCCCGGAGCACTCTGCTCTGAAAGTAGCTCTTCAGGATCTGGCATAGATAGTCGGGAACCCTCATTCTATGCAGCCCTGCAGCAATGGCTTCCCAGCTGGCACTGTTGAACGCGTTCTTCACATATATCGTGACCACAGCGCAGTATCGATCTCCTCTTCGCTTCTGTTTAGATGACTTCTCAGCACTCTCGAGCACTATCCGAATTGCATCCACTGTCGATGCTCCTTTGCGGAAACCGAACGGCATCTTGGACAGTCCGCGCTCACCTTCCGTGAATTTCGTCAACCTGTTAAGAATTATCCTTTCCAGGAGTTTTCCGAGTGTATCCAGCAGGCATATGGGCCTGTACGAGGTCGGATCGCCAGGTGGCTTCCCTAGCTTCGGCAGCAACACCAGCTTCTGGACCTTCCACATTTCGGGGAAGTTGCCTTCATTTAGGCACTTCTGCATCACTATCCTGAACACGTCCGGATATGCCAGGATCGCAGCTTTCAGTACCACGTTTGGTATTCCATCCGGACCAGGGGCTTTCTTTGATTTTAGGCGCTTCGATGCTTCTGCTAGCTCGTCGTTAGTCACTTACCGATCCGTGTTCGTTCCTTCTTCTTCGCCGTACGGTGTCGGTGGCCATATAGTTGGATCGTGCTTCGGAAAAAGACCCTCGACGATTATCTTCAGCTTGCTCGGACACATTTCGGCTGGCGTCATCGGACCCTTCATTTTCGCCATCACGACTCGGTATGCGTCACCCCAGGGATTAGCGTCTACTTCTCGGCATAGCTCCTTGTGGCACTCAATTATCATCTCCGGGCTTAAGGCTTGTGTGTGTGTAGGTGTGTACTCACAGTCGGCCGACTTTTCTCCTAGGGCTTTCCTTGGAGCGGGGAAGTACTCGCTCTGCGTGATTCTGGTGGGTTATTTCTTCCTGTGCGTGCGATCTCCAAAGTAAAGTTATTGTCGCGATTGATGAATCCTGCTGTACGATGAGAGAGTCGGGATATACTCGATACACGTGGTGTTTCTGCTATCTTATCATGTGTTGTGTGGTGGTTGGATGGATTACCAGGCCGTCGTTGCGTCCTGAGGGTGGTCGACACCGGCGCGAAGGCGGGTACCAGTGGTGTTATATTGGTGTATGGTTTTTATCGTTGGTCTCTCCAATGAACTGGGGCGACTACACGACACTGCGGGTGTCGGGCAATGCAGACGGCGAACCGCGGAGCGGTTGCAATGGCTGGAGTCAGTACGTGGCTGGTAGGCACGGCTGGTAATTTGCTGGTACAATAATGAGTCCTGACTCGTGGACTCGTCCTCGCTGTAGGTTACTCACTTTATCACTTGTCAACTCACTTTGAATAGAATTAGTCTGGTTGGGTTGAAGGTTGGAATGTAAATGTCTCAGTACCTCATTTTAATACTTTTAATAACTCCTTTCTCTCCATTTATCAGTAAGCTATCTCTCTCCCTTTCAATTTCCGTATTTCCTGAATTATTAAGCCCTTGCACTGAAACTTTGGTGCCAACTTCGCAGAGAAATAGTGTGTAGAGTGTTGTATATGCTTATAATTTTAGTACAAAGGAAGTAAATTTAGTACAATATATTTTAAATTGATCGTTAGTGACGTACGTTTTAATTGACATTTTATTTAATTACATTTTATACCTCTGACTACTACTATTTAGATTATTTTATTATCATTTATTTTTTAAAAACGCATACCTATGAATTTTATAACTAATATTTAAGCCTAATATTTCCAAACGATGATATTTTTGTTCCCCTGCATGGACAGTGTAGGGTATAAGATGCGGAACGGTAACACATTCAGTCTGTTTCGTTGAACGTGGTTATCGTTCATACTAGAGAGCAAGTAAACCGCGAATCGATCAAAAGAATCGACTCTTGAAAAATAAGGAGTGAGCCACGATTCTTTTTTAAAGAGTTGCGATTCTTAATACAAATCTGCTATTGAGCGATTTAGGGGAATGTATAATTACAACATTTAGAACGGAATAATGTTTGTAAAAATTGCCTATTTCTGCGTGCATTTCAACACCTCGTTCATTCATTGACTTCCAAGCTTACTGAAGTTTCACACAGAATCGAAAGCCTTCAGAGGAAATATTAATAAATTCATAAACAAAAGCATTTATTTCTAATTTCTTATATGTGAATGCAGAATGTGACATCTTTTAAATTTTAGAGCATAACTGAACTGCGTAATCCTTGTCTGATGCTTTTTTGCTCAGTAATCCCACTCAGGGCCAGCACAGAAAACAAAATTCAGTTTGAAACTGAAGTTGAATTTGAACCAAAAATAACTGAATGAACGCACTGCACCGAACTAATGAAACACGATGATCCTAAAAAGCATGCTAGCAAATGGTGTGTGTTAGCTGTAGACATGAATCGCATAAAAATTAAAAAAGCGCAATGAACACACGCACACTTATTTGTATCTATGGAATGAAAATATCTACTCCAGTTCAAAATCAAACAGATATTCCTTTAATCTTCCCAAATGAATCACTGAATCGATCAAGAGTCGTTCACTAAACGGAATCGTTTTGCCCATCTCTAGTTTATACGATCATCGCTTGTGAACTATTGAAGATCACTGTCGATTAATTCGATATGCTTCATCGATTTGCTGACTACGAAGTCTTCCTCCCTATTGATTGTATCTTGTTGGAAGGTGACAAGGTTTGTTAGTCATAAGTGCACAGGGAGGTCTGTGCAAAAGTGCTGCTATATTCTAAGGACCAGAAGGAAGGAATAAAGTGTTTTAGACACATTATTACTACCCGTACACCGTTGAAATTTCTCCAAGAGTCATATTTAATGGAAACTACTTCATCGTATTGCGACATGAATTGTTGAATTGCATTTTCAGGTGTATTAGGAGACAAATCATGTAGTCTTATAAAGACTGCACCATCCTTTATATACACGAGAAGCTTAACGTTACCTTTTTCTACAAAGTATTTCATGTTATTCCAGTATTACATTCAGTATATGATGCAACCAAATAAGGTTAACTGAATAATTGGAAACATACTTTTTCCTTTTTGCCTTTCTCATATAGAAAGGTTATGCAATCACTCTGAAAAACGGCAACCTAATCCCGGCCCGGAGGGCCGAGTGTCATATCCCATTCTACTCAGTTCGTCGAGATAGGAAAAAGTCTGTATGTGTGTGTGTATGTGTGTGTGTATGTATGTGCGTATGTGTCAAATAATGTCACTCATTTTTCTCAGAGATGGCTGGACCGATTTTCCCAAACTTAGTCTCAAATGAAAGGTGCAACCTTCCCATCGGCTGCTATTGAATTTTGGATTGATCGGAATTCTGGTTCCGTAATTACGGGTTTCAGAGTGCGGCCACACAGAAATTTCTTATATAAACTATAGGAAAAATTAAAAATAGAATTTTACTTTAGAGGGCTAAATGTCTTCAAGGTGCATGAAACGTCGAGCTTTGATGCAAACTCGAAAAAAAAATTGACGACTATTCACTTTTTTGGATTTTGGCACATTTTTGCCTTTCTCATATAGAAAGGTTATGCAATCACTCTGAAAAACGTCAACCTAATCCCGGCCAATTTTTTTTTTGACTCGCATAAGGTTTTTGGATTTTAACAGGGGCGTAGTTAATAGTTTAAGGAGAGGGGTTACATCCCCCCTCTACCGTTCACTCCCCTCCCTTAAAAATCTCCTTAAATCTCCCCTCATACCCCTCCCCTTCAACCCCATCATCTTTAAACCACCACTATATCACAAAGCAAACCAATTTAAGCTGGGGAGTCGTTCGTTCATGGAACTTTCGCCCACCTCACATACCCACCCCCGCATGACAGAATGAGTTAGCAAACAGATAACATTGATCTAATACTGATTAGGCTAGTGAAGTACGATATTTTTTTGTTTCAAGTGTTTCACCGTCGACACGCAGCGCATCAAGTTCGTGGCTGGCAAGCCATTGTGTATAAGTGCAAAGTGTACTAAGAATGTAATGGACATTTCCACAATTATGTTGAACATAAAAAGCCTCCGTGCCATAGTTTAGAGAAATGAGAAAGGCACAATTGCACCGCTAGGTGGATTAAAACAGGTTTTTAACAAGTGCTCCAGGAGAACCACGGACGGGCGAGTTCTAAAGGTTTAGAGAGTCAGTGACCGCTGTGAAAAACGCCTCAAGGTGATCTCATTGTTACTCAAACGATAACAAGAATGGTACTTAGTATACTTCTATAGCCCAGCGTGCACGAAGCTAACGCGATGGGCGATTTTTTATTGTTCAACATCCAGTTCAACATGTTAACCAGGAAATCTTCAAATTTACACGACTAAGCACGTGCTTTTATCGTGACAATATATTCCGTGATTAACTTCGACAATACTTGTACTCGCTACTGGTGAAACTTGTACCGATCCGCGACCACGTATACGCAAAAGGATTGCTTTACCATTTCTTCACAATCACTTGTCTGTTTTTTTTTTCACAGGGATCACCAAACACTTCAAAATTATATACGAATGTGATGCTGTGTGGCCATATTCATCAACCCGTACTCTGGAACCGGAAGTCCGATTGACAAAAAAAATCAATAGCGGCTTATGGGAGCGTTCATTTTAAAACTAAGTTTGAGCAATTTGGTTTAGCTATCTCTGGAAACAGTGAAAGTTTAGAAAATACATACAATCACATACAGACATTTGCTGATCTCGACGAGCTGAGCCGAATGGTATATGAGACTCGGCCCTCCGGGCCTCAGTTAAAAAGCCGACTTTCAGAGTTATTGCATATCCTTTCTATTGAGAAAGACAAAAATTAAACCAGGTAATGAAATTTTCAATAAATGTGTTATAGTTTATTTTCTGTGGTAATACATTACCAGTCAAAAGTTTAAGTTCACCCTAGTCGTAGTTTTGCCGTAGTCGAAAAACTAGTATCTGATGTTTGACGGTGAAATGCAATTGCATTCCAATATTATTGAAATCATCTATCTTAAAAGGGTTAATTGTTACATTCCACTAATTCGCTCAAAATGTTTTGATTTTTGCCTTTCTCATATAGAAAGGTTATGCAATCACTCTGAAAAACGTCAACCTAATCCCGGCCCGGAGGGCCGAGTGTCATATCCCATTCGACTCAGTTCGTCGAGATCGGAAAAAGTCAGTATGTGTGTGTGTATGTATGTATGTGTGTGTATGTGTGTGTGTATGTGTGTGTGTATGTATGTGCGTATGTGTCAAATAATGTCACTCATTTTTCTCAGAGATGGCTGGACCGATTTGCCCAAACTTAGTCTCAAATGAAAGGTGCAACCTTCCCGTCGGCTGCTATTGAATTTTGGATCGATCGGAATTCTGGTTCCGGAATTACGGGTTTCAGCGTGCGGCCACACAGAAATTTCTCATATAAACTGTAGGAAAAATTAAAAATAGAATTTTTATTTTTGATGCTAAATGTGTTCAAGGTGCATGAAACGTCGAGATTTGATGCAAACTGGAAAAAAAAATTGACTACGATTCACTTTTTTGGATTTTGGCACATTTTTGCCTTTCTCATATAGAAAGGTTATGCAATCACTCTGAAAAACGTCAACCTAATCCCGGCCAAATGTTTTTTTTCGACTCGTTTAGGGTTTCTGGATTTTAACAGGAGCGTAGTTGATGGTTTACGGAGAGGGGTTACACCCCCCCCCCCTCTACTGTTCACGCCACTCCTTTAAAAATCTCCTTAAATCACCCCTCAGACCACCACCCCATCCAGCCCTCATACCCCTCCCTTTCAACCCCATCATCTTTAAACCACCACTATATCACAAAGCATACCAATTTAAGCTGGGGAGTCGTTCGTTCATGGGACTTTCGCCCTCTTCACATACCCAGCCCCGCATGACAAAATGAGTTAGCAAGCAGATAACATTGATCTAATGCTGATTAGGCTAATGGAGTATGATATTTTTTTGTTTCAAGTGTTTCACCGTCGACACGTAGCTCATCAAGTTCGTGGCTGGCATGCCATTGTGTATAAGTGCAAAGTGTACTAAGAATGTAATGGACATTTCCACGATTATGTTGAACATAAAAAGCCTCCGTGCCATAGTTTAGAGAAATGAGAAAGGCACAATTGCACCGCTAGGTGGATTAAAACAGGTTTTTTTAAATCGTTCTGTTACCATGTTTAGATCCAAAGATATCATCACCGCCTTGATTTTACTTTTTAACGACCTCAGTGTGATGTCGTGGGTTCTATTAGTATCCTCGACGAGGCCCAACACAAAATAACTCAAAGGGTGGATGTCGTGAATAGGGGGCCAAATTTCCTGCTGCCAAAACTCAAGAATATTTCCCACTAGCAATTTCTGTGTTTTCATAATATAATGCGCAGGTGCTCCGTCTTATTTGAGGATGAAACGGCCGCCAGCAACAACCTTCTGCATCCATGGTACAGTCACATCCTACAGAAAGTATACAATAGAGTGGGACATGGTTATATGAAAAAAATAAAATTTCGCTCCGAGTAACTTTTTGGGTCCCATTTAGCTCCCAGAACAACTCTGCAAATTTTTAGCTCGATCGGTGAAACTATATTTTTGCGCCCACGGTTTAAAGTTTACATGGGATTTTATATGGGAAAATTGTCTTTTGCAAATTAATTCTTCCAAGAGTCGCCCGTTATCTCCTAAAAATAAACAGATGTCTGATTATTATAGAAAATTTGTCAAGGAAACAACGTTTAAAATACTGCAAAACGATCTGATGCTAGTGGAAAAAGTTATTAAGCAAAAACCAATTGATGCCCTGAAGATTGATGAAAATTTCACTTTTCATAGCATCACTGCTTCTGACGGTTTTATTATATACAAAATTTTTAACTTTCTCTTATTATGTACAAAAGGAGCCTCAATTTATCCCTCAAAACCTTGCGAAGTGTAGATAAATGATTTAGATACGTTAACAGAGGATTAAAACAAAATTGCGTATAATTGGACAACCAACAGCAGTGGTGCTAGAAAAAATGAATATTTTATCAATCGTCAGAGCATCAATCGGTTTCTGCTTAATAACTTTTTTCTCAAGCATCAGATCGTTTCGTGGTTTTCGAGACTTTTTTTCTTTGTTAAATTTCCTATACAAACCACATAACGATTTATTTTTAGGAAGTAATGGGCGACTCCTGGAGGAATTATTTTGTAAAAGTTAACTTTCCCATACAAAATCCCATGTAAACTTTAAACAGTGGGCGCAAAAATATAGTTTCACCGATCGAGCTAAGAATTTGCACAGTTGTTCTAGGGCCCAAATGGTACCTAAAAAGTTGCTCGGAGCTGGAATCTATTTTTTGTACCACCCTAGTATACATCCTTGACCACAGAAATGCCGGGATCTCTGGAGACTGCACCTAGGAACATCATTATTTTCAGTTAATTTGTATGACAATAAGAAACTAACTACAGTCTGGCTCCCGATTTTCAGTTCCGCTCATCTCATTGACCTTGCTGTATCATTTTTTTTGTGAAGGAGTTTAACTCTAGAATTAAGGAAGAAATTAAATATTTCAGTATCCAGCATTTTGGGAAAGGTTAATAATATCATTTAACCCTTGCATGTCCAATTTTTTTCTTGCGCATGTAGGGATCCAAAACTTTTTTCCTTTAAGGGGGGGGGGGGGTTAAAGGGTTTCAGCAAGAGAAAAAAAATCACTTTTTTAGAACTTTGGGTGAAGCGAATTGATCAAAACTTTTGTTGATTATAATGTATCATTTCAATAACATTCTGTAATTTTTTCGTGCAAAAATGTCGACAAGCGACTCGGCAACGAAGATTTTTGTAGAACATCTACTGAATATTGAAAATGAATACGGCTAACGGGGACCGCGGGGCAAGTCCGACACCTTAAGCGCAATAATTTTTCTAAAATTCCACAAAGATCCTAAAATTGTATATTCTGTGCATAATTCTTGTTTAGGTGGTTTTTAACAAAATATAATTTTTTCAGCGTTTCGAAAAATTGAATTCATTAAAAATTATTGGTTGCCAAAAAAAGGAGAAAAATGACATTTTAAAAACGCTGCGGGTAAGACCGACACCCCAAAGGAGCAAGAGCGACCCTTTTGAACTTTCTTTTTGTCCATTTTTTTCCATTAAAAGTGTATTGTGTATGTGTAATAAAGTGCAATTATGTGTATATGAGTATGTGTGATGCAAACGCATGCTTTCTGTAGTTTCATCGCGTAGCAAGAGTAAGAACATTCGAATGTGTGATGTTATGAATAAATAATGTTAAACGCATGGTTTATGGTACGGGTACTAGGACTCATTCACTTAAAAGTGACGCACGCTTCGTAGTAAGCTATCCGGTTGATCTCTCTCTCTCTCTCTCTCTCTCTCTCTCTCGGGATTATTTCTTTGTCACGCAGGCCGTTTTTCGGTAAAATTATTTGCGTTTCAAGATTGTGCGTTCGTTTTACTAGTTGCGTCTAATCTACCTAATACAGTGAGAAATATGATACGCCTTTTTTGCAGTGATTTTTTTTTGAATCTGGGTAATTCATGTTATGCTACCGACAAAGTAGTCACTATATATGAATGTTATTACACTGTTAAATGGCACAATCTATTTTGTATATTAGTTACTCTGAAACCTTTATCTATTACACATACGACCACAGATCCTAGCCGATCTTCACTAATGCCACTTCCGCTCAAAACAAAACTGAAACAGGTCTTCAATCCGTCAACCTGTCGAAGTGAACGAACTGACAGCGGGTGGGGATAGAGCCGGACCCAGTCCCGAGTTTAATCAAAAACGGCAAAAGGTGGCCTGTACCCCGGTTGGCACCGCGGGCAAGTATGGGATCAGAGGCGGTGAATGGCGACATAGATTGGCCTCATGTTGCACGATGATACAGCTTTGCCAACCAATTGTTTGACCGTGTGTCAATGTCTCAAAAACTAATCAACTGATTGCGCTGAATTCTTCATGCATCAACAATATCAACCTGAACTCAAATTATACTATATATTTGATGAAAAAATGTCATAGATCTTGTAAATTTTGCCATTAATAAGCTTTTTCATACGTGTGTAACATCATAAGTGAATTCATCTATATTTATTTTTTAGCGAAAATATTATAATAACCTGAAAACATGTAATTAATCGATCGACACAAAAATCCCCGAAAATGCGTTAAAAAAGAACTGTCCCATGACACAACCCCATAGGCGCCAACCATGATCATGATGCATTGTTGAAGTTTATTTCCTGCAAAATTATTATTTATTCTTTATCTTCTCGTTATAGCCGGAGGATTCCACGAAAATGACCTCAACAAAATATTTGCCAATGATGTATGGTTGACCAAATTCTTGGAAAACAATGATCTCGACATGAAGGAATCGCTGAAGCAACTTTGGGAAACATGTATTTGGCGAAAGACGGCGAACATCAATGGTATGTTTGCAATGACATTTGATTTTATTGGTCATTCTAAATGTCGTGTTTGTCAATTTTTATTTAGACCTAATTTCACAAACGTTTAATAATGTACATATAATTCATTCTAATTTATCTTACTTCCTATTCGACGCACATATCAAAAAAATGAAATTTGCAATTACATTCCAGAGATCTGCGAGGAAAACATCCGAATGGATTACCTTCACGAAGGTATGATGTTCCCCCGGGGGAAGGACATCGATGGAAAGACATTGTTCATCTACCGGTCGCGGTTGTACACGAGAGGCTCTCGAAATCTAGACGATATGAAACGTCTATTTCTGTATTGGTTGGAACGACTGATACGCGAGGCCCGCGATGACTACATCACCTTCATGTTCGAACTTACCAATGCTGGTGTAAGCAACGTAGATATGGATTATACCAGATATATCATAACTACACTCAAAAACTACTACCCATATTCGTTGAACTATATCTTGGTATATGATTTGCCATGGATACTAAATGGTTGGTAGCAAAATTGTTTATAAGCCATTTTAGAGCTTATTGCACTTGATTGTTTTGTTTTTTTAGCAACGTTTCACATTATCAAAAAACTATTGCCTGCCAAGGCGGTTGATAGGCTTAAAAATATTAACAACAAATCCATTCGGGAATACATCGAGGAAGACAGTTTGCTTACTCCCTGGGGAGGGAGCGATGATTATGTGTTTGAATTCATCCCGGAGAAGAAACAATTCCAGCTGCCATTAATCAATAACAATTCCATCGTCCATAATAACAACGTTAAAAAGGTGAGTACTAAACTGTCTATTTAAGTTTTCGTTATTCCGAGGTTTTGAACTGATACTTTAAGTTGGCTCACACGAAAGAACTATCCCTTTAATCAAGTGAGGTGACACTCCGAAAACGGATTTGAAGTCAAATGAAACTGGAGCAATATGTTATGAATTACTAACGAAAGATTCTTCTGCAATCTACCGCAAAAATTTTGAAATGAAAAGAGCCTTGTAGTGTTATTCTTTGAGTTCGCAACGATATGGCCAGCTCTTTAATAGTTAGGGTTCGTCGCGGTTGCGGTAATTACCGCAAAATACTTCTAATTAAATCTTTACAAACGAACCATTTTAAATACCTAAAATGCATAATCCAAATTATTAGATTATTGAAAAACAATTAAAATGGAACTCCTAAATCTTATTTAAAAATGCATCGCTTCTCCTGATTCCTCTTTGTTATCGTGGAATTCAGGGCCGTCGAGAGCCGCGTCGGGCCCCAAGGCTTGTATTACTGCCGGGCCCTTTTAAATCTAAGCCCTCTAGTTCAGCATGAGTTAGTACCTCTTCAGCCATGAGAAACTCGTGAGTCCGTGGTTTCTATTATTCTCCGGTTGGCTCATATTGACACATCACCCACAAATCGGGTAAAATTGACATAGTTTTTCAATTTGCGAGTACTCGAGTGTACATAACGATTAACAACGTAATTAAAGGTGCACGGTGCGAGTTCGTGTATTCGTACCTCGTTTATGTCATCGCCTATATATACAGAGGTACTGATTTCATGTCGCCACAACCAACGATATATTTCGTTCCGCGACAAACGCTTGTACTGGATTGATGGTCTGGAACATAATCAGCACGCTATGTCTAACATGGTGAAACTGTAGGGTGTAAACATTGGTCAGCTTTAGCTCAGTTTGTACTTTTAACAATAGATCTTAAGGGGTGCGTCTGGTGTAGTGGGCAAAAAAATCGACAACTTTTTTATCGGCTTAATTGTTAGTATTCAACCTCTAGAATAGTCTCCTAGTCCTTCTTGTATTTGCTGTAATTCACGCATATTTCAATCTACCGGCAACAATTTTCGAAAAACTGGCAGCGATAAAAATACAGCGTAAACAATACACTCTAAACTACTTCTACCCAAACTTTCAAGAAAAAATACCCAATGAGTTATTTTCTACAGCGTTTTTTCCGTGACGCAAATTGATGTTGGACACCCTTTAATAGTGTTTTTCTCGAAACGTCTTTTTCGAAATGGTGAACACGATAACACAAAAACTAATCAACGAATCTACTTGATTTTTTCATGAGAATGCACAATATGTGTAGCTTTTCAGAAAACTGAATAAAAAAAATTCTTCCTATTATTTTGAAGAAAAGTGTACGAATTATGAGATTTTTCGGTTTTCATGAATCCATTTTCCGCAACTCGAGCTTTTTTCTATTTTTCTATTTTTTCATCGAGTAACTACAAGTCTAAGCTTTATAAATCTGATTGAATATCCTGTGCCAGACAATTTTATCAAGAGTTATCGTGTTCGCGATTGACGTGTATATTGTTGAGCGTCCACTCTTGGAACGCTCGTATGTGTCGCTTTGCGTGACTGAAAATATATTTTTTGTGTGCACAATGAATGAATAAATAAATCTTAACATTACACAAAAGATCCTTTGTTGCCTTGCTTTCAAAATCGTAAAAAAAACTTTTGGTTTGAGCACTTAACACCAGACGCCCACCTTAAGAAACGTCTCGGAAGGTAAACAGGAATACAGTTTGACCACAGTAGGCCACTTTCTCCTTGTAATAGTCACTCATTTTTTTTTCGAAATAGTGGGTTAGCAAACGATATTTTGCTTCTACTGTGCAGACAAAGCGACACACTGATTGATTTATTTGCTGGTAGCGGTGGAGCTGTTTTAGGCTTTTGTTGTAAGCAAGATGAGAAGGTAGCAGATGCAGCTCGAAATTCTCATTTAAAATTACTAAATCAAAAAGATTTTCAATTTACACAAGTTTATCTCATATTGAATCCAAGAAAACCGTTTCTAATCACAGATTTTATGCACGTTTAGCTAATAAACAATGTGATATGTATAACGTAGGAGTGAGTATATGTAGGACCCAATAATAATATAGATACTTAACGCAGTAATCAGACGTGAGTACAGGGGGCAACCGAGTACTGCTGCTGAACCAACGGGTGAGACGCTTAGCACAAATCGAATTGTGCTCACAAACAAACAGTGTGGTAGCTTGTGTCGCGATGTGCCACGATGTGCCATGGTGTTCAGTAAAACAAAAGCAATGGTTGCTATGATTATTCAACTACACTTTGTTGACAGTTTTTGAGTTGTCAAAAGTGTGCCTCATTGTGCCACACATTGTGGTAACGAGTGTAATGATCGTGTATTACTGTGAATCGTAATCTTATATCGTGTTATCGTAGATGATACAATCTGTATGGCACATTGTTAAGCGACTCACCCCTTGTGCTGAACTGAACTGATTTGATTTCTTTATTTCGCACATTATAATCAGGTTCTTATACTTCACACACATGTTTGGTGAGGCCCAAGATCTATCTATCTCAACACAATGCATTTTTGGGGGAAAATTCCTAGAACGTGCTATAAAAATACAAAAAAAACATATTATCCGGTTAATTAAGGTCAGTCTACCTTCTCATCATGCCCAGAGTAGCAGCTAAAAATCGTTCCGCTATAAATACACGGCAAAAACAACTACAGTCGAATTGTGTTGTTATTGATTTTTAGAAATGCCCTGTAAGACCAGCTACTTGAAAAGTGAAACAATTACTAAACGTACAGATTGGGCTCAATCCTGGAGAAGTTAACGCCCTGCAAATGCATCATATCAAATATTAAGAAGCACAATCGTTTGTTTCACGCTAAGACAAGACGTGACAATAGGGGGGGGGGGCGTTTTTGTTCCAATTTTACGCCAGTATGGTCCAGCTCCTGATTGGTTGATTCTGACTTTTTGCACCGTACGCAATGTTACTGCAGGGATAGCGAAATGATGTTTGGCAGTGTTGCTATATTGATAGGAAAAGATTGTTATTAATTTTGACAAATAAAATTATTATCGTTAAA
Organism: Topomyia yanbarensis; assembly: GCF_030247195.1. Lineage (NCBI taxonomy): Eukaryota > Metazoa > Arthropoda > Insecta > Diptera > Culicidae > Topomyia > Topomyia yanbarensis. Next base: position 325,714,591 of record NC_080672.1, on the reverse strand, counting down.
AAATAAAAATGACTAAATTGAACTGAAATTGTGCAGCAAAGTGAAAAAGGTATTAGTCATGTATTTACCGTACACGTGGTCCATTAACTTTAACAAAAATAAGACAGAAACCACACTATAATCTGAAATTATTCAGTAAATGACTTTATCAAACCTTACTAAACACCCATGACATGGAAAAACGGTGCCTTTCGTCAATATAGTGGATTCAAGATACAATATATTGCCGGAATGAAATAAGTTAACAAGACTCTAATTTCATTAATAAAAATAGTAACACTGTTCGGAAGATTTCGGCAGGGTGAAAATGTGCGATATGAAGAATGCCGAGGGAAAAATAAGAAACCGATTTTCACGTCTAGTCTTTGGTTTCACGGAACAACATGCAGCACACCAACGAAAGCTGTCACGTTAACAACATCATCCTTGTACATATAGGCAATGGCTCCACAGAGAGGCGCTTACTTGAATTATTTCCACACACCCCTGGTATCGTGATTAAGAGATTTAAATTAAGAGACGGAGGAGTGGCTTCCATAACAGCTGAATCTTCGCATTTTCCCGGGTGTTCCTGACGTTTTCTTGTGATGAAAATGCTTCCGTATAAACCAACTCCTTCATACGAAACCATTTTATTGGGATCAACCGGGAAATGGGATTTATCAGACAACACCGGTTATGCACCCATAGTAATTTCCTATGCGCGAATTCTGCAAAAAGGCACTGACCAAGGAAAACATTGTGTAATTGCAGGTAAAAAAAACCCGCTTACTATAACCGTAAACAGCACACCGCAAAATCTTATGCCAAACAAAAAACGGCTACAAACCAATATCTACGGATCTGACAGGAACAAATATTCACTCAACAACAATTGCGCCCAGTGTCTCAAAGCCAACAACCGGCACCACCAGCAAAGAATCGAACGTGAAAGAAGACGGATGCGTTTGTCCGTGCGCTCGCATTACTTTTTGACGCTCTATTGCTTTCTTCGAAAATAATTTGAATTGACTTCTCAACGTTTTGTAGTGTATTCCGTCGATTCAAGCAATAAAACTCGTTTTTTAACTTGTACACAATGTAGACAAGACATCTTCTTTAAGAACGTTTGTTTTAACAAATGTCAACTATCAACTAAAGTTTCTATTTTTACGCTTTCATCGTATAACAAATTAATAAGGTAAGCGATTACAAAGAAATTACTATCATTATTTTTTGCTCTGCTATGAATACTGGACGTGTTCGCTCATCTTCTGGGTAAAAGCGCGGGCCCCCAACTACGACCCGGGCCCCAGGGCAATTGCCCTGGCTGACCCCCCCTCTCATCGGGCCTGGTGGAATTATGCATTTTCGATCAAATTTTTTAATTTTCAAATATGAATTTTGATTAATTTGCAGCAATTAGATATAAACTGATGATGCAAAAAATAAAATCAACACAAAGAATGTAATCATCTTCATAGTTCTTAGTCGACCGTTACCGGTAGTAGACGTAGTCGAACGGCGCTACGCTTTAAGTATTTATTGGATTGATCTACGCCACGCGCGATTTTCGATAAGTCAAGTCAGCATAATGTTGTGCAGTGTTAAATCGTGTTCAATTAGTGACGACCGTTTCTTATGAAAGTGCGAGTTTTGCAACAAATTGTATCACGCGGCTTGTCTAGGAGTGCAACGGCGCCAAGAGCATTACATCATGTCAGCATAATCCTAAAACTGGAATTGACACACGCAAAGTACTTTCCCATCAGGACAGTGGCGTAGTAAGAAAATTTTTCGGGGGGGGGGGATATGAATTTTTTTATATATTTGAAAAAATGTTCAAAAATATTCTGAGCAGGAGAAAAAAATGTTCAAAAACCAACAACTCAGGGAACGGGTTTGGGTAGTCAAGGTAGGAAAGCTAGCTGTTGGTATAGAATAAATGCTCTTCCTCTACGAGGACAATCTGGGCGGCAAACTTCAGACTGTCTAATTTACTGAGCCCTTCAGTTCCCTTGTGCCATCCAGTACCACTCCCTCGTTGAGCTTCCGACTGGTTCGCGAACTACTCGGTCTAGTTTTCGACGCTAGATCTAGCCTACTCCGACGAAAAGTTCCCCGGCGAGAGAAGTTCGAGCCAACCAGCCAGGTGCCGAGGTCAGTTCGGCGATTCCGGTAGAGTAGGGCATCCGGTTTGCTGGATCCCCGGCGCGACTGGTGGTGTATCGTCGCGGTCTCGTTCCCGGCGGTGAATCTGACTGTAAGCTGACGGAGAGGTCCCAGACGAAAGAAGTTCTCCCGATACCGATTCTTATTTGGTTTCAGTACCACAACTTCTTGATCCCTTTGACTCCGTAACCGGTGCTATTTAGCACCGCAACTCCTTTAAGCCATTTAGTTCTCCTCTTGGGCCATTTAGCACTACTTCCTTGATGGTCCATTCAGTCCTCGACTTGTTCGCGAACAACTCGGTCTAGTCCCCGACGATGGACCTGACCTACTCCGACAGAGAATTCCCCGGCGAGAGAAGTTCTCCCGAGATCGAGCTAATCAGCTAGATGCCGAGGTCAGTTCGGCGATTCTGGTGAAGCAGGGTATCTGATGCACTGGTGCGCCGATGACCCGCGACTAGTGGTGTCTCGTCGCTGTCTACTCAGTCTAGTCCCCAGCGGTGAATCTAGCTTACGCTAACGGAGAGTTCCCTGGCGAAAAAAGTTTTCCCAATATCGATTCTTCTTTGGTTTTCGCTATTTTTCTATCGGAACAACCGGTGGGGTGCCGTGGTCGGTCGGGCGAATCCGCATGGAGCGTGACGTCCGATTCGCTGGCGTTTCGACGACTCATACTCGCTGCTCTGTTGCAGTCTATTCGACTAGTCCTCGGCGGTGGATCTAGCTTATACCTGCGGAGAGTTCCCTGGCGGTGATTGCTCTCCCGAAACCGTTGTTCGATGTCCATTCCGCTGTAAGACGGTGTCGATCTACATCAGCGGTTCTTAACCTTTTTCTTACCACGGACCCCTTAGATATCACACTGGGTTGCTGTGGACCCCCACAGATAAACATAAATTTTGTATGCTATCAATATGTTATTTTCAATTTGTTAGGAAACAAGATTTGAAATTCAATATGCACTCGGAAAATATATTTATCTTCGCGGACTCCCAGCAATGACTTCGCGGCCCCCTAGGGGCCCGCGGACCCCAGGTTGAGAATCACTGATCTACATCATATCTCTGTTTACTGCGTTCCACGTCCCTACGTCGCTTGTAATTCTGTAGGCTACATTATCCGGGTTGATGTCCGGTCCTCCCGTTTTAAGTAGCTCCCTGCACGTCCCTTCAAACCTCGGACATTCAAAGACTCTGCTCGGACATTCAAAGACTTCAAACCTCGGACATTCAAAGACGCTCCGATGTCTCCTCGACGTTCTCACACTCCCGGCACAGTGTTGACGTTGCGTACCCACACCGATGAAGATACTCCTTAAGCATCTGTGGCTCGGTAGGAGCTGTTTCAGGTGGAAGGTTATCTCTCCGTGCTTTCTATTGACCCACGTCGACAGGATTGGATGAGCCGGTTGGTCCACTTTCCTTTCTCCGTATTATCCCATTCCTGCTGCTACGTCACCATCGAATCGATTCTCATCATCTTCCTCACGTTTCTGACGTTTCATCGATTGTAGCACTTGACATCCTCCGTCAGGGTAATGCAGATGGGAATCATCTCGGCGTCAAGGCATACTGCCTCCGGTACGCAAACGCGACTCGTACGACCAGCAGTCGAAGAAACCTGTTCAGCTTTTCGCGGTTTCACTTGGTTTTCAGCGCCGCACCCCAAGCAGAAGCCCCATATCGCAGTATCGATGACGAAACACTAGATAAAGACCCGACATTTCGCATGTGTAATCTACGTGGTTGTTTAAGCTCAATCAGTCGTCTATTATCACTCCAAATTGCTGCAGTGCACGCTTCGATGCATTCACATGCTCTTCGATGGTGATCTGTATCCGCTGAACCGCTTTGCAGTAGCTGTCCAACAACAAATCCGTCTTGTAGTGAGCTATTTGCAGCCTGACCCGTTCATCCAGCTCTCGATCGCATCTATTGTCTCCGTCACCGACACCTCCATTTCTTCAAGTGTCTCACCGTTATTGACACATCGTCCACGAAACCAACGATTTTCACTTTCCTGGGCAGCCGCAGTGTTAAGACCCCACACTAATAGAATATATTCGTAAATCGCTAGGAATTAATTTCGTACAAACAACTTTCATAAAATATACGAATTTTTCGTACATATGATGAACCGTTCGTAGTTTTATCGAAACTCTTTTATTTTGTATTACGAGTTTTTCGTGAAAACTACGAAATGACTTTCGTTGGCTTATTATGAAACAGCTTCATTCAGCAAACCAGTCGTTCGCTGTTATATACGAATATCTTTATAATATTTACGAGCACCATTCATCAAACAGTCCACGTCAAAAGAGCAATATGGAGTCATTGTTGATAATCGTCAGATAATTGTTGTTGTCTGACTATTTAGTAGTCGTATCCGTGTCCGCCGGTTGCAGGAAGATTCCTTGAACCTCTTTCGCTTCCAGTTGATTCAGAATCTGGAGCAGTACAGAATCGATTGAGCCGTCGCGAACTGCTCGTTGATTTTGTATGAACAATTTTGAGTTTTTCTCTGCCGGAGCAATATCGGTGCTGTCAAACATCGATCCTAAAAGATCGAATGCGACCAACGAAATCGTTTGTAATATACATAAACGTTTATTTAAATAAACGAAACATTTCCTTTCTTTCACGAAAAATAATGTCGATAACTTTCGTGCAATGTAAACTAAATAAGTAAAATTTACGAAAACTTTCGTTCATCAAGCGGCCATTTCTTCGTACCACAATAAAATCGATTTGGCAACATCGATTTTTTTAAATAAAAAAACGATTTTGTCAAACATCGATCCCAAAAAAACAATAAGAGGCTAATAAATACGAAAACTTCTAAGATAAACGAAAAAATTTCGTGCGACCAACGAAATCGTTCGTAATATACACAAACGTTTATTAAAATAAAACAACATTTCATTTCATTCACGAAAAATAATGTCGTTATCAACGATAACATTCGTGCAGTGTACATACATTAAATGTGTAAAATTTACGAAAGCTTTCGTTCACCATACGGCCATTCTTATTCATAAAATGAACGAAACTTACTATTTACAGGGCACGAAAATACTTCGTTGCAGAAAACGACGCATGAATTCGTGCATTACATGATTCATTATATTCACGAATGTATATTATCAGTGCATCCCATTCCAAAGTGTTGGACAGAGAATGGAGCCCTGAGTAACGCCCGCTGCGACTCGCATCGCCTTCTGCCCTTTTGTTCGTCTGGTACAGCAGTGCTCTACTCTGGAAGTAGCTCTTCAGGATGCCACATTCTTTTATGCCACGCTGCGCATTGGTCTATTCGAGGCTGAATGGCCCGGTGACTTCCGCCATGGTTGGTATTCCATCCGGACCGGGGGTTTTCTTTGATTTTAGTCACATCGACGTGTCTTTGAGCTCGTCGTTAGTCACTTGCCACTCGACTGTGTTACCTCCTTCTTCTTCGCCGTACGGTGTCGGTGACCAGGTATTTGTATCGTGATTCGGGAAGAGACCCTCAACGATTATCTTTAGCTTACCCGGGCATGTTTCAACTGGTGTCGACGAACCCTCGTCTTCATCATGACGACTCAGTACGCGTCCCCCAGGGATTGACGTTTATTTCTCAGCACAGATACTTATGGCAATTGGCTTGCCAAGCTTGATCTCCCGTTTTAAAGAGTCCCTACCTTCTAGATGCGCTCCGATCTTGCGCTCTGAGCCCGCCTTCTGACTCTAAGACAAGCAGCGTGTAGCGTATTGAGTTACTCATTTAACCAGTAAGCTGCACGCCGTCTACTGCATGGCCCTAGTTTTCGTGACATTGTAACGTCACAAGCCGTCGCAATCCTTCTTGTTAGCCGTCAGCCATATCAACGTACTTGATTCCGTTGTTCGCCGAAGTAACTCAACAAAGAGGTTTTCGTTAAAGGCGTTCGTCTTCCACTTTAGCTTGCCGCCCGTCTTTTTTCGTGCTGCAGCAGGGTTCCATTGGCCGATGCGGTAGCGAATCGCCTGGGGGTCTCTATGGGGATACTTCTCTCACACTCTCCAGTCCATGTTCGCCGTCAGTCAAGGACTACAGAATGTGGCGAAATTTCTCTCGGTACCGATATCCGTTTCGTGAACCATTAAGCTCCTAGATCCTCGCTTCGCCGCGATCTACTCGTTATAGTCCTCGGCGGTTGAGCTAGCCTCCACAACGTGCCGAAAGGAAGGTATCGAGTCTGCAGCCAATTTTCACTACAAGGAAATATTTTCACAAGATAACTTTTGCAAATTAAACTTTGAGAATTTCATTTAAAATATTAGGCATTTTTTTGTTCAACATATTCAATTTTCTCAAATTTCTCCAAAATATTTCGGGGGGGGGGGGTTTCGTCCCCAAACCCCCCCCCCCCCCCGCTACTACGCCACTGCATCAGGAGCAGCTGTTTAAATTAATCAGGACGCAAACGGATTCCAATCTGCGAGTGGCTGCCGACATTAAAAGGTTGAACGCATTTGGTGAACTGTTCGAAAACATTGATCACCAGCTAAAAGAAACGGTCAATAAGGCCGATGAGCTCGTTGTTTTGAAAAACCATATAACCACATTATTCAACATATCTATGGGAATCCACAAGGAAGCGCATTGAGGAGTACGTGATGGAGCTCACTACTGACCTGACTCGTGAGCTAAAGAAAATATGCAGCGAAGTTCAGAATTTGAGTGTCATAACCATTGACATGGCGTCTCAATAGAACGAACATACCGGTAACCAGTCGTTTTATGCACGTGATGCTCTTTATGAAATAAAATCACAAGCCAGCGCTGTTGTCGACGATATTTTAGACGAAGTAAGGACAATAGCTGAGACAATTAGTACTCTGGAGACCAGTGTTAATAATGCTCGTTTGGCACCAGCCGTGTCTCCACCCAGTCTGATGGACGAATTGACCGTCGTTTCAAATAAAACTGCTATCTCAGTTTCGCAGCATAATCAAGTGGCAAAATATGGATGGCGCACACTTGGATCGAAAAGAGTGTGACGTTCTGACTGGTCAGAATATGACTTACGCAAACAGCGTCGTATTAAACAACAAAAAGAGAAAGATAAAGCTACAAAGAGTAAAAAATCGAAAAGAAAACAGGGTACAAGATACAGCAATATCAACAGTAATAACAATAACAACTACAACAACAAAGACAGCAAGAGCAATAAGAACAGGAACTACAATAAGTACAACAATAACAATAATCACAACTACAACCAAAATAGAAACAAAAACAATAACAACAAAAATAACAGCTGCAAGTCCAATAACACCACCAAAAGCTTCAATACAAACAGGCCCAACATAAACAACAACGACCACAACGGAGACAGAAACAGCATCATTAATAGCAGTAACAACAACAGCAACAACGACAACAACAGAAACACCAACGAGAACAGGAACAACAACTACAACAGAAACAAGAACAACCACAACGAAAACAGAAACAACATCAATAACAGCAGTTACAACAACAACAACAGAAACAATAACTACAACAGAAACAACAATGGACTCAACAACTATCACCATAACAATCAACATCATTGTTCATCTTACTCCTGTGAACCTTCGTGTTTTCGTCAATTTTAACGCACTTCTCAGGGGCAGACCAGGACAAACATATCGCAGCTGGTAACAGTACAATAGTTTTAGATAATATTGCACAGTTCCCACCAAATCGAACTGCACAGTATGAAAGTGTGATGAATCAAAAGTGTGATCAAAAGTGCAACTCCTTCGACCTGACAAATAATTGACATAGAAAAGTGTCAAAAACAAACTTCTTCTTACTTTTAGTAGCTGGAAGGTTAGCATGGCTGCCAGTATCCCGGTTTTTACAATAAATTTGATGGAAAAAGTTAATTTTTTGTCGATTTCATATCATTTCATTTGGCAACCGTGGAAAAAGCGTGATAGCGAAGTGCATCAAAAATTCAACTTTCAAAGCAATAAGCAATATTGCTACGCATAACAAATCACAACCAACTTCTTCGAAAGCTACTGAAATTTTAGTTTACTGTCAAAATTTTAATAGAATGAGGGATGCCGTAAAGATGAACGAAATTCATAAGAATATACTAGGCTCCTCATTTTCGATATTTCTAGGCACTGAAACAAGTTGGAATGAGGATATAGAAAGTGAAGAGGTTTTTAGGAGTAACTATAATGTTTTTAGAGATGATCGTGATTTACGACTAACCCAAAGAATGCCAGGCGGAGGAGCTTTTATCGCTTTTATCTTATTGTTTCAAAATTCAAAGAATTTAAACATGTATGGGTTAAAGCACATTTCGCTGACGAAATCCACATTTGTGTCTCAGTATATTTACCACCGGATCTAGCTTGCAAATCAAAATATGAGATTTTCTTTCAAGCAGCAGAATATATTTCCAATTTTCCACCAGAATTTTAAGTTCATATATATGGTGATTTTAATCAGCGCAACTTAGATTTTATTTCTGACTAAAAATGAGAGTATTCTACTTCCTGTAGTCGGTGAAAACGAAACATTACAATATATGTTTGAGAAAATTGCATTTCTAGGACTCAATCAAATAAACCATATAACACAATTGTTATTTAGATCTGCTATTAACAAACATTAATGAAGATTTCTGTGTTGATGAATCTTCTCCCTTATGGAAAAATGAAACCTTTCACACAGCAATAGAGTTCTCTGTTTTTGTGCACAAGAATCATAACTCCATTGACTGTGATTTCGAGGACGTCTTCGATTATAGAAAAGCTAATTATGAAAATATTAAATATAAATTAAATAACGCAAATTGGCAAATAATACAGAAGAAAGTTCCACTCACGAAACAACGACGAAATAATGCATCCAAAAATCCAGTTTGGTTCAACAAGGAAATTATTAATTTAAAAAATCGGAAGCAAAAAGCTCACAAAATTTGAAGAAAATACAATAATCAGCATAATTTGGAATAATACTCAACATTCGCGACCAACTAACTTTGGTTATTTCTTCGGCACTAACTGTGAATAATGCAAAAAACCAAAGATGATAAAGTACAAGATATCCCACTGTCAAATTTCACGAACAAACCTTTGACAACATCATTTTGTTGATTCCAACACCATTTTTCGAGTTTTCATTGAACCAGCAAAACGCACTTGTACAAATTTCTTTCAGCGTGCGATTGCGCGAACATGTCAGATGCTTTTGGAAATGTGGCCCCTGTCAAGGACGACGTCTCTGTACAGCCAGCATCACTGCCATGAGAATCAAAACATTAATTTTGAATCGAATGATTAAAAGCTGTAATTAGTTACTAAATGTTGTTTTTTCCGAATAATATGGTGTTAAATCATCCCACAATATGCAAAACGTCGTGTGGAATACTTGAACATCGTGTATAGTGCCGAACATAATTCTTTGTTTTGGGCCCAAGGTTGCCACTATTTTTCAAAGAAAATCTGGCAGTTCAAATAAAAATGTCTGGAAAAATCTGTCACTTGACAGCGACCTCAAAGTTATCGAAATTTGGCATACATTTTGGTCTCCATAGAACATTAATTTATTTTTGTTTTGGAAAATATGACCCAGATTCCCAAAAATTGTGTGTAACAATCTGGCATAATGGCATTCCCTCTGGGGTGTAACGTAGAATTCAGAATATCTGGAAAAATCTGGCAAAATTTCAAAAATTTGGCTAAATGTCTGGCTTGAACAAATGTTCAGTTAGGAAAAATCTAGAAAATTCCAGATAAATCTGGAACATTGGCAACGCTGATAACGCCCCATAAATGCGAGATGCATTATAGTGTAGGTGTTCACATTCGTCAAGTTTGAGTGTGTTGGTTTGTTGCTAGTGAAATTAATAATGGCGGCCCAGGACCGCGAAGCACATAATCAACAAACCGACCAATCGAAACGAAGCTTGCAAGCACGTGATAAAAATAAGTATGGCGTCCGGGATCGCAAAAGAGCAAATGTTTACATCACTAACCATACAGAATGAAGTATGAGACCACGTGCTTCTGTTTTCTTCTTCATTCTTCTTGTTTGCCCGAAAAAAGTGACAGCTAATGCACACATAGAAAAAAAAATGTGTACACCTGTATACACCTCCCCATAAATGAAGGTCGCTGTCAAAGTCCATAGACTTTTCTACGGCTCATGTACGTACACGCCACATGACACAAATACTACATCACAAGAGACGGCAAAAGTAAATGGGATTGTTTTCAACCAGGAAACTTCATTAGTGTTCGTGAGACCGGTCGCAAAGAACTCAATATGATGGTATAGGGTTGCCAGGAGGCTGGTTCTTTTCGCATCGGAATGAAAGTGAGAAGAATGGCAAATGGAATGAAACGATGAATTAAGATTTCTTACAGCTCATTTACAACCACAGATGCAAAGTCAAACCAAAGGAGTTTGGTTTGTTTGCCTCACGAAATACCTAACCTCAACCGGTTTTTGCAGTGCAATTTTTTTTGTTCATCATTTAAAAAATAATAATGCACATCTCGGAAGATTGACTCAGCTATGAATTTCCCCAATCTAGGGTTGCCACCGTCCGGGTTTGGTGGGAAGAAGAATAATTCATTTTTTTAATTAATTGATTCTTTACAAAATATTTATATAGTCTAAGTTAACTATTATTCTGTTTCAGATTTATTTTGCCCGACTAACACTTCGTTTCAAGGTGACGAAGATGAGTTCACCAAATATAGCTGATTTCTTTCACAAAGCAATAAATATGAAAAACAAATCAAATTTACTACAAATTAAGAAAAGTAATTTTTCGCTATATGTTACAAGTGAAATGTAGCATCCCACTAAGTCGCTCAAAATTATGTAAAAAAGTCCTTTTGCTGCAATTTTACCAAATCACTTCACTGTTAGTGGTGCTTATCACCAACTGCACCAAGGTATGGCAGATTTGTTCTAATCCAACTGACTAGATCAACATAAAACGAGTTTTTCCTGTGTTGTTCCTACTCCTGAAGCGACCCTTAACTGTTGGCTAGGGAGATGAGTTTTGCCCTAGGGGCAGATCACTTGTGATGCATTTTTAAAAATCAGCGAAATTAAATGCATTTATTTCCATCAAAATAGAAATTCATAATGTGTTTTGCGTTGCGTGCAACGTTTTTGCGTTGCGTGCAATGTTGTTTGCGTTGCGTGCAAGACGTCAAAACCCTACAGAAAAATTAGCCCTACATTTAACAAAACGTGGAACAAAGTTGATCAGCGTAGGACGTTTGTCAAACAAGCTGATGCAAAAATGGAAATTAAATGCATTTTTTCAATTTGATGCAAATTTGTTATACATTCTTAGAGTGATCTGCCCCTAGGTTTTGCCCCTTTGTTGCGACCACTGGTGATAATTAACCGACACCACATAGTGCTTCCCATGTTATGCCGCAGCCTCCTTTGCTCTTCTTTTCCTGTTAGTTATGGAGGAGAGCAATGCTCGTACGACTCATCCTCCACAGCGAGAGTAGCTGGTGCTTTTGTATTCTTGACACTTAGTCGGGGAAGTGAAATACTACACCAGATTAAACCGACTAACCCATTCTCAAATGAAAAAATCTGTATTCGCAGCCGCAGGATAAAACAAACAGACAATAATTTCAGTATACTTTTTTCCAGTTGCTAGCCGTCATTCTTTACTGCTTAACTAATGCGCTTCAGAAGGATGTGCTCCTTTCTCTTTGATGATTCTCTCCGCTCTCATGTCGGTACGAACAGAACGACATTCCCAAATGCGCCGCGTGCATTGAAGCATTGAAGAAAAGAACAGGAAAAATGACAGCTCTCGTATATGCGCACGCCTTGCGATACTCTGTAGTAGTGTGAGTGTGTGAACTTTGACAGATTAGTTCTATGTGAACTCGTTCGATGGCGTTACTGAACTGAAGACTGAATTTTGTCAAAGTGGTTATATTTGTCAATCGAGTTCCAAAATACTCCACGTTGTCTGAGTTATAGGGGAGATCGAGGCTAGCTGGCGGTGTTTTCAGTTTTCAATTTTTACCGCTTTGATGCAAGTAGATCTTGCAAAATAGAACATGTGGCATGAAAGAGCAGACTGTTGGCAACATCTCTGATTTTTTGATGTTGCATTGAGTGTTTGATGCATTGTCTCCATTTTTAGAGACAAAAATATGTGTCGCGGAAGACCCGCCAACTGACCCCAGCCCCGGGGTAAGTTGGCGGTATGCGACGATGCGCCGAAAACTAAGGAATCAAATGAAGATTCAATTACTTCAAGGGTCCTTTTGGAACGTGCTAAATGTCTTTTCGAGAAAACGGTATATTAACCGACATTTGCTATTATATTTCAGTTTCAATACCCCGGCATTTTGATTTTGACGCGTACTCCCTATTCAAAAGCAAGTTTTCGAAATTCTTCATTCAATTGGCCGAAATCAATGTCTTCTACATTGTTGAGATACACAAGAAAAAGATTTTCTTACTTTGGAGTGAATTCCAGAAATAAAATTTTGATGACTTTTTTGCACTGTAAATAGCACTGCCAACTTACCCCACGTGCACCACGGCCAACTTACCCCAACCGCATATTTTATTAAAAACTATTAAAAAAATAACTTTTGTTTTAGGATAGATGTAATATCTATACGGATATTGAAAGCTCTTTTCACGCACTATCGAAGCATGTTATCATTCGGGAAATGGATTGAAAATCACCCTTAATAACGCAAAGCATTTAAAATTTAGAAAATTTACTTGGTATGCTCGAAAAAACAATATCACCCACAACTTCCACCAAACAAATCGTTTTGCAACAAAAGCACATTGGATAACGGGTTTCACATAACTTGAGGTACACAAGAAGAAGCAGCGCTATATGTTTAATAGAAACAGAGAAAAAGGGATTCCGCCAACTTACCCCAACCGCCAACTAGCCCCGGGCTCCTGTACAGACTATCGCTAAGCCTATAGTTGCCATTTTGTTTTTCAAAATGGCCTCAGACATTGATCTCTATCATGCGCTCATTAGTCCCGCTCTGAACATATGCGTACTGATTGGGTTATAGAAATTTCCGTTAGATTGGAAGCCGCCATCTTGGTATTCAAAATGGTCTCAGACATCCATATTTGGCATCTACTCGTCAAACTCGTTGCAAACATGTTCATAGTGATGGGTTTTTAGAGAATTCCACTCAACCGGAAGTCGCCATCTTGATTTTCAAAACAGCTTCAGACATCTACATCTGGCGCCTACTCGCCAAGCCCGTTCCAAAAATTTCTATATCGATTGGGTTTTATGGAATTCCACTGAACCGGAAGTCGCCATCTTGGTTTCAAAATCGCCTTAAACATCGATATCTGACGTCTACTCATCAATCCCGTTCCAAAAATACCCATATTGATGGGGTTTTAGAGAATCCCACTGAACCGGAAGTCGCCATCTTGGTTTTCAAAATGGCCTTTAACATCGATATCTGACATTCACTCATCAATCCCATTCCAAAAATACCCATATTGATGGGGTTTTAGAGAATCCCACTGAACCGGAAGTCGCCATCTTGGTTTTCAAAATGGCCTTTAACATCGATATCTGACATCCAGTCATCAATCCCATTCCAAAAATACCCATATTAGTGGGGTTTAAGAGAATTTCACTGAACCGGAAGTCACCATCTTGGTTTTCAAAATGGTCTTAAGCAGCGATATCTGACGTCCAGTCATCAATCCCATTCCAAATATACTCATATTAGTGGGGTTTTAGAGAATTACACTGAACCGGAAGTCGCCATCTTGGTTTTCAAAATGGCCTTAAAAATCGATATCTGACGTCCACTCATAAATCCATAAATATTAGGGGGTTTTAGAGAACTCTACTGAACCGGAAGTTGCCATCTTGGTTTTTAAAATGACCTTAAACATAGATATAAAACGTCCACTCATCAATCCTGTTCCAAAAATACCCATATTGATGGAGTTTAAGAGAATTCCACTGAACCGGAAGTCGCCATCTTGGTTTTCAAAATGACCTTAAACATCGATATATGACCACAGACTAACAGACATAACACTCAAAAACAAAGCTTCGCCCGCTTTAACGGTCATTTTAAATATATTTGTAGTTGGGACTGTGGCCACATTTGAAATTATGGCGTCACTGTCATATGAACAAGCATACGGGGTATAGACCACTAGTGAAAAATTGCTCCCAAACCTGAGGGGTAACCTACCAGTAAATGAGTGTTTGGGACCGTGAATAAAAGGTGGAGCTAGTGTTCTGGGAAAATTGTCGGATCGATGTTTTGTGAGGGAATTCCCTTATAGTGTTATGTCTGTTAGTCTGTGGTAATAGCAAAACATAGTAAAACACCCACATTGATGGTTTTTTTTGAAAATTTCACTGAACCGGAAGTCGCCATCTTGGTTTTCAAAAAGGCCTTAAACATCGATATCTGACGTCCACTCATCAATCCCATTCCAAAAATACCCATATTAGTGAGGTTTAAGAGAATTCCACTGAACCGGAAGTCGCCATCTTGGTTTTCAAAATCGCTTCAGATATGGACATGAAAAATTGGATCAAAAATCGTCTAAGTCGCCTTCAAGAAGACTTAGAATATTTTTGCGAAAAACCTTGCAAAAAATACTTGGTCAAAAGTCGTCTAAGTCTTTTACCTTTAAATTTTTTTTCAGAAAAACCGTGTTAATTGCGAAAACCTTGCTAAAAAAAACCGTGTTAATTGCGAAAACCGTATGAAAAAACCGTGTAAAAAACCGTGTAAAAAAACCGTGCAAAAAAACATGTAAAAAAACCGTGCAAAAAAACATGTAAAAAAACCTTAGTGTATTTTAGTCCAAAGTTTCCTAGTAAAGTTCAGCCGGAAATGAACTAGAATTCTGACTGGATCCAACTCGCATTCCGGCTCCAGTGATACAACCGATTCTAACTGGAATCGGTTGTGTCAGTGGAGCCGGAATACGACCTGGGACCAGCCAAAATTCCGTTTAATTTCCGGCTGAGATTAACTGGGTTAGAGTGATTTCCGCCTACTTCAATCTAATTTTCTCGACAAACATATGATTACGGCCTAAAAGCCAACTGTCAAAATCCACTTTTAATGGAAATTCCGGACAAACCGTTACTAGCCGAACACAGTTCACAATAGTTTGTGAAAGAGAAAACTTTTCTCTTTCGTTTACTTCCAACATCTGTGATTGGCATGTAACGGTTTGTCCGGAATTTCCATTCAAAGTGGATTTTGACAGTTGGCTTTTAGGCCGTAATCATATGTTTGTCGAGTTTTTTTCTGTTCCAGCAAATCGTCAATACGTCGTTTTGAAAACCTAGCCTAGAATTTTACTGATATCGATCATGAACCGACCAAAGGGCCGAAGACGCAATGATATCGAATGGAGCAAAATAGCTTTGAAAATTCGCTTCAGAAAATTAAATCGTATTTTAACAGTGTTTGCATACTGCGCCTTCATATGTATTGAAACACTTCAAAACAATACTAGTTTTCGGAAGCATTACTAAAATATTTTATCTAATATCGTTTTCCTTGATAAAATTGAAAAAAATATATTTCGCCGAGTGTTGTTATGAAATGTTGATTAGGCCATTTTTGAGTCGCCCTCTTATTTTGACCACTCACAATTTCGCCCTGCAGTGTCGCCAGAAAACAAAAAACAAATGTGGGTTTCGCCGTGCTCGCCGGAGGGGAAATTTGTTATTCCCCCCGGGCGTATCAAGCAGTTGGTTTTTGTTTATGGCGACTCTGTTTACGGGCTTTGTAAACAATGATGCTGTCAATTTCGCCCGTACACACTACCTTAGAAATGCAGAGGCGTAATCCGCCTGGCGGCTTGTTTACAGTTGGAAGTCGGATCCGCCGTTTTGTTTTTTATTGATTTTCATGAAGTGTGAAACATTTATAAATGAGTTTTTATATTTATTATGAAGTATTTTTACTCCTCTTTAAGATATTACTCAAATCTCCGTTTGTGTACATTTGTTATATAGGCCCATTTGTCGGTTCACGATCGATATATTTGTTTCTGCCGAAATGAAGCATATTGATTTTTCAGTGTATAAATCTAGTACAGCTTCTGAATCCCGCCTCGACTTTATTCTTTCCCGCCTGATTTGTGTTGACGGTGTTGACAGATAGCGCAAAAGTTCAAAAATACTCCATTGCTGTCCTATTGCAAACGGTCGCCATCGTATTTTTAAAAACCGAATAACTTTTGCCTCTGCTGTTATGTCAATAATACCTTTTTCCTGATTCATATTTGTCAAAATTTAAACAATAAGGTTGGTTGCTGATTAGGAAATTTGTTTTCAAATTATATGTGTTACAATTAATCGGGTAAAAGACACGATTTCGAAAGAACGATGAATTCTCGCGCATCCGATGTTTTGAAGGTACATATCGGGCAATTTTGTCAATTATCTTTACCGAAAACCACTCGATCTCTTTCAGAAGCAACGCCATTTGGCTGCGCAAACATTACAGAAGGCCGATGAAATGCGCGAGCGCAGTCCGTTGAACGGCAAATCGATCGCCAGCAGTCGAAATTTGCTTACGCCACCAACAAAGGATGATAGCTACGATGGCGATTCTCTGTTGCCACCCCGTCGTTACAAATCGATCAACATTACTGAATTGGAGGTGGAGAATACCATTCACCTGCAGGCCACACCACAGCGGATGACATTCGAACCGAAAGAAATTGCCGCTCGCTCTACAATGGATCAATGCGCACCGGATCAGGTTCGTCGAAGGTTGGAAGTTGATCAGCTTGCTCCGGACATTCAGGAACTTTTGCATCAGAGTTTTGCTGATGAAATTCGGGAACTAGGTAGCAAGTATAAAGAGAAGCTAAATTTGAATGACTCCGCTTCTGAAAACTCACGAAGCGATGACCGGCCGGATTTAAGTCTTCCACGAACTGCTGATATGAGTAGAATGTCAGTTGGAGGATCGCTTTCATCAATCCCACCCAAAGAGCAGGCTAACTTGGCAAAGCAGAATTTTTGGGATATTTCCTCCGCAGGTCTTGCGGACAGTTGGATGCAAAAGGAGCTTTCTCAACTGGACGAAATTGATTTTCGTCCAGCGGAAGAGCAAACCTCAAGACTGTTGAAGGATGAGATGGCATGGGAACAGGAAAATGCCATCATTCCGCAGGTTTATGAACAGCGGCCGAAGAGTCCTACGGAAGAAAAAGTAAAAAAGCCGAAGAATCTGAAAAATCATGTGGATTTTTCGTGCTTCTCAGGATATTTGGAGCAAGAGGATGTGGAGCCGATGCATGCTACTCATATCGAAGACAGCAGCTACTGTTCCGTCGGAGAGTATTTCAATAAAATGTCTTCAAGTTTGAAAGGTATGATTCCGGATGGAAGCCCGCCACGGAGAACTCCCTACCCTCTCGTGGACATGAGCAATCTAGGTGATTGTTTTTTTTAAATGTTTTTTTTTGTGTTTTTGTAACGAAATGCAATATTGTTATTTTGTTTAGGGTTAGCAGATGAAACTGTTTCAAAAAGCCCTCTTAAAAGCAAAATAGATCAGAAGAAAGTGTTACCAGGGTCAGATAAGGAAAATTCACTCAGTGTATCCAGTATAATGAAAGCACTGAGTAAGTATTCTAATAGCACTAACACCTACTCGTTTCCATTCCACTGAATAATATAATCAATATTTTTACAGACTCAATACCGCTGGAAGATTCGCCAACCGCATTTATTGACAAGCTAACAAATCTACGCAAG
Source organism: Topomyia yanbarensis (assembly GCF_030247195.1). Classification (NCBI taxonomy): domain Eukaryota; kingdom Metazoa; phylum Arthropoda; class Insecta; order Diptera; family Culicidae; genus Topomyia; species Topomyia yanbarensis. The sequence continues at coordinate 325,696,666 of NC_080672.1, read as the reverse complement.
GCCAAATCAAATCTCGCTGCTACCCAGTCGGAAGTAGCGGCTGCATGTACTCCCGCATCCGATCATCGACAAACGAAGCAGCTGCACAAAACTACTTCCCTCAAGACTGACCTAAATTGCGTAACGAAAAGTCCGTCCTTTGTTCGCGATCTAGATGAAGTCAAAAAGCGTGTCCCCCGAACCTCCGGGGCTCTTTCCGATACGGCAAGTTTCACTGAGTCCCTACTGGAATCATCTGCTTTTGTTCCAATGAAGCCTGTCCCCGTTTTGCAAACGCCTGCTCCTTCATCAGCGGCGAAATCGGATCGGAGTGAATATGATGCAAAATCCCAATACTCAACGGGCCGAAAGCCCTTCTTGGATACGTATCGGGTTTCGACTGCCACTAAATTGTCGGAACACCAATTAGAGCTACCACCGATTCCAATTGTGCGAGATCCTCCCAAATGTCAGCGACAAATCATCACGGACGATGCTCCGGTTAAACCGAATCGAAAGAGGAGATCTAGTTCGGCCACACGACAGGAGCTGCAGGAAAACGAGGAAAAGCGCCAGGAAGCTGTTTTGATAGCCAGCGGTCAGAAACGATCCCGTTCGCCTTGCAACCTGGCGGAGTTGAAAGCCGTCGCAAGCCATCTGGTGGAGTATCCGGATACACCAAAAGGTACAGTTCCATCGCAGCGTGGTGTGGTTGGTCCAGGACAAAAATCGTTTCTTTCACCAGAACCTAGATCTCGGGAAACTCAAATGTACGGTGGGACGTCTGCATTTACTTCGCCCAAATCTGTGGCATCCAACCAGGAGTCTGAAACGGAGGATCGTGCTGCGTTGACGGATCCTTCAAGGGCACAAGTATCTGGAAATTTTCTGTTTAGTTCCGCACGATCTGCATCGCAGTGCTCGGTTGCGGGCAGTGAATTCAGTCACAAGGATGGTATTTTACCGCTGAAGGCTACTCACACTGAAATTTCCTGGGGTAGCACGAGACTCAGACGAAATGAGAAGAAATCGATGCAGATTAAGAACATTTCGCAAAAGAAATTGGTGATCAAAGCCAGCATAACAGGTCCCGGTTTCCAACTGTGCGGAATGGAACAAAGTGGAATATTGACACTGCAAAGTCAGGAATGTCGCACTATAACGGTAGATTTCTGTCCAACCGTGATAGGGGCAGCCGTTGGACTCCTGAGTTTTCAGCCTCCACACGACTGCTATAGCCAGCGAGTTGTATCTCTTTTTGGATACGGAGGAGAAGCATCATTAAGAGTTGAAGGCATCCAAAAGGGACCGAGTGGACCATATTTGGAACTCGGTCAAGCACGTAATCTGGGATGTCCCTTGGAAAAATCTTTCTCTTTGTACAACAAGGGCAGCCTGCCGGCGTTTGCCCGGATTGGAATCGACAAAAAAGGACTGGATCAAACTTTTCTTGCATCCGCCGTTTATGTTCAACCCCAGCGGGTCATCATCCCACCGAATAGCTACGCTCACATCCACGTCATTTTCAAACCGCGTCGCCAAGAAGTTGCCAAAATCCTTCAAAAACAAGTTGACGTTCTCTCCATCACTAATCTACATATTCTTTGGGGCGATGAACCAACGCGGCACCGTATCCGCAAAATAATAACGCTCATCAAAAGAAACGATCTGCAACAGGACAAGATCGCTCCGTTGGAATCCGTGTGTGAAGTTTTCCCTAAAGAAAAAGAAATCAACGAGCTGGAATCCTTCACCGAAAACCTTTTCGAAACCATACATGAACTGTTCCTGACTCTCCGCGAGTATGAACTAGTCCTCACGGTGGATCGCGCTTTGGACGAAACGATGATCGATCTGACACTATCGGAGGACAGCAGTGACCTGTTTAAAACCATGTTTATCTCGTCGGACGTCGGATCACCTCGTTTACCCGAGGAGATCTCTCCCGGTTTTGCACCGGCACTTCAATCTGCCAAGCGAGAAAGCGGTGAATCCTGGAGTGTACGGCCAACCTTCCTTGAGTTTCGTCCCACCGAGCGGACGAAACAATTTGTGATCAAGAGCAACTTTTACTCGACGCAGTTTTTTGAACTCAATTCTAACTTCCGACCGTTGTTCCGATTTTCGCCCATGGAGGGACAGATCCGTCCCGGACAGGAGGTGGTAGTGAATGTGGATTTCCAGTCGGGGCCTCCCACCCAACAGCAGATACTTATTGTGGTAAGTTATTTTTTGTTGTGGATATACGACCTCTTCTAATGTTTAATATTTCTTCAGGTTTACATAGAGAATGAGAAGATTACCATACCTGTGTACGTTCGGAATAGAATTTGAGCCCGGTGATTGGAAAACGGCGAACATCAGAATTCATTTAGTTTTGTAAGAATCATTCATTTAGTTTTATTTATTGTATAACTGTTCCTATTTATTATGTGGACATCATTAATGCAGTGCATTTAATTTGTTTAGACTAAAATAACAATATTATGAAAAGACGTTTCAATTTGAATAAAATAGGCTGCCTAACAACATTAAAAGCTATGCCTAATTAAGAGAAACTAAATAAAAGAATGGATGAACTCTTGACAGCTAATATGCCATTATTACCAATCATTGTTTCGGTATGGAATGGACTGTAAATTGCGCACTATTCAATGGCGTCGGACTGCCGTTTTGCGGAGGCAAAAATGACACTCGGCGAAAAAATGCGCCCGCAGCAAAACATACCGGGTTTGAACACTAAAAAATATACGGCACTCGCACGAGGGGGGCAACGATGCCAAAACATCCTTCCCGCCTTGAAGTCAAGGAGTGGCATCAATAAGTCGGCAGTACACACAGTTTGTGTATTGGTCGCTGGTATACAGTTGAACCTATACGCAGGGTCACCACTCGCACCACACCCGACGCGTCTGGGTGAACCTTAACTACACAGGCCAGTTTCCACCGGCAGGGCATTTCACCAACACCAATTGATCGACGTCAACGTTTGAATGAACAGAACGCCATTTGCTACGAGATTGAAGGATTGCCAGGTACTCGGTTTTTCATAGATCCCAAAATCTTTCAGCCTGCTGCTGCACTTCTTGCCAATGATCCAGTTTGTCGGCAGATGCCTCGTACTGGACTCAGGAATAAGATTCATGGGTTGCTCTATCAAAAATGAGCAGGAGTTAAGGTTTCGGCACCGTCGGGACCGCCTCGAAGCAAGAATAACGCGTCCGTCAACGGTTGTGGAAGTCATTCTTTCGTCTGGGAACTGGTCAACGCAAAGAAGAGCGGATGAATAATATCATGCCAGTTATGGCAGTTATGAGAACAGCGAACTAGCACGACCAACTAGACCTGAAATCCAGCGAAGTGCATGAGCACAGCCTCCCCCCGAAGTAGTCATTTCAAATGGAATCCGGGGGAACAGGCAAATGTCAGACTCCTTGGTGAAGGTTTGAGGAGTAGGGTTCAGAGTTATCTTTTCTGTTTAGAGCTCCTCACTCTGGCACACAATGGACGAAAACGGTGTTATGGTCTAACTATTGAACGAGTCATGGGTCAGCGTAAGAGCTTTACCACGAAGTAAAAACACACAACTGGACCCCATTATCGACCATTGAAACAAGTCCTTGCTGTTATGACAGCTGGCTAGATTAGACCATTACGTAATTGGGCCATCGTGGAACTGCTGAGGATGTTTTCTTGCCACAGGAACAGTTCCCTTGTTAAACCATTTGTTTCGACAACTATTTTTTATCTGCTAGAAACCGTGAGCAGCCTTATAAAATTCGAGCCCTGGATTTATTTGAAATCGGTTTTCGCATAAATTAAAGACACATCCATCAAATTTCGTCAGCACCTGGTCGTATAGCTAACGGGCCCGGGTTCTGGTCAGTTCGTGTTGTTTAGGGCTACTGTTAGGTTGTTTATTTGCTCGGTGACATTTATTGCCTCCTCGAAGACGCATTATCCGCACAGTTCAGTGTTCAGTTTTTTCGTCATAATGGCATAGATTTTTAACGAATAAACCAAAAGTCAATTGTCCTAAGTGACTTCCTTGTGTGAAACCTTTTGCATTTGAACAGAGATTGATCAAGTTACTCTAACCCTTCAAAGGCTGCATTAAGATATTAGATTTTAATCAATTATGGTCAACGAGTGAGAAACGACGCTTCTCAACAGACTGACCTTTATTGAATGTGGTTGAATCAACACTTGTTCTTGGACTTGTGCTAGTTGGTCCCTGATTTCGTTTTCAGCGGTTATTTTGAAAATACTAGCTCCAATATGAATGCTGGGACGATGTTAGACAGGAACATTGCCCATAACATCAAACTGAACTTCTATTTGTATAATCAGTAAAAGAAAGTTGAATACTCATTGAGATGCTGAAATGTCTTATTGATAATAAAGGAAGTAATCTATTTGATGTTTTGCCGAGGAAAAATAAATCAACAAAAAAGCGCAACAAAATGAGAACTAACGTTGATATCTTATATGTCAATGCTGAAATTCTGCACACAGTAGCTCAGAATCAAAGAACTGCAAGGGACGAACCCCGGTTGTTATTCGCTTCTTCGTGAAAAGAACCATTGAAGTTTTGCTTGGGTTAACTGATAGTTTAACTTGTCGACACCACTGTTCGACAGCTCTTAATGCCTGTTGCATTAAGTCAAAGATTGTTCCGATGCAAAATCCAGTAATTAGTATTTGGTAATCGTCAGCAAACCCGTAGGTTGGAAATCCAAGCTCATTGAGTTTCTTCAACAAGCCGTCAGCTACTAAGTTCCATAACAAAGGTGACAGAACGCCGCCCTGAGGACAAATGCAAATACTCAACTTCCGTATCTCAGCCTGTCGCAGTGACGAGCAAAGTATGCGGTTACTAACCATTGCGTTTATCCAACCTGAGATACATGCAGGTATCCCATGACCGCGCGTCGCTTCCAGAATAGACTGGAAGGACACATTGTCAAAAGCACCCTCAATATCTAGGAATACACCCAAGCTAGATTGCTTGAGCGAGAAGGCTTTCTCAATGTTGTAAACAACATCGTGAAGCAAAGTGATCGTGGATTTCCCACACTGATATGCATGTTGCATTTTGTGCAGTGGATATTCAACTAAACTAACGTTCCTGATGTGATGATCGATTATCCGTTCCAAAGCTTTCAGAAGAAAAGAACTTAAGCTGATAGGCCTAAAACTCTTGGCTTCTTCATAGCTTGAGCGCCCCCCTTTGGGAATAAATCTAACAGTTATTTCTCGCCATGCTATCGGGATATACCCGGTAGCAAGACTGGAAAGCAAAATCTTTTTCAAGACATGTTTAAGAATATCAAATCCCTTTTGCAGTAGCACGGGAAGTATTCCATCTTTTCCGGGTGATTTGTATGGAGCAAAGCTGTCAACTGCCCACTTGACCGATTCAGTGGAGACCAATGTGCGTGCTAACGCCCACGAGTCCGAATCACTAGAATGAGATCTGTGAACATTGTTCAACTCCGGATCGATACAACCTGGAAAGTGTGTGTCGAAGAGACAATTAAGAACATCTTTTTCGTCCGTCACATAAACACCATCTCTGGTTTTTAAGGAGTTCATCTGAAAATCATTCGATTTGGAGAGAATTTTATTTAATCTGCTACCCTCCTTCAGACTAGAAACATTAGTGCATAGGCTTTGCCAGCCAGCCCGTTCTGCAGATCTAGGACATTTCTTATATGCACTACGAGCTGACCTGAAAGCCCTGGAGTCATCACGCTGACGCCGGTTCCAAGCTCTTCTCATAACTTTCTTCATTCTTTCAAGCTCAGCCCTCCACCAAGGGGTTCCCCTAGTCGATTTAACAGTACGAAGTGGACAAGCTTCTTCGTAGGATGCTAATATGAATGAGTTTGTCGTATCCACGACGTCATCTAAGTCGTCTAGTTGACTAATTGTTGGAAAATATCCATGAAATTTAGTCGCCAAGTTTTCCAAAAAGAGGTCCCAGTTTGTAGATTTAGGATTACGATATATCACCACATTGAAGGTGACATCAAAATGATCGAAAAATATATATTTATGATCGGATAGAGACGGCTCAGTTTCATTTGGAACCTGCCAATTTCCCAGTTCTATCAGAGCAAAGTGTTATGTCTAATACCTCCTCCCTCCCAGACCTCGCAAAAGTTGGTCGGTTTCCTACATTCAGAATATGGAGATTTGTACTACTTATGTACTCCATCAGTTCAAAGCCTCTCAGATTGATGTCTGAGCTGCCCCAAATGATGTGATGAGCATTTGCATCACTGCCGATAATGAGCGGAAGCCCATTTCTGCTACAATATGATACAACGCTTTTGAAATCATCAGAAGGAGATGATTCGTTATGCGGTAGGTATGCTGAACAATATATATTTTTTGTCTACGTTTCCGACAGTCAGTGTAACTGTGGCAACACAGATATCGCGAGTTGTGAGCTCCGATATGAGACACGCGTCAATAGCCTTATTTGCAAGAATGCAAGCACGAGGCATTTCACGTGGGTTAGTCATGCCTGTCTTGTTGTAAGCAATGAAGACAGTGTTAAGTAACTTTCCAAAATACAAGTTTCCTTTATGGAAATACGGTTCTTGAACCAATGCTATGGAAGCTTTACCTTCCTGCATGAGTCGAGATAAATTCATAGTTGCTGTACGTTTATGTTGGAGATTGATTTGTGCTATTCTAACCATTGTTGATTAGAGAACTGTACATTTCATCTCCAACACAAATTGCACAACAACTAGAGGACACCAAGCGAGTTGGGATGTTAACGCATTTAGCGAGCCATATCAGGTTTAAATGGGACATGATCATTTGATTCCCACGATTTGCGAAGAAAATAATGGTCCACTGTGTCAGAGATTCGCATAACACAGTAAGGGCAAAACCCAAAATGCTCCGTGCGCGACTGGCATATTTTAGACCCTCCAGTCATGAAGTCCTCGGCACGGAACTACACCTTGACTTAGGGTCTCCTACTTTCAGTCGCCTCCTACGACATGGGAGCAGGACTCCGGTGGCTCAATTCTAGGCCGGATACCACACGGCCTCTGCTTCAACCCGTAATTCCGGAACCAGAAGTCCAATCAACAAGTGAAATTCACGCACAGTTGCTTCGTGATTATGCGGCAATATTCACTGAGGAAACTAAACATACGATATTCATAATATCTTTCGTAGGGACAATATGCGACCTAAAATGTATTTCATACGACACGTATGATTTCAATAAGTTTGCTTACGGAAGGTATACGCCTTAGATATGAATTTGATACGACGCGATAATGGAACTTATAAGAAATATAGTTATATTTTGTGTGAAAAAAGGTAGTAGCTTTATCTGTATTTAGAGGTAATTTAATCTGAAATAATATTTATTTATTTATAAATTTATAACTAGGCCATACCTATATAAAATCCCTGATACAGCACATCCATTTGAAGTAAATTAACTTTGTTGTACTTACAAAGGTACGCTATTCAAGACTGGTCAATTTATAACTAAACTGATAGAATCAGACAATCAATTATTGAAATTTGAAGAAATCATAGAGCGCAACGGAGTATTTTTTTTTTTTGGTAGCTAGAAAATGGATAACCGGCGCTTACAACCAACATTTTCTGACAAAACGGCGACTCAACGAACGAGTGCAATGACCATTATTAGTATTGATCCAATTAACAGTCCACCATTCTTTGTCCATAATATCAACAAAAATTTAGTATTTTAAACCTAAGGAAAATTTCATTGTACGGCTTTAATTAGTTGTTAACTAATTATTAGTTTTTAAGTGTAGAAATAAATATGTATATATTATTTTCCACTGCTTCACTTCATTTAAGGGGTTATAGGAGTTGGAACTCAAAAAATCGAAAAAAAATTATTGAATTTTTTAAAAGTACATACTTTTGAAAATATCTGTGCAAAAATCGGTATCGGAGCACTAGATTTTAAATTACAGCCGTTTGCAGCGCGCTGGTTCTACGCATAAAGTCATTGTCATTTCTCAGCACACACCCTGGCAGACGTTCATCCGCCCATCTAGACTCTGTCAAGATGAGGACCTACAAAGCCTAACTGTTCATATGTGCTAGTCCGTATAGCACACCAGTTTCTTCCGCAAACAGGCGCCGGCTGTTAACCAGTACCACAAGTTTCAGATGCATTACATAGAGGATAGTCGGATGCAGAAAATGAAGAGATAGTTGAGAGATTTTGGTTGGCTGAAACGAGACAAAAAAGCAAAATAATTGTGATTAATATCGTAGTTATAATAAATAAGTAAATGATTTCTCATCTGTTGTTTGTTTCCTTGTTCGTAGTCGTATATATTGTAGCAAGAGAAACAAATGAAAAGACAAAAAAATAAAATAAATGCTCTCCTTCCAGACCTTGAACATAACCCTAACTTTCCCTTTGCTTATCATTTTGGTACCGTCGGAAAGCACTTGGCCTTGTACCCACTGCTCTTCCCCCATTCTCGCGGTTGTCTCCATTTATCACTGGCGTCACATGTGATATTTGGGTACGGAAAATGATTTCCTGAGCAGAAAATCAAAAGAAAGAAGATTCCCAGGTAATTAGTGCACTTTCTGCATCAGGTATCATATCGCATATGTAGATACACATATTAAGTGTATCTACTATGTGATATGATGGCCGGAGGTATAGATAAGCAACCCAAGCTCCCCAAATTAGAGCCGTTTGCAGGGCGCTGGTTCTTCTACGCATGAAGTTAACACAAAACTTTAAACGCAATAATCTCGGAATGAAGTTTTTTGAAAAGTACTGTTGCGGTGAACGTGATATCTCAAAAACTATTCATCCGATTTCCATAATTATTTTTTGATTTGTTTGTATTTATATTCTCGTGTACTTGAATGGTTCCTTTTTCATGAAAAAAAATTTGGATCCTTTGCAATTAATTTTTGTTTTAAATTTTGAGCACCGAAAAACTCAATTTTTTGATCAACGTTTTTTTATTGTAAGAAAATAAAATTATTGGGAAACCGATCCGTTCAAGTACACCACAATTCATTTTTCTTCGATAGTCTTTTTAGTTTTTGGATTTCAGTTGAGCGGTTCGCTTGAAGAGCGTTCACCACAAACTATAACCCCTTAACAGAATTTAAAAAACAACGCTCATCAAGTGAGAATTGTTTTATATACCGTCGTGCGGGGCATCTTTGCGCACTTTTTAACCACTTTTCAATTTTGACGAATTATAACTCATTTGATAATCGATGGATTTGTATCATATCACCACAGATTTATCGTCATCGTGTATGTATGATTTATGCCAAATATGATCAGAATTGGATCACACATAAAAAAGTTGTTCATATAACGTTCAAAAATATTTTTTGTGGACTAGCTGGGGGCTACTTGAATTCGATATAAAATAAAAATTAACCAGTTTTATTTACTTTCATTGAAATATCATTAAATTATACTGATATCAGAGGCTTTTTCAATAATAAAGCATCACGCATTTATCGCATTTTCTAAAATAAGGGATTCATTTTAATTTAACATTTACAACGATACTTGTCAGGAAAACTTGAGTGGGTTGAGACTGCAAATTGTTTTTCGAATAGAAAAAAGGAAAATGATGAAAAATGGCAATATCAGTTTGCGATATTCCCAAATGGGAAAATTTTGGTATCCGAAACACTAAAACCATACTTTATGTAAGGTCTTGTGTCCTTATGCACAAAAATTTGACTTTGTTCAAAATTTTCCCATTTGGGAATATTACATAGTTCCAGGCGATTGGTTTTTCAAACCAAAAGACAGTTTCGGTTTATATGCATACGTGTGACTTTTTGGATTTTAGTGCCTAACTAGTGCTTATTTGGGTACTAGTTTAGATATATCGTCTAACTAGACACCCAGTTGGTGCCAGTTACTGACGAGGAGAATCCGAAACACTAAAACAAAAAACCATACTTAATATCAGTTTATTTCTAGTATGTTAGAATAGGTTTTAACAGAATTTAAAGATTTTTTGAGTTATCAATTATAAAAATAGCCATTTGGTGAGATTGAAAATTTCTCAAAATAAAAAAAGTGAAGTAAGGGGCTATTTATGACGTATATTTGAGTGCTAAATTGACGTAATTAGTGCACAAGGCCACGTTCTCAAGTTATGCAATTTTTATGTCAAGAATTCGGAAAAAAAAGGTTCGAAACCAGTTTTTTCACGGCCAAGATCACATTATTTCGCAACAATCAACTTTGGAGGTTCAATGTCTTCAAAGAAATTATACAACATAATACAGAGAATCTCCTGAAAAAACAATTTTGGTAATTGATTCTCTTGGACAAAATTACGGAGAATAAACTCAAAACATTATTTAGAGGCTTGGTATCTTCGGTAAAGTTGTTGATAATGATATTAAAAACAACTTTTTTAAAGACACAATAATCTTCAAATGCTTATAAAAACCGATCCTTACACACTAGAAACAAACGAAAAACGCCATTTTTCATCAAACCTTCAAATGCCAATAAAAACCGATCCTGACGTAATAGAAGCAAACGGAAAACACAAAAGGCATATGCAACATGTTTAAAAGACATGGCTCTACAAATGTCAAAGGTATAATAAAAATAATAAAAGCGCGTATGTTAGTAAATATTGAAAAACTAAAGTGTGTAAGGTAGTCCCACATATCCAAAGTAGCCCCGCACGACGGTACTAATTGTAATCAATTTTATAAAAAAAAACATCATAGAGGACATAGCTATTCATATTGAGGTTCATAACAGATATAATAAATATTATATTGCACTGCTGCGTTATTCATACGATTGTAATAGAGTGAAGACCCGATTTTATCAGCACCGGATTTTATCAGCCTCCTATTTTATCTACCCAGATTTTATCAGCTTTTTGACTCGATTTTATCAGCTTCAAACGGAAATTGATAGTTTAATGGGCTCTAGCAGACGAACCAAATTGAATTCGAGTAAATCCTTTGTTGAGCATATTTTTCTTGTCTTAGAGATCGGAAATATGCGAAAAAAATTTTTTTTTTTAATTTTGCGCTGTCAGGCCCCTTAACGGAAGTTTAAGCTAAGGCTGTGAACCATTTGGTGAAATTTTTAACTTTTAGTTAAAATCTGACACTTCGAAAGTTATTTGCAAAATAACCCTACTCTGGAGCATGGTTAAAATTGACAGAGCGGTAGTTAAATTTGACAGCTCGATGGTTAAAATTTTGGCCATGATGCAGAATAAAAAGGTGGAGACATTTTCTGTGCCTAATTGAGCTTGTCAATATTTTTCAATACAAAATTAGGGGTAAACATGGAAACGATAACGTGTTGTGTTAAGATTTGTTTAGGTTATTTAATAATGTGGATGTTTACTTTTCGCGGTTATGACTGTCATACTTAATGTAATAAGAAAAAACTAATTTTAAAATATCGACAAATGTTCACACCTCTACCAACTTGTGGTCATCCCAGCTATCAATTCTATATAACTATCCATATGTCAACTTTTGAAATGGTTCGCTCTCTCGGTTAAATTTTTCCATTCAAGAGAAAATAACTTTCGAACTGTCAAATTTTAACTAAAGGTTAAAAAAATCGCCAAATGGTTCACAGCCTAAATAATCAGAAAAGGTTATGAGGCTATATCTAGGAACTAAAGATTATTTTAAGAGCTTCGGCTTCTTGAATAGAAAGAAAAATATATATCCCGATTTTATCAATGTCCTGGTTTTATCAGTCTAAAATTCACCAAGGTGCTGATAAAAACGGGTCTTCACTGTATGATATTTATGCTAAAAATCATAACATTTTCATACGATTCGTTTATGAAATACATAAGTATATATTGCAAAAATCATATCACATCGAAAATAGATGCCTTCATTAGGCAGTCGTATGAAATCCGTATTAAATTCGTTTGGTTAAATTTCATAAGCATTTATTATGATTTTCGAAAGATTTATTTCTACAGTGTTGGTATGATTCAGGTTGTCTTTCCACTGTGTAGCCTACGACGTGTTACTATGAGGATCAATGTTGTATTATGCAAGTATTTGGTTGCTTAAACATTAACGAATTTCCTGAGCTGAAAAAACATATGCATTAACGCTCAAGAGAGTTTGTTTTGATTGAAAAAAACAAAGTGCTTACACTTTACAGACACAAAGAACAAAAGAACAATACAAAAAACAGCCAGCAACAGCAAGTAACTGTGGTTCAAAATCGTATGAATAAGTTTGTATACACTTATTTCTTGTCGCGCTGTAAAGTGTACGTTTTCCTTATTTGGCGTCACCAGGAATGTAGGAAAACCTATCAATACTTTTCTTTTAATTTGTGTTGTTAGAAATCATAATTTTGGATTGTTTCAAAAACGTTCCGTGATATTATTACCAACAACGGGTTTGATGCGAATGTTCCCATTGTGATTCTTCCTGTGCCTAAACGTGACGCTGAATACGGAACTAATACGTAAAGCATAAAATCAGCTGTAGCATCGGTCGCCCGTAGTTATGCTTTTTCCCCTCTCTGACAAACCGACGGAATTACAGAGAAAGAGAGAGCGTTGAATGTAACATATATTACTGTACTTCTCGCGCTCCCTCTCAACATATTTTGCAGCTCAAAACCAAGGTGGCTGATCGCAGCACGTGGCCGACCAGACCCGGCCCCGGTTTCTTCGCCAGAGCAAACCCCACCATCATCACAACATTTCGGTTTGTTTAGTCGCTCGCGTACCGTCGTCGGTCGACATCATTTCACCCAGAGCTGAGCGCGGTTATTCGAGTTCAGTGGCCTTTGCTGACGCGTTGTTTGGTAGCCGTTTCGATATGTACTTCAGTTCGCATCGTTATGCCGGGCCAGATGGACGGCAGTAGGAAAACAAACGCATTTTCGCTGTCGAAAGTTCTCGCATCACACTAGAAGATAATCGAAAGTGTGTGTGTACAGTTGCACGTCTAATCACTAAAGTTGACCCTTGGAATGGTCTGTTGTGCCTTGTGTTGCAGTTCAGTTGTTTGGTTTAGTTTAAATCTTATACATCCCGTTAAAGTGGCTGACACGTCCGACAATTTGTCAGCTATCAAGTGTAATCGATTGGCATCTAGTCCAAAAATAAATATTGATTCACGGCGTTTCGGCTGTTGGAGCCACATTAGGCATACAAAAAAAATCCATTGATACAATCGCTCGTGAAAGTCTAAATAATTAAGATCAAACTTACTTGCTCCGAAATTTTTTGTTCAATACTGCACACTATAGAATAATCACGAAGAGCCCAGGTATTGGAATGGAAGTAGAACTGATTAGGGAGAGACAGCCTTATTCCGTAGCGGACGACAAATAGAAACAACCGAAGAAAACGAAATCGAAAATTCGAGCCTTTATCCACTCTGTCCCAGACAAACATATAAGTCAAGGGCAGTTCAGCAGCTATGAGGATAACCCAACTGGAACCAAGACGATAGGTGTGTGTTTGCCGTGAGTGTAATGTAGCAGAAGAAAGCCGGCTGAAAATTCAAGCAAACGAAAGCAGTTGTGAAACCGTGTCCGAGAAGATTCATTGTAACGGAAACTTTTTTGTTTGGTAAATATTTTGCCCTTTACACCCGCACGCGCCGAGCCTGTAATCAACAACGTTTGTCGTGAAGTGAGCAGAATTTACGGTGTATGGGAAGGATCGAGAATTTGAATTATTAGCAACATGGCAAGGGTAAATTTTACGATTTTTCAACTGATAATTTCTTGTCTATAAATTCCGGTAACAAGGAACGAATATTGATATATTTATTTAGATACCTTGGGCTTTTTTAATACTTACACTTGTTCTGTAATTTAACTATCGTTTTCCTGTCAAAAACTCAGCAGTATTCATTACACCCAGAGCTACAAATTTTCAACAGGTTTTTTTTAACTTGAAACAGGAAGAAATCTCAAATCACTACTATGCTCAATTCGCAGTTGTTAGTTTGCATTTCCATTCATTTTCAATTTCATTGACCCTGTGAATATCTCTCTATTGGGGTATTGACTAGGTTTTTCAAGCAAAACTACTCTGAACATACTTCTTACTGTTCATGTAAGCTTGAAAATGCAAAACATGTCAACATTTAACCTAAACTGGCCTCTACATAGCAGATGACAGCTTTGGTTGGTGAATGAAAAAGCATCAATTTGAAATGAAGACGTACGATTCAGTCATGAAAATCCCGCCAACTTGAAAGTGAATGATTGAGGGAGGCTTTGAATTTGAATCATGGTTGGGTTTGATTGAACTGAAAGTTGGCATTTAAAAATGAATATTTGCACCTAGGTTCATAACATACCAAATATCTTTTTAAAATTCAATACGTTTATTTCGCTCAACGATTTACTTTTTCCTCCAGTCTTTAACATGACAACGGCTTTCTCTTATATACCAAGACCTTTGAAAATTGTCTTTAAACGAGAGCGTTTCAACATTAATAACTTTCTCCCTAATTGGCTAGTTTCGCTTTTTTGGGCAACCAAAAGAAATTGTTCAACGCTCTTCATTGATATTTTCTATTACATACACTTTGTTGAAATTGATTTTCAAAGAGATTATCAAAATTCGACTGTGACGACTGATTAGGCTGTCGAATATCATCTCGTATAGAAATTCAGGCGAAATAGTTTAAGGGGTTATATTACTGTAATACTAAAAATAGGCATATTCTGACAATTTTTCTTGACGCAATAAAGAATTAAATCAAAATCTTATTAAATTTATAACATAAGTAATGAATCACAAAAAACATTTTTTTTCGAGTAATTTCATCACAAGATGACGGGTGTGCAGCATTTGCTCCATGTGAGTTTTTTTGGAGGTGTCCGCGGCCGGAAAACTATCTCCCGTAATTTTTGACCTAGAGCCAAAAACTGATTCCTTATGGCAAGCGGCGTACGTAAAATTTTTCCGATATTTTGATTTTTCGCGAAAATAGGCACTTTTGAGTGAAAAAAACGCCTAAAATGTCATAAAAATCAACAAAAAATCGTTATTTAAAAAACAATTAAGCAATAGAAGAATAAAATTCTTCGTACGTCGTTGGAGAAATCAATTTCGAATATACTGTAAAAATCCCAAAGGACAGCATTTTAGGCTAATAACAAAGGCGATTTTTTTTCAAATTGTAGAGCAGTCTAACCTCGAGTCTAAGCCCTTAAGAACAGTATCGTTATTGCGGCTTTTCTATTAGAAATACCGAAATAATCTTTCAGAAGATAGTAAAATTTGCAGCATTCGTATTAACAACCTAAAGTGTATTCTACTTCACTTCGGTTATGTCTCTGATATTACCAACCCATCCTTTTTTGTCTTTCTCAATAGAAAGGTATTGCAATTGCTCTGAAAACCGACTTTTTAACGTAGGCCCAGAGGGCCGAGTGACATATACCATTCGATTCAGTTCGTCGATTTCGGCAAATGTCTGTGCGTGTGCATGTATGTGTGTATGTAGGTATGTGTGTGTATGTGCGTCTGTATGTGTATGTGACCAAAAATGTCACTCATTTTTCTCAGAGATGGCTGAACCGATTATGACAAACTTAAACTCAAATGAAAGATACAACGTTCCCATAGACTGCTATTGAATTTCTGATGGATCCGACTTCCGGTTCCAGAATTACAGGGTGGTGAGCACGATCACGCTGAAAATGTCGATTTTAATAAATTCGGCAATGAATGTATAAAGGTGAAAATTTTTCCAAAATATGACCACAACTGCTTCGATTTGTACACCCAGCCAAATCATACAGCGAGATTCATAAGAATTATCTTATGATGTATAGAAAAATAACAAAACTATGTTTTCATAAGATTATTATGAAAAAATACGACTTTATTGGGTATTGCATACGTTACTCGCTAGAGTTCCATACGAGCATCTTATGATTCACATAAACATAAGAGAAATATATAATTTTGTCTTATGGAAAATCGAAGATGCATTATGGAAAATTAAATCATAGCAAACCGATTTGACGAAATACATGCCGCTTCATAAGGTAGTCTTATGATTTACATACGTCCTGCTTGTGGCTAAAAAATATACGATATACTTATGAAGTTCACTGTATTTTTTGGCTGAGTGTAGTATTAGGTCACTAACATCCATTCAAAGTCTCTTTGGCTACCATCATCGGTTCCGGAAGCCCCGGCGGAAGTATCCAAATTCAGAATAACAGTCACATCGGTTTCTCGGAGATGGCTTTACTTACATCTTCGGATTATCTGCGCAACGAAAATTAAATAAAACATTGCTTCGGTTAGTCAATAGGACGTCTAGCTTACTTGGATTATCTTTTAATTTCTCCTTAGCGCAAAACTTAACTTAGGGAACCGAGATCTTCAAACTCCGCTGCTAGATTGAATACTCGAAAATCAACTAAGTATTTTTCAACCATTTATGGGTAACTTATTATACATTTTTCTCTGTGGAGTATCAATGTTGAGATGGGTACTTTTTCACCCAGTTTTTGATTAGCAAAACTACCCAATTCGTGACAGCTGGAACTGCACCATAAACTGAGTGCTTCTGGTACCCATTATTGGGTACTTTTTTTAACCGTGCACATCACTCACCACCCTTCCCTAAACCGCCCTTTACGTGAATAAAATTTTCTAATTCCTCTAAAATAAACTTTCCTTGTGGGTCTGAAAGACCAGTGAATTTTTTTTTTTTTTGAAATGATTTTGAGTTGAGAGACTAATTTAAAATTTCTTAACAATTTGAAAATCTTTGGCGGGATCCAAACCTCCGAACCCTTTCTTCTGGATCCGCCGCTGGTTTCAAGTGTTTCAGCGTCGACACATAACAACTCAAATTCGTAGCTGTCGATTCATTGTACGTATGTGTAAATCGCACAGAATATCTAATAGACAGTTCCATCATTATATTAAACATAACCAGCCATGGAATCGTAGTTTGGATAAATGAGAAAGGCACAATTGCACCACTAGGTGGATTAAAATGGGTTTTTCAATTTAATATTAATGTAGCTGTTTTTTCTTTTACAAATTTTTAGAACTCGAATAATGATTTCTTCATTATTCATGATTGAGAAAGGCATGATTGAGAAAGGCACAATTGCACCGCTAGGTGGATTAAAACAGGTTTTTTTTTCCTTTGGGAGTGATAAGCTTTCAAACATCTTCACTAGCTATGCATCACTCAACCAAAGTTGCAGAATAGTGACCGAGTCTAGTCAGCGTCCACTGATACTGTTCTAAAGTTTCGCTGTCTTAACTATCGAGTACTTATTGCTCAAATCCTAAGTGTATTACAAGAATTTCTGTCAAGCACTTACATCATTTAAACTACGCTCATTGCTCTTAACCCAGAATCGACCAGGATTGTCAGATTACTTTGTAAATAAGCTAAAGTGACAGAGGTTTATCAATAATGTCGGACTTTCGACAAATGTCTATCATCAATAATACTCGTTATCAACGTCGTGTCTAACTCATTTGCGGGACAGTAGTAATTACACTGAATTTCTTAACAAAGTTTCGACGTGTCAATCTGTTGTTTATCATTTACAGTGACACAATCTCATATTCGTACACCTCTAGTGTATATGTTTAATATTGTTTCACAAACGTTTTCGCTATTTAATATAGGTATTGTTTTGTAAATGTAGCAGAATCATCATCTGTCATTTTCTTATCATTTGTAATCTAAAGTGTGCAAGTTTCCGTACACTACACATAAAAAATCATTACTTGGTGTTAAAATGGCACAATTTCATATTCGTACACTTTTGAAAAGTCATTTAATTTGTAATTTAAGACCTGTTATTTCTTTACTTTTTCTGTTTTACTTTGAAAAATAGATTTTATGACTACAGAAAAGTGTTCATTGGCACAGTTTCCTCAACACTAGTTTAAGAAATTCTCTCAAATTTCCGTAATGGTTAAAAAAAGTAAACTACCTGCTATTATGGGACGGAAACTAATTATTACTCACCAAAATGAAGCTAAATCACTTCATAAAATCGTTGAAATTGTTCAAAGGTTGCGTCCAACTATTTAACATGTTGTTAAAAACTTTGATGTGGCGAAATGCAGAACAGATATTGCGAAAAACTTGAACTGCAAAAAAATTACGATGAGGGATAAACGATTTTTAATTAGAAAAATTAGGGAAAATCGAGTAATTAATGTTATATTCATGGTAAATAAATTGAATCATAGCATTTAAGTAAAAGTCTGCTCTGGTACGGCTCGTAATGTACAGAGAACGGACAATTACAATGCCTGTGTTCTAAGCAAGAAGCTGTTCATCAATGAGAAGAACAAAGAATTGATTTGTTATACCCTAAACAACTTTATTGGAATATTGGAAAGATGTTACACTTTGTCTACGAGTCCAAATTCAACATCTTTGACTCAAATGGCTGTTGTTTTGGGTGGAGAAAAACGAACTCAGACCTGGACGTAATAGTTTTATAACAGCAGCTAAGCGCAGGGACAGTGGACATATTGTATGGGGTATTATATGTCCACTAGAAGTGCCAGAAATTTGGTCTTCATTAATGGAATGATGGATCAGAATGTGTATTTTAATATGAATATCTTAAAATAAATTTTAAAGCGAAGCTTCCGTAAAATGGTACTTTTACTAAAAAATAATGGACATTGGAAATTCGATCAGGAGAAGAACCTAAAGCATAAGGCGTGCAAAAAAACGTTTAGAGTAAATTTATAATTGTTTAAATGTTATGGATTCTCCACTGCAGACCTCGTTTATAAATTGATTAGAAAAATAAATGGGAGTATTTGGATAAAAAGTGCCAAACTATCCGGATTATAATGAGAATGATCTTAGAAACTACTATTTAGAAGAATGGGATAAAATTTAAGTCGAATGCACACAAAAACTAGTGATTAGCATTCCAATACGATTGAAAACTGTAATTACAAACAAAAGGTACCACATTGAATATTTATTATAGAAATTTCAATTGATTTTTGAAAAAATATGCCTACTGTACGAATGAGATTGCGTGTATTTTTGACTATCTTTATAATTATGATTTTTTGTGAAAAAATGAGCATTTGTAGTACAAAGATAATGATTGTATCTTCCTTATGCTGTCTAGTAAACTATTTCTACATAACTAAAATGTCTCGTGAACTAATTTTTTACTTGTAAAATGCATATAAGCATTCCGCACAGCGGTGTACGAAAATGAAATTGTGTCACTGTATATGTCAGTGTCATTCCAACGTGACTACAGCAGGCACGTAGCCAGAGGGGGGGGCTAGGGGGCTAAAGCCCCCCCCGAAAATTTTCAAAAATAAATTTAAGAAACAACCTGTTTTTCGGTGACTCTTAAACAAAATGTATCTTGTTTGGTTTCAACAAACTAATGCGAGAATTGTGAGGAAGATTGCTATTTCGAACCACCGAAGACAGCGGTCAGGATATCTACTCAGTATGCTGAGTGTGATAAAACAGTTCCCTTCATGTTGTGTGACTCGTCGGAAGAACAAAAGAAACTGTTACTTTAATTCTTGCTGTGGGGATCTGTCGAATGATTGAGTCGCAGAAGCAAGAAGTAGTGCTCCAGCCAAATACGGAGGCTATTGACTTCCGGTCTTTTCGCATAAGATCGATCTTATGCGAAAAGACCTGAAGTCAATAGCCTCCGTATTTGGCTGGAGCAACATTCATGATGTGAAATATTTGCTGAAGGTGAATATGGAGGTTATGCTTACGAACATCGCCTTTAACGAGTTTAACCATGTCAGGCGTTCAGTGCTAATGCCATTTAACAAATTAGCTCAGCGAAACCAGTCATTTTGCATAACAACTTGAAACATGTGGTTGATCCTCATATATATGGACGATGAGAAAATCATTGCTCGGCTACAAGATCTGATACCACTTACTTGCACCATGGCTATTAAAAGATTCCTGTCACATTTGAAAAAAAAATGGTATTTATTATAAAGGACACATCTAGGAAGTAATTCCCTATATATTAAATGGTGTTTTTGTGGTGAAAATCTAGGTGAACAGACATATTTCCTCCAACCTGACCCTGCACGTAAAAACTGAATGCGATAGTATTATTTTACACATTATATCTTTGCATATACATAGTCTCCAAAACCATTTCCTGAAAAACAAACATTTGCCAAATTTTGGCTGCTGTTCGGATAATATTGACGGCAAAAACTGCGTCTAGTATCTCAAAATCAATGGTCGGCACCATCATTGAGGAAGTCGACACTCGTGACCCGTCAGAAATTCGCGAACATGGACATGGCAGTAACCACTATGATGATAAGGAAGTGTACGAGATAGAAATGAACAACCACCGCGACACTGTTGGTTAGGAAAAATATTTCCCAGCCTAGTAAATAGTTCTCCACACGCAATCGTTAGTTGTTCGCACGAGATCTGTAGGACAACCATTTACGTTTTATCACTTTCATTGTTCACATCATGGAAATATATTGAACACACAAGGCTTCATTTAGCTAATGCATTGAACCGAATAAAATAAACGAAATATATAATAAAATGCAGAAGTTTTATAGAAAAGTGAGCTCAAAAACTCCCAAAATGAGAACTTTATCGCTAGTGGTTGTGTCTAACAAAACTCAGATATCATGTTATATATTAACCAGAATAAAGTTAGTTAAAGCATAAGCAAATTGAATTTCTGTAATAGGTTAGTGCACTGTACACTTAGTAGAAACATCAGGCATCTCACTCAAGCGTGCTAGACAAAAACATTTCCGTTAGTTGATGACAATATAGTCGAGAAGACAGTTTTTGTTTTGTTTGTCATTTTAATGCAATAGTAAAGTATTTCGGTTGACACTCAATTTCATTTTATGCGGAGAATGCGTTCCGTATTTAAACATTATTAGTCCGCAAAGTAGTGATATTTTAAACAATCGAACAATAAGCAAGAAAAACGCCAAAAAATAAACAAGCCAAAAAGTGGTAAAATAGTGGTTTTTCTGAGGTGTTCATCAACCCACGCATTGTATACCGTCGTATATTACTAATGTTGTTGACATACAGAAACGTACATAGTAGCGGTAGGACTATCTGTTGTAATTTTATCCTTACTTTTCAACGGATGTCAATTGATGCTAAACCACATATTAGTCAATCAATCATAATAAACTTAATGTTGTAAGCAGTAGCATTTCTGTTTCTTTCGATGGTTTCCAATTAATGTCCATGTAAGTCTAAAAACGACGTGACGATAAAGAGAACAAACATCAGTAGCCTATCACGGAGAGCGACTAAAATGTTGTAACTAGTTGAGTCTATAGTCAATAAGTTGGGATTAATGTTTCGATTTCATGTTTTCGTTTTATTTGTGTTCGTTATGAAGTAAAATGAGAGAGATGAGCAGAGATCACGAAGAAAAAGAGAGAAAAAATAATAAATAAATTGAAATCGACCCAAGAGCAGCTGTTCTATATTTTCTGGGCACTCAACTACAGAACAACAGAAATCATCAAAGAAAGTTGGCCTTACACCTACGTTACTCTTCGGCAGAGGTGAAGTAAGTGCGATGTATACCCGTCCATGTGTCGGAATAAAAAGATGCTGAAATTATTGAGCTTGTTCATATTTATAATATCTAGTTCTTTTTTCCAATCTAAAGTTTTATTTGAAACGGCTCAATGCGTTAGCACAATTGAGCCGTGGGTCAATAAGTAAAAATTAAAAAAAAATTTAAGAATGTCGGTCTGCCAGATCTTGTTGACGCAGTTTGCTGCTGCGTGTTGAGATCTTTTTCCTTGGTGGTGAGGCCGCTTGGGGGTCATTCAGTCTGCCTTCTCTCGCGTTATCGTTCCCGTCCATGTCGTCATCGGTACTGCTTTCTTGCTGTTCACGATCAGAGGTTCTTATTTGTTTCTTGTTCTTATGGGTCGCTGTTGTATATCCGTCTTCATCGGTATTTGCTTCTTTATTGGCGATGCTAGTTGTTGGTTTGGGAGCGGTTGTCGTGGTCGTTGTACCTGCATTGTTGGGTAATTGGATCGTTGTTTTAGGTTTATCTGAAGGTATCGGTGGCTGCGTGTTAGAGTTGGCTGTAGTAGATGAGTTTTGACTAGTTGCTTCGGCGCATGTTTTTCCGTAGTAGGCTGTATAGTTACAGAATTGGCATGTTGGGGTCTGCCCGGAATATGTGATTAGCGTTGTTTGCTTATAGGTCACGCCATCCTTCGGTGATTTGCATTCGATAGTCATGTAAGAAGGTATTGGTTTAGTCACTCGCATTCTCACAATACGAACGCCGTTGGGAATGCCGGTGAAAAAAAATTTCTAGGTATCATTCGTAATAGATTCTACTTCTCCATTTGCGACATGATTCGTTTGATGAAATCTTCCTTCGTGTGCGGGGCCAAATCATGGATACGCACGTTCACCATGTCGTTTTCCATATGCACGGGGATCTTGATTCTGGTGTTATTAAATTCGACTTCGTGTTGTTCTTTGCAATGAAGTTTTCGGCCTGTGCTAAGCTTCTAAACGTGATCAAAACACAGTTTTTTACGTGATGTAGCTGAATGTAGGTAACTTCAGCGAGATTAAGCTCCATTTTCACTTTAACTAATTGTTCCACTTCCTGAACTGTTCGTGTTATCCCGTAGCACAGACAATTTTGCTTCATTTGGCAAACTCATTTCATTTCGCAGCCAGGAGCAACGATACAATTTGTATGTGCACTGATATAGAACAATAGCTAGCTTGATTCACTGGTGCCTATAGCCTGCTAAAGCGTAGCGATTTTTTTTGCTTCTGCTTTTTGCGACGTCAGAAGATAGACATTCTAGTTCTTTTGGTAATACATTTAACAAATTTCACGTACCGTCAAGTCACCAGTTACCGTGCGTTTAGGTGGATTTGACGTGACTTCCAACTCTGTTTTTTATCAAAATGAAAACCGCTCTCATAGTCACCGTAAAAATACCTATCTAAATACGTCACAATTTAGAAATAATATAAAACTATTAGCAACAAAACGAGAATAAGTAGTTTGTTTGGCACCAGTGCACGTTATATGATCAACTTACCATGTATTTAAAATTTTGATTCAACTTTAGTTGGAATGTTTCAATAAAACGATGAAACGAGAGGATTTGGGATCTGGATCTCTCCGATAGATTCAGGGAGCTAGTTCTTTAAATTTCGTGATTTTGAAACAGCACGGTGAACGAAACATGCACGGCGACTGGCGACTTGAAGGAAAATTAGAAGATATTAGTAATCAGTGTTTTCGTTCGATTTGTAGACAATTTTCTTTAATAAATTAAATTGTGGGCAGTTTCCTTCAGTTTATTTAATCATTTAAATTTATATTTTGATCCTATTGATCACCAAAAATCCTTCTTAACTGGGGCTCTAATCTACCAGACCAAGGCTAGTCTTGAAAATAGTTTCATTTAAATAGAACTGGTAATACTCGCAGAACGCAAGACAAAGAAAATAGAAGTTGAACCGTCTCTGGGCATCTACAAATCGCTCGCTAAATCAGAAGATTTTGTGCGAATTTCGACATTCTCTTCGTTCGAACATTTTATGGATATTTTTCTACTCATTTCGGTTTAGCATCTTCTACGCCTTTTAAAGGTGTAGCTTGGAACACCTAGTGTTTTCCAGCACCGTCAAGCATTGTCATATTCGGTTAGCGCATAAACACTGTGAACTCTAGAATATACTTTGTTGTAACGAGAGTAAGTACTATAACCTTTCTTGTGACAATGAACATATTTTTAGGATTGTCTTAGATTTGAAATTCATTTCATTATGAGCTTTTCAAAATTTAATTTAATTTCTAGTGACTATATCAAATTGTCAGAATTAAAAGCTTTATGCAATTTTTTTTAAGCCCCTCCCGAAACAAAATCCTGGCTACGGGCCTGGACTACAGGTCTAGACCAAAGGCGTTGGTTATGTTATATAAAGGCTCGCACAGAGTAAAGCCAAATCTACCTATCGAACAGTCAGATGGCTACCTATCGTGCAAAATAAACAAACATTCTTCTTTCGGAGAACATGCAAGAAAAGTATTAGTGTTGAGAAAAATAATATCATGGCGAAATATTTCAATCGCCGAAACAAGACACTGTTCAGCTTATTATACTTTTTTGTGATAATGTAAAATAAATTACATGAAATAGTATTATGAATAAAGTGCTATAAGCCACGAAACAGTAGGTTTTCAATTCACTCCACTGTTTAACTCGGGTGAAGTCATTCAAAGTTACAGCAAAAACTGTGGGTGCCAGGAACAAAGAAGAGGGCATCATTTTAGGCAGTGTTGCGCAGTCCTCTGTACGTGACTCTATAATACCACAGACTCTACACGCCACCGAAAAACTACCTAAAATTCAGTACTTTTGACTCAATCTCGTGGTATCGTGCAGGAATGTAAAATTAGGCAAACCGTGTTGAAGGTAGTTTCCATTTAACTACGGCAAAAATAATAACTCAACCTTGAGTTTAATTTACTTAAATTTAAGTTGAATTTACCTAATTTTGAGTATACCCCAAACAACTCAAAAGTACCTTACTGCACGGAAGACCTCGACTGAGTCGAATCTCTCGTTTTGTTTTTGACAACACTAATAAGTGCGAAGGCGATGCACAGCTCAAAAGTACCTAAATTTAAGTTAAAAGAACTTATTCTGTAGGTTATTTTACGGTTGCGTGTAGTCTAGACCTGGGACGAGACGTGCGAAGTGAAATAAAGTAACTGTTATCGCGAACCAGCCATGGCTTGTCATTGCGAATCGAACCTTTCTTGATGATTTTCATTTTCTTATAATTGACATTGTCTGGGTAGTATCGTAATATCCTGGCTATATACAAGGTGTTTTTAGAAAATATATTTTACATGTTGCTTAGAAACAAATATGCAAAATGCACCGACGAAACGTGCAATTTTAGTATTCTGCTCAACAGTTATGGTTAATTTTTTTTGCACAGCTCAGACAAACGGTAACATAATTCATGTCATGTTTGAGCTCCATTATTTTCGGCACAAATCTGTACCCCATCGGCAGAAATCTATGCCGCATCGACACAGCACTATCATCGACATTTGCTTGAAATTATTTTGCAAGCGGATTTTTCCCTGCAAAATAACATCAATATCGGGAGGGAAAACGAAGACCGTCTTCGCATGTCCCGTCCCAGGTCTAAACTTTCTAATTTTTTGTACTAAATTAATAACCTAATTCTTGTCACTTTTCTTATCTATTCGTGATGTACTTACATGCTTGGAAGCTTAGAAACCCGAAATTATGCAACCTTTATTTTTTCCGAAAAGAAAAAAAACATGATTGCTCTATACATTACATCAATTTGTGCATAAGAACACAAGACCTAAATTTGAAAAGTTGGATTTTGATGTTTCGTGTTCCACAAATTAGCGCCAATTAGACACTAAATCCAAACGGTTCACACAATATGTCGTCTAACTGGTAGTTACTGACGAGTGGCACACAAAAAATTAGAATACAACTTTCAAAGTTAGGCCTTACGCCTTTATGCGCAAATTGGTTAGTTCATTTTTGAAGTAGAATACTTCTAAAATTTCAATACTGGGGTCCCGTTTCAAAAAATGGTACTGAAAGTTTTTTCTAGTTGTTAAATGCGAATATCTTCCGATGCACCTAACCAAACCGAAATATTTTTACAATATCTGACCGGAAATGCAAAATGTACGACTACTATAAATAAAACAAAAATGGAGTTTCAGAAAATCTTTCGAAAACGACGAGAACAATGCGAAATTTGCAACCGTATTTCAGGCAGAGCCATCAAAAGGAAGCATCCAAACGTTTCATCACGTACGGGAAGGTTATTTATACAGGCCCGTTGTTCGTTTTGTAGCAGTCGATGCTGTTTGCCAAACTTGTTGACTATATTGTCCAGACGATACAATAAGCGGTAGATGTTATGGATTTTCGGCAACGTTGACATATGCACACACTCGCACCTAAGTGATTCAATCAAATACGGGTAATGTACAATTCGAGGTGCCGCGT
The DNA here is from genome assembly GCF_030247195.1 of Topomyia yanbarensis. Classification (NCBI taxonomy): domain Eukaryota; kingdom Metazoa; phylum Arthropoda; class Insecta; order Diptera; family Culicidae; genus Topomyia; species Topomyia yanbarensis. The sequence continues at coordinate 325,670,609 of NC_080672.1, read as the reverse complement.
GTTCGTTTTAATCATTCGTCGCTCGAATATTAAACGAGCAACATCATGGCTATATCTTGCGGACGGTATAATCGTTCGTGTACATGCAAAGTTTCCCTCGGTTTTGTACTCGGTTCAGTTTACACTTGAAGCCAAAGGGCTGGTCATTGAACGAAAACCAAACCAAGGCTCGCGCACTACCTCTTGTGCGTAATGTGTACTGTGCTCAGATTAGTTTCCTACCAAACCATTCGGAGTTTGATTCGGAATCTTGTATGGAGTCAGTATGGATTCCAGCTAAAATGCATCAACCGCTTCCGAAACTGCTTGAATCGGAATCGTTTGTTGCATTTTTAATCAACGCTAGCGTCCTTCATACATTACCACTTGTCAAAAGTGTGTACCGTGCTCGTTCAACGCAAAAGGAGTCCGGAATCGAACCAAAGCAAATCCGTCCATTATTTTTCCTAATTGTTTATTGTACGGAATCAGCTACAAAATTATTTTCCATTCAGATAGTGCAAAAGTCTAATTTTTCCATTCAGTACAACGGCGTTTAAAAAATCTGGCCATATACGGGCTGTTTGTGTATAAGGGCTAGCAACAGCTAAACATTTTTTGTTTATTAAGGTGGAAAATGGCACGGCCAATCATTTCAGTATTTTCTGTTATTGCCCATTATTGTGCACTGTGGTAGCTTGTTTTGTTTGTTAAACTGCTTAGTTTTTATTTACTTGTTTATCATTATAGGCTGAGAATACTTCAGCGGAAATTTTAAAAACTGATGCACCGCTATTTCGGTATGTCTAATTTTCTATTAGAAATACCAAAATATCTTTGTTTAATAAATCCGTTCAGAAGATAATACAAATTGTAGTATTGGTATTAACAACCTGAAGCGTATTCTACTTCACTGTGGTTATGTCTCTGGCAATGCCTGCCCTTCTTTTTTCCTTTAGGAAAAGTTGGCTGATTGGAGACATCACTCGATACAAGCCAGTTGCTTAAAGCGTTCACATACATCATGTGAACTGTTTGGATTTAGTGTCTAACTAGCGCCAATTTGGTGGTAGCTTGGATATATCCCCTCCCCTAGGTTGGCGGGTTTGACGGTATTGCAAACATCATCAAGCATATTTGTGCATCAGTTTTGAAGAACGTCCGATAGACAACCCTAGTAACAATTGTAGTTTTATGGCACTCTTCAAGGCTTTCTTAAAACCTAGATTACACTTGCAGTGTGCTTTAAAACTTCAATTGTTACTTGGGAACTGCTTTATGATGGTCATTCCATTACGCCTGGAGGAGACTGAGAGGGCTTGTGGGCCTTTTTTATGTTTTGTGTTTTTTCATAGTCTGCACCAGCCCAAACTAATGGATCTGCCAATAGACTGTGCACACTGGCGTGGCCGGCTGGTGGGACACCATATATTAACTTTTTCTGTGGGCTGTGTTTGCAAACATTGTTCCACAGCTAAACGGTAGTTTTTGGGAGCATGGTTCGCAGATCATTGTGCGTCTATTATCGGTCGACTTCGTCATCGTGCACAGGCTAATTAAAAAAATGTAAATGTAGAAGCCTATTAATGGTTGTGTAGTAATAATTGTAGTTTTTGGTACTAGTACACAATTGTTATGTGTTAACCTTATGCCAATCTGTGTATGTGTTCATCTGAGTATTTGTGATAGTTGGGTCAGGGAATGGATGCAGAACTGACGTATATAATTGATTAGTGGGTAACATTTCGTTGGTCACTTTTTACCGGTGTTCAATTCGTGCATAATATCTCTCATTAGATTCATATTTACGCTCACTAATACAATAAATTGTATTTTTCCTCATATACACTCACAATCTCTCTCATTCCAAACGTACAAACGCGGCCTTCGCGATAACACAAATCTGGTCACAAATGCGAGCATGCATTCGCAATCATCCACACATACTTACGCCCGCGATCTTGCGAACTTCAAAACATCCCGATAATTAAGTGAACTTTTTAACACATACAAACGCGGTCTTAAGCATTAACCCACCGCTCGCGCGATCATGACTTGATCACGCCCGGAAGTTTGTACTCTCGATCCTAGTAGCCTCAACTCATGCCTTTAGTAAGACCAATCAAAAAATGTCGCTTATATTCACTGGACAACACGTTCCATGGCGACTTGAACGAGGACCTTTTATGAAATGGGAGAAATCACTCTCTTCTAGCATCCGAACCATACACTAAAAATTAAGTATCAGATTCACAATCCGCGAACGATCATTAAAAAATGCACGTGAATATGCGAATGACCACACGGATATAAAATAGAATTTATACACGCAAGGTTAACCTATAACCAATAAACGCCCGTGCTCGCGCGATCATAAACTGGTTACGTGCGGAAGTCCCTATCATCGGCCCTAGTAGCATAAGTTCAATGGCTTTAGGTGGACTAAACAAAAAAAGGTGACGCTCATATCAACTAAACAACACGTCCCATGACCGGGTAATCTAGTGGTATGAGAGAACTCACTCTGTTCTAGAATCTGAACCGTATAATGAAAATTAAGTATCAGATTCATGGTCCACGCAATAATCTAAAAACACGCGAATATGCGAATGTATACACGGTTATAAAATCAAATTATTACGCGCGAAGACACATACATAAATGCTTGAGCCCTTCACGATCATCCACGCAACCTACACCCGTGATCTCGGACACATGATAACACAAGAAAGCTCTCATATCCATTGGACAACACCATACATGGCAACACAACCATAAACTCTAGTAATATGGGGTGACTCACTCACTGTCAGAATGTGAACCGTACACCGTAAACTAAACATCAGAATGACGGTCCGCGTGACTAAAGGCCCTAGTATAAAGCTACGCAAAGAGCGTGCAGAAAGTGAAACCGAAAAAAGTCTACCTATCGAGCAAAATTAGAATCCAACTTTGCTGCAGAAGTATCAGAGATGGATTCCAATTGTGCTCGATAGGTAGGCTTTTTTTGACTTCACTTTTTGCGCAACTGTTCTCTATAGACTGTGCGCGTGACCATCCAAAACACATGCGAATAAGTGAATGGCCACACGGTTACAAAATCAAAAAGATTTTAGTATTTATACACGCGAAATTACTTACACGCGAGCACACACGACAAATACGTTAACATATGAACGCTTAAGTTCTTTGCGATCATTCACGCACACCTACGCCCGCGATCGCACAAATTCGATAACACCCCGGAAATAAGGTGAACGTTTTAGTACTTACGCTCCGTCTTAGCAACTTAGGTCCATACATTCAGCTGGATCAATAAAAAAATAAATCTCATATCCACTAGACAATACGTTCCATGGCGATATGATAAGGAACTCTAGTTATATGGAAGAACTCACTTTCTGTTAGTATCTGAAAAAATAAATATAAAATAATAAAATAGAATTTATACACGCCTAGTTACATACACGTTAGCATACGCGACATACAAACACACACAATATCGAACACGTTAACGAACAATTGTTCGAGCCCTTCGCGATGATGCACACGATCGCGAAGTCCCTACGCCCACACATATATGAATCGTACAATGAGTATCATATTCAGAATCAAGGCCCGCTGCAATTGATCTTAAGCAGTGTTTTAGTGGGTGACATTTTCCGTCTTGTCTGCACTTGTAGTGCGTGATTCTGAAGGGGAACCCTTCCGAGAATCTAGCTCTAGGTTCTCCGTCTTAAGATGTCCGTCTTTGGCTTAGTTCCCCTACATATTAATGAATTATGTATTTTTAGGTAGAACTGGCATACGTCCATATCTGTTAGAAATATTTCATTCGGGTGTCCAGATTTCGTCGCGAACAAGCCTTATGCCCCTAAAATCTCCCACTTTTACAAATTGTATCCACTTTCGCACTGAATTGATGAATGCAAAGTAATAAATGTACTATTTACGTTCATTTCTAGGAATGTCCTGATTTAATCTTACATGAATATATTCTAATAAATATACCAGCATCCGACGAAAGGCGCTTAGCGAACCAAAGTTTCTTAATTTTAACCTTCGCCTTTGGCGAAGCCAAGAACTGAAGTTTGCAACGCTGCAATTCACCTCTTTGCAAAACCAGCTTCATTTACTTGTAAATCATTCAATCTCAATCAATAGACAAACTGATCTGCGTTTTGTACCTACGGTGGTACCGAATCAATGGACCCACGAAGAAGTTTGGAACGAATATCCAAGGCAAGCCAGAAAACCACGCTAATTGAGTCGTACGACTCACTTGCCGAATGATTGCACCAAAGGTGCATATAATAATAAAAGCCACAGACAAGCCGATGTAACACTCCTTTATTTAGCAATGCCAAAAAAATGTTTTATTAGTACGCAGGAATGTCATGTGTATCGATATTTTTGATATTCAGTTACACTGATGTGGTCGGCGCTACGCTTGTTCAAGCTTTGGTGTGGTCCTAGGCTTGTATAACAACTTTGATTATGATTTGGATAAATGAATTTCATTTCCATTTCCATGTAAAGATAGTTTCTTGTCGGGCTTAGACGACCTGCACGCCACACATTTTAAATTTATATTTTTAATGAAAGAAAATGCATTTAATTTCGTTGATTTTAACAAGTAATCTGTCCCTAGGTGTGGTTAGTTTATTTCTTTTCTTTTACTCTATATCGCCAAATCGCTAACTTAGAAAATAAAGTAATTAAAAAATACCAAGTAGGGGAAAGAGGGTAACAGTGGAACTATGAAAACGTATTGTTTTCATAGTTCCACTGTTACCCTCTTTCCCCTAATATACTATTAGTTTGCTGGGCTTATATTTATAACTATAGTATGAGCATGAGTTGAGGTTAAGCTGGTACGACACAGAACGTGCGAATGTTACCCAAGGGATGATAGGTTTGTCAATCTGTGATACAACTGAGAGCCTCCAAAGTATCCAGTCTACGAAAGAAAAAAAAAACTGCATGATGAGGCAGAAAAAATTCATAGGAAAAAATTAATTTCGTCATTCAGCTAAGTTGTCCGGTAATGGAAAACAAATGACGTTTGCTTATTATTTATTTTTTGCTCTAGGCCTGCCGGTCACTTATATGAATGGATTGCAAAATTTCACTTCTCGCAAACGTTTCTTCATCTTCCATGCCGCATATGCACCAACCAAGGTATGTAATTGTGATGGGTCAAACTTTTTGCCATGATGCATTGCACTGCGGATGGTTGGTTGTGGTAGCCTCAGGTAGTGAAATTTCAGTGGGAGATGACTTGCGAAATTTGATTTTTGTTGCAAGATTTACGAAATTGTAATGAAGGTCGGATGGTATCGTGGTAGTCACCGATCTTTTTAAACTGCCGCCAGTGAATTACAACGTCGAGAAAAGAACGATGAAATTTTTTTGATAATGCAGTGTTAAGTCTATTTTTGTCTAATGGTCAGATTGACAATATCGGGAAAAATTGGAATCTAAAAAAAAAAAAATATTCCTCGTTAGTACCTAGGATTAATATAATACTTCATAATCATTTCTTATTATATTCTATTGTAAGTATAGTTATCAAAGCAACCGAAAAATATTGAACGCCTATTTTTCAACATTTTTGTTGAAAACTTGAATTGAAATATATCTCGTAATATAAGTCACTAGATCAAGGTGCTTAAAGTTCTAAGGTGATTCGTCTTTGGCAGTAACTAGGTGAGGAGTGAGGTAAGCGTGCAGCAGTTTGCGGGGAAGAAAAATGACAGCGAACAACTTTTTTTAGCCACTGAAATCCAAGCAAACATATGGAGAGAACTAGTAAACAATGTTGTTAGCTGTCGTTTCTAAATCCAACATGGCTGATCGGCGTTTTAGAGGATCGTATCACCTGAGAATAAAAACTCCTTGCACTAGATCGTGTTTCAAATAGGATTTTGTTCGCGTATAGTCATCTAAAACCCCGTAACCTACCATCGCGACGCGCAGAAAACTTACTCTCTATCTGTACAAACTGAGGGTTCTCCTTGTTGCACTGTACGACAGCACAAAGTGAGAACCATAAATGGAAAATTTGTATTATTGTTTTTCCACATATTGTGATTCGACAAGAAATATGCCATACCGTAAATTGTTTCCGTCATTTGGGGTATTGTTTTCAGTCCGATAACCATTTGGGGAATATAGCGTTAGGTTATGCTACAATACAAAAACGACGATGTTTCGATCATTATTTTTCGTGGAATATACATGTACAGTACCACAAATAGTCGCTTAGTTCCGAGTTTCCACTATTTCTCGTATAGCTCGATAATAGTTTTCTAACGAAATACTATACAAAAAACCTGTTCACTTGGTTTATCAGTGTAACCCGTTTACCGAATGTTTATGGGTGTTCAATCATGTGATTACTGAGATATAAACCTATTTTAATCCACCTAGCGGTGCAATTGTGCCTTTCTCAATCATGAATCACGAGAATGTGTGCGTTGTTTATATTCATTAAAAACTTTTAAATGCATATATTACATTTTATTATTATACATCACATGACAACTATATACAGGAAAATAAATCATTATTCGAGTTCTAAAATTTCGAAAAAGAAAAAACAGCCACGGTAATATTGAACTGAAAAAAGGTGCGAAATCGGCAAAGTCCCAAAAAGTCGATTTTTATAAAAAAAAATTTTTCGAGATAACATAAAATCGAATTCGAGTTCTGAAATTTCATGGGGTCCCCCCTTTGAAAAAAAATTAGAGTTCCGACTTATATGGGAATTTCATATGTGACCGGACGATTTAGTCTATATTTCCGGACCCATATAAGCGATCCGTACGAAATTTTATAGACATCTATGGGGATATTATAGCTATCATTTGGGGCTAAGTTTGTGAAAATCGGCCCAACCATTTCCGGGAAACTGATGTGAGTTCGTAAATTTTGAAAGATGGCCGCTTTTCCCGGGCACTTCCGGAACCGTCTATGGTGGTCAATGTAGTCAACGAAAGTTTGGTTGGCCGTCGGTGACCTAGAACAGCAAATTGAAGTTGTTTGAGAGACATTTTAGCGAAATTTTTACCTTTTTTGCTTTCATCGGAGTATCGGTTTGAATCACAATTTGCTATGTGATCGCACGCCACAACCTGTAACTCCGGAACCGGAACTCGGATTGGGATGAAATTAAATAGCCATTTACGGGGACGCAATACTTTTCATTTGAGGCCAAGTTTAGTCGAATCGGTCTAGCCATCTCCGAGAAACCGATGTGACTGTTATTCTGAATTTAGATACTTCCGCCGGGGCTTCCGGAACCGATGATGGTGGCCAATGTGGCCAAATAGACTTTGAATGGATGTTAGTGATCTAACACTACAAATCGAAGCAGTTGTGGTCATATTTTGGAAAAATTTTCACCTTTATACATTCATTGCAGAATTTATTTAAATCGACATTTTCTGCGTGTTCGTGCTCATCACCCTGTAATTCCGGAACCGGAAGTCGGATCCATTAGAAATTCAATAGCAGCCTATGGGAACGTTGCACCTTTCATTTGAGACTAAGTTTGTCAAAATCGGTTCAGCCATCTCTGAGAAAAATGTGTGACATTTTTGGTCACATACACACACATACGCACATACACACACATACATACATACACACATAAATACACACAGCCATTTGCCGAACTCGACAAACTGAATCGAATGGTATATGTCACTCGGCCCTACGGGCCTTCGTTAAAAAATCGGTTTTCAGAGCAATTGCAATACCTTTCTATTGAGACAGGCAAAACGCACGGTAGGACTTGTAAATAGCTAGTGTGTTTCATATTATTATACTGACCATGTTAACCTTAAGTTGCTATAGTGCAACAATAACACTTATTGTGAAAACACCCCTATTCTGATTCCATTGAACCGACATAAGTCAACATCTCAGCGGGCACACAAATTATGGGCTCCACTGACAGTTCAAATCTCGACAAACATATGATTACGGCCTAAAAACCAACTGTCAAAATCCACTTTGAATGGAAATTACAGAAAAACCGTTACTAGTCGAACACAATTCACAACAGTTTATGAAAGAGAAAACTTTTCTCTTTCATTTACTACCAACATCTGTGATTGGCGTGTAACGGTTTGTCCGGAATTTCCATTCAAAGTGGATTTTGACAGTTGGCTTTTAGGCCGTAATCATATGTTTGTCGAGAAATTGTTCTGCTCGTTCTACTAGAAGCTCGATTTGCACTAGTCACCCGAATAGAATTTTACAATAGCATTTACCCTACAAACAACCATAAAACGATAAATATTATAGTTATTACTGTTTCACAATTGTTCGACGCACCGTTCTCGCAGTAGATTTACAATAAAATTTCAAGTAACAATCAATTTTATTGTTCAACAAAAAACTGATACAGTAAATTCACATTAAATTTTACTGTTTTCGTGAGAAAAAAATCGATTTTTTTAGTGTTAAGATACATAACCACCCCTTTTTATACTGTAAAAGTCGATTTTATATTGAAATTTACTGTAGAAACGTCAAAGTTTATTGTTTTTGTATTGTAGCATAACACTAGAATTCACTGTAAATTATTGTAAAATTACTGTATTGTACTGTCACAGCGAAATTCATAGTTTTGTTACTGTACAGTTCTATTCGGGCAGACACGGTATGACTCGATCTTTAGATGTTTGTTATTGTTTGTGAAAATATTGGACCGTAAATTGAAGAAAAGTGTTTTTATTTTTTTGCCTTGTTTATTTGACACGGCTCTATGCGTTAGCATAACTAAGCCGTGGGTGATTTTTACAATATGTAAAAATTAAAATTAACTTTCATGTGTCCATCAGGTCCTGTTGGCGCAGCTTGCTGCTGTGTGTTGAGATCCTCTTCTTTGGTGGTGAAACGTAGTGTGCGCCGTCTGCCACACCTTGGGGGTCATTTGGTCCGTCTTCTCTTGCATTTTCGTTCACGTCCATGTCATCGGTACCGCATTCATGATGTTCACGGTCCGATGTTCTTGTTTGAATCTTGTACTTACGGGTCGCTGTTGGAAATCCTTCGTCATCGGTATTTGATTCTTTATTGCTGGTGGTGGTTGTTGGTTTAGACGTATTTGGTGTAATCGTTGTTTCCTCGCTGTTTGAAATGGAAGGTGGTTTTGTAATGTTTACTGCCTGGTCCGCAGTCGTTGGTTTAAAAACCGGTTGGTGTTTAGCATACGATGATTGTATACCGGTTTTGGTCGCAGCAGGTGGATTTTTCATTAGCAGTCTCTGCACAAGGTTTTCCGTGGTGTAGCGGCTGATCACAATACTGGCATGTAGGAATTTGCCCTGGGTACGTGATTAGTGTTCGTAAAGAAAATATTGAACACCTCGAGGTGATGTGGATGTGAAAGTCAAGTAAGAGGGAATATGTTTTGTCAGACGCATTCTCACCACACGAACGCCGTTGCGGAGTCCTGGGAAGAAGTTCCTCCATGTATCTTCCGTAGCACTATTCACCTCTCCGTATTTTGACATGATTTTTTTTGATAACGGAGTCGCTAGTATGTGGTGCCAGGTCATGTATCTTTATTTCAATGCTGTCAACATCTATATACGTTGAGATACTGTATAAAATATCATTACATTCGACGACGTGTTTCATGTTGTTCTGGGAAGCGAATGATTCTGCTTGACTAATGTTTTTGAACATAATCAGTACCGCATGACGTAAATGATGGAATTGCACCGCCTTAACTTCTGCTACGTTGAGCTTCATGTTCACTTTCAACATTTGCTCCACTTCACGAATTGACGGTCTTACCGGACATTTCAAGTAGTCAACAGCAACACAGCTTGCCCGCAACGGGACCTACTCTTGCTTTGTATTGTCACTCATTGTTTGTTCATGCTTCACACACTAGGTAAAAGGAATCAATTTTTGCCTTTACAAATAGACCACGCGGCGCGGGTAAATTTGATTACTTGCCCTGCTATAGCAGCGGAGCGATTTCTAGCGTCTGGACTGAGCGAGATGAGAAACCGAACTGAAGAAAAGTGTTGTTTTGGACATGTCGGTGAATAATAATTTTTTCATCCTGATACCAACAATTTAAACGAAGTCGATCATCACAAAGTTGTGTCAAATGAAATCGATTAGGTTTCTTGTGGAGCAACCCTTACGTCGCGTTTTAGATCTTGGCTTCGAAATCATGGCAGCGTAGCAGATACCTGGGAAAACATAATTCGGTTAAAATGATCAATTTAGCAGAAGTGTGCAGAAACTACTTTATCGACGCTGTTAAAAGGATAGGAAAAAGTATTTAAAGAACAAGACGATGTTGATATTTTCCGCACAGTTGTCACATTTGTAACGCTCGAGTATAGTTTCACCTCTATCGATATTTATTAGCCGAAATTCGATTACCTGCCATTTGGAAAATATTGAGTTGAAGATTAACATCAGTGTTACTTCCGCTTTAACCAATTGAGCAATTTCCTCTATCGAGCATAGAACGCAATTTTCTTCATATTGTTGTGAGCTCATCCCATTATCTTGAGCTGGGCAAATCGAAATGAGCAAGTATCGATAATTACACGGTGCTACAGTAATTTTGTACTTTTCAAGTGACCTAGTATAGGTTGTAGATCTTGCCAAATGCAACACAAGACAATGTTTGAAAATTGATTTTCTACAAAAAAAACTATTTTTCGGAAATTTCGGCATTAAAAAAATTTCTACGCGATCATTTTTCTACTGGTTTTAAATTTTTTGAGTGTTCTGGAAAGAAGAAGAAATGACCATTCCGAGGATATGCTACATTATATTCTTTTGTCAAAGATACTTTGCGGTTTTGGATCAACAATATGAACAACCATAATTGCGCGATTTTCCATGAAAATTACTCAACATTCTTCTAAAGAAGTGCCTCTTTTTTAATAAAATTTTAGAGAGAGCATTCAATTTTGTATTTAACGATCTATTTATCAATAAAATCGGTTGAAAAAAGGCAGAGTTATTAATTGTTCTTCCAAATTAGAAATGGGTCGTTGGATGCGGAATTAAATGTTCTCCCTAAATTTCTGTTTAAACAAAGACGTATGTCATGTCACCCTCTTGCAGTGAGCACATACAAATTGAATGTGTTACCAAATACAAATATGTAATTTGTATTTGGTGTTTTCAACGAAAACCGGTTTTCATCCAGGTGAAGAAATTGCCCGGTCAAATCATTCGGATTTTGATTCGGAATCCTGAATGGAGTCAGTATGGATTCCAAATCAAATGCAACAACCGATTCTGAGTCGGAATCGGTTGTTGCATTTGATTTGAAATCCATAATGACTCCATTCAGAAATCCGAACCGGTTCCGGAATGAGTTTAACTGGGTGGCCGTAAGAAGTGCGAAAGCGACGCACAACTCAAAAGTAAGTTAAATGAACTTATTCTTTGGGTTGTTTTATTTTTGCGTGCCTGGATTATTTTCAGTGTACCAGCTATCTTGCATTCGACATTGCACGCAAGCCATTATTTAAACCTATCTGTCAGTTGATGCTGACAAACGATAGCAACGCACAAAGCCAAAAACAACAACTCAATCTTCGGTCTCGTTGGCCCTGTGTGTGCTGCTGAAAAAATATTATCGGCAGTGAACAAGAGATTAGTGCGTGTATTCTGATCAACTCAGTGTTAAGGCTGTGAAAATTATGTTTTTATGAACCAATCTACAGTTTTTATGTTTTAAAACGGGGTGGAAGTTTTTGTTTTTAATTTCATAGTGCACGATTTTAGAAATCGATCGATTTTAACGATTCCGCCAAGCGGAAAAAATATTGCTCACTTTTTTTTTGCTGTGAAGTTGATTCCTGTGGGACACTGTGAAGTGGAATAAGTTGTGTTCTTTTTGGTTAACATAGCAAACGTTGAGCGAGATATTTATTTCTCAGCTGTGTCTATTTTTAACAGCAGAACGCCTATTAAAATCTACGCCGGAATAATTATCCGGCTGCAAAGATCTCGATTGGTGCTACAGAACGCATACGAACGTGAGATGCATTTTTTTGCTTCTGCCTTATGAATTGAACCTCATTAATCCATTTGCAGTCATGTAATTTACTTTTCCGCATTTTTCATTTTTGCAGGTTCATTTTGCTATCCTCAGTCCGCCGGAGTCCCCGATGAACGAAACGTCCAACTCGAACTTTGAAAACGTAGAGGGTAAGTGTTGTAATCGTGATTCTATTGAATACGATTTCCTGTTGCTTTCCACGTAGTATAAGTACACGCAAATTAATGTTTTATGTATTTGGGAAGCCAAGAAAATGACGGATGTCTTATTCTGGATACTGTTTAAATATCTGAACATATCAAGCGATAGGCATTTGAAGATTTAACATTCAAAATTCAATTTGTTTGAATTGCAGTATTGCGCACGGAAAAGTGCTTGCATTTTGAAGTGATGTCTAAAATCTATCTAACATCACCTACAACACACTGCCAATTGCTACGCCCTTCGTCAACAAACCGATAGAACATCATTATTTACTTCATGGTCCCCTGCAAACTCAATCTCCCCTACTAAGCACTGTTTATCTGTTTGCTTTTATCAAACCGTCAATTATTTGCTATCGTCATTGATTAAATGTACGCTTGTCACGCGGTTCTTACTGGTTTCGCTAAAACCTTAGCTCACATCTCCATTCACACGAAACGGCTATGCCTTTTGTTGAGCCACGATTGCTGAAATTCGCTTTCTTCTATTCCAGGCGAGATGTTACGAATAATACCACAGACCACAATCGTATTCACAAAGTCTGGCACCGAACTGCTCGGTAATGTTGAGATTGCCAACATTGATACAAAAGCAGTCACCTACAAGGTAAGTTATTAGTTCGGTTAATCCATTGCTTAATGAGGTGAGATACAGGGAAAGTTGTTTACGGAAAGAATGTGATTGCCGTGTCGCGTTCGATTAGTTGCAGAAATCTTGAGCGTTTTTTCAAAACGTCATATCTGCAATGAGTTACTCTCTTTGTTTACTTTCTCTTTCGATTTTTACGGCGTCACTATAACACTTTTCACTTATTTTACAGTACAGATCGAAAGACGGTGGTTTCCACTAGCATATTATGCAAAGAGCTGAGGGATAAATGTTAAAGTGACCGACTTATTACCAGAAGAGAAAGTAAACAAAGAGAGTAACTCATTGCAGATATGACGTTTTGAAAAAACGCTCAAGAAATTTGCTCCATTTTGCTCTTCTTTTCATCGTGGACTTTGATCTGCAGATCTTGCTAGATTTTAGGTGCATTTCTCTACTCGCACCCATCCACTTGAGATTTCTTATCTTTATGGGACTTGCCTATATTTCATTGTTCATTGTAATTCACCTGTAATTAGATATCTACCGTAAAAGTGGTTTAAAATCTAGGAAATATACCTAGGTAACGTCTTTTTTATTCTCTTCCCAATCTAGATCAAAACAACTGCACCGGAAAAATTCCGTGTCCGACCTAGCACCGGAGTACTGTCTCCAGGTGGCAGCGTTACAATCAACGTTGTGCTACAACAGGGTCAACAAATCAACACATTGAGCCGGGAGAAATTTCTGGTCATGTGCATGGGATTGAGTGGCGAACTGTCTACCAACACGCATGACCTAGCGGAACTTTGGAAGGTACTGTCACACAGCCGTTGCGTTTTTTGATACTGTTTCTAACTCCAGCTCTTTCGATTGCAGAATACATCGGCAAACAGTGCCTCGGTGGAGCAGCATAGGCTAAAATGTTCTCTACCGGCCAGTCTGGATGATGGTAGCATGCGTAACGGGATGCCACCTTACGGTAATGCTGGAGGTGATATGTACGGCGCGGGCGCCGGTTTCTCTGGCAACGGGGGCGATAAGCAATTTTTGCACTTTCAACAGGCTGTTACGCAACTCAGGGATTCGACCCAACGGTTAGAATCACAGGTAAAATTTAACCAGACGCTTCAGTGGATCTCGCTTGCACTGTTCCTGGTACTGTCGGTGGCGATCGTATACATTCTGAAGGTCGAGATTAAGAATAGTGCTTCGCAATTCTGCTTGAAGCATTAGGTCAGATAGTAGCGCATGGCGTTATACGATGGTCCAACCCCGAGAAGATGCGGATGCATTCGGTTATACCTTGTTTGTGAGAGTTGTATGAGGCACGACTTGATTGTTTCGGTGCGTTTAGACTGTACCTTATAATGTCTCCAGTTGTCAAATTGCTATTTTTTTTCTTTAACTATTAACTGTAAGTTGTTTTCTGGCCATTTTCATTTTTACTACTAAGAATGAATGCTTTTTTTGTTAGTGGTAGCTTGATAAAGCGCGGTTATATATCGTTATGTGTACAAAATTTATCGATGGCTTTTAATTTAATAGTTTTAGTAGTAGAATTATGGAGCAAAAGTCGGAAAACCCACTGTCAATATACATTTTGAGGAAAAATCCTAAAATCATTTAATGATTTTTACTGATACAAACACAGGCACATCACCAGATGTAATAAACTCTGCTTGATGAGTTATAATTAATCCTAGATTTTCTCTGAAAGTGTATTTTGGCAGTGAGCTATACCGCTTAAAAATTACTCGAAAATGATTGAATTATGTAGATCCAACAAAATGTATTATTTGCAAAAAAAATAATATGATGCATGACAATCACATTTTTCTATTTTTGAAAGAACCTTCATAACTCATTGATGATTGTAACGTCTTAGGATTCGAAATACAAAATATAGCAGACATAAAACAGCAAGAATCCATTTTCATTAATAAAAGTAGCAATACTGTACGGAATATCCCAGCAGGGTTTAAGAACGTCGACGGAAAAATAAGAAACCGATTGTTACGTTTTGTTTTAGATGTTGTTCATGAGCGCATTTTATTTACTGTGCCTAACCCTGTGGCGAATCTTAAGTCACACATCTGCAAGATAGTCACACCCAGTCAAGTAAGGTGCCAAATGAATTCATTGTTACCAACTAAATAAACTTCCGTTTTTTTATATATATTTGTCACTTGTGGAAATAAAGCCACGCGAAGAACGAGTTTTTTATAATATTCAGTTCAAATTTCAATTTCTTTTATTTTCATGGTCTATCGCTTATATTCTCGTCAACGAACATTCGGTCTTTCTACTCCGGATAGTAGCGGATTTGTGACTGTGGATGTCCTATTAAACAAAAGGAATGTGGCCTTCGGCAGACTGAAACGGGAACGCGCGAGTGCAAAACGATTAAGTGAACAAGAACAACCTGCGTTCCAGATTCACGACCGCTTGGAAAAATAAGCGGATTTGGAAGAGCATTTTGACAGGATTCAAAGCGGAATTGAGAAAAATGTCATCAGTTCTGAACGCGCGACCGGATTTCGAAAAACTATTTTACGTAACAAAGAGTATTTACAAGACAATATTGAAGTTTGAACGAGATAATGCCGCCAGTGACGCAACAGTGGCTGATCCGGGAATTGATTTGAGGGAAGCAATAAGGGTACGAAACACAGAAAGCACTGCTAACCAGGCAAGCTGCAGCTTCAACGTTCGTAGAGGAGTTAGCTGTCCAGTTCCTGCCGGTATACAGTCTACCAATTTTCAGAGGTGACAGGAAAAAGTGGTCGTCTTTTAAATATAAACTACTAGCGTCGATCAAAAGAATCTCACCAATGCGCTGAAACTGCAAATTTGGATTTCGCACTTAGAAGGGGAAGCAAAAAGTCTCGTTAGTAGTTACACAATCACTGATGCGAATTATAGACAAGTGTGGGATACCCTGATCGAAAATTATGATAAACCAAAGTTCGTTGTTTCGGCACTTGTGCAAGAGTCATGCGATCAATCGACCATTAGAACGCCAAACATGACAAATCTACGCCAGCTCGTATCAACGTCAGACGAGGTGATGCGCCAGTTCAAGCAATGGGAGAAAAATACGACACAAGAGACCATTGGCTCATTCATTCAACACTCAAGAAGCTGGAAGACGTTTAACGAATTGCTACGGTTTCTAAAACGAAAATGTGAGGCATTAGAGACATGCGCCGTCTTCAGTAATGAGTTTTAACTATATGAAGCGTGATGTTTGGAAGGACGAGCGCACAAACCCACTTTCAAAGAGAGAAGTTAGAAGCTTAACAGTAGTGTTTCCTGTCCTATGTGTTCCGAATGTCACATAGTTTACTGGTATAATAATTTCAATGAAGCAAGAGGGGCGCGACCTGGTTCAGAAAGCAAAATTATGTTTTAATTGCTTAAGATCAAATCACTACGCAAAGAGCTGTCAGTCGAAATCAGTGTGTAGGACCCCTGACTGTAAACCACACTTTGCTATGTCAAATGGAAGCGAACACAACGTCAAAACAAAGCGAAGAACAACCAGTAGAAACAAACCAAGTAAGATCGATCTAATTCTTGGTGCTGACGTATTTCTCTCTATTTTAGCCGATGGAACAATAAAGGATATTTTTGGGCTTCCCGTAGCTCTCAACTCAGCATTCGGTTGATAGTTAAGTCGGTGATGCGACGACATTCCAATACCGCACTGCTTTCATCTGTCTTTATTCTTGTAGGAGTCGACATAGTCGGTCCGAACCCTCTGAGATTGAGAACTGTCATTAGATAACCGTCATATGTAGTGTAGGAGTGTATAGAAGTGACTATATAGTTCGAATGAGAATTAAAGAAGGTCTCTTTAAGTGAACGACCGTCATAAAGTGAAGACCTGATTTTATTATGGAATCCTAGATATCGCAGTGGCGACGAGTGGGATAAGTTTTTTTTTCTTTCAAGTGAAAAAGTTAGTGAAGCGGAGAAGAGTTTTAGCTGGATTGCTGTCCGGGATAACGTTCGCGCTAGACGCCGATTATATCAATCCAGAGCACTGCAGGATTTTTGCCGTGACTATTTTGTTGGAATCTGGATAAATGCACGTTTGCTGATTTTTTTTTTGCTGTTGTTGCTGCGAGTTGGAGATTTTTTTTGTGTGACTGTAGGAACCGGAATTTGCCACGTGAGACTTCTGGTAGTGTTGACAGGAATCACCATTTTCTTCAAAAAGGTTTCACTTGCCGGCCGCACGTTTATAGCACACAGAGAACAGTTACGTTTGGCGAAAGAAACTCGTCGTCCACGTACCAGAATACATTTGGACCAAGTATCGCCTGCCCGTCTATCAAAACACAGCATTAACGAGATGAACGAGCCACAACAGCATCATGAATCAGAGGGAGCGGTACAAAAGGCCGAATAACAAAAGGCCGAATAACAAAAAGCCGAAACACAAAAGGCCGAAGATGTTCTAACCTACCACAAAAGGCCGAAACCCGAAAAGGCCGAATCACAAAAGGCCGAATCTCAAAAGGCCGAATCTCAAAAGGCCGAATCACATAAAACCGCAAGTCCACATGCATCAGAAATCGAATGATCTAATCTGTTGGTGTTGATGATACTTTAGTATTGCCCATGACTAATATTTTAAAATAAAATCGCGTTTATAAAAAGCATACATAATAAAAGAAAATTAATATAAAAAAGTCAGTTTGGCTAAATGTAACCGCTAGCCACAACTATTGTTTGGTTGTTGCACTGCGCCAGCGCATACGGCGGAGCCAGTGCGATGCGGCCTAGCCGCATAACCGAGGCCAAGGATCCGAAGCGGCGTAAAGCCGCTGAGGTTCCGCCGGACGAGGTGGCCGCCGACCCGCCGTCGGAAGCGGCGGCCTCGCGCAAGCAAACCTGTGATCCACTCGTTTGCCCGGATTACTCAAACATAGGGGCTTAAATTAGTTTAAGTCCGACGGAGCGGAGCGATGTCGGACAGCACTTGCCATGAAGCGATGTGGCGTAGCCACATTAGGCTTCGTTCTGTTTATTTATTCCAGTAAAGCGGCAAATATGCAACTAGAAAAGTGTCGTAAATATTCCAAACATTATTATTCTATTGAAAAAAAATCGTAAAAAATCACTCTTAGAAAGTTTCCAGTTCCAACCGCTCTACATATTTACCATTCTGAAAAGGTACATCGACATTTTGGAGACCCCGCTTTTTGGCAACTTCGTGGAATAACTTCATTGTGTTTAGAGCTTCCATTTCCCGACGGTTTTCAGCTTCCCGGGATTCGGGAAATAAATAATAAATTTCCCGGGAAATCCCGGGATCCCGGGAATACAGAAGAAAAATAAAAAGGTGAATGTTTTTCTTAAAAAAATTAATAAATTGAAATGTTTTCAAACTCGTTTGATTGCATGTATGTCTGTCTTAAAAGCAGTTGTCAGAAAAAGGCGATTTTTTTGGCTACATGTATAACCTAAATTTTGGTAATTACGGATACGATTGGGACGATATACTAAACGCATCTGCTGGAGTTAATGTCTAAATTCGTTGTTCTGATACGATGGATCAATTGAATGCAAAGCACCTTCTTTGGTAATCTTGAATGAAAAGATTAAGCTGCTTCAGGGTATTGTGCAGTTATTTCCGATCAAATGAGAAAATATGATATATGTAATCTATTTCTGTCACAGTAGGATCAGCATCATTCCGATTTAAGTGTGAATCAAAATCAAGCAGATAATGGACGAACTGTGCAACGATGGATGAAGCCTACCATCGATTTCCTATTACGGGCGAGTATCTGGATTGCTTGATCTTATCCCTTCAAAAATCCTGCCTGCATCGTTGAAAGCGACATTCAAATAGGTTAAATGCGCATGATATTGGACAGATACAGCGTTATGTCTTTCTTTTCATACATCCAAAACTTTACAGATATTACAGTTACGGTATAACAAATTAGACGAAATATGCATTCGATGAACCGATCAAATATTTCTGCAGACGTTCTAGAAACATTCTTTTTTTTTAAAGCGTTTGCATTAAGCATGATATCACTACAAACCATCCCGAGTTTTGAAACAAACATCGATTTTTTAAGAAATTACCATCATTTCAATTACTACTTTGATTGTATTCATTCAAGATCTTTCATTCAAGATCTAACTATTAAAATAAACTATTAAAAGAACTGTTAAAAAAGTTGATCAATCGGCTCATCGGTTGCAGAGATACCGTGCGCATCACTAACCGGCAAATTAATCTATTTTTGCATGAAAATATCAACATTTTTAGTTGTACTTTTAGTAAGGCTTGGACTATATACCTAAAAAATCATGCAAACATAACAGCGAGCCTAAAGATAACAAAAAAATCCAAAAGGTCCAAAGATCTGCAAATCAGTTGGAAAAGCACAATCTGCATTCACTGCTCACTCCAAATGTTTGCCGATATAGATATTTTCTACAGAATTTCTTTCGCAGAACCTAAACCTTTTGAAATAAATTAAAAATCTTTTTTCTCGGGATTCCCGAATCCCGGGAATGAGAAAACACAATTTCCCGGGAATCGAGAATCCCGGGAAATCCAAAAATCCCGGGATTCCCGGGAAATAAATTCCCGGGATGGAAGCTCTAATTGTGTTCTGTCTCGAGTTGGTGATTATGGAATCATATTAGGCTGAATGCAAGCAGTAGCCTGTGGAACAACGACCAACTTGCCGTGTTTAACATTCTACATGACAGGTAGTATGGAAAGTTGTGCTCAAACTGATATTATTTACTATATCATCATTGAAAATTTTCAGTTTCAACTGCTCTACATATTTGTCATTCTTATTTGACCAGTCGGCTTAACGGCATTCGGCCAAACGACATTCGGCCTACCGGCTTTCAGCCTAATGACCCAGCACCTTGATATTCGCAGCATATTTACAGCGAGAAAGATGACGTAAATGACGTAAATATTATTTTCAATGGTTCCAATCAAATTCTTTCAAAGGTTCCAATCAAATTGTTGAAAGCTTCGTTCAAATCTTGTTTTCAGTTCCAAAGGCTTTATTTCTCACCCTGTTTGGTGCATTCGACCTAGTGTGCCTCGCCCTAATGACTATTCGTCTATATATCCTTCGGCCGGATAACCCTTTGACTAATGACCCCCTGCATCGTTCTAATCTACTACAAAATGCCCGAAAAGACCTTATTAGAAAATATGTGATGCGGATAGCGCATATTTTAACGAAAAATGGCCAATCAATGTTGAATAGATTTTTAGAAATCCTGCCATGTTAATTATTGTACTATCTTTTCGGGTATTTTTCCTTCTTTTTAACATGAGCTGTTCTTTTGAATTTAATTTAATTTAATTAAATCAAAAATCAATTAAAGCAGTTTTCAGCCATCAATTCATGATATGATATGCACCAGCTCATTAATAACGCCATGGGTTACTACAATGACCTTAGCGATTTGATCTCGTGCTTCGGCCTTTTGTAGTTCGGCCTTTTGTAATTCGGCCTTTTGTGATTCGGCCTTTTGTGATTCGGCCTTATGTGATTCGGCCTTTTGTGGTTTTCGGCTTTTAGAGATTTCGGCCTTTTGTGATTCGGCCTTTTGTGCTTCGGCCTTATGTGATTCGGCCTTTCGTAGTACTCCCGAATCAGAAATTGATTCTGCACGAGAAAGCTCGCAGGGTGATTTTTACGGGTTCGCATCAGATTCATTCCTATTTGGTGGGTTTTCTCAACCAGGTGGAACGGAGGACTCTTTATGTACAGATCATCGGATGGAAGATCTGAACCAATTACAATCTGGAATACATCAAGAGGTCCGGGGTGAAGGCGTGTCGAGGCCCACGATAAGGAGATATACAAGAACTAAGAAAATCAACCGCTGCGAAGATTACATTTATAATTAATGTGTTCGAGATTTGTTATTGTTCTTTTGAACTTTCGAATTAATTTTTAATATTGAATTAGTAATAAGCTAGTTTGGTCATGAACAAGGTGCGGAAAACTCGCTCACCGCCATGAACGTACATGAATTTGTTTCCTTATACATCGTCGGGGGTTTACGCTCTCGTTAAAAAGATACAGACCCACACAACTCGTTCCGCATCACACCGTATGCGATTACGAAGAGAGAGAGAATCGGAAATCGCAAAATTTTTTAACGCGTTCCGCTTTGCCGATGCAGTGAAGTAATGAGTGCCATCGAACATATTCATCAGCGAACATGTTCGTTCGGAAAAATGATCCAAATCTTCGTGCGCAATCCTGAAACTGAACGAATGAATTATATGGCTGGCCTGAAAACATTGGTAGGAGTCAGTGTCCGCCTGGACACCGCACGGAGTGGCAATTTTTGCTGTGTAGGTTCAACTCGCAGTCATTTCCTTGCTGCGTGTTAATTTTATCATGCGCTATACATGTTATCGCTCGAGTTGAACTCTACCATTGTATGTACAAATGGTAATGTACATTGGTTTAGATTTGTTTGGATTTAGTTTAATTTTCAATGTTCAGGCGCGTTCGGCTCCTTCCATGCGCTGCATTCGAGAGGAAACTTAGATTTGTCTTCTTTTCTATGCCAATAAATAATCTCGAAAGTTGTGCGTTTTATAGCGTATCATTGCGCGAATATAGCTCACTACTTCCGGTGATATGCATTTGCATAGAATTGACAAAATATCGATTGTCGCTATTCAATTTTCTTGTTTTTAACTGTAGTGATAATATCTTTTGCTTCAATCATATTATTATCCACGTTTAGGTGGTTTTGGCTTGAGACGAAGCTGGCCCAGATTATAACTCAAATTGATGTCAAAATAAATTAAGTGATAACAGTTTCGGTTGAAACCTGACTCAGTTCCGGGATCAAACAAAAACGCATTCGTGCTAGGGCATACGAGTGCGGCGCATAAAGTTCATACCTTTTTGTGTGCATGAAATTAGGTGTGAATAAACAGATAGAAAGGGAATTATATGTATCAACTAATAACAATATAATACAATATAATAGATAAATCGAAATTTTAAAAACAGTTTACCAAACGAAATTTTCACTGCAATGCTGTTAAGTTTATTAAGTTTTTTGGAACTAATCATTGGAATGTGGATTGCGTGAAATTTAGTAACCAGGATCAGCGTTCTGGCGGAGTAACTATTGGTGTTTGTTTCAGGCAAGATTTGTTCACAAAAATAGATAAGACTAGTAACTAGGACTATAACCATTCATTTATGCGCTTACAGTTGTATTATCTATATCACTGCAGTTATGCAGTCTGAAACGATTCCGCTGGAGCAGTGCTGCCAGGGACATTTTCAGTTAGCAGTGAAAATGAAATTTGTAGATATTTTCGTTATATTGCATTATTATTGAAAACTGATAAAAACACATAAATGTAGACTATCTTTGTCTATCTTTCCTGTGCTATGGGCTATTGAACAATTGGGCAGGCCATAGCACTGTGATAGAAGCATCACTCTTGATAATCAGAGGTTTTTAGTGTTTCTTGATACAAACAAATCAAAAAAAAAGTTTAGCATGAAAGGTTTCGAGTGATCGGTGTGAATGAATTTGTTTATAGACATTATTTAAAAACCGGGGATGGAAAACGTGTGCAACTTTCGTAGCCATATATTTTTCCAATCATAATAACTGGCGATCCGCCTCAAATTGTTTAAAATCACAGTATTTTCAAATCGATTGGAATTTCTGAATCGAACAAGATCGGTTGAGTTTGAATCTAATATTAATAGTAGACCCCATGTTATATAATACTTTCAGAGAAACTTGGTTAAATCTCACAGTATAAAGATACTTTCCTATGATTCAAATTTGAAAAAATGTTACATCGTTAATTTTACGAAAATACGAATTTTAATCCAGGTCGCAATTCTATGATTGTGAGTATTGTGTGAATTATATTAGAATTTAAACTAAACTGTTCTCATTAAGTTCAGATCCAACAAAAATGTGGAAAGCCTTCAGGCAGCACAGAAAAGCTGTTAGGAAAACTTGGAGTCTCAAACCGAATTACATCTTTGAGTTATTTAAAAAATTGTATGTTTAATAATGTTCTTATGTGGTGTCAGATGGAAGAAGTGATGACAATCCTGTAAAAGCTTAGCAATCTGCTGAGAATGGTGTTCATTGCGATAACTGGGGCACTTACGACACAGAACTGCGTAGAACTGAAGAACTTATAAATACTATCAATTTGGACAGTCTTCGGCTATCTTTTCCAAGCAACTGGATTTTTGCAAAGATTCTAGGGGAATTCTATTGTGCTTCGGAAAGTAAACATTGAGTAGTAGCTTATTATTGAAAGAGAAGCACATACCACAGAGAACAGACGTCCATCTTTAGCGTTCAACTTGTGTAAAAATAACTAACGTTGTCGAAGCTAATTGGGATATCTCCACCCGGTGCGTTACTGTCGTCATGTTTTTAGTGGCCGAGTTCGATAAATTAAAAATTAACCGTCAGACACCAGTTACACTGTTACCAGTTATATTATACATAAATAATACATTTCTATGCATTGTAATCAATAAATATAACACGTATAGCATAAAATATAGGTAACACTTAAATGCATAACGCTGTTTTGAAGCAATATTACGCAAAACATCTCAAAATTATCACAGTAATGTATTGAAACTATGAAAAAAATTTCACAAAATTTAAAAAAAAAATTCTTTGCGCCTTTGAGGGTTAATATGACTCCCATGTTTGGAAAAAAAGAAAAATGTTATATGAATTGATACAAAAATTATTTATTGCACATTTTTAAAAGACCTATTATGTACAACAATAATGTTGCCAAAAACGGAACCCATTTGTTGCCAAAATCTGAGTGTATCGAAAAGGGAGCATGCAAAAATCGGAACGTACCAAAACGGAATCTTACTGTACTATCATTGAGCAGCCTCCAAGAAACATAAACACATAAACACATATCAATACTTCCTCCATTCCATTACACGTTGAATAACCTTGTCAATACGCTCCAGTATTAACAAAACAACTGAACGTGTAAGGACCGCTAATATGAAACACAAACAAGATGCTGAATCAAACATTCTTCACTAGTATATATGATGATTGACAGCAGGAAAAACAAAAAGCACCACAAAAAGGATAAGCAATCAAAACATCGGGAAAACAATTTTTAGAACAGATGGATAAATCGTCGTACCCGGAACATCACGTTACAGATCCATTCTTGACCGCTCATCATTCCGAATTAGATCCACATGACATCACTGTGAACAGTCTAGTGAAAGAAACCGATTCCACACACCCCGGCTTGGCAACAAAGTCAACTTACTGTACTATCATACTACAAATTATGCAAAACATGCATCAAAAATATTGAACGCGTAAAGTCCGCTATTCATTTATACCTATGTGGAATATCAACGATATACAAAGGGACAATCTGCTCGCTTAGCAAATTACAAACACGCACATGCACTCGACTGACACTACACCACTCCATCGACACAAAACACCGCGGCAGCGTTAATGCAAATAATCGCAAGCACCGCTCCCGTTCGCATGCGGTGGGAATTGAATCGATTTTCGATTTAGGCGAACATAGATCGCGATCCAAATTTTTGAGGAAGAATCGCATTGCCGAACGGATCCGCTCATCATTGTTCGGATACAATTCCGAACAAGTATCGGAAAGAATCTAAATCGCAGCGATCCAAGGTGAGCGTAAGAGAGAAAAAATACTAACATGTGAGATACCATATTCACTTGGCTTTGGCCGATCGGGCGCTCAACAGATGCACACTCATAAACAAGAAAAACAGAATAAAGCATCGGAGGTAGGTGAGTGTGCATGAGCCTTGAGTGAGCGTAAAACGATGCGATTCTTCCTATCCTTGGTCATGAATACTAATTTGGCTTTCTAAATGCATAACAGGGACTAAAGGGTGAAGAGTTGTAGGAGTCGACATATTCGATCAGTCGGTCCGAACCCTCTGAAATTTAGAACTGTCATTAGATAACAGCGAAGACTCCATATCAAGAAGACTGGCAACTCTGTCCAGAATCCGGAGACAGTAACAGCAACGCCACTTGCGGGTAAAGGTGGTACTTTCCATAGTGATGCACACACACATATACATTTTTACATAAAGCTTCCTCCCTTCTTCCAATAGTGGCGCTGTAACCTCTGTCGCTTCTCGTTTGTATGGGGGAAGGAAAGAGATATCAGTCTTCTTGATATGGAGTCTTCGATAACAGTCATATGTAGTGTAGGAGTGTATACAAGTGACTATATAGTTCGAATGTGAATTAAAGAAGGTCTCTTTAAGTGAACGACCGTCATAAAGTGAAGACCTGATTTTTTATGAAATCCCAGATATCACAATTCTGAGGTGGATATGGATCGTACTTTACAATTCTGGGAGATCGAAGAAATTAAAAAAAACCCGAACCTCTAACAAGAGACGAAGAAAAGGCTATCGAATTATTTCGATCAACACACCAACGAAACAGTGTGGGGCGATTTACAGTTCGTCTTCCACTAGATGAATCCTCAATCGGTACTTAGAGATTCACTGCCAGCGGCAACACAATGTTTGAAGGCAATGGAAATAAAGTTTTGTGTAATCCCCAGCTTCAAGAAACTGTACAGTGAGTTTATGGCTAAATATCTCAGCTTCGGCCATATGGAACAAATTCCTCCAGATGAAATCAATATTGCATCAAAAAAACTATACTATCTTCCCCATCATGCCGTTTTAACGGAGGACAGCGCTACGACAAAACTGCGCGTCGTATTCGTCGGATCATGCAAGTCACCCACAAATTGCTGGTTGGACCTAATATAAATAAAGATCTTTTCATTATATTCACTCGTTTCCGAAGCTACGCTGTTGCCTTTACGGCAGATGCAGAAAAAATGTATCGTCAGGTGAATGTACATAAAGACGATACTAATTTTCAACGGATCGTGTGGAGATTTAACTCTGAAGAGACGGTTAAGCATTATGGGCTACTGACCATTACATATGGTACTGCCTGTGCTGCATATCTTGCCATTGAATCGTTGCGACAAGTAGTCAGAGAAAATCAAACGGAGTTTCCTAACGCTGCAGAGAGGATTGTGAAGAATTTTCACGTAGATCTAGATTATCTTCTGTCGGGCGCCGATACACTCGAGGATGCTACTAAACTAATGTCGTTTTCGTTTTTGGCTGTGCACTACACCGGTGTAGTCGGTGCTACACTCACTGAGAACTGACATACAAGTAAAGTTTTCAACTTGTGTAAGAAATTAAACTGTCGCTTTGAAATGACAACAGCAAGTAGCAACTTGCCACTGATCGGCGCTTCGATCGACCAGCAATCGCTATACGGGACTTGCATGCAAACTTGGATACAATGGTGACTCATGCATGCGAACCTGTATGCGATGGTGATTTTCAACGTATTTTCATTTAAATGTTTACACAGGTTTTTCGGGAAAGTTTGTTCTAGCTTATATGTCTGCTCTCTGTGCGACACTCATTCAAACTTGGGTGTAATCAGTATGTCTCTTTTTGCACTACACCAGTGTAGCACCTGGAAAAAAACGAAAACGCCATAAAAAACGAATTCATTCAGATAACATCGGTAGCCGGATTTAATCTCAGAAAATGGTCCTCGAATGTTCTACAATTAATAGAACTAAAGCCAGATACCCTACCGTCCATATCGCTAAAGCTATCACCTGAAGCAGAATCTGTAAAGGTTTTGGGGATACACTGGTTCCCATCGACGGACACATTCGGTTACTAGTTAAAATTCAACTTTCATAAGCAGAACACCAAACATCAGTTGTTGTCGGATACAGCTCGATTATTCGACTCTTTTGATTGGATATCGCCTATCATTGTTCGTATCAAAATACTTTACCAATCGTTTTGGCTGATGGACTTGTCATGGGATGACCAACTTCTCATAGTCGTCGATGACGAACGGAACAGAATGTGCTCAATCAAATGAAGACTAATCTAGTCTTCATTTGATTGTGCACATTAGTATTTCGTGGTGGATTGCGCAGCATTGTGATCAGATTCAACTGCATGGTGCCGCCGATTTTAATGAAACTTTCTGTACATGAGAACTTTGTCACAAAAAGCCACTTTGCATACTTTGTTTTTCCAAAAATGATCTTGACTGTCTTTTGAAAAGAGCCAAACTTTTTTGCCATTTTTTTTTCAAATGGCTATAGTCTAAAAATGACAAATCCTACAAAACAATGTTGTAGGAGTGATTTTTACAAAATTAGTCAAATTTTTGAATAAAATTATTGAAAAAATTCTTTATCGACTCCTACACTGAAAAAAATCGATTTTAAAAATTTAAAGTCCATTTAAAAAAAAACATTTTTGATTTGGATGAAATTTTGTTCCAAGGTAATTATGTTCCCTACCTACCGTCAAAAAGTCAAGTTGGGCACTTTCAAGGAAAACAAGTTATTTGAAAAAAACTTCCTTGTCCAAACTGAATTTTTTTCAGCGAATTTGAATCGAAAACTAAACCAATGAAAGTTATAATCATCTCAGAAACCATTTTCCCAGCCGCTAGTTGCCTGATACATGCAAAAAGTATCAGTAACGAATTTGGTATATATTGGTATAAACTTGAATGGAGACTGGAGTATTGGAAGATCGGAAGACTGGAGGATTGGAAGACCAAAAGACTGGAAGACTGCAGTTCAATTGTTCCTCTCAAAAATCATAAATTTTATGAAACAATTGACAATCTTCTAAAATTTATTTTATATCTGATGGAGCAGCAGCACAAAAAAAAAAATAAGAAAAACTTCGCAAGCTTCTGTAGATTCCAGTCAAAGCATGAAATAAGCGCAGAATGGCATTTTTTGCAACATCCCATGGAAAAGTACCCTGGGATGCTATTGGTGGCACTCTCAAGCGAATGGCAAAAAGAGCCAATCTTACTCGCGACTATGAAAATACCATAACAACTCCCCGTGAGTTATATAACTGGGCAGTTGACCAAACTGATAAAAATATCACAAAATTAATTTTCTGATACATATTCACTGAATAGTACAACTAAATGTCAGAAGAATTCGAAGAGCGGTATAATAAAAGGTATTCTAAATCAGAAGATGAACCAAAAAATTTTTCCTTGTATAGAAATAATACAAAATAGCATGCATGAAGAAAGTTTTAAGACAAATGTTATATAAAAATAAATAAATAAATAATGTTGTGGTGGTTATTTCTTTCTCTGATTCTTCCTCAGCACTAAACAAGAAAATAAAGATGTAATAATGGAATATTTGTTTAATGATATAAACTTTTTTCAATGCGTTTCTTGATCAAGGGGATAAATACCTTTTTTGTGATAAAAATGTCAAGAAGGTTTGAATTTACATAAAGGAATAAAGCAATGATTTCATTACATCAAACTTATAATATTTTGGTAGAACATTTTTCAGTGAACTAAACAAGCATAAGTTTATAAAAATTGATAATTGGCGGAGTTATGGCTTTTTTCCCGAAACCCTTTTTTATTTAAGAGGTTTGCTGTGATCACGATTGAAGACTAACAGATCATCTAAAATCCCAAAACTCAAAAAATTGAGTATATGAGTATTCCTCGATTAGTTGAATAAATAATATTTTTTTTTCAAATTGTATTAAAAAATTCTCATCCATAAAACAAAAATTTATGAATAAAAAAGGAATCGTTAAAGTACGAGAAAAATTAATCACGATCAATTGAAAAAAAATAAGAAAATTGATTGAGTAGTTTTTCGGCAATCGTGATCACGGAAAACCCATTTTTAGTAAAACGACATTTCGAGATAATCGAGTTTAAAATTTCAAATCAAATTACCACTGCTCTTGGTAGACGAAGCGCGCTTGGAAGCGCTGTAACTTTCGATCTATTTCTCGGATCTCTATAAAAATTTAGGAAAACATTCTCAAGGAGTTGTACTTCCAGATAAAGAAATAAAAAAAAATTCGATTTCATGAAAAATGAAAAGGCATGCAACCGCTTAATAAAAATATGCTTAGTTGCTAAATTAGACAATCAGCCTTATTCTGCATTACGAAGGATCGCTTTTTCGAACGAATGTGGTTTGCATTCTCTATAACGACAGCAAAATCAAACCGGAGCCCGATTCGATCGAAGCACATTCGTTCGAAAAATCAATCCGTCGTAATGCAGAATAAGATTGAATATTTAATCACAAACTGAGTTTTTTTTTTGTATTCTGAGATGATTATGACTTTCATTGGTTTAGTTTTCGATAAAAATACACTGAAGAAACAAAATCTGTTTGGACAAGGAAAAGTTTTTTTCAAATAACTTTTTTTCGTTAAAAGCGCCCAACTTGAATTTTTGACGGTTGGTAGGGAACATAATTATCTTTCTTGGAACAAAATTTCATCCAAATCAAAAATGTTCTTTTTTTGCAAATCGACTTTAAATTTTTAAAATCGATTTTTTTTCAGTGTAGAAGTCAATGACGTTTACAGTTTGTCTCTAGCGGGTCAGTATCGATTTTTATGAGCATTTCAATATTAATTCGTCGAAAGGGCGAAAGTGTTTTTTGTAAACAAACTTGTTTCGCTCATTAGTCTGCTGCAGAGTGCAATTTCATGAGAAATATGCGTAAATGTAAATTTTTACCCTTCGTAGAAGTAATTTCAATTGTTTTCTGCTTCGAAATTATAGTAAACTAGCTGTTACCCATCGCGCGTTGCTGCGACTTTCAACGCAATAGCACACAAACACGCTCCATACCAAATGCCTACTATGTATAAATTTTGACGGCAATCGGTTAAGCCGTTTGGGAGTCCATAAATCATATACATACAAACATTGACTTATATATATATATATATATATATATATATATATATATATATATATATATATATATATATATATATATATATATATATATATATATATATATATATATATATATATATATATATATATATATATATATATATATATATATATATATATATATATATATATATATATATATATATATATATATATATATATATATATATATATATATATATATATATATATATATATATATATATATATATATATATATATATATATATAGTAAACTAGCTAATACCCATCGTGCGTTGCTGCGATTTTCAACGAAATATGAGGAAAACACAATTTGTTCCAAAGCGCCATCTGGCGGGCAGATAATGTCCAACTAATAGCACACAAACACGCACCATAATAAATACCTACTGTGTATAATTTTTTACGGATATCAGTTAAGCTGTTTGGGAGTCTATAAATCATATACATACAAACTTTGACTTTTATATATATAGATAGATAGATAGATAGATTAAGAGAAACCATCAAAATAAAAGTTTGTTTACAAATTTTATATGCCCTTTTGCAAATTTAATATGGATTTGATTTTTGATGTATATTTTGATGCCTAAGCAGGATTGGAATTATTAATATTTCAATATTTATCTCAAGTTAGTGGCTATTAATGGTGTATACTGTACATAAAAGCATGAGAGTCCCATGTGGATTTTTGTCGAAAATGAGTTATCCGTTGGATTGTATTCTGTATCACCACTGAATCACACTGCACAAATAAGATTACCGGTTTTGCTTAAAAAATATTTAAAAAAATGCTAAAACATGGTTGTCCCATTCATTTGGCTCAATGGATGGGACAATCTTGAACAGCGTGTTTCTCGGTTTGCTGTTTTTCAACATGGGACTCTTATGCTTTTATGGGCAGTATATTTGAGTGCTGAATTGAATGGCGCACTTAAATTTTATGTACTAGGTACTAGGACTCGTTGTCAAGTTGTGAACTTCATTCGTAACCCAACTTTGTACCGGGAAACAAGTGCTTTTTGTTCTCTCCGGTGTGGTTTAGTTTTTTCGGTGGTACGAAGGTGCTTGCTGTGGCAGAGGCTGCAGTAAAGCATTACTAACAAACAGTCCCGCGAGTGATAATTGTTACCTGCGATATCAGTTAAAGTAGTGCAGTGAAGTGCGTTACTAAACATTTTTCTTGCCTGAAAGACGGCTTTGTTTAGACGAGCTATATCAGCTCTACTGTGTGAAGGTCACGCGGGTGACGGATAAAACAAACGAAGGATCAATTCACCTACCAGCTCGTCAGGAACCAACTGGTGAAGTGTTTCGTTTTTTACTTTTCTTATCGATTTTTTTCTTTTTATTGCTTTTGATTTTTTATTTTGATTTAAGTTAAACAGTGCGGTCGAGCGTGTTGCTCCCGCAACAAAATGGAACAGACAGAAGGATCACCCTCCGAAGAGGAATATTATGAAGAAGAAGAACGTATATCTGATACTGAGACAGATAATGTTATGGTCGATCCACTTCCTCCACTTTTCCCCAATGTCTCACAGCCCCCCCGAGTCAAGGTTTACCAGGATGGATCCGCTGGTCCTTGGGTGGTATACTTTCGGCCCAAAAATAAACCGTTAAACAGCATAACTGTTGCACGGGAGCTGACAAAACGTTACTCGGCCGTAACCGAGATTAAAAAGGTTCAGTCAGATAAACTGCGCGTAGTCGTTACTGACTTGAAACAGGCCAATGATATCGTTAGCAATAGCCTCTTTACGCTGGAGTATCGCGTCTACATCCCTTCTCGTGATGTGGAGATCGACGGTGTGGTAAGTGATGCGGGTCTAACTGTCGATGATCTGATGAATGATGGGGCTGGCCGCTTTAAGGACCCTAACCTTCAATCAGTTAAGATTTTGGAGTGCAAGCAATTGCACTCAAAGTCCATCGAAGATGGTAATTACTATCCATCAGACTCGTTTCGCGTAACCTTCGCCGGATCTGCACTTCCGAGCTACGTTGAAGTGGGAGGAGCTCGTCTACCTGTACGCCTGTTTGTACCGCGGGTCATGAATTGTTCCAATTGCAAGCAGCTAGGTCACACGGCCACCTACTGTAGCAACAAGCAACGGTGCGGTAAATGTGGGGAACGCCATGCGGATGATACTTGCAGTAGCCCCGCTGAGAAGTGTGTTTACTGTGGGGAGAATCCGCATGCACTTTTGACATGCCCAACGTACAAACTTCGCGCGGATAAACTAAAGCGATCCGCCAAAGATCGCTCCAGACGCTCTTACGCAGAAATGCTTAAAAGAGCTGTTCCACTTATCTCCGAAAACCCATTCGCTCTCTTGCCAACTGACGATAACGCCTCTAACGACCCTTGCGAGGGGCATTCTTTGGCTCCGCTTGGAAACTCTAGGAAAAGACCTAATCAAAACTCACCTGAACTTCCTCGTAAGGGTCCTAGGTTGTCCCAAACAAGGGTACAAAATAAAAATAATTCATCAACTGGAAGGGCTGGTACAAATCCGAAGATAATACCTCCTGGTTTTGGGAAATTGAGATACAACCAGGAGTTCCCAGCACTCCCCGGGGCACCAAAAATCCCAAGTGCTCCAATTTTACAGTCAGAAACTCAACCTAAAACGGGATTCCTTAAATTTTCTGACATTGTGGACTGGATATTCACAGCTTTCAACATTACCGATCCTATGAAAAGCTTGCTGGTTGCTATTCTACCAACAGTAAGAACATTTTTAAAACAGTTGACTGAACAATGGCCCCTCCTTACAGCGATCGTATCCTTCGATGGCTAACTTATTAGACGGAATCAGGGATCTGATCACTGTTTTACAGTGGAACTGCAGAAGTATTATCCCCAAAATTGATTCATTAAAACACTTGCTAAATTACAATCATTGTGATGCATTTTCCCTATGTGAAACATGGCTAACTTCTAATATAAACCTCAACTTCCACGATTTTAACATTATCCGCTTGGATCGAGAAGACTCATATGGGGGGGTACTTTTAGGGATCAAAAAGTGCTACTCCTTCAATCGAATCAACCTCCCTTCGACGCCAGGCATTGAAGTTGTCGCTTGTCAAACAACAATCAAAGGCAAAGATCTTTGCATTGCTTCTATTTACATTCCTCCTAGGGCCATGATGGGATATCGAAGATTCTCCAACGTGATTGAACACCTTCCCTCGCCCCGCCTGCTTCTTGGAGACTTTAACTCTCACGGTACGGGGTGGGGCTGTCTATACGACGATAATCGATCTTCGACAATTCAAGACCTTTGTGACAACTTCAATATGACAATTCTGAACACAGGGGAAATGACACGAATTCCTAGACCACCTGCGCAAGCAAGTGCACTGGACATATCTTTATGCTCGACATCACTACGGTTAGATTGCAAGTGGAAGGTAATATCTGATCCCCACGGTAGTGACCACTTACCAATTGTAATTGCAATCACCACTGGTTCAAGACCATCGACACCAATCAATGTTCCCTATGACCTCACACGAAACATTGATTGGAAGAGCTACGCTGCTGAGATATCCAAAACTATCGATTCAACACAGATACTTCCCCCGGAGGAAGAATATAAGTTTTTGTCCAACTCGATTCTCGATAGCGCGATTCAAACTCAGACGAAACGAGTACCCGACGTGAACACCCAAAAACGTTCTCCCAACCCGTGGTGGGACAAAGAGTGCTCAGACGTGTACGCGGAGAAAGCTGCCGCGTATAAAACCTTCCGGAACGACGGTTCAGTTGCTAGTTATCGAGTATACGCGATATTAGAAAAGCGAATGAAAAATTTAATGAAAGCTAAGAAACGCAGTTACTGGCGCCGGTTTGTCGACGGGTTAACAAGAGAAACATCGATGAGCACTCTTTGGGGCACGGCCCGACGTATGCGAAACCGAAACAGCACTAACGAGAGCGTGGAATATTCAAACCGTTGGATATTCGATTTCGCCAAGAAGGTTTGTCC
Source organism: Topomyia yanbarensis (assembly GCF_030247195.1). Classification (NCBI taxonomy): domain Eukaryota; kingdom Metazoa; phylum Arthropoda; class Insecta; order Diptera; family Culicidae; genus Topomyia; species Topomyia yanbarensis. Next base: position 325,636,904 of record NC_080672.1, on the reverse strand, counting down.
GGATTCCGCCCCGGCACAGAAAATCTACCGCGCCGCGTCGCCTTACAATACCGCGAACGAAACACCGTTTACGATGGTGGAGTTCTCACTTGCTCTCTTATCATGTAACAATAAAGCCCCGGGGCCAGATAGAATTAAATTCAACTTATTGAAGAATCTGCCAGACTCTGCCAAAAGACGCTTGTTGAATTTATTTAATAGGTTTCTTGAGGGTAACATTGTCCCACATGACTGGAGACAGGTGAGGGTCATCGTCATCCAAAAACCAGGAAAACCAGCCTCCGACCACAATTCGTATCGTCCGATTGCAATGCTGTCCTGTATTCGGAAGTTGTTCGAGAAAATGATCCTGTTTCGGCTAGACAATTGGGTCGAAACAAATGGCTTACTGTCAGATACACAATTTGGCTTCCGCAAAGGCAAAGGGACGAACGATTGCCTAGCGTTGCTCTCAACAGAAATTCAAATGGCATATGCTAACAAAGAGCAGATGGCATCAGTATTCTTGGATATTAAGGGGGCTTTCGATTCAGTTTCGATCAACATTCTTTATGAGAAGTTGCACCAGCATGGTCTTTCGCCAATTTTAAATAACTTTTTGCTAAACCTGTTGTCTGAAAAACAAATGCATTTCTCGCATGGCGATTTATCGACATCACGATTTAGCTACATGGGCCTTCCCCAGGGCTCATGTCTAAGCCCTCTCCTCTACAATTTTTACGTGAATGACATTGACGAATGTCTTGTCAATTCCTGCACGCTAAGGCAGCTTGCAGATGACGGTGTGGTCTCTATTACAGGTCCTAAAGCCGTCGACTTGCAAGGACCACTGCAAGATACCTTGGACAATTTGTCTGCATGGGCTCTCCAACTGGGTATCGAGTTCTCCACGGAGAAAACTGAGCTAGTCGTATTTTCTAGAAAGCGTGAACCAGCGCAACTACAGCTTCAATTAATGGATCAAACTATTGCTCAGGCTTCAACATTCAAATATCTCGGGGTATGGTTCGACTCTAAAGGTACCTGGGGATGTCACATTAGGTATCTGAAACAGAAGTGCCAACAAAGGATCAACTTTTTCCGTACAATAACTGGAACATGGTGGGGTGCTCATCCAGGAGACCTAATCAGGTTGTACCAAACAACGATATTATCAGTGTTGGAGTACGGATGTTTCTGCTTTCGCTCCGCTGCGAACATACACTTCATCAAACTGGAGCGAATCCAGTATCGTTGCTTGCGTATTGCCTTGGGTTGCATGCACTCGACCCATACGATGAGTCTCGAAGTGCTGGCGGGCGTTCTTCCGCTGAAAAATCGATTCTGGGACCTCTCATATCGATTGCTCATTCGATGCGATATTCTGAACCCATTGGTGATTGCAAATTGCGAAAGGCTTGTCGAGCTTAATTCTCAGACCCGATTCATGTCCTTGTACTTCGATTACATGGCACAGAACATCAATTCATCTACATATAACGTCAACCGTGCTCATCTCTTAGATACTTCTGATCCAACTGTATTTTTCGATACATCCATGAAGGAAGAGATTTATGGAATTCCGGATCATATTCGCCCACAAGTGGTCCCAAATATTTTCTATAACAAATACCATCAAGTCGACTGCGCCAAAATGTTCTACACTGACGGATCAATTCTCGACGGGTCCACAGGCTTCGGTATTTTCAACGAAAATCTTGCTGCCTCATTCAAACTCAATGATCCTGCTTCAATTTACGTCGCAGAATTAGCTGCCATTCAGTATACTCTCGGGATCATTGACACCCTGCCCTCAGACCATTACTTCATCGTTTCGGATAGTCTCAGCTCCATTGAGGCCATCCGTGCGGCGAAGCCTGGAAAGCACTCACCGTATTTCCTGGGGAAAATACGGGAATATCTGAGTGCTTTATCTGAAAAATCTTACCAGATTACCTTGGTTTGGGTCCCGTCACATTGTTCTATTGCGGGCAATGAGAAGGCGGACTCTTTAGCCAAGGTGGGCGCATTAGAAGGCGACACTTACGAAAGACCAATTTGCTTCAACGAATTTTTCAGTATCTCTCGTCAGAGGACGCTCGATAGTTGGCAAACCTCATGGAGCAATGGGCATCTGGGACGGTGGCTACATTCCATTATCCCGAAGGTATCAACGAATGCTTGGTTTAAGGGGTTGGATGTGAACCGGGACTTTATTCGTACGATGTCAAGGATCATGTCCAACCATTACTCGTTTGACGCGCATCTCCGTCGTATAGGGCTTGCTGAAAATAATCATTGTGTTTGTGAGAACGGCTATCACGACATCGAGCATGTTGTTTGGCTGTGCGCAGAGTACTGTGTTGCCAGGTCCCAACTAATAGATTCCCTTCGGGCCCGAGGTAGATCACCCTATGTGCCAGTCCGGGACGTCCTGGCAAGCCGTGACCACCCCTATATTTTTCTTATCTATATCTTTTTGAAAACCATTGATGTCCAAGTTTAATACATTTTACCCTCTCTCATTCACAGTAGAATCTCACCAACCTATCCCTGTATCTACAATATGGCATTGCTTCACGAGTCTTCGGTGCACACTCTTCTTGATAACCGTCTATCCAGAACATCATGACATACCGCACATGCAGACGATATAGAGTGCCAATAATTATCCGAAATATCGACCCTCACCTCGCCCCTGCGATTACAGGCTGGAAACTACAACACTACAACAAAGTGTGCATATCCGCCACAATGATCAATCAGCAAACGACGATGTCAATTACACAATATGTATCCCACTTCCTACCTTTTTCCTTTACTTACATAAGAGGGGAGCAAGCCGCCCCTAAATACGGCTTTCCCTTCCCCCACTAACATGTGACATGTAATATAAAAAAAATGAATTATCGGCCTCGTTAAGCTACAGCATTTGGGCCTAAATAAACGTATTTTTAAGATAAAAAAAAAAAGTTGTGAACTTGAATAATAAAGAAAAGTAAAATCAATGCTCGATAAATTTTAACGGCCACGATCACATTCATTCGAAACTGCCTAATTTCGATGTTAAGTAACATTGAAGAATTTCAAAACGTAAAACTGTTCATCTTCTCATAAAATAATTTTGGCGGTTAATCCTCCTAGAAGTAATTATAGAGAATTTACTCTTCAAGCAAATTTGGGACGAGACTTAACGTCTCCAGCAAAGTTTTCGAAAATGCTATTTGAGTTTTTTTTCGAACATTTATCCCACTTTAAAAGATCGCAATCTTTGCCTTCATTGACATATTATACAAGAAAATAATCTATAGAGGATTGAAAACTGTTTCATGTTGATTCTTCTTGTTTGTAGACTGGAATGACATCTTTACTTATGTTTCTGAATTTTAAATAATTTATCAAACTCATACTAAATTTTAGAATTTTTCGAAAAAATTACGATTTTCATCAACCCCCCCCCCCAAATTTCTGGCTACGCCAATGGTCTGCTTTGTTAATAGGAGTCGATTAGTGGTTTTGTCGGTTGGTGTAAAATCTAATTAGAAAAAAATAACAGATGGTGAATTACCGCTAGTTTAATGAATTTTCTGTCCGGAACAGTCCGGAATATAAGTGTCAAACAAATAGAAGCTTTACGAAAATGAAAAAGATAAAACAAATAGTACAACTGCCGGTCATCCTAATTATGGGTTCTGTATCTACTCATGAATTACGCATTTTATTTATGCTCTGAACAATAACGACCTATTTTTTCACTTAAGTAAAAAAATTCGCTGAAAACTGGTTATCGGTTAACTGGCAATCAGCAGAATGCAAGCTGGTTTTCAGTGAAAATTGCTAAAAAGCTATAGTGAAGAAATTGGCCCTAAAATATGGCAACTTCCGCACTCAATCTGTCCACATAATAACAAATTATTACTTTGGTTGGTGAATGAATTTATGGTCGATCTGAATTTACGACACTCTGTTCGGTGTGTAACTTTTGTCTGCTTGGACGACCGCTATCAAATCGAACACGATTCGGTTTCAACATTATCATGCATATCTAGGAATTGTATACGCCCATTTAAAATCTTACCCTTGTTTCACTTTTCAACGTTCCTAGCCCCGCGGACCAAAAATATGACGCTTATAAAGCGAGGCAAAAGAGGGCATCGTTTCTCATGTCAATTGATGACATAGCCGCGCCATCCATCAACGGCCAGCTGCCTGCGATATATATAGTTCGCCGTCGCCCTCTTTCGTGTACATTTCGGTTCTCGTTTCCACCATCATCGTCTCTATCTCTTTCTGTCTCACACACTGTATTATTATGTATAGCTTGTAGTTTGCGATTCTGACCACAGCGCAGCAGTTTCGGTCGAACCGTGCTAGGTGAAACTAACGCCCTCAAGGAGCAAACGGAAAAAGTGAAGTGCGCTGCTGATGAACACTTTTTAGCTAGGCTAGTGAAACAAGTAAGATATTTTCTTTTCTCAAACGATTTAGTTATTTAATGCATTCACAAATTTGCATGCTTTTCGTGGTTTATATAGTACTGTTTAGAAAACGGAACTGTTTTCCAAAGTGGAAGTAGGTTCTTTGTGTTTACGAGCAAATTATTGCTCCGGCAGAATAAGAAGCTGTGGTGACGCCATGTTCGTTTTACAAGATGGCATCACAGCGCTCATGGTGAGAAAAACTAGAAATCTGGTGCCATTTTCCGAGTGGCTCCCTCTTGCCTTGATGAAATATCATTAAAGTGGTAAACAATCGGAAGGATATATTCCAGGTTTGAATCGTGTTTTTTACAAGATTGTCGAATTTTACGTTTTAGGTGTTTCAAAACAAATTCAATCTGGCGAACGTTTCGCCATATATCATTGCTTTGAAAAGAGATCGATTAGCCTGCTGCCGGTTTGATGCGCTGCATACAAACAACACGGACATTAATGCGTCAATTGACGTTTATCATTGCCGTTGAAATTTTAGGGTGATAGGACTATTTCCATCTTATCCCAAGCGAGCTGGATTAGTTCTTGTTTTTCATTTCGAAATGAAATGTAAGGCTACGTTACAAATTAAGAGCTCGCACTTAAAAAAAGAAATTATGTAGGTAATGGTGTTTTACATGGTGCTACACCGATAGTGCAAAAAAGATACAGGTTACACTAAAGTTTGAATGCTTATCACCGACTACAAGTGTGAAAAACAAAAATGATATTACTTCGTGGTATAAAACTTGCGAATCATAGTGTAAGCTTTTCAAATAACCTTTTAGGCAAAAATAAAGCTTGAAACTTTAGATGAAATTTATTTAAAATTGTGGCTCACGTCTCCGTGTTTGTTGGATGTAGGGTATACACAATATTTCCACGTTATCTATTTGATACCTTTGGCTAGAACAGCATTTGCCATCCTTGTTAAAAGTATTGGTTCAATTGTAGGCTTAAAATTAGGGATCAATGCATTCAATAATTAGTATAAGGCCAAGAATTTTGCTCGTGTACGGTGTACTTTTATCTTAAGGTTGGACAGAGAATGCGCAAAATTCGCAAACGAAAAAAGCAGTTTTTTTCCACACCGTATGTCAGATCTTCATAAAAATCAATCAGCGTATGTAGAATGTTGTTACAGTACTGCTGATTGATTCTTATGAAGATCTGACATACGGTGTGGAAAAAAACTGCTTTTTTCGTTTGCGAATTTTACTCTGTCCAACCTTAAAATAAAATGACAGTAGTTAAGACCACAATGGCCAAACACATTATGGGCCCACTGACAGTTAGAATGTGCTGTTGCACTAATCAAACGCAATACGGCACCAATATAGTAGGTATCTCACGCATCACCAAGTCGTGTCACATGGATTTGTTTCTGTCAACAGCGGTTCGTCCTTAACAGTATGATTACGATCTTAGCTTTGTAATCATTTCGATATAACACATACATGTAATGATCTTATGAGTAATTGATTAAAGTATTTAGTCTTGACCGAATGCAATTTCCACAGTAAATCAAAAAATTTATTAAACGGAGCTAATCTAATTTGTTTTTTTTTCAGGAGCTTCAATTTTCCTAATTTATTGAAATGGATGTCAAGGTGAAAACAGAAGGGACCGAAATCCAGTCGTATCTGGAATCGTTCAACAAAGAGATCGACGAAGGCGAAAAAGACGGAAATCCAGTAGAAGAGGACGATGAACAAGAAGACGATGATGAGGATGGCGGGTGCTACTTTGTGGATCAGAGTGGTAATTACTATTACCAGGCAAGTAAGGACTCGGAACCGGTTCTCACGACGGCGCCACCCGATGCAGAAATAGAAGAAGAAGAAGAGGACGCAACTACGGTTACAATAGAATCTACCAAAGTAGAGCCCAAAACAGAGGATGTAAGTTATGTTCTTATCATGCAACCAACCGATGGTAAGGATGAAGATGAAACAGGCGCTGTGGATGAAGAGGAAAATGTGTATGATTTCGATGATGCAGAGTTTGGTACAGCAGAACAGAAACCTAATGTCAGCAAAGGTAAAACCCAAAGTTCCAAAGGTGTGACGCACATGTGCAACTATTGTAATTATACGACTAACAAGCGTTTTCTGTTGGCACGTCACATGAAATCTCATTCGGAGGATCGTCCTCACAAATGTTCAGTTTGCGAGCGTGGCTTCAAAACACTTGCTTCACTGCAAAACCATGTCAATACACACACTGGCACGAAACCGCACCACTGTAAGCATTGCGAAAGCAGTTTCACTACTTCCGGTGAGCTGGTACGCCATGTGCGTTATCGTCATACTCACGAGAAACCACATAAATGTCCCGAATGTGACTACGCAAGCGTTGAGTTGAGCAAACTAAAGCGTCATATTCGATGCCATACGGGCGAGCGTCCGTACCAGTGTCCTCATTGCACCTATGCTTCACCGGATACGTTTAAACTGAAGCGGCATCTACGTATTCACACCGGGGAGAAACCGTACGAGTGTGATGTTTGTCATGCTCGGTTCACTCAATCGAACTCGTTAAAAGCCCACAAGATGATCCATCAAGGTAAGAGCAACAATAACAACAAAATAAACTGGAACAATCAATTTTGTAACATTTAATTTCTTCAGTTGGCGACAAACCGGTATATCATTGCGAACTATGTCCAACAACGTGCGGTCGTAAAACGGATCTGCGCATCCATGTGCAGAAGCTTCACACTCCACTTGACAAACCGATGCGTTGTCGGCGCTGCAACAACGTCTACCAAGATCGCTATTCGTATAAAATGCACACCAAAACTCACGAAGGCGAAAAATGCTATAAGTGTGATCTTTGCCCATACGCTTCGATTTCAGCACGACACCTCGAGTCGCATTTGCTAGTTCATACGGACCAAAAACCGTTCCAGTGTGAGATGTGTGAGCAGTCGTTCCGACAGAAGCAGCTGCTTAGGCGCCATGTCAACTTGTACCACAATCCGGATTACATCATTCCGGCACCGAAGGCTAAAACCCACAAGTGTCCGACATGTCCACGATCTTTCCGCCATAAAGGTAATTTGATTCGGCACATGGCTATGCACGATCCGGATTCGTTGGCCCGAGAGGAACAGCAAGCGCTTAAAGAAGGTCGCCAGAAGCGGGTACGTATACGTCTTGAGCAAGGTGATGAAGGCGAGGAAACTGACGAGAATGATCAGGATATGATGACCGTCGAGGGTGATGACGGGCAGTACGTAGTTCTAGAGGTCATACAGCTGCAGGATGATGAGGAACAGAAACCTACGACAAAAAAGAGCAAAACGGCAAAGAATGTGGTAAAAGAGGAGGAAGAAGAGGAAGAAACGGAAGAAGAAACAGAGGAAAGTGAGCAGGAAATGGATTTGCCAGAAAACAACGAAGAGTTTATTTTTAGCGAAAGTAAGTCTAGAGTTCGACGGTTTTTAACATACTTCTAATGTCATCTATATCCCCCTATTATAGCCGACGTGCTGATGTCCTCTTTGCCACCACCAGCGAAGAAGGCAAGGTACACCGCTCTTAACAGTACCACTGCTAGCCGAGGGGTTGCCATCGAAAAAGATATGTCGAACTGTTTTGGATTTGATGTAAGTTACTCATCTAGAATTTCGTCCTCTAAACTATTTAATTCATTCTTGTAAATTATAGGAAGAAGAAGATGACAGCTCAGACGGCAAAGCAACAATCACCATATTAAGCTAAGCATTAACGATTAACATCAACCTAACTGGCATGTTTTAGTTTTTCAAGTCGCAACCACGAGTAAATTGAAAGTGGCATGAACGACAATAGCACGAATGAGTATAAGTTAACATTTGTGCCATTGTTGAAAAACAATCTGGACAGAAGAATAGTACGGTATAATAATTACTCCGGGCTTACATATGTCCGATCATACTTAAAAAATATCGAAAAGGAGCATTCATTGTAGATAGAGTTGCTAGAAATTTTACACAATGTGTGTATAGCATTCGACGTATGTTTATAAAAATTTAGTTGATCTAGTCTTAAATTATCATTTTAAGCTGTTGTAAAGTGTTCACAATAAAGTGGATGATCTGAATTAATTTTTCGACTTATAATTCTGTTTTCAATGAACCTAACATAAAATATAGGCCTTATTCTCAGTTTCGCCTTGAAAATTTCCTTCTAAGCGACGTGTCTTTTTCTGCATTGCAATGCATGCTAACATTTACGACACCTAGTGTGTAGAAGAAAATTTTCTTTTAGTCACTAGGTGGGGTGGCTGTGAGGGTAGGGCCCCCAGCGCCTTTTTTAAGGACTGTGATTTGCTTGTTGTTATCAAATGGATGTCGAATTCGATCGGCCCAGGCTCGAGTAAAACTTACGGCGTTTTTGACAGTGCACTACATGTACAGTCGGTGCTACACTCATTCAAGCTTGGGTGTAATCAGTCTATTTATTTTTTGCACTACACCGGTGTAGCGCCAGGAAAAAAACAAAAATGCTATTAATCTCGTAATGTAATATCTTAGATACGTTTATTTAGGCCCAAATGCGGTAGCTTAACGAGGCCGATAATTCATTTTTTTTAATTTCATGGCACATGCTAGTGGGGGAAGGGAAAGCCGTATTTAGGGGCGGCTTGCTCCCCTTTTATGTTAGTAAAGGAAAAAGGAAGTGGGATACATATTGTGTAATTGACATTGTCGTTTGTTGGTTGATCATTGTGGCGGATATGCACACTTTGTTGTAGTGGTTTCCAGCCTGTAATCGCAGAGATGATATTTCGGATAATTATTGGCATTGACATCGTATGAATAAAGTCCCGGTTCACATCCAATCCCTTAAACCAAGCATTCGTTGATACCTTCGGGATAATGGAATGTAGCCACCGTCCCAGATGCCCCATTGCTCCATGAAGTTTGTCAACTATCGAGCGTCCTCTGACGAGAGATACTGAAAAATTAATTGAAGCAAATTGGTTTTTCGTAAGTGTCGCCTTCTAATACGCCCACCTTGGCTAAAGAGTCCGCCTTCATTGCCCGCAATAGAACAATGTAACGAGACCCAAACCAAGGTAATCTGGTAAGATTTCTTAGATAAAGTACTCAGATATCACCGTATTTTTCCCAGGAAATACGGTGAGTGCTTTCCAGGCTTCGCCGCACGGATAGCCTCAATGGAGCTGAGACTGTTCGAAACGATGAAGTAATGGTCTGAGGCCAGGGTGTCAATAATCCCGAGATTATACTGAATGGCAGTTAATTCTGCGACGTAAATTGAAGTTACTATTGGGGATACACTGAAGTCTTTTTTATGCGGTTTTTATGCGGATTTTCAAAGTTATGCGGATTTTCAAAGTTATGTGGTTTTTTAATGCGGATTTTCAAAGTTATGCGGCTTTTAATGCGAATTTTCAAAGTTATGCGATTCTTTTTATGCAGCTTCCTTTTAATTTCTAGGGCATCACCTGAAGCGACTTTTATCGAAAGATAGATCCTCATGAATGCACATGCTTAAACAAAAGACATAAAATGCTCATATTTTTATTTTAGGTTATAAATTACTAGTCTTTGGATTAAGGATATGAGAAGCATTCTTGATGCAGTGAAAATAAAAACAGAAAATGACTGGAATTTCAACTTTTTAACCGAGGCCCGCAGAGCCGAATTTCTTATACCATTTGACTCAGTTCGGCGAGATCGGAAAAGTCTCTGAACGTTTATTTTTTTACTTGGTGATAAAGCTTTTACGCCGACCCGGCACACGTTCAGTAGTTAGACCATACTACCGATTTCGTCCATCGTGTGCCAGAGTGAGGGACTCTGAACAGAGAAGATAAATCTGAACCCGATTCCTCTAAACTCCACCAAGAAGTCCGACATTTGCCTGAACCCCCGGATTCCATTTGACATGACTACTTCGGGGGGAGGCGTGCTAATGCACTTCACTTGATTCCAGGTCTAGCTGGTCGTGCTAGATTTGGCTTGTCTCATAACCGCCATATCAGTCCTGCACGGCATGATATCCTACATGCCCTCCTCTTTACGTTGACCAGTTGGATGCCGTGGCCGATCCGGCGATTCCGGGGTGGCTTCCGGTTCACTGGTGCCCCGACGACCCTGGTGGTTTGTCGTGTTCGGTGCTACTCGGCGTAGTCCCTGACGGTGGAGCTAGCCTACCTCGGCGGAGAGTTCCCCGACGAAAGAATGTCTCACGCTACCGTTGACGGACGCGTCATTCTTCCTTAGATGCAGTCCGGCAGAATGCCGAGGTCAGTCCAGCGATTCCCGGTGGAGGATTGCGTCCGGTTCACTGGTGCCCCGATGATTCAAGCCGGCGATTCGCTACAGACTACTCGGAATAGTCCCCGACGGTGGATCTTTCCTACTCCGACGAAGAGTTCCCCGGCAGTGGAAGATCTTCCGAAACCGATACTACCCGGGCAGATGCCGTGGTCGGTCCTGCGATTCTGAGTGGAGGGTGACTTCCAGGTGACAGGCGTCCCGACGAGCATCTGCCGGAGCAACTTCCCGATCTATTCGAACTAGTTCCCGGCGGTGGGCCTAGTCTACTCCGACGGAGAAATTTCCCGACGTTGAAATTTCTCTCGAAATCGTTATCTCGATGCTGGGCGGTTAGGTGCCGAGGTCAGTCTTGCGATTCCGGAGAGTAACGGTTCCGACAGCATAAGTCATCAAGTGACTTTACGCTTGTCTGGACATGCCGCAGACTCAGGTGATTCGCATTTAATGCCAAAAGATCCTGACTCCTGCGTTGCAGAAGAAAAAGAGTTAAGTAGCCATGAAACTCTAAGCTTGCTCATATGACCCTACTCCACGCTTTTTTCTTAACTTTCTTACTTCAAATCCTTGCTCTTCCTTGAGTACTATGGCTCTTAATCCCAGTAAAGCTCAGCCGGAATTGAACTGGAATTCTGGCTGGTTCCAGTTCGTACACGGGCTCCAGTGACACAACCGATTCTAACTAGAATCGGTTGTGTCACTGGAGCCGGAATGCGAACTGGAACCAGCCAGAATTCCGGTTCATTTCCGGCTGAGCTTAACTGGGATGTTGAAAAATATTTCACACTTTATGTGTTTTTATGCGGATTTTCAAAATCATGGAGTTTCTTTTTATGCGGATTTTCAAAGTTATGCGGTTTTTTTATGCGGATTTTCAGTTATGCGGTTTTTTTATGCGGATTTTTTTTATGCGGTACGTATCCCCCGCATAAAAAAAACTTCAGTGTATTGTAAAACTATTGTTATACTCATTGAACAAAATCTAAGTTCATATTGTCGGAACAATACAAAAACATCACTTCGAATGGTTACTACATCCCATGACGTGTACATGAAGTCGCATTATTAATGCCAAGGACACGTTGAAATAATATTCACAACAAACGGTCCTTATTGGGACCACAAAATCATTCTCAGAAGAATTACAAATGAAATTTCCATTTCGTGCTTTGGAAAATAACTTCCCTCTTATCGGGTTAGTTATTTTCTATAATAATATCCGAAAAATGTGTGATAAAACAAATAAACTAATTGGACGGAAGCAAGAAAATACCTACAAAAATTTGAGCCAGAAAAGTGACAATGGCGGAAAAATACTTCGATCGTTTCTAAGTTTCTGAAGTTGCCGATTTTTTTCAAATGCCAATTATTTGCGCGGTGCTGTACAGAACAAACAGATTTTTGCGCGATTTGTTGGGAAATAATCAAAACAATTGTGTAGTAGATTCCGTAGAGGATACGATTTGTTACTTTTTGTGTGTAGTCCTAAATAAGTCGATGGCATTACATGATGTATCCACGAATAGTATGGCTGGCTCACAAAAATGGTCGCATTTTTAATGTCATCGTGGTCCTTTCTTGTACACAACCCTTTATTTTTTTTCTTTATTCATGCAAGTTATACATACGTACAAATCTTATACAAGATTCCTAATTATTTTTCTGACTGATTGGTTTAAACATTGTGTATTTTGGTTAAGTAAAATGAAAGTCACAAACTTTCAAAACGTGATTTTCGGTTTTTTCCCGAAATTTTGAAATGGGGCTTCTATTTTGAAACGTTAGTCGTAGTCACATTAATAGTTGGCGAAAGAAAAGATTTTCAAATTTAATTCTTTCTAATGGAATGATAGCGCTAATAAGGGCTAATTTGTTTGCCGAAGAAAATATTCTCCGAGTGGGAGATTTTTGTTCCAATTGTTCCTGCTTTCTAACACGGAGCTGCGCAAATTAATCCACGGAGATGAATCCTAATAATCATATTCTCTCCCGGTGTTGACATCTGACAAGTGGACTTGCTGAAACCGACTGAAATGACAATTCTTTCTGACCAGATTTGCCGCTTGGTTCATGAAATTAGCGGGAATTAATCAGGAACGAGCTTCAGTCAGATGATTTGAAATCGGTTTTTTTCGAGTGTGTATGCTATCTTAGTTTTTTTCGAGTGTGTATGCTATCTTACATCCATCAGAAATGGAAATGATGGCTTCTGCTAATAGCACGTATCAACACAAACTGATTCATCCACCAGTCGTGTACAGCTCACAAATATTTCTCGGTATTGTACAGCCATCCGTTCGCACCAAGCAACCAAATACGAATGTTGATAGAAACAAATCTGTAGCGGAGCTATATTTAAAACTTTTCATCATTGAGGTGTTCGTTTGGTGCACGATATTGCCGGCTCTGGCCGAGATGAGTTGAAAATTTTCACCATTTTCGGTAGTTTTTGAAAGATTTTTTTAAAACATAGTATTTTCGGTATAAATGCATGTTATACATACTCCAAATTTTAATACTACATTGCGGAACATATTTTCGATAAAATTGCCTTAAACCTCAAATTATTCTATTAAGTATGATGGAAGTTATTAACGTTCAAAATCTGACGCGACTGCCACAGCCGATATTTTGAAGCGAGCCCCCATATTGAAACGTTAGAAGTATTCTACTTCAAAATAATGACATAAAACATACTGTAATAATTTTTTTCCCATATTGTCGAGATCTTTGGGTAGAAGTAGAAAATATAAAAGGGTTGTAATTGATAAATTTCGATTTTTTAAATGCATTTCTTTTTAAGGATTAACGTACTGCTTGCATTGCATGTTCACACATCACGAAATCAGTCCTAGTATTGCTAACTTTGTTTACTAATACTAAAATGTAAAGACTTATGTTTGAGGTGGAATTTTTTTATGGCGTGATTAACATTAACAGTAGATACCAAAACATAATAAATATCAAGAATTTTGTATCTTTCTTCAGCTAATTGCCATTTGTTCAAGTCTCCCCATAAAATCTTGGTCAAGTATCCCCAACATTAGTTATTGCGTTCAATGTCATTCAAATTCTAGTAATAACTATTCCGATGTTCCAATTTATGTAAAACCATTTCACTGCTTCACAAAGATTAAGAAAGTATATTAGTACATTAATAGTAATTAGTAGTCGAGTAGATATGTCCATACAAAGTTTGATAAAAAATTACATCATTTAATTCAAATTTATTAATCACGTAATATTTTCTGTAAGGAAAGGGTTTTTCATTCCAAACTTTTAACATTACCTTAAGGGATCGAAACAAGTATCAAAATATTTTTGAAGAAATTTTAAGAATCGAATAGAAGACACCATTGCCAAAAATAGAATTTTGCGCTTGGTCAAGTCTCACCATGTTCCCCTTATGTATCATTTCAATAACATTTTGTTATTTTTATTTGCAAAATTATCGACACGCGGCTCGGCGACGAAACTTTTTGTAGAATGTCTTTGGACAAAGATGTTTTGCGGTGTTAACTGTCATTCAAAAACTACTTAATTGATTTAATTTCAAACTTTGCATACACATTCTTTGTATAAAATACAAAGATAATTTTTCAATTAAGAGAGTTTTTAACTAATTTGAAATAAACATTGCTATTTTTCACGTAAAGTTCCGCCATTTTCAAGATTGGTTTCTCCCTCGAAATTATAACTATTATTAAATTTAAATTAGTTATGAGTTAATATTTTATTCCGAGTAGACAAACAGAGCTCATGTGTTCATCGTGTTTGTTTATTTTAGAATGATTCATAATCATGGCAAACTCATTCGGTTCTTTTTGGTTTTCGTTGAGTTTATAATAAATTGTCACTCCTTCAGTGAATCGCAGCTCTTTAAAAAAGAAACGCGATTCATTCACTTTTTTTTAAGAGTCGATATATTTGATCGATTCGCGATTCATTCGCCCATCTCTACTGTGTCCTAGCTCGTCTACCGGAAGGTTAACATCAATATAGAATGATTTTCTAACAACATCAACGTACAGCGCAATCCCGCTAAAATCGGTTTTATATTGATTTCACCGATATAAAAGCAGCAACCAAACACTAATAGATGACGAACTGATAGCCTACTTTTTCTTAAAACCTCGAAAAACGAGGGAGAAATCTCGAGTTTCCATAAGATATAACATAGGATTACCTTCTTTTGGGCGCCAGCTAGTACAGGGATTACCTCCATGGTCAATGTTGATTGTTAAGTCATTGTTGTTAGTGGACAATCATGCTGTCTACTCAATCTGAAGAAAAAAAATTCCCTGAGGTTTTTCCAGGGCTTTGTGAACAAATTCCAGGTTCAAAATGAAAGAAAATTTCATCCAAAACATTATTTTTTTCTAGTTTTTCTTGTTTCCTAACAATGCGTGTGTCACATTGTTCTTTTTATATGTTGTAACGCCATTCAATAGCAAGGGATTGGAAGATTGGAAACGTTAATAATTAATGTTGTTTTTGCTTGAAGCGAAAATTAATCAGGTTCTAACTCAAACTGCAATCAAAATAATTGAACTGAAAGCGGTTGGGATTTCAATCTGACTGAGTTTCGGGATCACGCAAAAACAGCATAAGATACATGAAGCCAACCACCAGTTAGAAAGCATCCTCGAGCCCTTCGACGGCTAGAGATCTCTGACAGTGCAGTAAAATTTCATTTCATTCAATCGAAACTGAATGAACGCAGTCAATCAGTCGTCTACGGTAGCATTCATATTCATTTAACGCATCAGTTGCTGTTGATCTGAAGCTCAGTTCGTGGCACTTCACTCATCGATGCTTTCAAATGAGTTGCAATTCATATTCAACCTCCTTCGTTTGATCCTCCTCTGGTTTTCTGGTGGTAGAAACTAAACAGGCAAAAACGTCAAATGACCAGAACCTGTTATTCAATTGACAGTGAACTCTGAGTGACTCAAACGAAGACGGCAGCAGAACTCAATTGATATAGTGGTGGTATGCTTACAGTGAAAGACTCGCAGTTTCACTTGAAACGAATATTTTCGTTTGAAATTGATATTTTACCGCACTGATCTCTGATCCAAATAGACCAACAGCACTCAGACGATTCTAGGAATCAAGATCAGCGTCACGGAAAGAAATCAAGTTAGCAGAACACAAATCGTAGGAAGATTTTGCCGAGCATCACAGCGACCGGACTGTAGCCTACAGTGAATGCTCTGCGTGGTAACCGACAGCGAAGCATTGTAGATTGTAGTACAACGAGCGAATGACATTATGGAATTCGGAAGCGGAAGAACCAGCATATTTATTTGACATATACAATAAATTCACAGCAATAGTCCTGCAATCAGCCCCAATGATGGAAACATAAACAAATTACTTCTAAAAACTGCAGGAATCGGTTCCATAGTCCGATGCAGATGGAAGTCGAACAACACGATTGAAGAGGCTCTGTAGTCTCATGATGGCGGTATTAGCAGTGTGCTTAATTCATTTCAGAAGAACGTTTCCTCGTAACGTTGTAGACCTTACGCGAATGCTGACCCGCTCTAGTAATGCAGCATAATCGATGCGTCCTAATAGAATATCAGAGATGAATAAGGGTGCTTACAGAGTGGCGGCGAGAAGCTGAGCTGGCGCTTGCACTGACATTAGAATGCGAGATGTGAGAAACCTGCTTGCAGCATATCAAATGGAACCTGTCAGAGTAAAAGCAGGCAGTCGGCGCCGATCCGCTCAGCTTTCACTCTGACATCATCCCTTTGGTTTGCAGCAAGCAGGTTTCTCGCATTCTAATGTCAGCATCAGCGCCAGCTCAGCTTCTCGCCGCCACTCTGTAAGCACCCTAAGGGCATGTTCAGGAGCGTTTTATTTTGTATAGGAGTTTCAAAGTAGAACTGGAACTGAAACATTCACATTCCCAGCAGTGCGTTTTGTTTAATAATTTCGAACAGCTTTGTTTTAAAATTTAAAACTGTTATACGACGCCGTTCTATTTGTTGCTGATTTTAAAACACGTTTAGAACTGTGTTTTAAATACACGCAAAGTTTTCACCACAGACACTTAGACCCGATAGACTGGGGAAAAATAAATTTGAATGCAGTAACGCTAAGGGCATGGCGGGAAATGAATTTTAAACTGAATAGAACACCGGCTAAAACTACTGCTGGGGGCAGCAAGTCATAGTTTTAAATTTTTCAGTTTTATTTAATAGAACTGTCAAAATTATGAATCTCCTGAACTCCTGAACATGCTCTAAGGCTCTTAGAGCTGGCGGCGATGTCTATCTGCCGCGAGTAGGGTTCGTCGCGGTGCGGTTGTGGGCGGTAAATGGATAGCCCGCACCACAACCGCAAAAAAAAAAAAAAAAAAAAAAAAAAACCGCACCGCTTGCCGCAACCGCATTGCATTTACCGCACTGCACCGCGTGGTAATGCGGTAAAAATCATGTATTTTAAAAATTGTGCTGAAAAAAATATTCATTTGTTTTGTATATCCATATATAATAAAATGTTATTCTTATTTACACGAAAATTAACTTTGACGGACTTCTAAGAATGTAACATTTATGAAAATATTCAACTTTGTTTGTTTTATTAAGGGGGTAAGGGTTTTGGCGTAATAAACACTTTCTCGATTTTTTTAAACTGCGTAAAGCGAATTGATCAAAACTTTTGTACATTATAGTATATCATTTCCATAACATGGTATAATTTTTTCCTACAAAATATCGACAAACGACTCAGTGACGAAGCTTTCTGTAGAACGTCTCTGGAAAAACATGATTTGCGATGTTACCTGCCATTCAAAAACTACTTAACCGATTTCTTTCAAACTTTGTATACAGATTCTATGTAAATGATACCCAACCCCTACGTTAAGATTTCGAGATAAATTTTCAATTAAGGCGAAAACTGTCCAAACTATGCAAAATTTGGCATCTGAGCTAACTTTGACACTTGTCACAATATGAACGGAGGCCTTGAGGGAAACTTTGAGAAACACAAAAAAAATCGCATTGCCCTAGACTAACTTCGAAAGCTATATTTCAAAAAGTTAAAAAAATACTCCTAACTGAAAAATATTATTTGTTAATTTGGTAGAAAATATTCTCAGTTGGACAAACAATAGAGGCACGCGAAAAAAAATTCCTCCAAATTCGTTTGGTTTGATGATGATAATTACATTCTTTGGATTGTTAGAGTCTTAGTATTAGTAGTTCTTCACGTTCTCCAAATTAATCAAAATTCACAGTTGAGAAAATGTCATCGAAAATGATTCATAATTCCAGGATTGCCAAGAGGAATCGGGAGAAATGATGCATTTTGTAATTGGATTTGACAGTACAATTTAATTGTTTTTCAATGATTGGATTTTGCGTTTTATGTATTTGAAAAGCTTCGTTTGTAAATTTTTTCTTTGAGGTATAAAATAAATAGTTTTCAAAATATGTCGTAAAATAATGGTGCCAAATTATATTGGACACAGCCTTTAGATTTTATTTCTTAGTAACAGTATGTTTTATCGTATTGTAATGACCAAAATGTAAAAATCAACTAGCATCGCTATGTCGAATACAGATTATACACGGATTTTTTTCCAAATCATTGTCAAGTCTATGGAAATTAGAGCAATTAAATTTTTATCATGTTTCTGTATTGTAGGGTAATAAGTAAAACTCGAACGATCTGACAGAGGGATTTTTCTAATAATGACATTGCCAAGCATTCGTTCAGAAAATAAATCTAGTTGCGTTCTACACAAATGGTAAAAGTCATAGTTTTAATTCACTTTGAAATGCAGACTAAAGACTTCATCAATTATTTTTTGAAGTGCGGTTGCGGTAATACCGCGCGGTAAAAGCCATTTCCCGCACCGCATCCGCGGGAAAAAGTGTCTCACCGCACCGCAGTTTTTACGGTGCGGGTGCGGTAAATACCGCGCGGTTGCGGTAATTACACACTTGCAAACTTAGGCCGATGGCATGTTTTCGTGGAATATGATGCGGTTGCGGTAAGCGAAGCGAATGTGTCCGAACTGTCTCTTACATGTGTACGTGTAGAACGCGTAATCATGTCAAAATAAAAGCGGTGCGAAGCGTCAGCGTACTCGGCAAAACACCATATAAAGTGCTTATTCGCGTTTGCAGACGCTTCGCCTTCCGCACCAGCCTTAGAAGTGAACGATTTGAAGACAAATTGTAAATTATTTCCACTTCATCGTTCCAAAAATATTGCAAAAGGCTCACCGGTGTATTTCTGCTGCATATTGGCGAAGCTCCTAAACGATTCGGGATACAACTTAACTCTATACGTTGCATTTTTCGTTGATAGTTTGCAAAACAAAAACTATTCAGTTTTTTAAATCGTGATTGAGTCTGACAAGAGTTCTTATCGACAAGGCTTGCGTGGCGTGAGTGGCGGATTGCTATAGTTATTTCAATTTCATAACACAATTACGACGACTCAGGACTTACTGCTTTCCGACCGATTTCGCTCACTAGCTGTATGGCGAATCTGTTCAAGCGCATCGTAAACAGACGACTCGATGAGCGGCAAAACGCTTTTCGTTCTGGACGTGCCATTGATACTTTACAAAACTAGAGAAATCGCTCCCAATAACCGATGAACATAGCTTCGTTGGACCTCCAAGATCTATCTCCAAGGCATGCAATTGTGACGGCGTGGGCACATAGGAAACATGGAAAGGTGAACTTCCATTTGACGCAATTTGTATCTGGGCATGGATGCTTCCGAAAGTACCAGCATCGTTTTGGACATACTTCGTCACCCCTTTGCCCGGAGTGTCTGAACGTGCAAGAAACGCCGAAGCACGTGGTCTTCGAATGCCCTAGATTCGAAGAAGACCAAAGGCATAACAGTCGACAATATCGTCGAAGATGTACCGCGATGATCATATCTGGGATGTGGTCAACAGACTTGTGACGAGTATACTCACCGAGCTGCATAGGAAGTGGCGGAAGGACCAACAAAGCAGCGCTACAATGAAACAACGAATCGGGTTTGGGAAAAAATCCGCCGCAGGGGAACCCTCTGCCGGAGTAGAATAGACCCACCGCCGGGACCAGTTGAGTAATGCAAAACGCAGCATTAGGTTCGGGTAATCGGGGCACTAGTGAACCGGACGCAAGGCTCCACCGCAATCGCCGGACTGACCTCTACACCCTTTCGCATCGAATAGCAAGCAGCGGGTCGTTGGGGCGCCAGTGCACCGGGAGCTGTGCTCCTCTCAAAATCGTTGGACAGTCCTTGGCTCACGAAAACCCAGCATCGGTATTGGGATAAATCCACCGCCGAGGAATTCACAGCATGGTAAATTCTAATTGGCTAGGAGCTAATTGGTTTACGAAACACATTGATACCGACAGAAATTTCGCCGCCAGGGAACTCTTAGTAGGGTAGTTTCACCGCCGGATAATATAGATCTCGATAAAGCTGGGAGCTAAATGGTTCCAGAATGCAGGTATCGGTGTCGGGAGAGATTTTTCTGTCAGGGAACCCTCAATCGGAGTAGTGTGAGTTCAACGCCGGGGACTATGCAAGTAAATATAAGGTTTGTTCCAGTACATGGAAGTTACTCCCTGTTGCTCCGGAGCAAAAAATTCTTGCTCCTTTTTACTCCGGTTTGCCACCAGAAGAAGAAAAAAGAGAAGAAGACAGTACAGGAACGATTTTCTCCCTGTTTACTCCGGAGTACTTCCAGTTTCTCCTGGTACTGGAACAAACCTATAGATAAGCCTGGGAGCTAAATGACTCACGGAAATATGAGCTACCAGGCTCAGGAAATCAGCAGCTAAACCGCTCACTTAGAGAATTAAAGAATTAGATGGCTACGTAATAGATGGAGATGAACAGCAAGAGAAGAGTCGAGAGCTGAATGGCTCAAATGTTATTTCGATGACAGTAGAATATGCAGTGATTTGTTCCCGGGAGAAATAAAACACGATACACAGAATTGGACGGAGCGAAGCAAAGCTATCGGCCAATATGCACTGACACGGGTAAGGATTAGCCATACACGAATGAAGAACCACTGAATTGAGAATGCTGTGAAGTACCACTGGATGTACGGCATTTGGTCCAATATTGCGGGAAATACATCAACGAAAGAAAATAACACGGCACCAACACAACTAGTCTGAGAGATAAACTGGGCAACGAAACAGGAAGCAAAACGAAGACAGAACTTTTTGCGAGAAGCTGAAATCGACACACAAATTTGAATGCAATGATAATTTAATACTTTCATAATACGAATGTACGATCCCAATGAAGTAAAGTATGATAAAATAACAGACACACTCCCAGGCGCTTAAGGTTGGACAGAGAAAGGGTAAAATTCACAAACGAAAAAAGCAGTTTTTTCCACACCGTATGTCAGATCTTCATAAAAATCAATCAGCAGTACTGTAACAACATTCTACATATGCTGATTGATTTTTATGAAGATCTGACATACGGTGTGGAAAAAAAACTGCTTTTTTCGTTTGCGAATTTTGCGCATTCTCTGTCCAACCTTAACAGACCACTACCAACCATTTCGATTTATTTCACCATGCAGCATGGACAACATTCCAGAGCTATTGGACGAATAAGTGACTTTTATGTAGCCCAACATAAATGAAATTTGTAAATATCAATTTTCGTTATTGTAGGCGGTCTATATTTTTTTGAAACGAAAATTTTATCAAAAAGTGCAAATTACATTAGCATTTGGTTATTGCAATCCCACTTGTTTATTATTTGATTCGGTCTTTAAATCGGTATTAAAAAGTAGGAAAGAACTAAGATTGCTGTTCAATTCAATGATTGTTATATTGGCAAGTAAACTCAAATAAACTGCCCATGATCGCAAATCAGTCCCATAAAGATAGGAAATCCCATAGAAAACGGGACAAATATGCGATCATGGGCAGTAAAGGTTTTGTAAATATTTGGCATTCGTAGCAGTCGCTAAGACTAATAAATAAATAAATAAATAAATAAATAAATAAATAAATAAATATATAAATAAATAAATAAATAAATAGATAAATAAATAAATAAATAAATGAATAAATAAATAAATAAGTGAAGTTAAGTGATGGCTGATTAAAGAAATGTATGAATCTATAAATCTACATTTTCTCTCTTTAGTAAATAATTATTTCATCCTATAAAAAATCAGTACAAATTAATTAATACTCTAGAAAAAAGTTCGATGGTATTGAGGGACTACAGTCTTTTGCGGATGACGTTGCTCGTGACAATTAATACAATTTTAATATCATCATGGTCAACTTTCAAAATCCCTGAGGATTCAAGGTTTTTTCAGGTAAAATTAATTTCCCTGAGAATTCCCGGTTTTCCATGTTTTTCCCGGTTTTTCCAGGGAGTAGACACCAGTCAACAGCGTTGAATTGCTCCCAAAAACAAGTAAAGCTAGTGAATGTGACTATTAGCTTTTATTTGACCATTAAAAGTTACAAGCATTAGCTCTAAAACTGAAGTTATAGAGCTAGCATGATTGGATTCCAATGGAGCAGTGCTTCCAGGGACAGCTTACGTTGACGACAAAAAATGAAATTTTGATATATCTTCGTTATTTAAAAAAAAATAAAATTTAGATTGTCTTTGGCTACAATTTTCGCGTAATTAATGTAAAAATTCTAGGAAAATTGTAATAGGCATTGGAAGGTACAAATTGTACAGCTTTTAGCACTGCGAGGGAAGCACTTACCTTTATGGAAAAAAGGTTTTTCTTGACCCCACAATTTTCAAGGAAAAATAGTTTTGGATCCCTGTATGCACAAGAAAAAAGTTGGGCATGAAAGGGTTAATAGCAAAAAAACTAAAAATAATTTTCAATTTACTCAAATGATAGTACTCAGTGAGTGCTACTCACGGATCACTTAGCACTATTAAAAAATCCACAAAAATTAATTTCGGAAAAACGACAATCTTTCTAGCTAAAAATATAAACTATATTACTATTCAAAAATAGCTCTTATTGCCCCCTCCATATATCTATCTATCTATCTTCTATCTATCTATCTATCTATCTATATAAAAGTCAAAGTTTGTATGTATATGATTTATGGACTCCCAAACGGCTCAACCGATTGCCGTCAAAATTTATACATAGTAGGCATTTGTTTTGGAGCGTGTTTGTGTGCTATGGGTTGGGGATTATTTATCCGCCAGATGGCGCTTCGGAACAAATTGTGTTTTCCTCCTATTTCGTTGAAAGTCGCAGCAGCGCGCGATGAGTAGTAAGCTAGGTCTTAGTAAAAATTATGTTTCCCCCAATTGTATAGCGAAATGCCTTCCTAGCTTTAAGATATTTTTTTTTATTCATTTCGTTTATTTGATAGGCACAAATGCTTTAGCTTGGCGGTGCCAAATTCTTTTGTTTTTATATTTTGGATATCTTAAAACTAGGAGGTTACAATGTTGAAATATTTTCTTTTCATAAAAGAGAAAAAATTTACAGCTATCTTAAGACTAGAAATAAGATTCTATATACAAGAAAAGGGGCAAAATGAAATGAAAAATGTTAAAGTAAGGAATTCAGTTTGATATACAAGAGCGGGAGTAGTTTTTAACGAAATGTTTTACAGTTATCTTAAAACTAACAATATAGTTTGGTACACAAAAGGGGGAACAAATATTTATGAGAAATTTCACAGATGTCTTAAAACTAGGGATACAATTCCATTTACAAGATGGAGGGCAATAGTTTAAACAAAGAGTAAAAATTACAGTTATCTTAAAACTAGGAATACGGAATACAAATTTGATTTTTTATCGGAGACTTATGCTTGGTCAAGATATTCAGAGGGGGGGTTATTTCAAAAATCGGTGTAGCAGCAGTTGTATCAAGGACAAGGGAGAGAAGGCGTAGATGGTGACCGGGAGAGAAGAGCAAAATTGGCAACTTTCGGGCAAACGGGAGATTAGCTAAACAAATTAGCGCCTCAGTCTAGTAGGTCGGATTGGCGGATGGTATTCTTCGGACCCGCGGGGAATCCTTCAAGAGTCATCGGACCTCGAGTCGCTCTCGCTTCAGTTTCCGTAGTGGTAAGGGCGACGGCGGTTACATAGTGGCACTCTGGAGCTGATCGGTTCCACAAGGCAGGAGGAAACTTAATATAAATCAATGAAATTGTCATCTTCAAGCTAAAGCACTATTTAGACTCTCAGTAAAAATGAACGTGAACATGTGTTGAATACCTTTCATTGTTCACGGTGGACGACGTCGTGAACAGTTTCATCAGCGAACAACGATTTCACGCTCAACTGGCAGTTTACAGTTTGTCAGAATGCAATCTGGTATTCGAAGGCGAACGTTCACCGTGAACAGTGATGACATTTATATTCACCACTCCGCATCAATTCCGTCCATCGTTGCGTTTACACTTCCAGTGAAGAAGTGTATTATTCACTGCGAACATACTTCACCGAGAAATGTTTAAAATGATCGGGGAATATGAATATTATTGCATTGAATCAATTATATCGAATAATTCTCGCGTGTTTTTTGTAAACGGCCAATAAGCATGCTGTCAAAATTAACTTTGAGAGAAAATTCCGGACAAACCGTAGCTCGCAAAGAATGGATGTTAACAATTTATGAAAAAGAAAAGTTCTCTCTTTCGTCTACTGTTGTGATTTATAATCGGCGAATAATGGTTTGTCCAGAATTTCCTCTCAAAGTGAATTTTGACAGTATGCTTATTGGAAATTTTCAAACAAAAAAACGCGAGAATTGTGCATGGATTCGCTAACGGCCAATTTCTTCACTGGAAGAAAACCGGTTTTCGCTGTAAACCAGTTTTCAGGTTGCTGGTGACCAATTAGCCGAAAACCGGTTTTCATCCAAGTGAAGAAATTAGCCGTAAGTATATTAATGTACTATCGTTTAGATCCAGTTTCATCAATTTCTAGGCAATAATAAGTGAGATATTGGAATAAAATAATTTGGTGCGCATCGAGTTCACGTTCACTTTCACCGAGAGTGTAAATAGGCCTTAACGCAAGCGTGTCTTATCAAGTAAACCAACTAAATTAAAAAATTTGGCGAACTATCGCTCATGTTTTGACATTTAAATATCACGAGGGTATAGTTTGACTCTAAAGGTACTTGGGGATGTCAGTATCAGAAACAGAAATGCCAACGACGTACTAATTTTCCGGTCAATAAACGGAACATGCACTTCACCGTGGAAATCTAATTAGATGCATTTTAATGGTTGTTTGATCAAGAACATGTCGATTAGTTTCACACTTTTCAATCGTTGGGTGCAAAATGGTTTTATCTTCGAAATCCTGACTGGTTGTAGACATGCAATGGTTTGAGCCACTAATTGCTGCTCGTCTGCAAATCGTTGAACCGGCTATCGGATAGTTCTTGACTTTGATTGAGGCATGTTCGGTCATGTATGTTACCGGGAATTTCTAAAAGTGCATTCAACGATTCATATTCATTGTCCTTGAAAGTTAAAGCCGGGGTTTGGAAACTAGTTGCAGCTAAATGTAAGTCATTGTCCGAGTATTAACTTTTTCAAATATCGGATATGTAAAACAAAAACCTCGAACCCTTCGACATGCTCTAATACTTTTACATGTTATCGATAGTTTTTCGCTGTAAGTACACCGGACAACTAGTGCTGCGATTTTCGAAATCGTTGACTGTCAGCTTATAGGTGAAGTTCCAGGTCATTACAACTTTTTCGTTTCAAAGTCGATAGTAATGGCGATTTCGCTTGAACCTGAAACTGAGTCAGGTTCTAACCCCAACCGCTGTCAGTTCATACATTTTGACAGCAGTTGGGGTTGGGAACTGACTCAGTTTCGCCTCAAACGAAAACCACATAAGTATACTGCCCATAAAAGAATAAGAGTCCCATATGGATTTTTGTCAAAAATGAGCTATCTGTTGAATTGTATTCTGTTTTACCACGGAATCACAATGCACAAAAAAGATTATCAGGTTTGTTTGGAAAATATCGAAAAAATACCAAAACATGGTTGTCCCATCCATAAGGTTCAACGAAAATGCAAATCTTCAACAGCGCTTTTCTCGGCTGGCTGTTTTTCAATATGGGACTCTTATGTTTTTATGGGCAGTTATCTACTATTATTATTATTATTATTATTATTATTATTATTATTATTATTATTATTATTATTATTATTATTATTATTATTATTATTATTATTATTATTATTATTATTATTATTATTATTATTATTATTATTATTATTATTATTATTATTATTATTATTATTATTATTATTATTATTATTATTATTATTATTATTATTATTATTATTATTATTATTATTATTATTATTATTATTATTATTATTATTATTATTATTATTATTATTATTATTATTATTATTATTATTATTATTATTATTATACATATTATTATAATATGAAACCAAAATAACCACGAGCGTGACATGAAGTGATTCTGTCGTAGCCAACATTAATAATTATTAAATATATACAAATAATTAAAAACACAAGGCAAACGTTCCTGAATCCAAATTGAGACCACCAAATTAAGTCACTGACTGACTAGGAATACAGTTTTCGTAATTTGAACGCATTTTGATGTTGTCAAACTCATGAAAGTGACCCAAATCGATTAAGCGGAAAACAGATGTCAGTTGGCTGGAAATAACGCAAAAACAACAACATACACTTCCATGGTCAATATATCGAGCAAGGCACGTTACGGAACGATGTAGCACACAAAATTGAAAAACTGTTGCATCTCTTAGGCAAGTAAATATAGATACAAGCATCAGCTATCTGTCATAATATCCTCGAGAATTACGTTTTGGTTGCAACTAATTACGAACAGGTTCGACCGAAATGCTGTAGAATAGCAGAACGGCAATCATTTAGTCCGCCGAGCGACCTGCATTAAGAACCGAGCCTTCGAAAACATAGTGTTGCTTTCGTTATGCTAATACTACGAAAGCCTGCCTCCCAGCCAAGTGGTAGCTGATGCCTCAGCAATAGGTTGCTGTTGATGCTGAAGCAATTGGTATCGTTCGAAACCGACGGCGACGCCGACGACGCCACAACCATTTTAGAGTCGTACCTATGACGTGTATACTGATCGGCCCTATACATATATACGATACGATGACTGCTGATGGCGAGTTCAAGTCAGAGTCGATGAAATGGACAGCACAGGGCAGGCAACACAAGGCAAGCCTTTCTCGTTAGTAGCCATGCGAAAAGCGATACCGGAGGAGAGGGTTGCTTGCCTGTTAGATGGAGATCCCCGTGTTGTTCAGTTCTGCTTCGCGGTCCGTCGCGCGTAGTTCGCTACTTGCTTGGCAAATTCCTGTCTAAGTGGATAAAGTTAATCACAGTTGCGACTCGCGAGGGTGCTTTGACTCAAGTCAGTGTTTTCTAACTGCAACATTCTTAACAAAGAAAACTAATCATTGTTGTTCTATCTATAAGTGAAGCGTTGTGCTTCTCGATTCTTTGTAAATCAGTGTTCAGTTGTTTCTAGTCAACGAAAGGATTTGGTTTGTTCAACTAAAGGATAACAACGAGGCTTCCTAGAACTTGAAAACGGATTTATTTGAATTGATTTATTTCATTCCAAGTCACTCGAACGAGAACGTGGTAAGTTTTATCAAAAGAATCACACAATTTTTAGAGTCCAAAAACCAGTTATTTTCAAAACGGTCAAACGAAAGAACTGTGGCGAATAAGCGGGGAACCTGCAGTTCTGCAAAGTAGTTACAATTTGCGCAATTTCTATCGTCTTGTGAAATGGCCAACAGTGCATTCGTGCATTGCTGCAGTCATGCACCAGAGATCCTAGAAGTGGAAAGCATGCAGTAAATATACACCTTCTAACCCGGTTTGGCTACCTGTTATGCTTGCATGCCGTGGTAGGCGCGCAAATTTTCCTAGCCCCACAAGTGAACAGTCATCCTTCGAATAGTGCGGTTCCGATGTCTCCAATTGTGTAAATAAGGGTTTCAAAGATTTTTAAAATGTGGGGGTACTCTTAGATGATTGATAGCTGCCGTTACAACTCCTGCAATCAATTAGATTTATGGTCTACTGCTGTAGTTGAAATCTCCTCGTATACTTCATTATCCAACATCCTAACAAAACTGAAATAACATAGCCTGTTTAATAGGTGTTTCATAAGCGGCCTTGGTACTTGGTATAAGAGTATTCAAGTCGTTCACTAGAACGATCTGCTACGCTATGTTGAAGGCATTCTACGATGCTGCGTATGAGAATTATCTTTAACATTCTAATAGAGCTAACATAATTGTTAGAACGTCTATTTCGTAGATGCAAGTTCCTAAGGGCTTTCGTGCTAGCTTAATAATTAGGATTACAATTACCGACTATACATGGTGATTGGAAATGACTTATAGTAGAGATAATTTGAGCGAAAACTGTTGTTGAGTGATCGCTATTTTTTAATATTAGTTTCATCTTAAAAATCGTGACATTTAAAAAAATGGAACTAGGGCAAAAGGTTGTTTTACGCCTTGAGTGTTTAATTATTTCTCAGAATTACATCAAGATCGAAGCACTACGACTTGTTCCACAGCTAGTCATAGCCCACCGCCTTTTGAGCACTCGAAAGCGACGCATAACGTTCGCTGTGCCGGACCGTTGCCTCACTGCACCGATCGTGGTTTGTTGAATAGTGCTTTTGCAGCAACCAAGATATCTCAAGAATGATTCAAAATTTAATTCTGGAGCGATCACGGTTGTTCCTAGCTACAGTTAGTTAGGAAACGAAAAACATTTTTATTGGAATCAGTCTTATAAAAATGGTTCTTGTGTCTTTTCTAGCTTTATTTAGGAACAAAATTAAAAATTTCACTTTTGAGATATCGTAGTTGCTGTAAAAGCACTGTTCAACAAACTGCGGTTTCTATTTTTCCTACAGTTAAACTCAATTTATGCAATCCATGCGTTTCGACTTCGTCTCATCAGAATACGACACTAACTTAATGCCAGAACTAAGCGAGCGCCGGATTGACACCGGATAGCTTCAGAAACACAGACACAATTTGTGTTTCTGAGCAAACCTCTATTCAAGCATGATGTCCTGCATAAATAGGTTTTTTGCTTCAAATGACTGTGTCGGGGGATTGGCTCTAATTATCTTTATGTATGAGATGTTTTTATATGTAACACTATCTGATAAACTCAATGGAATAATCATTTTCGAAACAAAAATGCACGAACTGTGAGAAAAATGCAATTTAAGTTTTAAACTGGAAATATAGGATATTTGGCAACACTGTAACCAAAAATAACTATTTTTTCTAGATTCCCTGACTCATTTTCTTCAAAATGCATCTCACCGATTGTTTATAGACCAAATGAAGCCAAAGATATGAATAAAAGTTAATATTTGATGATTTTTTTCACTGTAAAATTTTCCATGCACGATTATGACATGCCATACAAATTTTGTCATCAATACACACCTATGACACGTGTGAGACCGACTTTTGTTTACATTTTTAAAGAAAACTCGCAATGTAGTTAACCGACTTTCGTAATATTTGAGAGATTAATGCAGAATAGATAGAAGCATCATTTGTCTTCTTTGAATTGTTTATACCATTTATAAGTTTCAAGATATTCAATCTCAAACTTTAAAAATCGTTTTTCTCGAAATGTACAAAATGGCGCTTGTCATAAGATAGCACAACAGCGACGATATACCATTTTATTTTTCGAAAATACGATTTTTTTATTACTTTATCTAAAAGCACAACTCTTTGAGAATGTTTTCCCAATTTTTTGTAGAGATCAGAGAAATAGATCGAAAGTTACAGCGCATCCAAGCGCGCTTCGTTTACTAAGAGCAGTGGTAACTTGAAATTTTAAGCTCGATTTTCTCGAAATGTCGTTTTTCCAAAAATTGGTTTTTCCGTAATCACGGTTTCCGAAAAACCACTCAATCGATTTTCTTAATTTTTTTTAGGTGATCGTGATTAATTTTTCTCGTACCTTAACGATTCCTTTTTTATGCATAAATTTTTGTTTCGCAGATAAGAATTTTTTTAATGCAATTTTTAGAACTTAAAACAGCGATTTTTGAGAAAAAACGTTCCCGAATGCAGGAAAAAAATATTATTTATTTAACGAATCGTTAAGGTACGAGAAATACGCATACATTAATGAAATTTTTGAGTTTTGGGATTTTAGTTCATCTATTGGTCGTCAATCGTGATCACCGCAAACCTCTTAAATAAAAAAAAAAGTTTTTGGGAAAAAGCCATAACTCAGCCAATCATTAATAAACTTTTATAAACTTATGTTTGATTGAGCGATCGACAATAAAATCGCAAAGATAGAACATGCTTCGTAAAACCCGTTCAAGCATACTAGAATATAAAAAATCGGAAATAAACTTCAATCATAAAAATCGGACAGAAATCTTTCAGCATAAGAATCGCTTAAAAATTTCTCACCCGTAAAACTCGGCAAGGATGAACGTCCAGTATAAAAATCGTTTAAACATAAATAAATTGCTCCGAGGAGCATCCATATATCTTGATGCTCAAGATTAAAAGTCGGCTAACATAAACTACTTTGTTAAAATCGGATATATTTTGTTCCGGTGTTTGTACTGAAGGTTTTTTATCCGACTCTTACAAAGGAATGTCCCAGTCCGATTTTGATGCTTGAAGTTTATATCCTGTTTCTATATTCTAATGTATTTGATACGGGTTTTACAAAGCATGTTCTGTCCTTGCGACTTTTATTTTCGGTGGCTCAAATATTTTACTGAAAAATGTGCTACTAAAATACTATAAGCTGATGAGTAATGGTGAGATCAATGTAAAATAAATTATGCATCTAAGGGATAATTTCATCATCGATTTTATCTAATACTACTGAAGAATCCACGCTACTGTTTTATAAATGTAGCGTTGTTCGAGTGGCGAGCATAGAACTAAGCAACGATGAGATTTTCCAATACTGTTTGAAGATGTGAATTTTTATTGGCTCTTGAAATGTCTTAGACATCATCAATAATTGATATCTGGAAAGAAATGTGGACAACCATATCGACCATTTCAATTTGATAGGGGTTGGTTGTGTCGTTGGGAGTAACTTGGCTGAGAGGGTTAAGGTCACTTCTTTGGTCCTAAATTCCTGGGATGGGACAGAAGTATTTGGTCCTGCCCTGGCTAATGAACCTAGGTTATAACGCCTTTAGTCGCTCTAATAATAATGAATAATGATAAAGAAAATTGGCGACAGTATGATCTGGCGAATTCAATCCAAGACGTGCTGTCTAACGACCCGGTCTGGGAGGAAGTACTTCTATTTTTAAAGGACGCACCTATACCATCTGAGTCAACCTGACCAAACGTGGGGGCCCTGCCACACCTTCGCCGGCTGATGGAGAGGATTTCCGCGGCCCTGATCAGTCAACTACACTGAGAAATAAAAATATGCATAGTTAGCATACTTTCTATTCCCGTCATTTTTTATTCTGCTGTAATTTTTATGCATTTTCATGCATTTTCATGCACAAACTTCTAGCAAGCATTCAATGAGTGGATAGATCGAATATGTCCAATGCATACAATTTTCAGCAGAAGAAACAAGAGGCAGATACAAAAGTATGCTATCGACGCATTAATGAAATTCTGCGTGTACCATCAATCCCACCACTAGTGGAACGCAATGGACTGTGGGCCCCTTGCGGTGCTGGAGAGGTCGCCCATGGCCCTTAGGACCAGCGGACCGCTTGCAGCCGGTCTCCCCACCTACAGAAACGATGAGTCACCGGAAGTGAAAACCAACCAATCGTGAGTCCTCTGCCACACTCTGGCCGGGTGCTGGAGAGGTCTCCCGTGACCCCGTTCAACTTCTTCAAGAGAAAATATCCTGAATATCAAAAAGAAAAGCTAAATTTTAGACTGTAGAATGAAAAATAATATCTAAGGGACCATTCATAAATTACGTAACGCGAAAATTGCCCAAAATTGAGTCCCCTCTCGCCCTATGTAACAATTGTCACAAATTTCTCTATCCCCCCTCCCCCATTACGTGACAAATCCTTTGAAAAATTACCCCCCCCCCCCCCCTAAACGCGTTACGTAATTTATTTTTTTAATTCATTTCGTTTATTTCATAGGCACAAATGCGTTAGCTTGGCGGTGCCAAATTCTTTTGTTTTTACGTTTTTGATATCTTAAAACTAGGAGGTTACAATGTTGATTTTTTTATAAAAGCGAAAAAATTTTACAGCTATCTTAAGACTAGAAATAAGATTCTATATACAAAAGAGGGGGCAAAAGATTTTTTTATGAAAAATTTAAAAACAAGGAATTCAGTTTGATATACAAGAGGGGGAGTAATAGTTTTTTACGAAATATTTTACAGTTATCTTAATACTAACAATATAATTTGGTGCACAAAAGGGGGAACAAACATTTATGAGAAATTTCACAGATATCTTAAAACTAGGGATACAATTCGATTTACAAGATGGAGGACAATAGTTTTAATAAAGAGTAAAAATTACAGCTATATTAAAACTAGGAATACAGAATACAAATTTGATTTTTTAACAGAGACTTAGGCTTGTTCAAGATATTCATAGGTGGGCTTATTTCCAACATCGGTGTAGCAGCAGTTGTATCAAGGACAGGGAAGAGAAGGCGTATATAGTGACAGGGAAAGAAGAGCAAAACTTATAACTTTCGGGCAAACGGGAGATCAGCGACACAAATTAGCTCCTCAGTCTAGTAGGCCATCACGTACCGAATTGGCGGATGGTATTCTTCGGATCCTCAGGGAATCCTTCAAAAGTCATCGGACCTTGAGTCGCTCTCGCTTCAGTTTCCTTCTATCCTTCTATGTGGTAAAGGCGACGGCGGTTACATAATGGCACTCTGGAGCTGATTTGTTCCACAAGGCAGGAGGAAACTTCTAAAAACGAGAAATATTTATCGTTTTTATGAAAGTATCAATAAGGGAGATCGCGATTGCCAGTATATCTCGAACTGGGACATTGGGTGGTCTACCCCGGGCCTGAAGGGAATCGTTTAACTAAGACCTGGTATACAAACACCCGGCGCATACCCAGACAATGTGCTCGATGTCGTGATAGCCCTCGTCACAAGCGCACAGACTACTCTCCGCAAGCTCAATACGCCGCAAATGTGCATCCAAGGTGTAGTGGTTGGACATAAGTCGGGACATTACACGAATAAAATCCCTACCACATCCATCCCCCTGAACCAAGGCTTTGTTGGTACCTTTGGGATAATGGAATGTAGCCATCATCCAAGTTCACCATTGCTCCACGAGGTTTTCCAACTGTTAAGTGTCTTCTGACGACAAATACTAAAAAATTCGTTGAAGCAGATTGGTCCTTCGTATATGTCACCATCTAATGCGCCCACCTTTGCTAATGCGTCGAACTTTTCATTGCCCGGAATAGAGCAATGAGAGGGGACCCAAACAAAGGTAATCTGGTAAGATTTTTTAGATAACGTACACAAGAACTCCCGTATCTTCCCCAGGAAATATGGGAATTGCTTTTTGGGCTTCATCACACGAAGAGCCTTGATAGGCTGTCCGAAATGATGAAGTAGTGATCTGTGGGTAGAGTGTCGATGATCCCAAGGGTGTACTGAATTGCAGCTAACTCTGCGACGTAAACTGAAGCGGGATCATTGAGCTTGAATGAAGCGGTGATAGTATTGTTGAAGATACCGAAGATGTGTCAAATTGAATTTGAATCAGCTTCATACCTTTACCGGTAAGTTGTTGATTTGGCAGGAAATCTGCAGCTGTGACCGGAAGACTTCGATTTTCATGGCAACCAACCGGAGTATGAAATTGACGCTCGTTTTCGCGACAAGCAGTTTGTTGCTCAACTTCTTCTTCCATAGTAGCCATATCGCCAACAATCTGCTCACAAAAAAGAAAATTCCAAACCCTGCAACAAACAATAAAGGCTAGATTCACATAAACACTAATGTTTTTACCGGTGTAGTGCAAAAAAGCGATAGACTGATTACATCCAAGTTTTAATGAGTGTATAGCATCGACTACACCGGTGTAGAGTACTGTCAAAATCGAAATACTTTTAGAAACGTGGCACCTTCAAATACGTGTACTTGCTTAACCTTTCTTTTAATCGAATAATTTTCTAAGCATGAATAATTTTCTAAGCAAAGGTAATAATATTTCATATTGCGAAAACAACTGAAACAAATCATTTTATTCATTTCGGAGAGATCCACGCACTTCTGTCGATGTCGCTTTTCAACCTTCTTCAGTCACGGTCTAAGCCTGCTGATTCCATCAATTCCTCATTTGACCAATGTCTCTGGAGATTGTGCTCTTCATCTTAAGTTTCCACTTCATTATTGCCCCTAACTTTTCTAGTGGACGAAGCTGGTGAAATTTTGGTGTATTCTATTATATTGGGATGAACTGGACTCCACTGTCGTATCATTGTACCACATCCTTGCTGCAATGGCAGCTGGCTAAATCTGTCTAAAACGTAACGGTCTATCATGGGACTTAAACCGTTTGTTGAGCAACTTCCTTTATTCCCGAATTCGTAGTGTTATCTGTCATGAAAACTCTGGTTTTTTAGCTACAGGAACGATCGCTTGCTAAATCATAATTTTTTCGCGATCCTATCCGCGAAACATTTGAGCCACAGAATTCGTTTGAAATAGGTTATCATATGGGTTCCATTGTCAACCAAAACACATTCCTCAAGGTACATCAGCACCTGGTCGAACAGC
This sequence comes from Topomyia yanbarensis, assembly GCF_030247195.1. Lineage (NCBI taxonomy): Eukaryota > Metazoa > Arthropoda > Insecta > Diptera > Culicidae > Topomyia > Topomyia yanbarensis. The sequence goes on along the minus strand of NC_080672.1, from coordinate 325,602,353 downwards.
ATACGGATCTGGATTCTGGCCGCTCTTTGTTGCTATTGGCTTCGGATGGTTTGTTTACTTGCTCGATAACATTTGTAGCTTTCTCGGAGACGGATAGTACAGTGATTGTAATTCCTTTTTAGCCAAATCATATCCGAATGACCTTCAACAGCAATTGACATAATGCAATCGTTACTAGTAACTCGTTTGGAATCTGATCCAAGGTTTTCATATTCTTTTGTCGTGACTACAACTTTCATTTTAATATAGAGGCCCCTTTTACAAATTTCGGAAGGAACGGGAGGGAACATGTTTGAACGTTAGTAACCTTCATTGTACTGAACGGAATTACATTATATTTGTACAGTTTGAAAAATAGTCACCAATTTTGAATTAAATTTCGAAGTATGTATGACCTTGATAAGTCACGCGAAAACTGTCGAAAAATAAGCGGAAAACCCGAAATTGGATAGCCTATTTCAGGCAGAACCGTCAATATGGTGCACCTAAGAGACCTAATCGGATATTGGGAAGTTATATAAACCCCGCATGAGATTTCGTGCTAATTGATTCATTCATCGTTCGCTAGTTGAATGAGAAGCATGTGGATACTCTGTCAGATGGTGTGGTAAGAAGAATGCAATAAGAGTTTTCGTAGCCCATATATTGTTTTGCATATTATTTTTGTTAATCAGCCTGATTCTGCATTATGACGGATCGCTTTTTTAGAACGAATGTATTCTCAATAACGACAAATCAAAATAAAACGGCTATCAAATTTAATCCAAATTACATTTGTTAATACAACAATTATAACATTTTGGCGGCAATATTTTGGGTTGTAATATTTCAAAAGAGTTCTGAAAGCTAGGAATATTTACAAGCAACAAGCCTACTATTGAAAGATTCAGATGGACAATACATAAGAAGTTTTCTAGAATTTCCGCATAAAAACCATTGCAATTTTTGAAGATGTACCGACTTACCTTTCAATATAGGAGCATCTATAAAATATTTCGGAAGGAAAGTCATGTAAGGTTTGGAACACATATCTTTTGCAGTACTGCATGGATTTAATCAATTTCTTGGCCATTTTGTCGAAAATATGTTCAGCAATGTTGCAATAAATTTGGGAGTGTGCACGACATGAATTAATAATGAAAAACTCTTTTGAAAAATCTTTCGAAAACATCTAGGAAATGGTGAAAATTTTCAGCTCATCTCGGTCAGAGCCGTTAATATGGTGCACCAACCGAACACTTGAATGATGAAAAGTTTTAAATATAGATCTGCTACAGATTTGTTACATTATCATTCCGGTTGCGTTGTTTAGGGCATACAGGGCGTCTCCTCAAAGGGATGTACAATACCGCGAAAAAAATATTTGTGAGCTGTACACGGCTAGTGCATGAATCAGTTTGCAATTATTTTCGTTTCTGATGGTTAGAAAGTATCATACAGAACGAAAAAGCGGATTTTAAAACACCCGACCGAAGCCAATTCGTGATTGAACGCACATTTCATGCACCGAGCCGCAAATCTTGAACAAAAAGAATTGTGATGTTAGTCAGTTTTGATTAGTCAACCTTATTGGCTTGCCGGAGACTAGATTTCAGCATCGGCTCCCTGGACTGACTGTAATAATTACTTTGTACACGTACGTGCTAGTAACGGTGGCCAATCGGAACATTAATCTCCCACCCAGTGAACATTTTTTTTGAGAACAGCATATTATACACGGGCAAAATCGATCTTGAATCATCTGACTGAAGCTCATCTATGTTAAGTACTGAGAAAGGGTGGCTCCACCAAGCGTGTCGGTGCCGAACCGTTTGTCTAGTTGGCGGCCTTAACGGAATATCTCGCCGCCGAAATATTGCAGCTGGCAGGAAACGCAGCCCATGGAAGCAAAAAAAACCAGGATTATCCTCCGTCAGCTGCAGCTGGTCATTCGAAATGAGGAAGATCTGAACAAATTGCTCTCTGGTTCCTGGACTATTGCCCAGGATGGCGTGTTACCTAATTTCCTAACTACAAACCAATGGATACCGCTATCAGTTTTTGTCTGTACTCAAACGAATAGGGATAAAAGCGCCAAGAATTTGTTCTAGAGCTGTAACTAATAATTAGTTGTTACCATCCGGTAAATTTCTTGAAGTTGGAATGCCTGGGCACATCAATTTTAGAGATTTCAGAGATATATAATAATATTAGACCTACAACCTACAATCAGAGTTCAAAATAATCGAAGCTTTTTTTTGACGCCTGAAAATGAACATGACACCACTCGCGGTGAATAGAAAAAATATTCAATCAAATATCCATCCTTATTCATTCAGTTGAATATCGTACAATATATTCATTTCACTGATTATCTAGGAAAATGTTTTCAAATGCAGATAAAGCATATGAAACAACAATCATCATCGCTTACATTATACCAGGGCCTACTTTGATGCGTTTGATTCGTTGCTGCACGGTCGCTTCGTGTAATGATCGGAGACGAATGAAAATCTGCATGGATGAATGGGCGGTTTGTTCGTTTGACGTTTTCAGCTGCGTCACTGAATATTGAAAATGAATGCGGCTGAATATGATCAATTTTCATTCAATGAATTTGAATATTTTTAACTCTGCCTACAATTGAGAAGCTAATATTTGGAATCTTGTTACCACGAGTCTCGGACAATATCCATATCGAATGTTGTGTAGAAAACCTATTTAATTATATTTTCCTATTTAAAATCAGCAATCTTGTTGCTAATATTCCGCAGTTACAATTGTATAAACAAGCCTTTACAATACCAATACATGAAAACGAATAGCTGAGATTTGCGCAAATCTCAACAAAACAATGTAAAGAAGTTGACAAAACTTGTCAGGCTATTTTTTTTGCAATCTGAATAATCAATCAGGATCGAGTTTTGAAGCCGATCTAGAAAAGATCGGGTCCTTCGTGGAAAAATGTGCATATAAATGCACTGCTATAACTCACGAACCAAAACAACCAATCTCTTCCGACAAAAATTAACATAAAACATATACCAAAATTTCACGACCAAATATTTCGCACTGTTCGCTGCCTTCGAAAACTGGTTTTCAAAAAACCACTCAACCAAAATTGTCTCGCCAACTTCGACACACGTCAGCGCTTTTATTAGTAACCGAATACGGCCAGCCTCCATGGACCACTATAACAGCATATAGCAAAAGAGTTTCAGCGACATGACGACAATGACACGTGCCGCATAAACATTTTAAGGGAGTTCAAGAAAATAAAAAAAATGGTTGATTGTTACCGCTGACCCCACAGACGCAGGCATCTTGATTAGATTCGACCTGTGTCGCACCACTAGCCGTGATCCGTTGGCTGATCCGATGAACTGCATTAATTACGACACCCCATTATGCAACTTGGTTTCAGGCCACGCTGACCTTGGCAAGCCGGAATGGAAAAAGTGCGCGTGTTTGGCTGATGAATGTTGCTTTTCATTTCCAGAAAGCATGCCTTGAAATGTTAATAGGCAATAGTTTTGAATTGTTCTGGTTACTATTGTGCGTTTTACCCATTCGCTCCATCTTATCTAATCCTTATTACAACAACAGTCGAAGCAATAAACAATCGTGTCATATTCCAGCTCTGAAAATGAGACGAACGATGCTGAATATCAATACGGCATTCGCATCTCTGTTTCCTGGTTTAATTTTATTAGCATGCATCAGAATAACCAGTGCCTTTATTTGCTTTCCCGTATCGTTTATCGACAAGTTGTCTTGTAACTTCAAACAAGATTTAATTATAGAACTCGCACCTTTGCGGTTTCTTGTTCGATGGTTGTTCTGTACGTTCTAAAGAATAGAACAAATAAATAGAAATAAAAATAGAATCAACAAATCTTCCTAATTGAACTACTGGTATTCAAGGAGGGAACCTAGTGAATCTTTGACACTGAGTTAACTCATATCTGTTGTCTTGTAATAATTACTTCTAGTACCAAGCAGTTTTAAGCGTAAAAGGATTTATAATCAACTGTGAAAATTTCGTTTCAAGTGTTGAACCGCTAATGTAGATTGGAGTAAAGCAATAATCGAAAAAGGGAACATTGAAGGGTGGTCATGTCAAACCAAAGTGAATGAATTAAAGCTATTTGGAAGTGAAAATAATATAGATTTTTGAGTAGATAACATATTAAATCAGATAACGTATCAGTCACCCTGTATAGAATCTTGCCTGAAAATATCGTTTTGACTTGGTGGCATAATGTGGCTCTTGTTCAATCAATTATAGGGTTCGCACAGTTCAAAAATGACCAGGAGCCCTGCGTGCTCTATAGACGGCACTGGTCTGAGCTGTTGTGGAATTTTAGTAAACTTTAATGAAACAGATCACGAGCATAGGGGACGGTTTTTGTTCTAAGAAAATTTGAACGCAAAATGTTTCCAATGATATAATTTGTCCTTACAATTTTCAAAACGAAGACACATTGTAGAAACTCTTAAAATAAACCACTAAGGCATCGAGACCCGCGTATTCCTAATGGAAAAATTCAAAGTACCATCGCTTTGATGATACGGGACACAGGCAGGGCCGGCGGAATACTTTTTTCCCGAGTGGGTAGCTCCCTGATAATAGCTTGTATTCGTTTGGAACACCCTTTGTTAACGGGTTAGCGAAAATGTGTTTATTGATTACTGATACTACATAGAACATTTGTACAGCTAAGTACCAATTACTCCATTCATTTCAATTTCGTTGCACTCCCTGCGATAGAACCTTCTTTGGTGGATACTGAAGTCAGCATGATAATATTGACTAATGGGGAGGTATCTCCGACGACCGACATATAACGATTTGACTATTTCTCCAATGGCAAAAATATTGCCAATAAGTCTCCTTTTCAATACAAACAATACCCATTTAATACAACCGGCCCTTGGACGGTCTACTTCCGGACCAAAGATAAGCCATTTAACATCTTCTATACATCGCGTGATCTAACTGAATAACATTAGGGCGTATATGAATAAGTATTTGTATACGTACCCACCCGGGAAGTAGAGATTGATGGTGTAGTCTCCGGGAGGGGCCTTAATTGCGAAATATGGGATTGGCTCCTTCCAGAACCCTTCGCTTCAGTCAGTGGAAATTCTGGTATGCAAGCAATTGCGTTAAGCAATAATCGAGGAGTATAAGAAAACAACTTATTTTCAGAGAATTGTGGAATGTTTTCCTTCTGTGGAGAGATTCCGCATGAACTGTCGACATATCGCACATATAAATTAGATGGGGAAATATTGAAGCATTCTTTTGAGTTCCACTCCGAGGAGAAATGCTAAAGAGGGCTACGCCACCGGCCACGACTAATTTCTACTCTCACTCGAGAGAGATTCTGACAATCCCATTGAGAGAACATCTTGTAATGTGCCTATAAATTTTAGAAAGAGGAGAATCATTTCCTCTCCTGAGCTTCCTCGTAAATGCCTGAAAGTGTCCCTTGATGGGTGCTGTTATAAAACCGAAGTAAGTGCGTCACTCCTATTATTTTCGTTTTACACAATGTATTTGCATTATAGAAAACTTGGTTAACTTTCGACAGAGATCTTCCGCAATTTTAACATTATTTGTCAGAACCGCAAAAACATTATGTAAGAGCGTTTTAGGGATCCAAATGTGCTATTATTTCAATCGGATTAGGTTTTGTTCGGTACCAGGCATTGAAGTTGTCGCTTATAAGATAATTATCAAATCCGAATCGAAGGCAAAAACTTATTGATGTTGTTTCTATACTCATCGCTCCTCAGTTGGTTCTAGGTGATTTCAACTTCCACGGTATGACATGGGCTTCACGATGATAACCGATCTATCTTTATGTATGATATTCGCGACAATTTCAATATGACCATCTTGACTACGATGGAAATGACAAGAACGCCAACTCCACTAGCTCGGCCTAGCGCGTTAGATTTATCATTGTACTCGACCTCGCTGCATTTAGTATGTCCATTGATTCAAAGAGTTACGCGTTCATTATATCCGAACCAATCGAATCAAAACAAGAAATTCCTCCGGTGGAAGCGTACAACGTTTTGACTGGCTTGATACAGACGAAACGCTCCAGATTACCATATACAAATGATAGTTTAAGTTCTTTCACATTGCTTCATTCCGGGTAATGAGAAGGCGGACACTTAGGCATTAGAAGGAGATATTTATGAAAGATCGCGTAGCTTCAACGAATTTTTCAGTATATCTTGTCAGAGGACGCTTGAAAATTTATCAAATTTCGTGGGGCAATGAAAGTTTTGGAATTCGAACGGTATCAGCAAACCTTGGTTAAAGGGGATGGATGAAGGTCGTGAATTCCTTTGGGTGATATATCGGGTCATGTCCAATCATGGTACGTTGAATGCGCATCTTCGGAGTATTGGGGTCGGGGAGAACGGTCTTTACACTTATGTTGACGATTATCGCAACATTAAACATGTTGTCTGGTCGTGCACCTAGTACTCTAGCGCCAGTTATTCGATTCTGTATGTCTCTCATACACATATTTTCAAACCCCCGATAGATATCTGAATATATTTATCTCTTCTCTTTTGGTTGACTTGCTAACAGCTACCTGTAAATCTGATTCCAAGAGTTCCCAGCGGGTCCAAGGAGGCCAGTCGGCGATCCGGATAATGATGTCCAGACAGTGATTACCTGTTTGTCAAAAAGCTGCAAGTTTAATATGAAACTGTTATACATCGAGAATTTCAGACGCATGCATTTGGTGCGCGAGACACTTCGTGGTTAATTTCAGGTTGTGGTTTGTTCCAAACTTTCGAGTGGGTAATTCCCCCCTCGGTAATTTTCGGGTGGGTAGTACTATCCATACTACCCACGTGTTCCGCCGGCCCTGGACACAGGCCACTGAGTAATCCACAAGGAGGAATCCACAAGGAATCTCTGACGTAGTGGACGTTTGCTCTTCGCGAATCGTGGGCTTCAAATGATAATAATTCCCCTAATACCCATTTCGGGGTTCGCTATAGGTGACTATAAGCGAAGACTACATATTAAGAAGACTGATATCTCTTTTCTTCCCCCATGCAAACGACAAGCGACAGAGGTTACATCGCCTCTATTGGAGGAAGGTAGGAAGCTTCATGTAAAAGTGTATATGTGTGTGTGCATCACTATGGGAAGTACCACCTTTACCCGCAAGTGGCGTTGCTGTTACTGTCTCCAGATTCTGGACAGAGTTGCCAGTCTTCTTGATATGCAGTCTTCGCTATAAGCCAACGTGTTTAGTATCTTCTAGTTGCTGTACAATAAGTGCTGATGATAAAATGTGTAGTGCTGTGATAGAGTATGGTTAGAGTAGCACAAATTAATCTTCAGCATAAACGTACAGCAACTATGAACCTATCCCGCCTTGTGCAGGAAGGAAAAGATTCCAACTTTGGTTAACGAACCGTATTTCCATAAAGGAAACTTCTCTGTTGACAAGCTACTTAACCCTGTCTTCGTGGTATTCCACAAAAATGACATGACAAATCCTCGTGCATATATACTTGTGAATTGTCTATTGTTCGGCATACTTGCCAACTCATAATTTGCAGTGACGCCAATACCCGCTACATAATTTGGGGCAGCTCAGATACCAATTTGAGAGGCACCGAAATAATGGAATACTGTATATACTTATTGTAGAAAATGGCACAACATTTGCATGATCTGGCAGAGAAGAGGTGTTGGATGTAACTCTCTGCTTTGATGGCATTACGCATGAGTTATCAAACTGGCTCGTACCCAACAAGGTCGAACCGTCTTCACAACATCAGGTGTGAATAATGACAGTTGCGAGAAGCGTTTTCCTTCTCTTCCCTTAAAAATGGGTAAAATTTTTGATGAAAATCAAATTAAGAAAGCACAATCTCAGAGGTGCTCTCTCGAACAATGCTCCGGCTGATTTTATAGAGTCTTCGAGTCTCAATACTTGACGAGTGCAATTAATGTTGGAGAAAGGTCACTTTGCGACTGCACTGAAGAATTATCTGTTAAAAGAACTGCACGGGTCTATCTTTTCTACCCCTCTAAACTCTTTCATCTCCAATTTCAGTGGGTTTGGCCTCAGGTATGATATTGCTTGGTTCTCTTCGGATAATGAACAAAACTGTACCTGGTCGAAACAGAAATTGGAGGAGATAAATGGGAGGGCAGGGGACTTCCGTTTTATTGTTGAACCAAAATAAGGTATTCCTTTACATTCCGTGGAATCACAAGAAATGTATGAATACCCAAGCAATGTAAAAGTTCTGATGTTTTGATGTGTCCAGATTTTCATAATCCTTTTTCGCGGTAGTTTGCTGGAAAGTTCTGAGAACCAAGTCGATTACATAGAGAATTCATCAGTATTTTTGTAGTTCGATGGCCGACCCTGGAATTTTTGACGAAAAAGGTTTAAAAATGAACAATTGCTTCCAAATAGTCACGGCAAAAGTTTATAGACCTAAATCGATTGAAACCGAGCGTGCGTTGAATCTTCTTCGGAGTATGACAAGGTAGGGATGCCACGTAACATTTTTTTAAATCTGTGCGCAGCCTGTGTGAAAATCTGTGCAATTCTGTATTAAGGATAACGTACAACTTTGTTTCAAAACAAGAAACCGCGACTAAGGGTGGATCACTTGTAGCGTATTTTTAAAAATCAACGAAATTAAATGCTTTTTCTTTCCATCAACATAGAAATTTAAAGTGTGTTTTGCGCTGCGTGTAAGACATCAAAGCACTGCAAGAAACTAGCTCTACATCTAACAAAACATCGAAAGAAGCTGATCAGCGTGAGACGTTTGTTAGACCGACTGAGGGTGTGCAAAGTTGATACAAAATGGAAATGAAATGCATTTTTTTAAAAAATTGATGCAAAGTTATTATACATCCCTATAGTGAGGTGCCGTTAGACTCGCGACCTCTTTTTTGGTTCTTGCACGAGGAAAAATTGTGCGCTAGGTAAAAAATTGAGAAATTCGGGCTACACGGAACAAAATTCGTTTATAAATTCACGATTTCGTTAACTGAATGATTTACGAAAATTGTGACCAGGTTCCTGAAATTATCAATAATAAATTATATTCATCAAATTATTTGTGTTTTCAAAAAACTAGTTCGCACCAAAAATATACAAGGCGTTACATTCCAATGTTTGGTTGGGTTACTGTGGTTGTTCCTTAGACAAATTTCGTTTTAGTTTAGTTCTTGTTCATAATTTGGGATTCATTGATTTGTAAGAAGTATATCAGTAGTATGAGTTTATGTTATCGTAAAGTAAAAACGTGAGTTTTCCAGATTTCATGGCACCTTTTCACGATTTTGGAAAAAAAAATTCCCATGTAGTCTGCGCATTATCTGTATAAATCTGTACATTAAACAAAAAACTGTGCACACACTTAAAAATATTCACATCTCACAAGATGTACATAAAAGTAGCGCCGCAATTGACTTGAATTTACATTCAAGAACATGTAAAAATGCGCTTTGTTCACGATTTTCCATCTCCGTTGACCGAGTTCTACATCAAAAGAGACACAATATTTTATTTCACATGTCAAAACATTTAAAATTCCATTGTTAGACGGCAAAATACGTCGCATTGTGGTTTACGTCAAATGTAATTTTCATTTTTTCTAAGTGTGCAGTTTTAAAAATCTGTGCAGGGAATTGAAAATCTGTGAAACGCAGATTAATCTGTGCACTTGGGATACCTGTGGCTTCGATTCACACGAGCGCTTGGTTCTTAAAAATGTTGTTACTTGAAAACTCTATTTTTCGCCCAAATAGGGATCTTTAATTTGGAAAAATTGTGCCAGTTTTTCATATGTATTGGTAGGGGGTGTCCTTACGAGTACACTCATATCATTCTTATACCTTAATTATTCTTTTATGATTTTTAAATTTAAAAAAACCAAATTAAACTCAACCAGCAAACTGACACTTGTCCTACTAAATGACGTATCTGCAAATATCTCGTTCGCCTCATTGTTAACCGGGACAGCACCCCACACAGCATGATCTGGTACTTTGTCAATCCGCTAGCAACCTGCCATCCCAAGTTTCATCTGCAAACTATGGTAGATCTGATAAGGCAACCTATAGGGTCGTGCAAGTAGCATGGATTTGGATGTGTTATTGTCCTAAAAGGAAACAAACTAAAAAATGTTTTTTTCAATAGTTTCGGGCCAAAAAAATTGAAAAAGGACTGAGATATTAACTCACGGTACTAATCTGCATCAGAATATGCCTTAACCCGCACACCCCTAAAGATCCCTATTGTAGCTTCAATAAAAAAGGGGAGATTTTTAACACACTATTTATGCACAACCACTCCAAATATCACGACTCCTGAGTCATGCGGTATTTCTAGTAATAAACTAGTATGTCCCGTTCTCTGGGACATTCTCGCACTTCTGAGCGTTTAATAAATTGATTAAAACTTTGGTTGTCTATATTTATATTTGTACTGTGAGTAAATAGAACAATCAACATAGGCATTATAATTTACATTTCTTTGTCCAGTATCTACATAGTCATAATGGTGAGTAGCCAATAGTGAAGAAATCACTAAGATAATCGAATGTTATAGCACGAGAGGGACAAACTCAGAAACTAGTTTAAAATAGTTCAAATTCATCTTAGTGTCGTCCAGTTGGGAAAATAACATTACAAACAATGTTTGGTCCAGTTAATTATGGTATATTGACCTTTTCCTCCAAAACTGATAAACGATGCCGTGGTTTAGAAAATCGAGACGTTAATTTTCAGTACATTATGAAGATAAAAATCAACACCAAACAGACAATCATGAGAATCATTAGCAGGTAGGTATTCATCATTAGTCACATGTTTTGCAATACTTTTGGTTTGAGCACAAAAACAGCGTGTATCTATGATTAATAACTTTGTAAATGGTTAGCGTGACAGATTCGATTAGTTGTTGTAGCTACAGCAATTTTCAAAATTGTTGCGAAACATGTTTCGTGCATATCTGTCAAGCAAGTTCATTTATACTATAACGCACCCCTTATGATAGTTGCGTATTTTAAGGTGATGATGAACTTTTTACAAATGCCTTTCAAACCTTAATCACGTCGGCTGGAAGGGAATGCACGAGCATGTGGCCTCTCCGTCTCAAGGACCGTAGGTTTGGTCACATTGTTGCAGTGTAGTTTAATTATTTACATTTATATAGAGTATAACAAAACTTATCATTATTCGTCAAGAGTTTTGAACGATTATCTCTTTTGCAATTTATAGTTTGCAAATAGAATCCGCACTAGATCCGCACTATGTTATTGATATAAATGACAAGGCAGTTAATGATAAATTATAAATAAGTCAATTCCAACACACCTACCTAACACTGCTTGCGTAAATATCGAATAATGTTTATCAACACAGTTCAAGTTGCATTTCCCTACAGTAGTTCATAAGTCAATATTTGCCGTGACTTATAAGCTTGGTACAGATGGTATGTGGTACGTGAGCTGGTATTAATAATTTTAGAAAATGCATTTTTTTGGATTCCGAAATCCGTCAAATTAGTCTGGATTCTTTGTAACGTTCGGCATGTTATGTTACAATTTCCACATTTGAAACAAACTCAAACGAGAAATATGTTTTCATTGGCGATATTACGATGTAATAAAGACTTCGAGCAAATATATCGAACCTTCAAATGACTTCCTATCTCGAGCGGTTAGCGGTTGAAAAATGATTCTAATGGGGAAATATTTTCTACGACGCTAACAGTAATATGAATTTACGTAGGATTCTGGCTCCAGTAGAACCGGTTTGGTAACACAAGGAAATGTATTCCTCTTCCACAAACGAGCATCGTCACTGCCGGCATTTGAAAAGTTGTAGCGAAATAACAGGTCATGACTGTTACATGCTGTCAATGGGATTTCTTTTTAATTTAATTTACTATGAGCGCATCGTTTGATTAAAGCGGAAGCATTTCTCAGCTGCGGGAAAACAACATTTTAAGTAATATATGGAATACTACTTATCTATTTGTGTCGGAGATCAATGTTTGGAACGGGAATCTGCAAAGTAGGTGTAATCCAATGGCAATTGCAACATTTAATCAATGTTAAAATGTTTGTGGTTATTATTAAGTCTGATTTAGGAAAGTCCTAATTTCAAATAATAATGAGATAAAACGTAATAAAACTGTAAAGTGTATTGTATTTGTGCCCAATGAATAGAGAAACAGTTGACCCAACAAGTCGGTCACAAGTGAAAAATGCTTTTGGATAGATTTTTTTCCCCGAATTGTGCGGCAACTATTTCCACTATTCAGCAGTCTTCTGGCATAGAAGCAGACAGACAACTCTCTATTCCGGTCCGCCAACGCAGTTTCTAGTAAGTTGGAACATTAGCGTAACCTGTGGACGTTGTTTTCTAAAATACGATTGACCTCTAATTTAATAGCAGAAAAATAACGGTTTTATTAAGCATTTTTCTGTGCTGCTATGCTATTCGAAAGTCTGTGGATAAAAATTGAGGTTTAATTAGACTGGCATAACTTCAAACGAGTTTTTCTCAAAAACATGCTTTTAAAACAGTGCACGTGATGGCGCGAGAACGGCACGACCGGTTTTGATGTAATTTTGGTAAATTTAAGGGTCTGTCTTTGTCTAGCTGAAGCCAAATTTGAAAAAAAGGATGATTTTTTTTTTTCAAACCAATACACTCGTGTTAAAGGACTTACAAAAAGACCGCGGCGTTTGATTTGTTAAGAGTAGAATTAAACATTATATTCGATTTTTTCTGATTTTTCATCTCCCTTCAAGGCACTTTGCCGGCTTTACCCTTTTTGAAAATCCCTCTCTTTTACTACACACATGGGTTCAACCTTTTTCGCCGGCACTGGTTTAGGTTATAGAGGTTTCAGCCTTAGGGTATTTTGTCTCTTTTTTGGGTTTGAAAAATTTCTTTAGAAAAATCTCTACCCTGTATGCGAGATTGGAAATCGATCCCAGGGGAGCTGCATATAAGGCAATCAATTAGTTAATTACGCCATGCCCGTCCCTTTACAAAACAACGTTTAATTTTCACAAGAAAATTTATCATCCCTCACACAAGTTCCTCGGATCAATAAATTCGCCTAAGAATGAGTTGATATGTTTATAATTGTATCCATTTTGTGCTCGCTGCCTTGCTGGCGTTCGTCTTAAACACGATAAGTAAACAAAACAATTATACTCGATTTTAAGTATTCAAGGGAGTGATTCTATATTTTTCACTTAGCAGAAAATTGGATTGGATCCACTTTATGCGAGAAGAGCACAAAACCTAACCTTGGAAGTCGTTTAGATTCCATCTCATTAGAATCAGGCGCAGACTTGGAGCCAGGTTAGATTTTGGATCAACGTAGATCTAGTCTACAGTTGTTACGGCATTTAATTAGCAAGGGACTGGAAGCTGAAGTATATTTTTCAATATTGAGAGCCATAGTACTCAAGGGAGAGCAAGGAGTTGAAGGGAGAAAGTTTTAGAAAAGCGTGGAAGGATCATATATGCAAGCTTAGAGCTTACCGGCGACTTAACTTTTTGTCTGCTACCGTAGGAGTCAAGATTTTTTGGCATTAGAAATGCGAATCACTTGAGTCTACGGTATGTCCGGACAAGCGTAAAGTAACTTGTTACTTCATGCTGTCGGAACCGACTGGTAAAAGTAGATCTGGTACCAAATCAGTGTCAGATTCTGATGAGACGAAATCGACACGAAAATCCCTCTACTTACTATCTCCTCTCAAAATTTAAATTTTAAATGGAAATTCAAGCATGATGGAAACCAGACCAAACAGTTACATAATGGTCCAATTCGGTGAAGATTAGTGGATGCTATGAGTGATTTAATGAAAACATCGTCGTTCATGTGATATAAATCCCTCTCAAATATGCATAAACATACGCTGATACTTTCATAAAATTCGGAGCATCGAATGATAAAGGGGTGCTTATAGTCTACCTTCTCATCTAGCACAGAGCAGAAGCAAAAACATGTACTACGGAATAATACAATTGTGATTGACTTTTGGAAAACTCGCATTTCAGAAGATGGAAAACATTTCCTTAATTGAAAAAATATCTCGAAAACTCAACGTAGGGGTTAGGAATTTTAACTGTGTTTATGGCAACTTATACTATAATACGTAAAATGTTTTCCCAGTATTCCCCGAGAATTTCAAGCTTTTCTGGGTATTGTAACAATAATCTATAACCTCGTTAGTACGCTTTAGGAAGCAACTCGTATCATCAGCAGAAAATCATAATATAAGCATGCGATAAACCAACACCGTCTCCAACACACAACAAACCAACCAGCGTAAATCAAGTCATCAATCGCACCCGCATAGTCGCTCGTCAGAAGAAAACGAACCAAAGAGCACACGCCAGTGCACACTACAGTGCGTACTCCAGTGCACACTCCAGTGCGCACTCCAGTGTATACACCGCAGTGTACTCTGGGGCGAACGCGGTGGTGAATTTATCTGAGCGCGCCACAGAGACTTTATGAGCAACAGGATGCGGTTCTCTCGCACCAAACTATCCCATCAACAACGCATACTTGAAAGCGGTATATGCAGCTCTGGAAAAAGAGCGCTCTGTTTTTTTTCCTGTGGTGTGTGATCGTTGTATCCTCTGTGTAGGCATGAAACTGGCACGCCAGTGTATCACTGCAGTGATATGCCATCACTGCTGATGGATACCGACGCCGGCCACGTCCGAATGCAGATCTTCTGGGAAAGGAAGGAATGTTAGTCTAATACATGTCGCTGTGAGAGACCGCGGAATTCTCTGCATCTCCATATGTATCACGGGAGGATGAGAGTTGTAAGTAAGTGTGCCAATAGCGTTATCATGCAATAATTGCTCTGGGCAGCCGGCTGCCGACAATTTGGGAAATTTATCATTTGTTGTATAAAAACACAACTTGAACTCCGGATAGTTGAGTATAAGAAGTATTGCTTATATTTTAATAAATCGGTAACTCTTTTTCAATCACGCGACGATTTTTTTTGTGGTTTCTATCGTGTCGGTGCTGATTTTACCCGACGATCATTTGAATAAAATGCGGAATCTTACGCAGAAGGTATTTAAGAGCGTCTTTATTTTTTTTTTCTTGTGGCAAGTACTATGTATGAAAACAGGAATGGAAATTAAGTTATTTCCGTAGCATTAAATTAACAAAATACCGATTCCAAGTTAATAACAGAATTCCAGTTCCAAGCAATCACTTCCGCGCACGATTTATTTATTGTTATGATCACTACTGGTTATGCCAAACAAGTCCTAAAAGCATAAGCATATAAGATCGCCCGTGTGTTGCTACTCCATTATTGAACAGGACCGATTGAGATTGCAAGTACACTGAAACCTCCATTTACGAACTCTTTTTTTACGTAATATTCGATTTACGTAACTTTTTTTACGAACTAAATTCGAAATAACGAACACTTTTTGGAAAGTTTGAGTTCGTACATTACAGCATGAAGTTATACTTATGTATTCTTAGTTAACTGTTACTAATATAAGTTGGGTATTTTCGAAATGGGGCTCACGAGTGCATTACGGAAAAACGATGTCTTCAGCCATTTTGGAATCCAAGATGGCGACGTCCGGTTTAGATAAATTCTCTATAACCTCAACAATATGGGTATTTTCTGAATGGGGTTGACGAGTGCATGACGAAAATCGATGTCTTGAGCCGTTTTGGAATCCAAGATGGCGACTTCCGGTTTAGATAAATTCTCTATAACCTCAACAATATGGGTATTTTCTGAATGAGGTTGACGAGTGCATGACGGAAATCGACGTCTTGAGCCATTTTGGAATCCAAGATGGCGACTTCCGGTTTATATAAATTTTCCATAACCTCAACAATATGGGCATTTTCGGAATGGGGTTGACGAGTGCGTGACGGAAATCGATGTCTTGAGCCGTTTTGGAATCCAAGATGGCGACTTCCGGTTTAGATAAATTCTCTATAAACTCAACAATATGGGTATTTTCTGAATGGGGTTGACGAGTGCATGACGAAAATCGATGTCTTGAGCCGTTTTGGAATCCAAGATGTCGACTTCCGGTTTAGATAAATTTTCTATAACCTCAACAATATGGTTATTTTCCGAATGGGGTTGACGAGTGCACGACGGAAATCGATGTCTTGAACTATTTTGGAATCCAATTCTCTATAACCTCAACAATATGGGTATTCTCGGGATAGGGTTAACGAGTGCTTGACGGAAATAGAACCCATATTGTTCGTTATCAAGAATAATACCCAACCGGCAATCGTCATATTGAACTTGGAAAAGTTTCCAATTGTCCATTTTCAGCATCTACTCGTCAAGCCCGTTTCAAAAATACCCATATTGTTAGGATTATCAAGAATATTGCTCAACCGGAAGTCGCCATCTTGGATTTCAAAATGGTTCCAATTGTCAATTTTCAGTATCTACTTGTCAAGCCCGTTCCAAAAATACCCAAATTGTCAGGGTTATCGAGAATATTGCTCAACCAACGAATATTAATAAGAATATGAAGCAAACTTTTTTTACGAACTAAATCCCAAATAGCGAACACTTTTTTACGAACTAATTCAATTTACGAACCCCCGGGTTGGTTCGTAAATAGAGGTTTCAGTGTAGTATGATTCACATCTGGGTCTATCAACATATTAAGCAAGTACAGCCCTTCACATTTACAAGGACGTAATGATGGCTTCGTTGAACATTTTTAAATCATATAACCTTCATAGTTCTTTGAAGTTCTTGGTACTTATTCAGGGATTGGATACCAGCCCATCATACCTTTCTATTCTTTCAAATGAGATAGTAGCTGAGCCATTAAATAGTGGTATTCAAACACCAAAAACCTCTTCTTAATTCGACTGTCGAAACTTGCGCTGAAGATGCACTCTTTATCTTATACGAAACAATCTACAAAAGAGGCTGAGGAGAGCACGCCCTCTCTCTTCTTTTCGTTTTCTGACTACGTCTATGTTATTTAGAAATTAATTCTGAATATTTCATTCAAAGGTCTCAAGTCTCTGCGATGAATATATTCGCATTTATTTAAATTTAAAATGCCGATGTCGGTGGTGCGCTGGCAGTGTTGGTAGAAATAATGAATTTCCGGTTTGAACCTTAAGTTTCAAAATAGTTATAACTATTTTTGAAAACTCGTAGCTAGTTACCGTCTTTGACAAAGTTGTTAACAAAGGTTTTAACTAGCGGTCTTTATTAACCTAAATGTAAAATAATTGCTTTTCCCCTATAAAATCCCATACAAACTTTGAACGCAATGCGCAAACCCAGGGAGCAATCAACCACTACCAAATTTTGCACAGCCATTTGGGACCAAAAAGGGAACTCGAAAAGTGTTGTGTCCGCTAGTTTAAATCATTTCAAAGTTTTCCCATACAACTTTGAACCACTCTAATGTCCACGTGGACTTTCCAAAAAAAAATTGGGTAAGTTCATAAAAATTGGTTTCTAAGGGGTTCCATAACTTTTTTCAAAAACTCCTTTTTTATAACCCTATCTGAAAGTGTGACTCCTTGAGAATTGAGAATTTCAAATTTTCATAGAGAAATAGATCAAAAGCTACAGCGCTTCACAGTGCGCTTTCTCTACCAAGATCAGTCGTAACTTGAAATTTTAAACTAGATCCGTGATCACGATTGCCGAAAAACCACTCAATCAATTTTCTTATTTTTTTCAATTGATCGTAATTATTTTTTCTCTTACCTTAACGATTCCTTTTTTATGCATAAATTTTTGTTTTATAGGCACATTTTTTACAATTTAGTATTTTTCAATATAATTTTTAGTGCTTCAAACATTGAGTTTTTAGAGAAAACTTTCCCGAATGCAGGAAAAAATATTTTTTATTCAACTAATCGTTATTCCTATACTAATGGAATTTTATGAGTTTTAGGATTTTAGTTGATCTATTGGTCTTCAGTCGTGATCACTGCGCCGAGTTTCGGGGAAAAGGCCATAACTCCGACAATTATCAATATATTTTTATAAACTAATGCTTGTTTTTTCACTGAAAAATGTACAACCCAAATACTATAGCTTTGATGCAATAAACTTACGTAAGTTCAAACTTTCTTGAAATTTTTCTCGCAAAAAGGTAAAAATTGTCTAAACTTCAACCACAGAATTCCATACACTTCTTCGTTTTTGTGAAATTTCCATCTAAATATTTCTGAACGATATTATGATTTTTTATATTCGCGTTCAAATCTAAAATTAGTGGGATTGGCCCAAGTTACAGAAGATTGAATCAAATGATTCAGACAGAAATTTTTACTCGGATTTTGTTTCGTACGCTTCCTCTGATTTTTTTTAAATGATAGTCGCCGTCGATGTTTTGAATTCCCCACACACTAAGAGGCGAATGATTCTAAGGTTAAAACCTCGTTAATCAAAAAAAAAGAACAAAACAAAAATATAATGACATTTCCCTCATTATGAACAAACATGGACTTTTGCGTGACCCCTACCCTCCCCTAAATTGTCCATCTAGTATATGGATGGCCGTTATCCCGAACCATCATGCTGCCAACATTTTCAATCGGGTTAAGCAGGTTACTGGCTACTGAAGAATAGGAATCTTCAACTCCGCCAACCAATTCTTTGTGTGGGTCTTTTATAAGCGTATCAGATTATCTAGTATGACGAAAATAGATGGCAAAGGCGAATTACGACACTAGTGGCGTGATTTTAGACTAGAACCTCGGTTTTTCCACCTACAACTTTTACGGTAGATAAATTATACTTTGGCAGAATTGCGAATGTTTGGGTTTTGCTTGCATAACTCACAAAAAAAATCAGAAAAATTACCAGGCAATGCCAGAGGAATATTTTAAGCCTTAAAGAAGGCCCAACTAAACCAAAACCAAAAGTGTGAGAATTTTCTCGGACATTCGATTGACTGCTAATACAAAATCTCAATAAATGCACTATTTGCAAAAACAAACTAATTTTCTTTAAGTGTACGTGTAATACGAGACACTCTTTTTTACTTAAACTGCGCTAGTAATCGCACGAGAGTAGAATCGCGAATTTGTAGTAAATTTTTTAGTTGTCTGAACTGAATGCATAGACACACCCCACACCAAAAAACTGGGTGTATCTTTGAATGTGCGCTTGACTAATACTAGCTGGAAAAAGATAGGTATCCGGTTTAATATTCATCCGATACGGTAAATTACTAGTAAACCCTTACACTATAATTAGAATCCGAATGCCCTTTCTGACTTCATTTTCACACAAGAAATCCTTCCTGACTAAAACATACGATGGTTTACTTATGAGATCTGTGCCTTATCTTCTGTACTACAAGATCAGAGTTAATAGTCTTTCTGTGAGATATACAGATACACATTCACCCCACTTCAAGTATGAATATATACTTATACCTAATTAGTGTAGTACATGTAAGCCGCTCAGCGCGCTTGGAATAGAGATCTCAATTGCTAACGACTATCGGCTCAACGAATCAAGTGACATGAGCATAGCTAAATAAATATTTAATAGAGAGACAAAATTAAGACAGCCCATCGTCGTGGAGAGGTGTTTCCGAAAATATCGCACTCGAGACAATGGTCCTCAATCACCGAATAGAAATGGAGTCAACACTTGGAAGCAATCAGCTTCACTTCACATTAATTGGCCATCCATGTGAATATGTATTCGATTCGATTGGCTGCCAGATCGAGCGGTGTTGTGTCGTGACGCGTGAGATAAATGTGGCATGGGCTACACGTTCTCGTTTGGTCAACGGTAATGCGCCAGCTTCGGCGTGGGTTTGCCCTTCGACGAAGAACGGTACTAACCTTTGCTGACTTGTACAAGAATGGTCCAGAACATCAGAAACCGGTAATTACGATATCAAGTACACGGCGTATGATTGAATGTTATTCAACATGCTTATGTCGGTCGCACGAGAACTTTGCAGCTTCTGAAAGCCTCGGCTCTTGTGATGAATTGATTGATCGAGAAAAAAATCGCAGATATTGGAATTTGATATGAGCGTGTATGCGTCCAACGTTTCTTTCATTGAAGGTAAACCATAAGTAGACTGCTATCACTATTGAATTGGACCTGTTTTTGTATTATTTTTCTATGACCATGTTTGATCGGATTGTTCTTTGAGCTGGGCTGGGGATAATAATAGCAGAGATATTTGCTATGGTGGAAGTTTTTAACTAGGTCATTTTTTTCTAACATGCAAATGATGACCTTTATAGCTATTTTTGACAAGCCTGTCACTAAAGAAGCTGAAGACTGGTTGGAACTAAAGGCAGCTTTCATCTTCGCAAATTGCAGCCTGCACGTTCTCAAAACTAATCATCGCCAACACTAATCAATTAGCAATCAAAGGTTAAAGACGATTGTTTGTCTACCTTCAGAAGCCTATTACTGCTTTGGTTCACATCACATCACCTCACCAAATCGGCATGCGATAAACAAAAATGTGGGTAGGTGTGTATCTTACTGTTCAGTGAAGAAGGTTAGATCCCAAGAAACTTCCATTTCGACGACATCTTCACTTAACGAATGGATCGGTTGGTTTTGACCTCTTCCTTTTGAACTTCTCAACATTCGTATCTACAATTTGGACGTAGGCCGAAATAAATTCACAACATTGTATACCTTGACATTGTTGATGAACGTCGTGTGTGCGTGATAGCCGAAGGCAATAGATAGCCAAATCTACTACATTACAAATATTACTATCAATCTGTTCGTTTAGATCAGTTATTTTCACCCAGCGAGTTGCATTCGGTCATCCTCTTCTAGGAGTTTAGTTTTTTAATAACGCATTTCTTTGACATGGCTCCATGCGTGCGTATAACGGAGCCGCGTAACATATATGATATTTCAAAAGATAAAATATTAAAAGAATCATTTTATGTCTTATACTACGTTCACACTACCAGTTAAAACGTGTTTTAACGCTATCTTGATGACGTTTTTCTTGTTGTCAATTATTATAACATGTTTTAACTCTGTAGTGTGAACATGGTATTACTATTGAATTCCGCGGCGGTAAAAAAACTGTCGGCGTCACCTGAGGTCTGCGTCCTTGATTGTCGCTTTCGTTCATGCTATCATCGTTATTGCTGTCTGGAAGATCCCGTTCGATTATTTTTATATGCTTCTTCAATGTACTGACCACGATCGTGAAGTCAAACCCTTTGTTGGCTACATCTTTTTGGCGGTGCTGGTTTGATTGTCATCGGTGCACAGCGTAGTCTATGCATAGGGGAAACCTTGTTTCAAGATCACGAAGCATGGGACAGATCGGTTCTGCCGCATTTTTTCCATTCGAACATTATGAGCAATGTCAGGGAAGAAATCCCTCCACGAGGGATTTCTGTGTGACGGAGCATAAAGTTTAATTTGTTTTGACGGGTGTTAACAGCCATTCAATTTAATGTTCCTCTCTTCCTAAGAGAAATAAATGTAAATTCACACAAATTATTTTTCACGCAATTTTTCGTTTAGTAAATTTTTTGATTCGCGGAATTGCAAGCTCTCCGAAACACGTAAAAATTGTGTATGCTGTTTCAAATTTATGAGATACGTATTCTCCGCCAAAGAGAGACTTTACAATAGATAAACATGAAAGATTTATCTTCCCAACTAGTAGACTAAGTTTGGTTGCTGAAATTAATTTTCTCTTATGATTCAATTAAACAAAATTTAGTAATTTAGATGATCGTAAGATTTTTAGTATCAATACTGTAACAATTGCAGGATTGCGACCAGAGAGAACTTCTCATCATGTTCCAAGACATATCAAATTTAAAACAAACCTATCAACACGATTTTCGTCATGAAATATATTAATTTTGTACACAATTTGTTGTTATAATGAAAATGTTGATCAAAACCGTCAATAATTTTGTAAGGACATATATTTGAATGAATTATATGAAACAAATTTGATTTTTTTCATCGGCCGCCCGCGTTACGGGGGGAAGGTCTTGCAAAATGACACGTTATTTACAAGGGGGCCCGATCAGAATGAAATAACAAGATTGTAACAGAAATCAATTTTTGTAACATATTGTGTAATAAATGAGGTTTGGTTAGTACTTAAAATAACAGAAAATTATAATAAGTAACAAAACGAGATCTAGTTTTGAAATCTTTTTGTTATGTGTTTGTGATCGGGGGAGGTTAGAATTTTGTGATCAAATGCTACAAGAGGGGAGGGAGGGGTCGAAAGTCGCCGAAAAAAAGCTACGTCATTTGTGTGCGGTCTCTAAGTTTCAATTCTAATTATCTCAGAGATTGTTCAACACAGAAACTTGTAATCGTTGAAAGAATTTTTCAGAATAATTTTCAGACTTATATAAAGGTAGTTGGTATGTTAAAAGAACCGATTTAATTAACCTAACAGTGAGATCGATCTTTTCCAATACTTTTCATCATATGTGGGATTTGATTTTGCTCGATTAGTTGCCAAGGTTTAATGATACAAGTCTTTAGGCTGTTATTTGTTCGAAATCTAATTAGAAATCATTCCTAGTAGGGTGATGAGCCTATTTTGGCACCATTAGGGAGAGGGTCGCACTATTTTTTGAACAACTTTAGAAGAAGCCATATTACCTATAACCTTTTTCAGATTAAAGTATCAGTGTAATGTTTCTTAAACATCTATATAATGCTTATTTAGCAGAATTACTTCAATTTTCAGCATGAAAGAAAATAAATGTTCTATTCTGTGCATCTATTTCCACCTCAACGATCTATCGCCTCATGGGTGCGCCAATTTCCACCTCACCGAAAAACAATCTAGTTGAAACGCAATGCCTCATATTCGATTTGTGTCGATTCTAACTAGGTATCCAGATCATGGACGCCAACGCGTGATTTGTAAAACGAATCATTCTACTTTTTCAGCCGATCAAAACAAACGTAAACATCACGCACATGAAAGAAATTCATAAGCTGTTAGTAGAAGAGCGCCCAGAATTTCGCACGCAGGAAATAACCATGCGAAGGTTAACAACTGGAATGACAAGTTTCGCATCACACTTGCTTCTCCCGATCCGAATTGTATGTGCAGATGAAAATAAAATATCTGCAAGCAACAATAAGTTGAATAACTTGAAAAAATTAATTACTTATACCTGAAATTGCATTACAATATATTTTCAAGTTAATGTTTTGGTTTGGCCGCACTGGTGATTCTTGTCTGTATGATGGATGCAAAAAGTTTGTTTTGATTGTGGTAGTGTATCGGACAAAACATGGCGATAATGTGAGCCCCCGTATTTAATATTATCCTATTATAACACTAGGTCTATCCTAGTGTTTGACGAGTGCTTTTAAAGCGAAATAATCAAAAGGTTCTCCAGCTAAAAAAAATGTATGTATCAGTGCAATGTTTCATATATCTGTGATGGAATAACGAGAAATAAGGCGGTAAATGCTGGATCGTAAGTGTCTATTATGCTAAGCGCCGTTCCGTCCTGATTCCCTCACTCACGTAGAGGGGGATTAGCAGATATTGCAATAAGGTGATTTTTTTTCAATTAATAGTTGGATTTAGAGGATAATTACAAATACATATGTCCACAACAAAAAAAATATAACTTGAGCTTATTTTTGCACACCTGTTTTAGCCAAATCGATATTGTCATTATCTTATATGCTTGGTTCGAAACCAAGGGTACGAAATAGGGTCACAATCTGGTATGGGAAAAATACATTCGAAATTCATTCCACTGCATTCATCCTCTGATACATCTCATGCTACCCATCGCTGTGTTTGTCCCACGAAGTGAACGCCTGGAAGTATACACATTCACATTAACGCTGTATGAAGGGCCAAAATGGGGCGGATCCATAAACAGAGTCATTTATGCGCAATCCGAAGGGACAGAGAATCTCCTTCTAACGAAAAGATCCAGCCAATTGCATAACTCAATTTCCAATACCTGTTAAGACACTACCTGATGGTTTGTGTGAGAAGGGCGCGTCAATCTTATTACCACTTGTCAGATAAGAACGTTCGCAGCAACAGCATCATCCGGAAGAATTATGCGATCAATGAGAGCATTCTTATTTTGTGACTAGAAGCTGGCTACCCACGATATCTAGTCCAAGTTGCAACTTGTATGATACTCTGATGCTCCCTCCCAACCCGATGGCATATATTTATAGTAAATATTCTGAATATAATGATCATGATGTATATATTTTATCTGATGGATATAATATTGAGGCATGTAATATGTGATGTGATATGAAAGGATAATGTATGAATAGTAATAAAATAATAATACTGTATGTAATTGTTGCGTGTATCAAGAATCCAGCTTAGTTACGCACATTTCCACTCCGCGCTGGAATAACATGTTTCTTCTTTATAGTCTCAAAGTTGCATGCAATATTACTTCCTAATGAATTGTGGAAAATATAGTGCATAAACAAATGTATGATAGACAAAATACGATGATTATAAGGAAGTAATATATAATATAATATAATATAATATAATATAATATAATATAATATAATATAATATAATATAATATAATATAATATAATATAATATAATATAATATAATATAATATAATATAATATAATATAATATAATATAATATAATATAATATAATATAATATAATATAATATAATATAATATAATATAATATAATATAATATAATATAATATAATATAATATAATATAATATAATATAATATAATATAATATAATATAATATAATATAATATAATATAATATAATATAATATAATATAATATAATATAATATAATATAATATAATATAATATAATATAATATAATATAATATAATATAATATAATATAATATAATAGGCTATAATATTTTTTTTCTTTTTTTGATTATAAAGGTTTTAACCTTAAGGTCATTCGCCTCTTCGGGTTAGAAAGATCTCTTATGAAAAATTTCTAACCCTATGTGCGGGGTCGGGACTCGAACCCACAGTGGTCGGAAACGCCAAAAACGTGAACTTAATTCACTAGAGGCCAAACCATCGAATATATTCACAGTGTCTTTAGAGGAATAGTTCGTACGAATATTCCCCACAATCTGAAAACAATTGAAATTAGGCATGGCTTACTATGATCGAACTAAAAAAAATAACTTTTTATACTGACGAGATAGAAAATTGGTGTCTTCGACAAAGTTTTAGGAATATTTATAGTGAAGAATTTTGTTGAAGAACTTGAGCTTGTAGGAGTAAAGGTTATCGATTTATAAGGCGTTTTCTATGACAACCCCCTTAAATCTAGTTTTCTTAATTTAACTTTTTTCATTGTGAGTTTTCGTGCAAACTATGTTCTTGACAAATGTGTAGGTAACAAAACTGTTGTCGAAGACTGTATGTAAAAATACTCATTTGTTTCAAGATTTTTACATTTTTTTACACCAACTTCAATTCGTATAAGAAAGAAAGGTGGAAACCAAAATTCACGAATAAGCACTTTTTAAACTCTCTAAACTATGCACAATAAAGCTAAGAAGGTTTGGTGCGTGGCACTCTAGAACCCTATGAATAGCGTTATCTTACTTTATCATGTTTTTTTACTTTTTCCATACAAAAATCAGCAAAAAAAATTTTTTTGGGTTTTTTGCCCCAATTTTTGAAATTCTTGGTTCAATGTTCAATTACAAGTATTATTTTCACTTATACCTGAATATTTCAAATTTTATAAACGTGGGAGCAAAAATGTAAAGTTTTTAATATCATTGGAGATTCCAAACTA
This sequence comes from Topomyia yanbarensis, assembly GCF_030247195.1. Classification (NCBI taxonomy): domain Eukaryota; kingdom Metazoa; phylum Arthropoda; class Insecta; order Diptera; family Culicidae; genus Topomyia; species Topomyia yanbarensis. Next base: position 325,576,537 of record NC_080672.1, on the reverse strand, counting down.
ATATATACTCAAATAGACATGTCATAATGAATTTAATGCTTACAAAAGAATGTCGTATTATTATTTATAAAATTTTACGGAAAAAATCGAATTTTTTTTGCTGATTTTTGTATGGAAAAAGTCAAAAAACATGATAAAGTAAGCTTACCCCATTCATAGGGTTCTAGAGTGCCACGCACCAAACCTTAGCTTTATTGTGCATAGCTTATTGTGCGTAGTTAAAAAAGTGCCTGTTTGTGCATTTTGGTTTGCACCTTTCTTTCTTATACGAAGTTGAAGTTGGTGTAAAAAAATGTAAAAATCTTCAATAACTTTGAAACAAATGAGTTTTTTTACACACAGTCTTCGACAATATTATGCAGTTTTGATATCTACACATTTGTGTTATACATAGTTTGCACTAAAAGTCACAATGAAAAAGTTATCTGAAAAAAAATTAGATTTAAGGGGGTTGTCATAGAAAACGTCTTATAAATCGATAACCTTTACTTCTACAAGCTACAAGCTTCTTCAACAAAATTCTTCACTATGCGCATTCCTAAAACTTTGTCGAAGACACCAACTTTCTATCTCATCAGTATAAAAAGTTAATTTTTTTAGTTTGATCATAGTAAGCCATGCCTAATTTCAATTGTTATCAGATTGTGGGGAATATTCATACGAACGATTCCTCCAAAGACACCCCGTGAATATATTCGATGGTTTGGCCACTAGTGAATTAAGTTCACGTTTTTGGCGTTTCCGACCACTGTGGAACTCAGGTGCACTGCGTACAAGGCAATCGATTTACCAACTACGCTACGCTCACCCCCAATATAATATAATATATCAGTCTCTACGCATCGCTCGATCGGGATAGAAGTGTTTTGTTTTCGGTCTGTTGGAAAAAGAACAGTACAGTGCAGTAATCCGCGTTCAAGGTTATTTTGCCATTCTCTGCCTCTTCGAGGTTTGGACTTTTATTTTCTTTTGTGCGTGTGTTACCCGTTAGGCCACATTCCTCAACCTTTTGTTCGTAAAGCGAGGATTGAACAATATCCAGCTATTTAAGCTGGACTGGTGCGTCGTGGGAAACGAGTATACAGATAAGTGAAATCTACCTTTTTGATACATTTACGGCTTTTTCCCGTCTGCGCGGGTGCTGACCCCCAGGCATTGACGGTGTCGATGGCTTCCTCCCCGGATGGCCAAATGGAGATCGAGTCGACTCCTAAGGCTCTCCCCCGACCCAAACAATATCCAGAGCTCTCGACCGGTCCCTTTGTGGTCTTCTTTCGGCCCAAAACAAAATCGCTGAATCTATTACAGATTTCAAAAGACCTGACGGAACGGTTCTCGGCTGTGATCGAAATAAAAAAGGTCCGCTCAGACAGGCTGAGGGTCGTGCTGACTAACTCAAAGCAGGCAAACGATATTGCTTGCTGCGAGCACTTTACGAAGGACTATCACGTGTATATTCCAGCTGTGAAAGTACAGTCTGAAGGCGTTGTCACCGATGACAGTTTGACATGCGAGGATCTGCTGCAGTACGGGGTTGGCCGTTTCAGAGACCGCTTACTTCAGCCAGTGAAAATACTCGAGTGCAAGCGTTTGCACTCAGTAGTAGTTGCGGGGGATGGTTCAAAAACGTACCCCCAATCAAACTCTTATCGGTTGACCTTCGCTGGTACCGCTTTGCCAAATTACGTCCTCTTGCACAAGGTTCGTCTGCCTGTGCGTCTGTTTGTGCCGCGGGTCATGAATTGCACAAAGTGTAAACAATTGGGTCACACAGCCACCCATTGTAGCAATAAGGCCCGCTGTGGAAAATGCGGGGAGAATCATCTAGATGATTCGTGCAGTAAGAATGCTGAGAAGTGTCCTTACTGTGCAGAAAATCTGCATGATATCTCGGCATGTCCCGCGTACAAACTACGCGGGGATAAACTAAAACGTTCCCTTGCTGGACGATCCGAACGTTCTTTTGCAGAAATGCTAAAGAAAGCTACACCACCAACCTCAACAAACATCTATGCTCACTTGCCTCCTAACGAGGGCGAGGCTGATGACCCACAAGAGGGAACATCTACTAGGGCGCCTAGAAGTTATAGGAAGAGGAGGAACATTTCCTCTCCTAAAGTTCGTTGTAAAGGCCAGAAGGTATCCCTTGACGGGACTCAGAAAGTCACATCTATTGGAAGTGTTGCAACCAAACCGAAGCAATTAGCTCCTGGTCTCGGAGGATTAAACTCAGAGAAGGAGTTCCCAGCACTTCCCGGAACATCAAAAATCCCAAGTGTTCCTCTGTTTCAGTTCGAGAATAATCGCGGCACTGGAATTATCAAACTCTCGGACATTGTGGACTGGATATTAAAAACTTTCAATATAACTGATCCTATTAAAAGTCTTATGTTAGCTTTTCTCCCTACAGTAAGAACATTTTTGAAGCAGTTGACTGCTAAATGGCCCCTCCTTTCAGCGATTGTATCCTTCGATGGCTAACTCATCGAACGAGGTCACGGAGTTGATCACTGTTCTACAGTGGAATTGCAGAAGTATCATCCCGAAAATCGATTCCTTCAAAATTTTAATAAATAATTTGAGTTGCGATGCATTTGCATTATGTGAAACTTGGTTAACTTCCGACATAGATCTCAACTTCCACGACTTTAATATTATTCGCCTGGATCGAGACACCCCCTATGGAGGAGTGCTTTTGGGGATCAAAAAGCGCTATTCCTTCTACAGAATTAACCATCCCTCGATAACAGGTATTGAAGTTGTCGCTTGTCAAGTAACAACCAAAGGCAAAGATCTTTGCATAGCTTCCATATATATTCCCCCCAACACCGCGATTGGGCATCGCCGGCTACATGACATCATAGAATCCCTGCCTGCACCGCGACTAGTTTTAGGCGACTTTAACTCTCACGGTACGGAATGGGGTTGCCTTTATGATGATAACCGTTCCTCTTTAATTCACAATATTTGCGACAACTTCAACATGACAATTCTAAACACGGGTGAAATGACACGGATTCCTCCCCCACCAGCGCGCCCAAGCGCATTAGATTTATCCCTTTGCTCGACCTCGCTAAAGTTAGAATGCGCGTGGAAGGTAATCCCTGATCCCCACGGTAGCGACCATCTGCCGATCGTAGTCTCAATCAATAACGGCTCAAGGCCATTGGAATCAATCAATATTTCGTATGACCTCACACGAAATATCGATTGGAAGAGCTATACTGCCGCGATATCCGACAACATCGAATCTACTCAAGAACTTCCTCCGGAGGAAGAGTACAGCTTTTTGGCTGGCTTGATTCTCGACAGCGCGAATCAAGCTCAGACTAAGCCAGTACCCGGCGCGAACATACAAAAACGTTCTCCCAATCCCTGGTGGGATAAAGAGTGCTCAGACGTGTACGCAGAGAAGGCCGCCGCGTTTAAGACCTTCCGGAACGACGGGTTACCCGCTAGTTTTCGACAGTACGCGACGTTAGACAAGCGAATGAAGAGTTTGATGAAAGCCAAAAAACGCGGTTATTGGCGCCGGTTCGTCGACGGATTAACGAGAGAAACATCGATGAGCACTCTTTGGGGAACAGCCCGACGTATGCGAAATCGAAACAGTACTAATGAGAGCGTGGAATATTCAAACCGTTGGATATTCGATTTCGCCAAGAAGGTTTGTCCGGATTCCGCCCCGGCACAGAAGATCTACCGCGCCGCGTCCCGTCACGATAACGCGAACGAAACACCTTTTTCGATGGTGGAGTTCTCACTTGCTCTCTTGTCGTGTAACAATAAAGCTCCAGGGCCAGACAGAATCAAATTCAACTTGTTGAAGAATCTGCCAGACTCTGCCAAGAGACGCTTGTTGAACTTATTTAATAAGTTTCTTGAGGCTAACATTGTCCCACACGATTGGAGGCAAGTGAAGGTCATCGCCATCCAAAAACCAGGAAAACCAGCCTCCGACCACAATTCGTATCGACCGATCGCAATGCTATCTTGTATCCGGAAGTTGTTCGAGAAAATGATCCTATCCCGCCTCGACAATTGGGTCGAAGCAAATGGCTTACTGTCAGATACACAATTTGGCTTTCGCAAAGGCAAAGGGACGAATGATTGTCTTGCGTTGCTCTCAACCGAAATTCAAATGGCCTATGCTAGTAAAGAGCAGATGGCATCAGTGTTCCTAGATATAAAGGGGGCTTTTGATTCAGTTTCTATCAACATTCTTTCAGAGAAGCTGCACCAGCATGGTCTTTCAGCGACTTTAAACAACTTTTTACTAAACTTGTTGTCGGAAAAGCACATGCATTTTTCGCATGGTGACTTATCGATATCACGATTTAGCTACATGGGCCTTCCCCAGGGCTCATGTCTAAGCCCCCTGTTATACAATTTCTACGTCAACGACATTGATGAATGTCTTGACAATTCCTGCACGTTAAGACAACTTGCAGACGATGGCGTGGTGTCTGTTACGGGACCCAAAGCTGTCGATCTACAAGGACCATTACAGAATACCTTGGACAATTTGTCTGCATGGGCTATTAAGCTGGGTATCGAATTCTCCACGGAGAAAACTGAGCTAGTTGTATTTTCTAGGAAGCGTGAACCAGCACAACTACAGCTTCTATTAATGGGTCAAACTATAGCTCAGGTCTTCACAGTAAAATATCTAGGGGTCTGGTTCGACTCGAAAGGTACTTGGGGATGCCATATTCGGTATCTGAAACAGAAATGCCAGCAAAGGATCAACTTTCTTCGTACAATAACCGGAACGTGGTGGGGTGCCCACCCAGGAGACCTAATTAGGTTGTATCAAACAACGATACTGTCGGTACTGGAATACGGATGCTTCTGCTTTCGCTCCGCCGCGAACATACATTTCATCAAACTCGAAAGAATTCAGTATCGTTGTTTGCGTATCGCCTTAGGGTGCATGCAGTCGACCCATACGATGAGTCTCGAAGTCCTGTCGGGCGTTCTCCCGCTGAAAAATCGATTTTGGGAACTCTCATATCGATTGCTCATTCGATGCGATATCTTGAACCCGTTGGTGATTGAAAATTTCGAAAGGCTTGTTGAGCTCAATTCTCAGACCCGTTTTATGTCCCTGTACTTTGACTACATGGCGCAAAATATTAACCCTTCTTCTTACAATCCCAACCGTGTGCATTTCATAAATACTTCTGAATCTACTGTTTTCTTCGACACATCCATGAAAGATGAGATTATTGGAATTCCGGACCATATTCGCCCACAAGTGGTTCCAAATATTTTTTATAATAAATTCCGAGAAGTCGACTGTTCTAAGATGTTTTATACTGACGGATCAAACCTCGAAGGGTCCACTGGCTTCGGTATTTTCAATCAAAAGTTCACCGCCTCCTACAAACTCAGTGACCCTGCTTCAGTTTACGCCGCAGAACTAGCTGCTATTCAGTATACCCTTGGAGTCATTGACACATTACCCGCAGACCATTACTTCATCGTCTCGGATAGTCTGAGTTCTATTGACGCTATTCGCTCGATGAAACATGGAAAGCATTCCTCGTATTTTTTGGGGAAAATACGGGAGCTACTGAGTGCTTTATCTGACAAATCTTTCCAGATTACCTTGGTGTGGGTCCCTTCTCATTGCTCCATTCCGGGCAATGAGAAGGCGGACTCCTTAGCTAAGGTGGGTGCCATTGAAGGTGACGTTTTTGAAAGACCAATTTGCTTCCACGAATTTTTCAGTATTACTCATCAGAGAACCCTCGAAAGTTGGCAAACCTCGTGGAGCAATGGGGAGCTAGGAAGGTGGCTACATTCGATAGTCCCTAAGGTATCGACGAAACCTTGGTTCAAGGGGATGGATGTGGGTCGTGACTTCATTCGTGTGATGTCCCGACTCATGGCGAACCATTACACGCTGGATGCACATCTCCGACGTATTGGGCTCGTGGAGAGTGGTATCTGCGCTTGTGGCGACGGTTATCACGATATAGAGCACATAGTCTGGGCGTGCACCGAGTACAGTTCCGCCAGGTCTCGGCTTATGGACACCCTCCGGGCCCGAGGAAGACCACCCAACGTCCCGGTTCGAGATGTGTTGGCAAGCCGCGATGTCCTCTATATGTCCCTTATATACACCTTCATAAAAACCATCAATATCCAACTTTAACTGCCCCTTTTTCCTTATCATTCTCAGAAGCGCTCTCTTCCACCTGTACCATACACCCACGATGGTTTGATGCGACTCCAAGGCGACACAAAACATCCCTGTCGAATGAGCCAACAAACACGGGACCTAAAGCACGAACATCACACGCACAACTCGAAATGTAGCCGATCAACATCTGAGCCGCACTACGAAATCGTCTGGAGAAACCCCTGCCATCTCTAGAACGACCACCCGGCGTCCCAGTACATGATTCTTCCTGATGAAGACCACCCTGATTCTGTAATCCATCCGTTGATCTCCCGAAGTCTGAAACTGAAATAATGTTCTCCCCCTGCCATGTTTGTCCACCCTACTTCCCCTGACTCTTATACACAGAAGTAACACCCCTCCCCCCCCCCCCCCTCCAAATATCTTCATGAAGCATTTAGCTCTTCTTGCCTTTTCTAGTTTTAACTATTATATTATATGATCTCGTTGAAAATGCCCAACTCTACTACCACATAAAATAACTCTAATTAATGTCTCCGAATCTTTACAAAATTTAATCACGCCCTCTAATTATTTCTACTTTTAAGATAGTCGTAAAAATTTTCCCCCTTAGTTAAACATTATTTGCTCCAATAATCTCATTGCTAAAAATGTCAAACCATATTGCCATAAAAACTAAATGACCCCTCTAATCTTACGAAAATTATACTACCCCCTTGTGTATATGTATAGCTATAAATTAGCCTTAGTTTAATTTCAAAAATCAATATGTAAGCCCCTAGTTTTAAGTAATTTAAAATGTAAAACAAAACAAAATTGGCACCTTTAAGCTAACGCAAACCTGCCTTATCAAATAAACGAATTGAAAAAAAAAAAAAATAATATAATATAATATCCTTTCTCTTGAAGCTTTTGTTGACAAATAATTAAAAAAAGTAATAAAATGGATGTTTATTAAATTCTTATAACGGAAAGTTTATTTTTTGTGAAAAATATCCCATTTTTTAGTGTATTTTCCGCGTTTGATATATAGTTTCGATAGTTTTGCTGTATAAGATACGGAAATCGAAAAACTTTTTTTGAAAATGTTGCATGCAAAAGCTTCTATGCCTTTTTAAAAAATTGATTTTGAATCAAAATGATCTGATTGAGTATGGAAAACGCTTAGGATTCCATGTCGGTGAAACGTGTAAAGTTTCATCGGGATCGAAATTGAGATCGGTCATGATTTCAAAGATTTTCCAAAGCAAAAAAATCTTCTATTTTTTTTTTAAATGAGAAGGTATGTAACCCCTTAACAAAACTGGTTTCTTTAAGATATATGAATAAAATAAGTTCCAATTTTGTCAGTGACCCGATATTGCCGGCCTAAAAATATCGCGAGGCTGACAAAATCAGGTCATCACTGTGTCACGAAACGAGTGTTAGCTGGGTGAATGGAATAAGTTGCCGTCAAGAAATGGTCATGGTTGATGTCTTCCAATCCAGAACCCAACCTGAGCTTGTGATTTTTTTTTCAGTTTGGAGTATGAGAACTCGATAATTTTGGAGAGCACGACTATCTCTAACAACCAAATCTCAAGACCCGTATGAAATAAAGTTAGGGCAACGAAATTACAAATTTCTTCGAGGTGTAATTGACTCACTGCCGGACACTGTAACCAATATCATTCGACACGCATATCGCAAACTCTATCAAACAAGCCAATAGCCAGTTAACTAGAAGCAAAAAATTGAATTAAAACCGATTACATAACTTTGTTTTTGTCATTCGCATGCCATGTCGCGTTCGGTGAACTCTGGACCAGATCACAGCCCATTAAAAATGTGCTGAATAACCTAGGACTAGAAAACGGTTACAGCTTTTGACTCATACTGTGCAAAATCAAAGGTGCACATCTTTTGAAATTGTCGGCTTGCGTCAGATTGTGCCACAACGCCGTATTTCGACCACGTCTATGATGGACGAAAGAACACAAACGACAGGTGTGAATTACTTAATATATATTTGTAAAAAATATCAAGTAAACGGAATCGCAAAAAAAACGATAAAACTGATTTTCTTCATGGTACCTAGTACCGTAGTACCGGTCTCAACATTTACAACGTTGAAAACGTGCCAGCATGTGTCCCGCGTACGATTCGATACAACGAAAGTGCTCACAAGGTCATTTTCGGCTATCGTTGGCGGTAAACCTTGAGAGGGTCTTTTATGCATCGTATCGCAACTGGTCAACTGTCACTTAATGAGGCTTAAGGTTTAAGACTTCTTGGACGGGTTATTCGTTTTCTGTACGAGCCATCGTAACGGCTAATTTAAAAGTGGATTGTGATTCAATGTTGACAGGTGGGCAATCGAGATTGCCAGAGGTTGCGGTCGATCAAAATATGAAACGATTTTTGGTTACATTTCATTTTTTATCCTGTTCAGCACATCCGTTCATTTCAGACAGTGTAAATTTCCTGCGTAGAGCATTTGAAGATTCCTATTGTATTTAGAGCTATTCAAATATCTTTCCTGTCTCAAAATGATGCGTCTCAGTTCTAGAAAACTCTTTGGAAACCATCAGAAGGAGATGATTCAGTATGTGGCAAATATTCTGGTCAATTTCATGTCTATTAACTATTTTATTTATAGTCAGATTGATTATGATAGCAAAAATATAGTGAGCGGTGGGCTCGGACATGAGTCCTGCGTCAATGTTTGCAAGTACACTAGTCATTTCACGTGGATTTCTATACCGGTTTGGTTGAGAACAAGTAAGACTGGATAAAGTGACTTTCAATAGAAAAGTTTCCATTATACAATTATGGTTGTTGAAGCAAAGCGTTTCTTGAAGCAAAGAAGCGTTTATGACGGAGATTACACTGTATATTTTGCAACCAACATTAATCGTGCAACAATTAGAAGATGTTGAACATGCAGGGGTATGAAGAACATGAACATCATTTGAGTTCCACGATTTGCGAATAAACAAAATTTCGTCGTGTCAAGTATTCCCTCGGCACGGTAAGCACGAGGCCTACAATACTTCGTTAACAGCTGCGTATTCCAGTCCCTCTAACGATTCAGTCTTCGAACGGAGCTACATCTTGACTTAAGAACTATTATTTCTATCGCTGGATATGTGGACGACTACCAATCTGTTCATTGCAACATTCATGTCAAATTATGGAGAGGTAATATCCATTACATGATTCCATTATGCTTGGAGAAACTTTCTCCCAGCAATTCCCAAAGAAGTTCGAGTGATGAAAATAATACTGTAAAAGCCCACTATCCCTATCTAATCAGTCCAGGTATACTTGATGGTAGTGTCCATAATCTTGAAACGCTTTGCATCTACCCAGGTCAAATCAATTTATGCTGGAACACTACAAAACACTTTATGCTGAAATTTCAAAAATAATCGACGTACTGACTTCGACATCAACTACACCGTCAATACCGTCAGCGAAAAGGCTAACACCAAATACGGATATACAATCGTGACCCACGAGAATAAAAAGCAGGCTTAAAGGGCCTTATGCCATTAAGGCATAAGAATCCTATATTGAAATACAGCAAGCCAATAAAGGCTCAAGATTTACATTTCCATTGATCCTTACGGATGGGACAAACATTTTTGATATTTTTTCTTGATAAACAAACCTGGAAGTCCTATTTCTGCACAGGGCCGGCGAAACACTTTTTTTCCCGAGTGGGTGGTAAGATTCGGAGTGATTTCTACTCGTGGTGGCGAATGTTCAGTACACCATGGCTGAACTGTAAGTGTAAGTGACAGTGAAAATTTCTGGATGTTCCACAGATAATTACCAATTACTCTTGTTTTAAATTTCGTAGCATTAATTTTCTGTGTCCTCCGATAAAACTTTCTTTGCGTGGGTACTGAAACCCGCATGATAGTGTTGACTAATGGGAAGGTATCTCCGACAACAGACAATCCCTCTGACTCAATGCAGGTCGATTTGAGTATTTATCCGAAGGCAAAATAATGCCGATAAATCTCCTTTGCAATATAAATTATATTCATCTAATACAACAGGCCCCCGGAAGGTCTACTTCCGAACCGAATATAACCCATTTAACTTTATCGACATATCGCGTGATCTAACTAAACAACACTCGGCCGTGTACGAAGAGGTATCTTGTCTACGTACCCGCCTGGAAAGTAAAGGTTGAGGGTAGCTCCTTCCAGAACCCGTTGCTTCATTTAGTGAAAATTCTGGTTTGCAAGCAATGCGTTCAGCATAAATCGAGGAGTATAAGAACTAGTTTTCAATCAGTCTCATGACGAGCCTTTCTACTACTACGGATCTACTTTTTCCAACTTTCTTCTTTTGAACGGGGTTCGTCTACCTGTACGTCTTTTTGTGCATCAGGGCATTCCGTTATTGCGAACAATTTGGCCATACAGCTACCCAATATAGAAACGTAGAAACCACGACTAATTTCTACGGTCCCTTGTCCACTAAAGAGCGAGAGTCTGACAATCCCATTGAGGGAAGATGTTCTAATGTGCCTATAAATTGCCGATAAAAAAGGAAATCATTTCCACTCCTAAGCTGCCTTGTAAAGGCGTGAGAGTGTCCTTTGATGGATGCTATTACAAAACCGAAGTAATTGGCTCGTCGCCTCGGAAATTAACAGGAATATCTTCATGGGATATCAAAAACCCCATGTGTCTCTATATTTCACTCCCATGCTTTTCCTAGGTTTAACACGAAGTATTTGGTTAACTCTTTTTTTTTGAATATAGAGGTTTTAACCTTAAGGTCATTCGCCTCTTCGGGTTAGAAAAATCTCTTATGAAAAATTTCTAACCCTATGTGCGGGGTCGGGACTCGAATCCAGGTGCGCTGCGTACAAGGCAATCGATTTACCAACTACGCTACGCCCACCCCCTATTTGGTTTCCGACGTAAATCTTCCACAATTTTATCGCCATTCGCCAGGGTCGAATTAATCCTCGGTATCGGATATTGAAGTTGTCGGTTGTCAAGTCCGAATCGAAGGCAGACATTGTTCTTCTATACATCGCACCTCAGCTGGTTCAAGAAGACTTCAACTCCCACGGTATGCCATAGGTTTGTCTTCACGTTGATAACCGATCTATCTTACTGCATGGTATTCGCGACAATTTCAATTAGTGTGCCAATTGATTGGAACAGCTACGCGTCCACTATATCCGAAACAATCGAATCTAAACAAGAAATTCTTCCGGTGGAAGCATTTACAAGGTTTTAACTGGCTTGATTATCGACACTTCGATTAAAGGTCAGACGAAATGAGATCCGGCGCAAACAGCAGTGGACGCTTTTCCATTTCGTGGTGGGTAGAGAGTACTCAAAATTGTACGCGAAAGGTACTATAAGGACTTTTTGAATGTCGGTTCGCCCGATTTTTTTTCCGAATGTATGCAACGTTGAAACGCAAATGAAAAACTTAATGAATGCTGAAAACATGGTTATTGGCACCGGTTTGTCGACGTATTAACGAGAAAAATAATGTTTCATCTAAGGTTGGTTTTACGTTGTATATTCTACTCAACCGTTGATGGGAATACACGGAACCAAGAATCCTTTTTCGGCTACAACAGCATTCCATATAGATCTACACTCAAACAATTGATGTTTCGCGATGAAATGATAGTACTTTTTTTAATTTCGATTATAGAGGTTTTAACCTTAAGATCATTCGCCTCTTCGGGTTAGAAAAATCTCTTGTGAAAATTTTCTAACCCTATGTGCGGGATCCGGACTGGAACTCAGATGCGCTGCGTACAAGGTAATCGATTTACCAACTACGCTGCGCCCACGCCCCATGCTAATACTTTATTTAAACGAAATGATAACACAAATTTATCTGACAGCGCTAAGCATTATAGTGCGCATATCACTGTGGCATTCGTTCCCAGTCAAAAGGGGCAAGTTGCTGGCTAACAGGGGGCTATTTGCCAACTCGGATGCGCTAATTGCCCTTCAATTTGCAGCAAATTGCTGGCAATTAGGGGCTATTTCAAATTCAACATTTAGGCGATTTGCCGCCATCATTTTTTTGCCACCAAACCCGCCCTTACATTGTCCCCAAATCGCCCACGGAACGCCCTTAATTGCCTAATATGAAAATTAAAAATAACACTTATTTTCGGCTTTATTATCTACTCACATATACTTACTAGTATACTAGGAAATCACCATCAAATTGTAGGAAGAATCAATAGTGAAATTGGTATTGCACACCAAAACTCATCACAATTTGACTTTAGGTCAGAGATCTTGATCTGCTATACTTACACACGATTCCACAATTTCCCACATTCGTTTGTTAAATGAAGTGTACTAGACAAACAAAGTACAAGTGAGAACACACCAATTGTTAAAAAAACAATTTTAAGCTTAAGCCAAACATGAAGCGCTATGTTAGAAAACGCAAAACACAACCCCTTTTCAGCCGCCAGAAAATTTGACTAAGTATTGAAATTGCCTTTAAATCGCATTCGCAAATTGCATTTGTTCCTAGGGGCAATTAGCACAGGCGAGTTGAGTCAAACTTCAAACTGTTTAAATCGCCTGACCATGTTCTTCCGCATTTTTTGACAGGGTTAGATGATGACAGCTATGCATCGCTTCTATGCTGATTATTATTACAGTAGTGGTGAGGGTGATCATAAAAGAGGCTGTGCTGCATGCATTCTCCCTACAAAACTGATGGTTTTATATTTACCCCTCAACGACCGTGTCCACATCGTCACAGTTCCAAGGATGCTCTCCATTCGATAGAGCATGGAAAGCACTCCTTGCATTTTCTGAGGAAAACATGAGAGTTCCTTAGTTCTTTATCTGAAAAATCATATCAGATTACCTTAGTTTGAATTCTTTTGCATCGCTCCATTCCGGGTAATGAGTAGGAGGACACTTAGATTAGAATAGTAATGAGAAAAGGCGAGCAGTTAAGCATTAGAAGGCGATATTCATGAAAGATCGTGTAGCTTGAACAAGTTTTTCAGTATTTCTTATCAGACGACGCTCGAAAATTGACAAATTTCATGGAACAATGGAAGTTTAGGAATCCCAAAGGCACAAACAAGCCTTGGTTGAAAGGATGGATAAGACTCGTGACTTCATTCGGATGATATCGCGGATCATGTGCAGTCATTATACGTTGGATAGGCATCTCCGGTGTAGTGGGGTCGTGGAGAGCGGTCTCTGCGCTTATCGCAACATTAAACATGTTGTCTGGTCGTGCGCCAAGCGCCCTAGCGCCAGATCTCCGTTCAACGAATCCCTTCGGCATCGTCCCAGTCCGAGATGTGCTAGTTATCCTCGATCTCCCTATATGTCTCTCATATACAGATTTTTAAACACGATGGATAGCCAAATTTAGTTATCTCTTGTAATTTTGTTGAAATGCTAACAGCTACCTGGAAGTCTGGTAACAGCAGAATTCCCAGCGGATCCAAGGAGGGCAGTCGGCGATCGGGTTCATGATGTCCTGTAGTATTCTTCATGGGCAGTACTCTTATGATGAAATCAATTCCTCTGGTGTATATCTTTTGCCTTCCTTATAAAAGGCGGCCTAATAATGTTTCTCCTTATTTCAATTGTTAATCAAATAAGAGTTCGTGCTACAAAATAACATATCTTAGTCTTTGAAAATAGTTCTAACCGCATTTTTTTAGTCTGAACAAAAATACAATAATATTTTTTCTGCATATCGATCTGAATTCCTTGTTTTAAGATGTAGATATGTCAAAATATATTCCTCTTAGTATTACCTACTAAAAAATAAGTTTAAATTTTAGACAAATCCTAATTATTATACCATATTTTCAAGAAATTTAAATTGTAAGCCAAAAGAAATTTGCATTTCAATGAAAAAACTTTTAGTTTGTTCCAAACTTTCGAGTGGGTATTTCCTCTCTTTCTGTTATTTTCGAATGGGTAGTACTACCCATTAGGGTGGGACCAAAAGTAGGTTCCTGCTCCGACCAACTTTTTGGATACCTTTCGGGTTCTAGAACAACTGTGCAAATTCTTAGCTCGATTGGTTAAACTATATCTGTCTAAAGTTTACATGAGAAATTGTATGGGTAAATTGACTTTCACAAAACAATTCCTCCAGGATTCGTCCATTACCTCCTAAAAATAAACCGATATGTGATTTTCATAGGAAACTTAACAAAGAAACAAAGTCTCGAAGTTCACGAAACGATCTGATGCTTGTGGAAAAAGTTATAAGGCAGAAACCGATTGATCCTCTGACGATTGATAAAATATTCATTTTTCTAACACCACTGCTGGTGGATCTCAATTTAAATGCAACTTTTTTTTTGCTTGCTCTTATTGGGTCCAAATCAATAACCTGAGCTGTTTGGTCCCGCTACAAGAGTTTTGAGGGATAAAATGAGGTTTTTTGTACACAATAACAGAGAGTTAAGAAATGTTGTATATAATTCGATTGTCAGCAGCAGTGATGCTATGATAATTGATATTTTCATCAATCGTCAGAGCATCAATTGAGTTTTGCTTAATATCTTTTTCCACATGTTTCAGATCGTTTTACGGCCTTCGAGACTTTGTTTCCTTGATAAATTTCCTATGAGAATAACATATTGATTTATTTCTAGGAGGTTATGGATGACTCCAGGAGGAATCATTTTGTGAAAGTCAGTTTTCCCATACGAAATTCCATGTAAACTTTAAACAGTAGGCGCAAAAATATAGTTTCACCGATCGAGCTAAGAATTTGCACAGTTGTTCTGGAACCTAAATGGTACTCAAAAAGTTGCTCGGAGCAAAATTTTATTTTTTTCATATAACCGTGTCCCATGTCCCACTCTACTACCCATACCACCCACGGTATTAGCCGGCCCTGTTTCTGCATTGTGAATCAAAGGTGACTCAGAATACAAACCAACAGATAACTATTTTTTGCAAGGAGAGAATTACCGTCAAGCTACGTAATTACCAGGGGGTATTTAGAGGTTTGTGACGAAATGCTACGATGGGGGAGGGGGGTGTTAAAATCACTCAAAATATGCTACGTCATTTATGGATCGTCCCTTATATAAAATCTTACGGATCAATCTAACTAACGCCGTGTCAAACAGATGGAATATGAAAAAGAAAGATCAACGATTCAATTCTAAGAAGTGAAAAACTGTGTTAGTTGGCAGGTTGATTGCCGGATACGCAACTCCAGCCGGATACACAATCCAGCGGGTTGAAGATATTTCTAACCCCAAAGAGAAGCGAATAACCCTAAGGCTAAAGCTTCTATAATCGAAACAAAAGAAGAAGAGAAAAGCTATTTTCACATTGTATTTTCACAAAAAAAACAGCTTTTAATGCATTATTAAAAACAGCTAGGTTTGTAAGTAACTGAATCTTCTAATATTAACAAATGTTAGTAAACTGTCTCAAAATCAAAATAGATCATCTGCAAAATGTTTATCGTGATTTTTGTAGCAACATTCAACCAAACCAGATACTGAAGCAGAATTTGGTAAACGTAGTTCAAGAAGAATGCTCGAGCAATCTCATATTAGTTTATGCCGATAAATTTGCTAGAAAATTTCAGATCTGACAAGGGATTACCAACTACGGACAAATATTGCATTACATACAAGAAGAAGATGAACGAGGAAAAGCGTCTTTAAACCGTCTACTTTGTTCTATTAAATCTCATATTTCGTTATTACCTTTCTGTTCAGTAAAAAAGGAAAACAATAACTAAGGAAACTTTGGAGTTGGAGCAATAAGTCGGTTTTACTGCTACCAGACACGGAAAAAATAAAAATAAATCACATATACAAGTAATAATTCTTGTCATCATCACCATCATCATGACCGAACAATCCAGGTTCTCCCAATCATGACCGAATGAATTTCCAGGTTATTCGATCTTGGGCTACCGTTCTCCTGTCGTACGATGAGCGCTGTGCGCGCATCTTCCACAAACAACAAGTGCAGGATTTGGCCCGTAGCCTACAACCTCGTCCAGCTTCTTGGCTGAGCATCGCTTAAGCGGTCCTCTTTTTCGGCATTCGCAATGCATGCTCAGCCTACTGTATACTGTTTGTATACTTGATACAGTTTCTATTTTCTTCTGTGCTGCCAGGTATTGGCCGCAAAATTCTTCTCTCACACACCGTGCACTCGATAGTTTGCTTCCCTGAACGCCCATACCTCATTGCCGTACAAAGCAACAGAGAGTATCGGCGTTTGAAATGGAGCAAGCTCTGTTCGTTTCGAGTTAGTCTTTTACAAGTAGACAAGATAATAGTGATTAATTTCAAAAACGACTCGGTTGACTCAATCCTTCGCTACACTTACATAATTAAACATATATTAGCTCGTTAAACGCCAAAAGGTTTTTAATAATGACCATGAAGAATTCTCTATGTTTTCCAGAAAGTCTTTACCACTCAACCAGCACAATGACGACTACCCGGGTGATTCTTAGTTTTCCCTGGTCCAACAGCAGCGGTAGTGAAAAGGGTAAAGGAGACTTCTTCCAGGACACAGGCGTCACGGACGCAGTAATGAACGTAGCCCGCAAGGAACTGCGCGAGGACAAAACGATTCGCGAACAATCACTGCAACAAATGCGCGAATGGATCCGGCAGAATCAGGACATCGAAAACGTGCGCACCGATGATTTGTTTCTGTTGCGTTTTTTACGCACCAAGAAATTCAGTGTGTTCATGGCTGAACAGATGCTGCTTAAGTATTTGAACCTGCGCAAGACCCATATGCATCTTCTCTACGATTTGGACTTTTTGTCGCCAAAGTTAAACAAACTGATCAACAATGGTTACATGCTGTCATCGCCGGTGCGGGATAAATCCGGCAGACGTTTGATCATTGGATTCGCAAGTAATTCGGCTACATGATTTCGTGTGTAATGGTTTATATTACGTTTTCAATAATCCATAGGAAACTTCAACCCAGCTGAGAATGACAGTTCCGAAATGTCCCGGATTCACTCCATTACCTATGAAACTTTGATGGATGACCCGCAAAACCAGATCTTAGGAATCGTACACGTTGGTGATTTCAGAGGCATCACAACGGCTCACGTCTCTTGCTGGAACCCGACCGATTTCCTCCGCATGATGAAATGGGGTGAGCAATCGGTACCGATGCGTCACAAGGAGGTTCATCTGGTTAACGTTCCATCGGCGGTGAAGTACGTAATCGAAGCAGGAAAATCTATGATTAGCAAAAAGATGAAGGAGCGACTGCAGGTAAATATGTTTTGAATGTTAACAAGTCTCAAAGTTAATGAATCCTTTATGTACCCGGGAAAATAGGTTCACGTTACTGTGCACGACCTGTGCAAGAAAGTCGATCCAGCCGCTCTACCGAAGGAGTTGGGTGGCAAAATCCCACTGGTGGACATGATTGACAGCTGGAAACAGGAACTGGCAGCCAAACGAAGCACTTTGCTAGCTCTGGACAAGATGAACATTCTGAGCGACCGAGGTATCATTTCGCGGAACTCCGATCGCAATAACAACAGCAATGGACAGTCACTGGAGGCAATGACCGGCAGCTTCCGCAAGTTGGAGGTTGATTAGGGCAGTAGCAATGATGCGATTACTATTACGATTTAAGGCTTATTATGTGAAACCATAGTATTTAAGTATGTATGTGAGTAAGCTTAGCAGGAAAACCAATGATTTGTATCATTAATTGAACGATATAATTATTCTATACAATACATTTACAATTAATTTTACACCCTATGTGAATAAAGTGGAATTATATACTTCATACATCCGGGATAGTAATCAGTATATCGTGACCAAATTATAACAGCGAGATAGCGATAATAAAGGTAACTTCTTCCGTGAATGGTGGAGCAAGATATTTTTGTTTCTTAAATACAATCTTCAACATCGGACAGAAAAAATGGATTTCCATTTCGTGTGTTAACTTATATTCGGTATTCAACCTCCTTCCATGAAGATTGAGTACAGATCGTCAAATTCACCCTACTTTACTACTTGCATCACGGTCATCCGTAACCCTACTGTTGTTATCAATTGCTAGGCACATAGCTAGTAGCTATTCAGGACCCTGTTTAATGATGTCGCCAAGCTTGCGTTTGGTATTTACTGCAGATAGCACAAGCATGACTTTAGTATTGTTTTGAAAGACAACAGTAAAAATGGTTTTCTATCATGATCGAAATAAAATGCAGGTTTCTATGTTGCTTTCACCACTTCTCCACTTCTCGCATTCATCACTTTTACGATTGTACCGTATGCCTGATAGTGATTGCTCCATTGCACAGTGGTCAAAATGTGTAAATTCGTCCTTTACATTATTTTGGAATCAACCGTAACCTTTTTTATTCAGGAAAGCTGTGGGAATCGCGAGTGCGGATTTTCAGACAAAAGAGGCCACGTCCAAAAATGGAGCATAAAGCCATTCCTGTAATCTAATTTTTAACTGAAAACACACAAACAGTAAGTCTCCAGCAAAGTTGTGGGAATGTTATTTTTTGGAGTTCAGATGATGATATTAATTTTCTAAATACAGCCATTTCTTGGTTAAGTAGCGTTTCTCTGAAAAACATATTAAAATCATTTTCAAATAATAACTTTGATCATATTTATGTCTCCCTAAAAAGTTTTCAGTAACGTTTATATATTATATAAAGCCATAACTTTGATTAAAACTTTCAGACGCTATGATATTTTTGCAGAAGATACAGCTATTTTAGTGTCCAGTTTTATACATTTGTTATGAAAAAATGTATGGAATACACTCTAACTTTCAATTTTTTCCGAGAAACAGAAGGCCGAGTGTTATATACCAATCGATTCAGCTTGACAATTTTATAGCAATGTCCATGTTTCAAAAGCCTAGCCTATAGTTTATTGGCACAGTGTGGCACTCACTTTCGTGCCTAACCACTAAAAACACTCTTTACTCTTCTTTCGCCTTTCTCCCTCACGGAACTACATCAAAGTATTACTTCGTGGAGGGACTCTTTGTGCTTTCGTCCCACCCTTTTCTTTTGCTCGCAAGTTGCTCGCAGCTATCTCGGAGCCTCACTTGCTTTCCGTCTCCATCTGGTGCCCAACCATTTAGCTCTAGTGTCAGTGAGCCGTTTAGCTCCTGATTCCGTGAGCCTTTTGGTTCCTGTTTCCGTCAGACATTCAACTCTCAGCTTTATCACGATCTACTCGAACAGTCCCCGGTGAACTCACCCTAATTCGCTTGAGAGTTCCCGACGGAGGATTCTCTCTCGAAACCGCTTCCTTGAGCCATTTAGTTCCAAGCTTTATCGAAATCTACTCGGATATTTGTCGGTGGTAATACTACCCTACTCCGACTGAGAGTTCTCCATAGGGTGTAATTCCTCTCGGTATCGATGTCTGTTTCGGGAGTCAATTAGCTTCCAACTTTGTCACGATATAGTTGGATAGTCCATGGCGGTGAATCTATCCAACTGTGAATTCCCCGGCGGTGGAATTCTCCCGATACCGATATTCGTTTCTGTGAGCTCCTCGCTTCATCCCGATCTACTCAATCTAATCCCTGGCGATGGACCATGTCTTCTCCGGTAGACAGTTCTTCGGCGGTAAAATTTCTCCCGAATCGTATTTCTTGTTTCACGGCGGCTTTGTTGGTCCCTTCGTCACTTCCTCTGCAGGTCGGAGAATATACTCGTAATAACTCTGTTGACAGCATACCAGCTATGCTCGACGTGGCACATCTCTTCGACGATATTGTCAACTGTCACACCAGGCATACCCCAACGAACTTTTTAAAACCGAGGGCATTCGATGACCGTGTTCCGGTGTCTCTTGCACTTTCCTACACTCCGGGCAAAGGGGTCACAAAGCATGTCATATAGAAGTTCTCCATGCTTTCTATGCACCAAAGCCGACACATTTAGGATGAGTCGTTGGGTCCACTTTCCTTTCTCCTCATGGTCCCAGTTTTGCTGCTACTTAGCCAACTAGTCCGCTCTTACCAGTCTCCTCGCATTTCGTATATTCCTCCGCTGGTAGCATTCCAAGTCCTCAGCCAGAGTGATGCAGATGGAAATCATCCCGGCAATTACGCATACTGCCTCCGACGATATCATTCTGTACGCACTCACGATACGAACAGCCATTAGACAAAAAGTGCTTGTCAACGTCGTCCGGTTGCGCTTTGAGTTCAGCGCAGCAGCCCAGGTCGGTACGCCACACCTCAGTATTGAGGATGAGACACCCGCCAGGAGACGTCACTTGCTGCCTCTTGCTCCTGCGATGTTCGGCATGATCCCTGCCAAAGCGTTCGTCGTCCTTGCATCTCTCTGACATACATAGTCGACATGGCTTTCGTAATTTAACCGATGTCGACTATCACCGCCAAGTATTTCAGCGCACGCATCGATGGTATTGAGTGTCCTTCGACACTGATCACGATTCGCTGAATTTTTTTACGGTTGCTGACCAGTACTACCTCCGTCTTACGGTGAGCCAGCTGCAATGCGACGTTAGTCATTCAGGTCTCCATGGTGCCTATTGTCTTTGTGGTCAACATCTTCACTTCCTTAAGGTCTCGCTGGTTATCGACAGAGCAACGTCATTTGCAAAGCTGACGATCTTAACTCTCTTGGGCAGTTCCAGTGTTAACACTCCGTTGTACATTATTTTCCAGAGCGTTGGGCCGAGTATGGAGCCCTGAGGTACTCCCACCGTGATCCTTAAACGATTTTTGCCCCATGTTCGTCTAGTAGACCAGTACGCGGTTCTGAAAGTAACTTTCCAGAACCTTGCACAGGTAGTCCGGAAAACGCATTCTGTGCAGTGCTACGGCAATCGCCACCCAGCTAGCACTGCTGAACGCGTTGTTCACGTCGATCGCTACAACGGAGCAGTAGCGATTACCCCTTCTCTTTCGCTTCAATGCTTTCTCCGCGATCACGATGACTATACGGACGACGTCCACCGTCGATATCCCTTTCTGGAATCCACACTACCTTTGCGATAGTCCGGTCTCACTTTCGGTGTAGTTCGTCATCCTGTTGAGGATGACCCTTTCCAGAAGTTTACCAAGAGTATCCAGCAGACATATAGGCCGATACGATGCTGGATCTCCTGGCGGCTTCCCTGGTTTTAGCAGCAACACCAGCTTCTGGATCTTCCATCTCCAGGAAGTAGCCTTTCTCCAAGGAATTTCTGTACAACCAGCCTGAATATGTCTGAAAACGCCAGAATCGTGGTCTTCAGTGTCACTTTGGGAATACTATCCGGACCGGGAGCTTTCAGCCCTTTTGCCACTATGAGGAGCTCGTTGTTGAAGACTCGATTGTCACCAGTATTAACACCTTTTGCATTGACGTACGGGGTTTGGGGCCATGCGACTGGGTCGTACTTCGGGAAAAGACTTCCCAAGATCATTTTCAGTTTGTCAGCGCACAGCGTCGTTGGACCCTTGATCCGAGCCAACATGACACGGTAAGCGTTGCTCCAGGGGTTGGCGTTTACATTTCTGCACAGCCCCTTGTAGTATGTGGACCTGTTTAGCAGTATCTCGTATTTTAAAGCGGCCCTGGCCACTCAAAATGTCATCTTACACTCTTCTCTGACTGCCTCAGATCTTGCTCCCTGAATGCGTCTTCTGGTTTTTAGGCAGGCAGCATGCAGGGTGCTGATCCTTTCGTTCCACAAATACGCCGGATACCGGTAATTCCTTGGTTCCATTTTCCTCGTCATTGTTATATCACACACCCTTGTTACTGTTTCCAACAGCTCATCGACATTCGAAGTTGAAGTGAGGCTGTCAGAACGTAGTGCATCCACAAAAAGGCTCTTGTCGAAATCCTCTATTTTCCACTTCCACTCGCCAGTCTTCATTCTCAGCGTTACTGTACAATTTCGCCGACCAATGGTGTAGTGGATCGCTTGGGATCACTATGTGTGTACTGCTCACTAACTCGCCAATTCATGTTATCCATCAGCGAAGGACTGCAGAATGTTATGTCGATGATGGATTCTCGACCGTCTTTACGGAATGTGGTAGCGGAATCTTCGTTGCACAGTCTCACATCCAGCTTCGCCAAGGCTTCCAACAAGATGTAACCTCTTCCGTTGGTTAGCCTGCTATCCCACTCGACGGCCCAAGCGCTAAAGTCTCCTCCTATAACAACCGGCGTTCGCCGGGAATACGGAATATGGGAATACGCCATTGATCCTGGCGATAACGAAGCCTTCGTGTATGCTATCCACCACCCGCTTAATACTTGGATAGTCGCCATCCCTGCACTATTTACCACCTAGTTGGTGTTCTCGGGAGAAACTCGACACGGCTTAGCAATAATTGCAAAGTTGCAATGATTGAGATTAGCCTGGGTGATTTCCATCATTGTTGGACTGCCATCGCCTTCTCATTAGCAGGGCATTTGAAGCCATTTTTCAAATATTTCGAATTTTTTAGTGTTCTGGAAAGAAGAAGAATTGGCCTTTCCAACGATATGCCACGTTCTGTTCTTTTGTCGAAAATACTTTGCGGTTTTGGGACAACAATATGAAAACTACCATAATTTTGCGATTTTTCCATGACAATTATGAAAATTGCTCAACATTCTTCTACAGAAGCGTTATTGTTTTAATTAAAATTTAGAGAGATCATTTCAGTTGAACTCTTAACTTGCTCGCATGAACTTCACTATAGGTATTGTCTCGCACCATAATGATCTCTTCCGTTATTTTTCTTATTTTCTAGTTCACATACTTTTGAATGTATACGTTATCGAGCAAAAAAATATTTTTTGAAAATTTTATATGAGACGGAATTAGATGTTTACCCTAAACTTCCATTTAGACAAAGACCTAATGAAAATGTTGAACAATTTTCATATTTTCAATGAAAAAATTGGAAAATTATGGTTACTTTCATATTATTGCTTTTCTTTTTAACACACTTAGAGAATTTAAAATCGGTTCAAAAATGACCGCGTAGAAAAATTTATCGTGCAGAAAATCATGAAAAATAGTTTTTTTTGCTACAAATCAAGATTTTCAGGGAATACTAAATTGATCAAACATGGTATTGTGTTGTATTTAACGAGATGTACAACCTTTTTTAATAGACCACTTTAAAAGAACATTTCAGTTTTTTTTTTAAATTTTGTGGCACCTTGTAATTGATTGATGATTTAATGGACTACAATAAATCATCAGTTAACATTCTACACAGACAAGACCATGCGTATTCTCTACGCACAATGAATACCCAATGAATTTGTCCCCTACTTGGTCCAATAAACACTAAACAAATAAAGAAATTGGTTTGCTCAGTCGAATGAAATGTCATCTCGATTGGCATTATTCTCTTATAATGCCATTAAATCAAATAACATTTACAATTACCAATTGGTACATACGACCAAATATGTGCAATGCTGAATATAATAAAATGAAGACTACTTACTTGTTTGCAATAAAATAAGCTGGGAACAAATTAATTGCTAAACCAAGGAGGTTCATTTTCAAAAATAGCTCTGTTGATGAATCACTCAAAAAAGTAGGTGATAAGGGACGCCAACGCAAATAGCTGACCACCACCGTACTGAAAGAGGCTATACGTCATAGTCGAAATACTAGTATCTGTTTTGATGATGGAATGCAAATGTATTTTAATATTATAGTAGAATTAAACGGAAGCTAATTCCCATTCTCTCAAACACCATACAGACCCTTTTGAAAGACCATAAATATTGTCTGTGCCAAATTTCACAACCTTTGCTACACCATAAACAGTCACAGTAACCCATATATATCCCAAAAAATGCCCATTTTGTGCGGGATCTACCGGACCATTGAGTGAGAGTCAATTTGGACCATGAGCAGGAAAGCATTATCGCTTTGCTTTGCTTCTGGGAATGCATCATCTACTGATTGGAGACTAGTTTTCTTCTTCTGGTGGATGCATTTATTCCAATACTTCCCATGTTCACACAATCACACTCCCACGCGCTGTTTATTTTGAGTTTACACTGTACTGGTTCATTTACACATTTA
The DNA here is from genome assembly GCF_030247195.1 of Topomyia yanbarensis. NCBI lineage: Eukaryota > Metazoa > Arthropoda > Insecta > Diptera > Culicidae > Topomyia > Topomyia yanbarensis. Next base: position 325,552,355 of record NC_080672.1, on the reverse strand, counting down.
ACATTACATACGTCTGCTCTGATTCGAGACAGTCTTCCAGATCACTTCACAGCTTGAACAAGCTTCAGAAAGAAAATCGCCTGAGCAAGCTTCGGATAGAAAATCACCTGATTGTAACGATTCAATCAACCGTTTCGAATTGGAGTTCTGCATTCCCGAACGGGCCATAAACTGAACAAAGTATTATTAACGATCGGCAGTGTTTTAAGAAGATGCACTGGATGCAATAATATAAATAAACATAATAGTGCAGCCTGGCTGAGCTACCAAGAGAAAGTTCAAAAGTTTATCGCTGTAATTCCGTAGAGAGTGTGCGGTACCTCGACATAGCCGGACACACCGCTCGAGTATTGGAATTCGATCAATCATCCTTCGAGATAATCGGTTTCCGCAAGATTTCGCTCCAGGCAGTATGTGCAAATCAGTTCTGGCTTTCTCAGATGACAACTTTGCACACTGTGAATAAGCAGCTTGTGCGGGATCCTCCCTGATGTGAGGCGCGTTTCGCAGCTGATTCAATAGTCATAAAAAAGATTCAAGTGCAGTGAGTAACCGAAAAATCGCACAGACGCGTAGACGCCTCAACTGTGTAAAGATTAACCTTGTTTTGAATGTAGCAAAATTTTGCCAAAAAAGGCCATCTAAAAGGTCGGTCGTTTCTGTGTGGTCCACGTTCGGACCATCACATCGTTATAATCTTTCGTAATTCTATGGCGTAAACTGTACCTGTCATTGCCCGGTATCCCGCGGTTCATATTCAGTCACCATGTTCTGTTTAGGTAAGTATCAAATAGTTGGAAACAATACCGTCATCGGGTCGTTAATAACCGGAACGTCACAGACGACGAGACAATATTAGCTCTTTGATAATCTATAATACCCAAACCCGTGGCGAGCGTTTCTCGTATTGTCATGTTCTGCGTGGATGCACTATTCTGATGATAAAGACGATTGTGGGTTGCACACGTATCACTTTCAGGGATGATAGCTGATGTTTTGTCACAGCAAGTCGTCTTTAGGATAAGGGAGCTTATGGGTCACATTGCAGTGAGTGTTTAAATTGTACAGTTGGTGGAAACGTGATCTTTGAGAATCTTATTAAAATTTTCTTGCTGTACTCATGAATCAGATTGTGAACGTGGTGGTTTCTTATGGTATATTGGTAATATTTTATTTGGAATTGTGCAAGGTCAAGCTAAAGAATAATAGTTAAGCGATAATTGGATCAAGACAGTTGTTGAGATTGGAAACAAATTCGGAATGATATGAAAATAACGATGCATTTTTTCGTGAAGCGTGTTGTGTTAAGTTGGTCAATCAGTTATCAATCCCAACGCACTGTTCACAGGTTTGTTAAATTTGCTTGAGTACAGCTTTATTCGAGAGCTTAATATTCGCATTTGTCCAATTAAAAATTCGTTCAAGAAATTATGAAACAAAGATCACGATTTTGCGAACTGAACGATTTACGAAAACCGTGATCAAGTTCCTGAAATTATGAATAAAAAACCACGCACTCATGAAACTATTTGCGTTTCCAAAAAAGTAGTACGCCCCGAATATATGCATGGCAGAACATGGACACGTTTAGTTTTTCTTGTGATTCTGGTTTATAATTTGGGGATACACAGCCGACAGTTGAACGATGTTCATAATACCTGGTGCTTATTCGCAATTTTCGTAATTACTCATCACGTTACCGTCATGAGCTTGCTGTCGGGTTTTTCTGTCAAAATAGTGTGTTTTATGTTCTTGATTTCAGGATCTTAGTCGCAATTTTCATAAATTCTTTTCACGCCATAGTGGTATTTTAGTCATGAATTGAGTAATTCATCTTCATGATTTCAAGATCATAGTCACGATTTTTGATATTTTAATCACGTGTAATTTGATGTTTATTCATGATTTCAGGATCTTATTCACGATTTTCGTAATTTCTATTCATGTTATCGTGATATTTTAGTCACGAGTAGAGTAATTTATGATCATGATCTTAGCCCCGAGTTTTGATGTTTATGTCAGGAGTAGTGTGATTTATGTTCACGATTTCAGGATCTTAGTCACGACGTTCGTAATTTACATGCACATTATGATGTATATAACTCCACGATTCATGTTCATGATATCACCGGTATTATGATGATATTTGTAATTTCACTTTGCCTTATCGCGAAATGTTATTTTTTGGTTACAATCGGATTTTTTACTTGGTGTAACGTGATAATATTAACTAGATTCGCCGTATCTTGTTTTGTGAACTATATTGTAAACACGATTTGTAACTCTATAATGTTTTTGGTGCTCAGCGCAGTTTTCGCTTTCTGTCGAGACCTTATCAAATGAATACGGATCGTACGTCTCCCAACCTTTGAACGGAACGGATCGTTATATTACACAGTGGTGTTCGGTGTGTAAATTTCAGTGATTCAAGGTCATCCTTTGTTCGTTCGTTAGCTGCCATTCTGCTGGTGCCGGCAGTAAATCCAGTACATTGTTTTCGCTGGTGCGGAACAATCGACGTTGTTTGCAGATAAGTTTTGCTTTATTTTTTTTCCTCGTTTGCTTTCTTTCCTTTTCCCTACTTTTACTCTACCTTTACTCTACCTCTACCTCAAATAATAAGACACATTCCCGTTTATATAACGCTCTGCCCTCGTGCTTAAATGGCCGAGGGCGAAATACCATCTGATGTAATCATGGAAGTCCCTGATCCCCCTAACACTCGCATTGCTCCCCGTATAAAGCAGTACCCAGAAGGTTCCTCTGGGCCATGGGGTGTATATTTTCGGACCGGAGAGAAACCGGTTAATATATTAAAACTTTCTCGAGATCTGACTGCTAATTACCCGGCCGTAACTCAGATAACACGTGTTCGGGCAAACAAGATACGTGTTCTAGTGAGTGATCTCGGCCAGGCAAACGCAATTGCTTGCTGTGAGCGCTTTACGCGGGAATTTAAAGCGTACGTGCCTTGTGTGGCCTGTGAAATCGATGGGGTAGTGTCCGAACCGCGCCTGAAATGCGTAGAACTGTTGGAGCACGGGGTTGGCTGCTTTAAGGACCTTTCACTTGAACAGATTAAGATCTTGGAATGCAAACAATTGTATACCGCAAACACCGAGGGAGGTAAGACTACCTACTCTCTATCAGGCTCGATTCGGGTGACATTCGCCGGGTCCTCTCTTCCCAACTACATCCTCCTTGACAAGGTTCGCCTACCAGTTCGCCTGTTCGTACCGCGGGTCATGAACTGCAGCAATTGCAAGCAGTTGGGCCACACAGCCACATATTGTGGAAATAAGAAACGATGCGGCAAATGCGAAGGAGAGCATGAGGATGACTCTTGCGACAAAGAAACTGAAAAGTGTATTTGCTGCGGGGGCCCTTCACATGCTCTTAACTCATGTCCTGCGTACAAGCAGCGCGGGGATAAAATTAAGGGCTCCCTTAAGGAACGCTCAAGGCGTTCTTATGCAGAAATGCTAAAGAATGCTTCGCCATCTGTCCTGTCCGAAAATCCCTATGCTGGTTTGGCTAACGTTGAGCAAGAATCTGACGACCCACGAGAGGGAACATCTTTGGTTAACCCAGGGGAATCCAGGAAGAGGAGAAATCCAGTCTCCCCTACATTGCCTCGTAAGGGTGCCAAGGTGTCGTCCACTCAGAGTGCGCCATCTACAACCAATAAATCCAACGAAGTGATGCACAAAAGCCGAAGCAATTTGCTCCAGGACTTGGAAATATTAATTCTAACAAGGAGTACCCACCACTTCCAGGGACATCCAAAACCCCAAGTGTCCCCTTTTTTCAAACAGATACTCAGTCCAGTAGCGGACTAATGAAATTTTCTGACATAGTGGACTTAATTTTCACAGCTTTCAATGTTACTGATCCTCTTAAAAGCCTTCTGATACGTTTTCTTCCTATAGTGCAAACATTTTTGAAGCAGTTGACTACTAAATGGCCCCTCCTTGCAGCGATCGTATCCTTCGATGGCTAAGTCATCGAACGAGGTCACCGATTCGATCACTGTTCTACAGTGGAACAGCAGAAGTATCCTCCCGAAAATCGATTTCTTTAAATTTTTACTAAATAGTTTAAAATGTGATGCTTTCGCATTATGTGAAACTTGGTTAACTTCCGATATAAATCTCAACTTCCACGACTTTAATATAATTCGTCTGGATCGAGAAAACCCCTATGGAGGAGTACTTTGGGGGATCAAAAAGTGCTATTCTTTCAACCGAATTAACCTCCCTTCGACACCAGGCATTGAAATTGTCGCTTGTCAAGTTTTAATCAAAGGTAAAGACCTTTGCATTGCTTCCATCTACATTCCTCCTAGAGCCTCGGTAGGGCACCGAACGCTTTGTAATATCACGGAATCCTTACCGGCACCGCGGCTAGTTCTGGGAGACTTTAACTCGCACGGTACGGTATGGGGCTGTCTTCATGATGATAATAGATCAACATTAATCCAAGATCTTTGCGATAATTTCAACATGACCATCTTAAACACGGGAGAAATGACGCGGATTCCTACACCACCAGCACGCGCAAGCGCGTTGGATTTATCGCTTTGCTCGACATCGCTACAGTTAGATTGCATGTGGAAGGTGATCCCTGATCCCCACGGTAGCGATCATTTGCCTATCGTGATTTCAATTGCTAACGGTTCAAGACCATCGGAAACAATCAATGTCTCGTATGACCTCACACGGAACATTGATTGGAAGAGTTACACGACCGCGATATCCGTTAAAATCGAATCCACTCAAGAACTTCCTCCGGAGGAAGAGTACAGGTTTTTGGCTGGCTTGATTCTCGACAGTGCGAATCAAGCTCAGACTAAACCAGTACCCAGCGCGAATACCCATGGACGGTCTCCCACCCTGTGGTGGGATAAAGAGTGCTCAGAGCTGTACGCGGAAAAGTCCACTGCATATAAGGCCTTCCGGGAAGACGGGTTACCCGCTAGCTATCAACAGTACGCGTCGTTAGAAAGGCGAATGAAGAGTCTAATGAAAGCCAAAAAACGCAGTTATTGGCGCCGGTTCGTCGACGGGTTAACGAGAGAAACAGCGATGAGCACTCTTTGGGGTACGGCCCGACGTATGCGTAACCGTAATAGTACCAACGAGAACGTGGAATATTCAAACCGTTGGATATTCGCTTTCGCCAAGAAGATCTGTCCGGACTCTGTCCCGGTACAGAAAACGTGCCGCGCCGCGTCTCCTCACGATACCGCGAACGAAATACCGTTTTCGATGGTGGAGTTCTCACTTGCTCTCTTATCGTGCAACAATAACGCCCCAGGGTTGGACAGAATCAAATTCAACTCGCTGAAGAATCTGCCTGACACTGCAAAAAGGCGCTTGTTGAATTTATTTAACAAGTTTCTTGAGGGTAACATTGTGGCTTATGAATGGAGGCAAGTGAAGGTCATCGCCATCCAAAAACCAGGAAAACCAGCCTCCGACCACAACTCGTATCGGCCGATTGCAATGCTGTCCTGTATTCGGAAGTTATTCGAGAAAATGATCTTGTTTCGCCTCGACAATTGGGTTGAAGCAAATGGCTTACTGTCAGATACACAATTTGGCTTCCGTAAAGGCAAAGGGACGAACAATTGCCTTGCGTTGCTTTCTACAGAAATCCAAATGGCATATGCTAACAAAGAGCAGATGGCATCAGTCTTCTTGGATATTAAGGGGGCTTTTGACTCAGTTTCTATCAACATTCTGTCAGAGAAGCTGCACCAGCATGGTCTTTCGCCAATTTTAAATAACTTTTTGCTAAACCTGTTGTCTGAAAAGCACATGCACTTTTCGCATGGCGATTTAACAACATCGCGATTTAGCTACATGGGTCTTCCCCAGGGCTCATGTCTAAGTCCCCTGCTCTACAATTTCTACGTGAATGACATTGACGATTGTCTTGCCAATTCATGCACGCTAAGGCAACTTGCAGACGACGGGGTGGTCTCTGTTACAGGGCCCAAAGCTGCCGACTTGCAAGGACCATTACAAAATACCTTGGACAATTTGTCTGCTTGGGCTCTTCAGCTGGGTATTGAGTTCTCCACGGAGAAAACTGAGTTGGTTGTTTTTTCTAGGAAGCGTGAGCCGGCGCAACTCCAGCTTTTATTAATGGATGCAACGATCAACCAGGTTTTCACATTTAAATATCTCGGGATCTGGTTCGACTCTAAAGGTACCTGGGGATGTCACATTAGGTATCTGAAACAGAAATGCCAACAAAGGATCAATTTTCTCCGAACAATAACTGGAACATGGTGGGGTGCTCACCCAGGAGACCTGATCAGATTGTACCAAACAACGATATTGTCGGTGATGGAGTACGGGTGTTTCTGTTTCCGCTCCGCTGCGAACATACACTTCATCAAACTGGAGAGAATCCAGTATCGTTGCTTGCGCATTGCCTTGGGTTGCATGCACTCGACCCATACGATGAGTCTCGAAGTGCTGGCGGGCGTTCTTCCGCTAAAAAATCGATTTTGGGAGCTCTCATATCGATTGCTCATCCGATGCGACATTCTGAACCCGTTGGTAGTTCAAAATTTCGAGAGGCTCGTCGAGTTTAATTCTCAAACCCGTTTTATGTCCTTGTACTTCGACTACATGGCACAGAGCATCAATCCTTCTTCGTACAATCCCAACCGTGTCCGTTTCCTAGATACTTCTGATTCTACTGTATTCTTCGACACATCCATGAAGGAAGAGATTCGTGGAATCCCGGACCATATACGCCCGCAGGTGATCCCCAATATATTTTATAATAAATTCCGAGAAGTCGACTGCGACAAAATGTTTTACACTGACGGATCAAATCTCGATGGGTCCACTGGCTTCGGTATCTTCAACAATACTATCACCGCTTCATTCAAGCTCAATGATCCCGCTTCAGTTTACGTCGCAGAGTTAGCTGCAATGCAGTACACCCTTGGGATCATCGACACTCTGCCCACAGATCACTACTTCATCGTTTCGGACAGCCTCAGCTCTATCGAGGCTCTTCGTGCGGTGAACCCTAAAAAGCAACTCCCGTATTTTCTGTGGATGATACAGGAGTCCTTGTGTACGTTATCTGAAAAATCTTATCTGATTACCTTTGTTTGGGTCCCCTCTCATTGCTCTATCCCGGGCAATGAAAAGGCCGACTCATTAGCAAAGGTGGGCGCATTAAATGGTGACATATACGAAAGACCAATCTGCTTCAACGAATTTTTTAGTATTTGTCGTCAGAGGACACTCAATAGTTGGCAAACCTCGTGGAGCAATGGTGAACTTGGACGATGGCTACATTCCATTATCCCAAAGGTATCAACGAAGCCTTGGTTCAGGGGGATGGATGTGGGTCGGGATTTTATTCGTGTAATGTCCCGACTTATGTCCAACCACTACACCTTGGATGCGCATTTGCGGCGTATTGGGCTTGCGGAGAGTAGTCTGTGCGCTTGTGACGGGGGCTATCACGACATCGAGCACGTTGTCTGGGTATGCGCTGGGTACTTGGACGCCAGGTCTCAGTTAAAGGATTCCCTTCGGGCCCGAGGTAGACCACCCAATGTCCCAGTCCGAGATATACTGGCAAATCGTGATTTCCCCTATATGTCCCTTATTTATACTTTCATAAAAACGACAAATATCCCAATTTAGCCCCTCTCTTTTTATTTCTCGTTTTAGAAGCTTTCTCCTGCCTTGTGGGACCGATCAGCTCCAGACTGCAACTATGTAACCGCCGTCGCACTTACCACTACGGAAACTGAAGCGAGAGCGACTCAAGGTCCGATGACTTTTGAAGGATTCCCCGCGGGTCCGAAGAATACCATCCGCCAATCCGACCTACTAGACTGAGGCGGTAATCTTTTGCTGATCTCCCGTTTGCCCGAAAGTTGGAAGTTTTGCTCTTCTCTCCCGGTCACCATCTACGCTTTCTCTCCCCTGTCCTTGATACAACTGCTTCTATAGCCCCCCTCTGAATATCTTGACCAAGCATAAGTCTCCGCTAAAAAAGTTCAAATTTGTATTCTGTATTCCTAGTTTTAAGATAGTTGTAATTTTACCTCTTTGTTAAAACTATTGTCCCCCATCTTGTAAATAGAATTGTATACCTAGTCTTAAAACACCTGCGAATTTTCTCATAAATATTTGTTCCCCCTTTTGTGTACCAAACTATATTGTTAGTTTTAAGATAACTGTAAATATTTCCTAAAAATTATTACTATTGAATTCCTTGTTTTAAAATTTTTTCATAAAAAAAATCTTTTGCCCTCTCTTGTATATAGAATCTTATTTCTAGTCTTAAGATAGCTGTAAAATTTTTCTTTTTAAAAAAAATATTTCAACATTGTAACCTCCTAGTTTTAAAATATCCAAAATGTAAAAACAAAAGCATTTGGCACCGCCAAGCTAACGCATTTGTGCCTATCAAATAAACGAAATGAATAAAAAAAAATTACGTACTACTATTTCCAACAGTATAGATTCTCACAAAGAGAAAAATGCAAGTGTTTTTGTAATGATTTTGGCGCGCTAGTTCATAAACAATAAAACATGTAATTAAAAACGTACCTTTGAACGATTTTGTTAAAAATATTGAACAAATATTGATTTAGTGACGGGGGTGGATATTAGAGTGGCTCGCGGTTGTATGAGAAAACTCCAAAATTTTTGAACTAGCGGGCACACCACTTTTTGAGTTCCTTTTGTGGTCCCAAATGCCTGTGCAAAATTTCGTAGCGGTTGGTTACTTCCCGGGTTTGCGCATTGCGTTCAAAGTTTGTATGGGATTTTATATGGGGAAATTTTGCATCTACGTTAACAAAGATCGCTATTTCACTCAATATGAAAAAAAAAATTTCTGCATTTAGATTGAACCATAAGTTTTAAAATCGTAAATATTTTTCAAAAACTTGTAGCTAGTTACTGTCTTTGACTAAGTTTTTAACCAAGGTTAGAACTATAGTTTTATAAAGCTGGTTTTTCATATTGACTGAAAGAACAATCTTTATTAACGTAAATGCAAAATAATTGAACGCAATGCGCAAACTCGGGAAGTTTTGAGACCCATGTATACCGTGTCTATAATTAAAAAAACTAGTGTACTTTGGAAAAATGTTATAAACTAATTTATACTAAAATTTATGAAAAATGCGTTTTATATTGTAGGTACCAAAGGTGATGTTTATGTTATTAAGACCCGCACAGAGTGAAGCCAAACCTACCTATCGAATAGTCAGATGGCTACCTATCGTGCAAAGTCAACAAACATTCTTCTCTTGGAGAACATGCAAGAAAAGTATTAGTGTTGAGGAAAATAATATCATGGCGAAATATTTCAATCGCCTAAACAAGACACTGTATTCAATATATTATACTTTTTGAAACAATGTAAAATAAATTACATGGAATAGTATTATGATTAAAGTGTTATAAGCATCAAAACAGTAGGTTTTCAATTCGCTCCACTGGGTAACTCGGTTGAAGTCACTCAAAGTTACAGCAAAAACTGTGAGTGCCAGGTACAAAGAAAAGGACATCATTTTAGGCAGTGTTGCGCATTCCTCTGTACGGGACTCTACACGCAGAAGAATCAAGCCTTCTTGAATCAACAAAGCGTTTAGTTGAATCTAAAATGTGACGAATGACTGTTTCAAACTAAAATGGGCGTTCCTCGAAAGCATGCATTTGGTTTAGTTCAACAAAAACTTCTGTTTGCATTTTAAATATAAACATTGTTGATTCCAAATAAAATTTGTTGAATCTAACTGATCCCTTCGTTAAAAACCAACTGTTTGTTTGTTTTCAACTAAATTTGAGTTGTTCTCTCCTTTGGTTAATACAAAAGATTTGTTTTGTTTCTTCGAACTTGTTTGTTGAGTTAAACTTATCCTAATTTTGTTGTTTCAAACGAAATATTTGTTAAAACTATTAAAAAGCCAACAAATGAATTTGTTCGTAACTTCAAGCAACAGCATTGATTGAATCAAACATGAATCTTGCTTGTCACTATATCAAACGGGAAAATTGTTATTTGAAACCAAAATTTGTTCATCTTAACTAATTTTTTCTGCGTGTGTAATACCACAGACTCTAGTAGGTACCACTACGGATTTATCATTTATTCACCACACAATATACTTACTTAAAAAAATTCAAAATTTCGAAAAAGGCTCCGCTCGAACTTCAACAAATAAATATATTATTAAATTTGAATAGTTTTCATGAAAATTAAAAATGTAATTTTTCACTGTTTGATCTAAAAATACTCAAATGTGCGCGAGTATTACAGTGTATTTAATGCTAAATAGGACAATTTCTTTTTGAACTTGAACATTCCAAAGAGGTTTGAAAACAATTGCCGAGTGAAATTTTCCAACATTCGAGAAATTCCTTTCGTCTCTACGAATTTTCACTTAAACTTTCATTTTGAACTTCGACGACAACCGAATCGCTTGTGAACATAAATTATTCCGCATTTTGTGGGCTATTGTTTAGTTCAAACTTTCTAAATGCAAGCCTAAAAAGTCCTCACAGGCGCAGCAATTAATCTCTGCGTTAAACTAAGAGTTGAAATCACATCTTATCTGTTATTCCTATCATAATCATAATCAAGTGTGCCATGTTTAGTTTCATTGCAGCTGATCTTTACCCTTCCGTCTTATCAGCTTATCTGTATCATCTTCCATTCATTTAGAAATAAAATCACCAGTTTTTCATTAGGCAAGCAGTACGCATCGCTCGTTCGCCTCAGTCTTCCTTTATTGTATTGTTTGACCGATAATGCTAATATTCCTGAACTCACGTTTGATTTTAAGCGTTGAACGATACTATAAACTGAAACCGGTGTACTCGGATAAACGACTACTACAGGACACTGACCGAGTAGAACTACTGCTAGATCGGTGCTATACTAAATGTCATCAATTTGCTCTTGCCCTTGTAGCACGAACTGCCGCAGTTTCGAGCTCGAATCGTCTGAAGAATCCTGTCAGCAGAAGCAACTCATCCGAGTACGATGTTGAAATTGGAGAAAGAACCCCCCTACTACTGGCAAAAGTGCACCATGAATCGGCTCGAGACCGACGTAATCAACAGCTGCAAACCATTCAAACAACGGCACTACTCGGAATATTGGCACTTGTGTTGTTCCTGCTGCTTGGAATCATAATAGCGATATACTTGATGCTTCTACAAGGTAAGTTAAATTGTTAAATTTCCATCGGCACTCATTTCATTAAAAATATACATTTTGCAGTTCCACGACCATGGCCAGTGTCCCACCCGTTCTATCTAGTAGAGCGTCCTACATGGTGGTCTCATTCTGCAGCATTGGAGGCATCTCCCTTAAACAAGTCCGCTGTGATGAATCTAATCGTTATGCACACAGGTAGCGAGCCATGTCACGATCAAGCAACGTGTTGCCAATCGGCACGTGATGCTCAAAATTACGCTTGGGACAACACAGCGACACACATTCCGTACAATTTTTTGATTGGAGGTGATGGCAAAACATACGAGGCACGGGGTTGGAAAGGGCAGCATGGCTTCCCCGAGCTTCCCGGGCGTAACGATACCATTGTGGTGGGAATTATAGGTAAATGAGCAGCACTGTTTCGATTGTAGTAACACTGTATGCTCAACATTGTGCTGATTATGTTTTCTCCCTTTTTAGGAACCTACAATAACAAACGCCCCGACGATGTGCTGTTCGCCGAAACGAAAGCATTGATTACGGAGTCCATTCGACGATTCAGCTTATCGCCCGCTTATCGGATGTACGGTGTGGTCAACCAGTCCACGTCAGGGAATAATGCTGTTGCTCTATACGCAGAACTGAAGCGATGGAAACATTGGAAGGGGTTTATTACAATCTAGAAAAACTTTTTAGGTAAAATAGCTAGCTTCAATTCGATTACAAGTATTATAGAATGTTCTAATAAATGTTAGAAAATGGGCAGAATTTTTAAAGAATTTCCATTACTTAAATTTGTTCTTCAAGAATTTGTCCTTGTGTTCGAGAGCACAACTCTTGACAGTCTTGTATATATCTCGCCAAGATATTTTAAAACTATAAAGAATTCGCTGTCGGTGTGCTTAAGGTCTTGATGATTACATAGCCGGCTCGGAACAATGATTTAATCGACCCTAATACTCTAGTACTTTTGAAAAATTCATTTGTCTCTCTTCCGACACTCGTGCTACATGCCTAGCTCGTGCTTTATCGGCCTCCCACAGTAGTTGATCCAGGGAGGGGAGGTCATTACATATTGCACAATGTTGATTTTGAAATCGAGATTTCGAGCCCCTCCTGATTTTTTTTGGTTTCATTTTGGAGTCTCTCGCTAGAGTTATGCGAAGGTATGGTATAGCAATGCGTTTTTTTCCTAACCTAAAAAAACAAACGAAATCTCTAACGAAAGCCTTGCGATTATTTTTATATTTTTGTGTATTATGCCTATCGTCCATTACGCCTAACGTACATTATGCCAATCGTCCATTATGCCTAACGTCCATTATGCCTAACGTACTCAAGCCTAACGTATGTATGCCTAACGTACTTATGCCTAACGTATTTATGCCAAATGTCGCGCACCCGTATATAAGGGACATATAGAGGACATCGCGGCTTGCCAACACATCTCGAACCGGGACGTTGGGTGGCCTTCCTCGGGCCTGGAGGGTGTTCATAAGCCGAGACCTGGCGGAACTGTACTCGGTGCATGCCCAGACAATGTGCTCGATGTCGTGATAGCCGTCGCCACAAGCGCAGATACCACTCTCCACGAGCCCAATACGTCGGAGATGTGCATCCAGCGTGTAATGGTTTGTCATGAGTCGCGACATCACATGAATGAAATCACGACCCACATCCATCCCCTTGAACCAAGGTTTCGTCGATACCTTAGGGACTATCGAATGTAGCCACCTTCCTAGCTCCCCATTGTTCCACGAGGTTTTCCAACTTTCGAGGGTTCTCTGATGAGTAATACTGAAAAATTCGTGGAAGCAAATTAGTCTCAAAAACGTCACTTTCAAGGGCACCCACCTTAGCTAAGGAGTCCGCCTTTTCATTGCCCGGAATGGAGCAATGAGAAGGGACCCACACCAAGGTAATCTGGAAAGATTTGTCAGTTAAAGCACTCAGTAGCTCCCGTATTTTTCCCAAAAAATACGAGGAATGTTTTCCATGTTTCATCGAGCGAATAGTGTCAATAGAACTCAGACTATCCGAGACGGTGAAGTAATGGTCTGCGGGTAATGTGTCAATGACTCCAAGGGTATACTGAATAGCAGCTAGTTCTGCGGCGTAAACTGAAGCGGGGTCACTGAGTTTGTAGGAGGCGGTGAACTTTTGATTGAAAATACCGAAGCCAGTGGACCCTTCGAGGTTTGACCCCTCAGTATAAAACATCTTAGAATAGTCGACTTCTCGGAATTTATTATAAAAAATGTTTGGAACCACTTGAGGGCGTATGTGGTTCGGAATTCCACAGATCTCGTCTTTCACGGATGTGTCGAAGAAAACAGTAGATTCAGAAGTATTTATGAAATGGACACGTTTTGGATTGTAAGAAGAAGGATTAATATTCTGCGCCATGTAGTCAAAGTACAGGGACATGAAACGGGTCTGAGAATTGAGCTCAACAAGCCTTTCGAAATTTTCAATCACCACCGGGTTCAAGATATCGCATGGAATGAGCAATCGATATGAGAGTTCCCAAAATCGATTTTTCAGCGGGAAAACGCCCGACAGCACTTCGAGACTCATCGTATGGGTCGACTGCATGCACCCTAAGGCGATACGCAAACAACGATACTGAATTCTTTCGAGTTTTATGAAATGTATGTTCGCGGCGGAGCGAAAGCAGAAGCATCCGTATTCCATTACCGACAGTATCGTTGTTTGATACAACCTAATTAGGTCTCCTGGGTGGGCACCCCACCACGTTCCGGTTATTGTACGAAGAAAGTTTATCCTTTGTTGGCATTTCTGTTTCAGATACCTAATGTGGCATCCCCAAGTACCTTTCGAGTCGAACCAGACCCCTAGATATTTTACTGTGAAGACCTGAGCTATAGTTTGACCCATTAGTAGAAGCTGTAATTGTGCTGGTTCACGCTTCCTAAAAAATACAACTAGCTCAGTTTTCTCCGTAGAGAATTCGATACCCAGCTTAATAGCCCAAGCAGACAAATTTTCCAAGGTATTCTGTAATGGTCCTTGTAGATCGACAGCTTTGGGTCCCGTTACAGAAACCACGCCATCGTCTGCAAGTTGCCTTTACGTGCAGGAATTGTCAAGACATTCATCAATGTCGTTGACATAGAAATTGTATAAAAGGGGGCTTAGACATGAGCCCTGGGGAAGGCCCATGTAAGTAAATCGTGATGTCGATAAGTCACCATGCGGAAAATGCATGTGCTTTTCCGACAACAAGTTTAGTAAAAAGTTGTTTAAAGTTGCTGAAAGACCATGCTGGTGCAGCTTCTCTGAAAAAATGTTGATAGAAACTGAATCAAAAGCCCCTTTATATCTAGGAACATTGATGCCATCTGCTCTTTGCTAGCATAGGCCATTTGAATTTCTGTTGAGAGCAACGCAAGACAATCGTTCGTCCCTTTGCCTTTGCGAAAGCCAAATTGAGTATCTGACAGTAAGCCATTTGTTTCGACCCAATTGTCGAGGCGGAATAGGATCATTTTCTCGAACAACTTTCGGATACAGGACAGCATTGCGATCGGTCGATACGAATTGTGATCGGAGACTGTATCGATCATGGGTATCATGAGTATTATTATTGAAAAAACCTGTTTTAATCCACCAAGTGGTGCAATTGAGCCTTTCTCATTTATCCAAACTATGATTCATTAGCTGGTTTTGTTCAATATAATTGTGGACATGTCTATTACATTCTTATTTTACTTAGCACGTATCCCACGACTACCACGAAAGTAGACGCAGGCTATCTTTAAACAAAAAAAGTATATGGGAGACCGGGGCTAGTTTGCGGTGTTTTCTGTTTCCAATTTTTTACAGCTTTGATGTAGATCGATCTTGCAAAAAAGAACATGAGACTGTTGTCAACATCCTTCAATTTTATCAAAGTGTTTGTTGCATTGTCTTCGTTTTTATAGACCAAAAATGTGACGCGGGAACCCGCCAATTTACCCCGGCCCCGGGGTAAGTTAGCGGTATGTATGAATACGCCAGAAAATGGAGATTCAATTACATCAAAGGTTTGTGCTGAATGTTTTTTCAATAAAATTGTATATTAACCGACAATTGCCAATATATATTTCAGTCTCAATACCCCGGCATTTTACTTTGACGCGTATTCCATATTCAAAAGCATATTTTCGAAATCCTTCAGGCGATTGTCCGAAGTAAATATCCCCAGCATTGCCGAGATACACAAAGTTTTACTTTGGAGTGAATTCTATAAATAAAAATATTTGATGACAATATTTGTACTGTAAATAGTAGCGCCAACTTGCTCCGCGTGCGTCACCGGCAACTTACCCCAACCGCATATTTTACAAAAACCTAGTTAAAAAATAACTTTAACTCATGGATAGATTTAATATCTATACGGATACTGAAAGCTCTTTTTACGCACTTTCGAAAAATAAAATCAGTTGGGAAATAAATTTAAAATCACCCTAAATAACACAAAGTATTCAAAATTTAAAAAATTTACTTGGTATGCTCAAAAACACAATATCGCCCACAACTTTTACAAAACAAAATCACCAACTAGCTTAACTTAATCAACATGAGTTCAATGTTATCTTCATGCGATTATACTTTGAAATGTTGGTGTAATGGGTTTGGAAGTAGACGAGAAGGGGGTTTAGTAGAGTGGGAGTGAAGGATGCGTCCGAAATCCTTCATCTTATTTCGGTATACGGGGTGGATGAAGGAAATGCGGATGTGAGGGTGGTCCAAAGGGAGAGGAGTGATGAAGGAATGAGGTGTGTGGGTGCTGAGTGGCGACACATTACTCAGCTGCAAATTTTGCCTTTCATTTGAGACTTGGTTTGAGAACATCGGTTCAGTCATCACCGAAGAACCGATGTGACTTAAATTGTGGAATATGCCCGGAATCCGGGACTTCCGGAATCGTCGATAGTGGACCATATATCCAAAGAATGTTTGATTGGCAATGAGTGATCTAGACATGCGAATCGAAGTAATGTTACGATTGTACCGATTAATATGGGAAATTCCAGTGTAACCTTATTAACCAACCTGTAACTCCAGAACCAAAAGTCAGAAGTTTGTAAAAATCGGTAGAGAATTCGCTGGGTAATAGGTGTGATATTAGCTTATGAACTTGGCGAGTTCCCCGGAGGCATCATGAGCCGTCATAGGTGGCCAATGTGGTCAAAGCTGCTTTGATTGATCATTAGTGATCCAGACCCGCAAACTAGAGTAATGTTGAACCCGTTTTTATATGTTTTAAGTCATTTGGATATCATGGTTGTACCAGTTTATATGGGAATTTGCTGTGTGACCGCACTCTTCAACCCGTAACTCCGGAACCGGAAGTCGGATCAACTAAAAATTCAATAGCAGCTTATGGAAGCGTTACACCAGTTTCAGATGAAACTAAATCGATTCAGCAATCTCTGAGAAAATTGTGTGAGTTTAAATGACACACACATACACACACGCACATACTACCGGATGCTGGACGCATTAACCGACTCGTTAGTCGGGCGAACGCCGGTTGTTATAGGAGGAGATTTCAACGCTTGGGCCGTGGAGTGGGGTAGCAGGCTGACCAACGCACGAGGTTACAGCCTATTGGAAGCACTGGCGAAGCTGGACGTAAAGCTGTGCAACGAAGGTTCCGCTAGCACATTTCGTAAAGACGGTCGGGAATCCATCATCGACGTAACATTCTGCAGCGCGTCGCTGATGGATGACATGAATTGGCGAGTTAGTGAGCAGTACACACATAGTGATCACCAAGCCATCCACTACACCATTGGTCGGCGAAATCGTACGGTGACGCCGAGAGTGAGGACTGGCGAGTGGAAGTGGAAAATAAAGGAATTCGACAAGGACCTTTTTGTGGAAGCACTTCGTGCTGACAGCGTTACTCCAATTCCGCGTGCCGATGAGCTGCCGGAAACAATAGCTAGGGCATGCGATATAACAATGCCGAGGAAAATGGAGCCGATGAACTACCGGCGTCTGGCGTGCTTGTGGAACGAAAGACTAAGCATCCTCCGGGCTACTTGCCTAAAAGCCAGAAGACGCGTTCAAAGAGCAAGATCTGAGGCAGTCAGAGAAGAGTGTAAGGTAACATTCCAGGCGGCCAGGGCCGCTTTTAAACGTTAGATAGTGCTAAGCAAGTCCACCCGCTACAAGGAGCTGTGCAGAGAAGTAGACGCTAACCCCTGGGGCAATGCTTACCATGTCGTTATGGCCAGGATCAAGGGTCCAATGACGCCAGTCGAAATGTGCGGCGACAAGCTGAAAATTATCGTGGAGGGCCTTTTCCCGAAGCACGACCCAACCGCATGGCCGCCTACACCGTACGCTGATGCAGATGGTGGAAATGCAGATGACAATTTCCAACGACGAGCTCCTTATAGTGGCAAAAGGGCTCCCGGACCTGATGGTATCCCCAACGTGGCACTGAAGACTACGATCCTGGCGTTTCCGGACATGTTCAGGATAGTGTTAAAATGCCTGGACGATGGCTGCTTCCCGGATAGATGGAAGATCCAGAAGCTGGTGTTGCTGCCAAAACCATGGAAACCACCAGGAGATCCAGTATCGTATCGGCCTATATGCCTGCTGGATACTCTCGGTAAACTCCTGGAAAGAGTCATCCTCAACAGGCTGACGATCTACGCTGAAAGTGAGAACGGACTATCGCAGAGACAGTTCGGGTTCCGGAAAGGAATATCGACGGTGGACGCCATCCGCATAATCATCGCGAACGCGGAGAAAGCATTGAAGCAAAAGAGAAGGGGTAATTGCTACTGCGCCGTGGTAACGATAGACGTGAAGAACGCGTTCAACAGTGCTAGCTGGGGAGCCATCGCCGTAGCACTGCATAGAATGTGGGTTCCGGACTATCTGTGCAAGGTTCTGAAAAGTTACTTTCAGAACCGAGTACTGGTCTACGAAACGAACACGGGGTAGAGGTCGATTAGGGTAACGGCGAGAGTACCTTACGGCTCCACACTTGGCCCAACGCTCTGGAATATTATGTACAACGGAGTGTTAACACTGGAACTGCCCAGGGGTGTGGAGATCGTCGGCTTTGCAGACGATGTTGTCCTGACGATAACGGGCGAGACCCTTGAGGAGGTGGAGATGCTGACGGTAGAGCATCAATAGGCATCGTGGAAACCTGGATGGCTAACGTCAAGTTGCAGCTGGCTCACCACAAGACTGAGGTAGCGCTGGTCAGCAACCGTAAGCAAATCCAGCCTGTCGAGATCAGCGTCGGGGGACAATCCATTCCATCGATGCGCGCGCTGAAGCACCTGGGTGTGATGGTTGACGATCGGTTGAATTACAACTGCCATGTCGACTATGTATGTGAGAAGGCTGCGAGGACAACTAGCGCATCATGCCGAATCACGGAGGGGCAAGAGGCAGCACGAGCCGTCTCCTGGCGGGTGTCTCATCCTCAATACTGAGATTTGGCGTACCGGCCTGGGCTGCTGCGCTGAACTCAAAGCGGAACCGGACGAAGTTGACAAGCACTTTTCGCCTAATGGCTGTTCGTGTCTCGAGTGCGCACAGAACGATATCGTCGCAGGCGGTATGCGTAATTGCCGGGAGGATTCCCATCTGCATCACTCTGGTTGAGGACGTAGAATGCTACCAGCGGAGAAATGAACGTAATGCAAGGAGACTGGTTCTAGTGGACTCGTTGGCTAAGTGGCAGCAAGAGTGGGATAACGCGGAGAAAGGAAGGTGGACCCACCGACTCATCCCAAATGTGTCTACTTGGGTACATAGGAAGCATGGAGAGGTGAACTTCCATCTGACGCAGTTTTTGTCCGGGCATGGATGCTTCCGGAAATACCTACATCGGTTTGGACACGCTTCGTCGCCCCTTTGCCCGGAGGTTGTGAACGCGCAAGAGACACCGGAACACGTGGTCTTCGAATGCCCCAGATTTGAAGAAGTCCGAAGGGGCATGCCTGATATAACAGTGGACAATATCGTCGAAGAGATGTGCCGCGACGAGCATGTCTGGGACGCTGTCAAAAGAGTTATTACGAGTATCCTCTCCGAGCTGCAAAGGAAGTGGCGAAGGGACCAACAAAGTAACGACATTGGTTAGAACGCCGCAGTGGAACCAGAAATAGGGTTTCGGGAGAAATTGCGCCGCCGGGAAACTCACCGACGGTGTAGACTGGGTCCACCGCCGGGGACCAGTTGAGTAGTATGCGATGTAGCACCGGCTTCGGGTCGTCGGGGCGCCAGCGAACCAGACGTCAGGCTTCACCGGAATCGCCGGCCCGACCTCGACACTCTACCGGGTAGCTCGTGAGTATGCTAGATCCACCGTCGGGGATTAGACCGAGTAGACCACGTCGAATAGCCAGAAGTGGGTCGTTGGGGTGCCAGTGAACCGGAAGCTACGCTCCACCCGGAATCGCTGAATGGACCTCAGCATCTGCTGGCTGGCCGTTGAGTAGGCTAGGTCTACCGCCGGGGACTAGACCGAGTAGACGAGGCGGGGAGCTTAATGGCTCACAGAAACGTACATCGGTATCGGGAGCGGTCTGCCGCCAGGGAATTCACGTTAGGGTAGATTCGGCACCGTGGACTACCCGACAGAATCGTGACGAAAAAGGGAGCTAATTGGCTCACGAAACAAACACCGGTAACGAAAGAAATTCCGTTGTCGGGGAACTCTCAATCGGAGTAGGATAAGCGGTAAAGCTGGAAGATTTTAGTAGAGCTAAATGGCTCAAGAAAGCGGGTATCGGTGTCGGAGGAAATTCCTCCGTCGGGGAACTATCGGTCGGAGTAGGATGAGTTCACCGTTGAGCACTATCCAAGCGGATCGTGATAAGGCCGGGAGCTGAATGACTCACGGAAACGTGAGCTGAATGGCTCAGGGAATCTGCACCTAAACGGTTCATCACAGGGACGAGAAATAAACGGCGACGTAATGGATGGAGACAAGAAGGAGGAGAGGAATCAAGAGTTAAATCAAAGCTCATAGATCGTGCTACTCCATGAACCAAGCGAGGCTCCGAAATAGAGCAGTAGAAAGAGGTGCGACGAAAGCGCAACGAAACCCCCCCCCCCCACGAAGTTATAATTCGTCAAGCCCCGCACGACGCACAGTGATCACCTTCCATACAAAAGTCGGACAAAAAAAATCGTACATTTTCTTTATAATATAATTTTCAATGATATAGCAACACATTTTACATTCAATAACATACAACACATGCACTACCCACCACTCAAGACTCACAGCGATTTCAAATTAAACTACCACTGCTCGATGCGCTCGGTGCCGATTTCTGTGGTTGCCCTTTCGAGCTCGAACAGGACGCACTCATATCACCGGCAGCGCAGGTAATCGTTGGAATATTGCACCCTTGTAGCGAGAAGCCCTGGTATTCGGCGACAGTTGGTTTAATTGGTGATTCGAGCAACAGAGCACGAGGTGAGTCCTCGTCCAGCAGATTTCCACCACTAGCAACACTCGGTGGCCGCAGCGGAAGTGGTGAAAGTTTTTCTTCTCGTTCTTTCGCAAGCAACGGATCGAATTCCTCCAAATCGTATTTGCTTATTTGCGCTTTCGTAGTCGATGTTGGGTTCATTCCTGCATCCTCTGCAACGCTGTTTTCGCCACTGTGATCGGAGAAATCGAAATCATAGTTGATGTTCCTGATACCTCGAATGAAACTGTGTGCCATGTCGTCCGGCGTGGCAATTTCGTCCAGTGATTGAGTGTCGAACACTCTGTTGTAGTCAAACACGGGTGAAGCGGACAACAAATCAGTCGAGTTACTAGCACTCATGCCAGAAAATGGCGACGGAACCAGCGGTGTACCCTTCTCGCATTCGACAGAAACTAACGGAACAGCTAAAGCATCCGACAGGTTCTTGACCAAATCATCGAAGTTGGTTTGCGGGGTCGAGTTTGGATCGATGGAGGCTTTCGTTTTCGACTCATCGTATTCGACGTCACCACTCTTAATGGCGGTCACTAGGTTCGATTGGAAATGACCCACGTCGATGGATTGCTGACTACTACTGGTAGGACTGGGCAACATGCTGCGTTTTTCTAAACGACGTGGTGTGCGGATCGGTTTGAGCACCAGCGGAGTTCGTTCAAGAACATCTGCGACTTTGCGACTAATTTCTTTCTGAAATTGGAGGACAATGGAATGATTAATTATAAATCATAAGGAAGCTGAAATTGTTTTTTTCAAATTTGTTGCACTAGATAAGTACGAATTTTGCTAAATCGTGAAGTTTCTAAAATGATTAATAACAAATGGTACTCACGTTGAAGTTTTCGATGTCCTGGTCCAATAGTGCCACGTTATTTAAAATTTCATCGTTGCGTGCTCCAAGACTCTTCATTGTTTTCAGATTCTCCGAAATGAGATGCAAACTTTCGCAGGCCATTAGAGCACTCTCCCAAGCCGATGGTCCTGTCTTCGCACCAGCCATGAGTCCATTGAATTCCTCAGCTGACATAGATAGCGACTCCGAGGTCAAATTTTCAACAAACGAAATTGCACAGCAAAGATTTGTGAAGTAATATCCACCCTCGCCACTCATCAGCCGCGTAGCGTAGCTGAATCGTGTAATGTAGTTGATATTGCTATGTAGCCGAACCGGATTTGCCTTAAGAACAACGAATATCAGAGCTGGTAGGAACTCATCGGCGCTAGCAGGTCCTCCGACAGACTGTTTAAGCAAGCTGAATATGTTTCGACAGCAACGAATGATACATTCTAGCTTTTCCTAAAAATACAATTTCATATTGTAATACCAATTCAGTTCTCTATAAACGTTTGAACAAACCTGCGGGGAGTGAAAAGAATCCATTGAAACTAACTCCGTAATGGCTGTGTAAACGAGATCTCGCACTTCCGAATTGACCTCGTCAATGCTGCAGAGTAAGTGCTTAGCATTGATCCAGTTCAGCTGTCGGATGCGTTTCTGAATCTGAGAATCCTTCTCCTCATCATTTGTACTTGGCGGAGAAAACAACCGGCCATGGTTCATTGTCATGATACATTTTTCGAAAAAATCTAGTGCTTGATCTTTGGTTTCCTGTGGTACGTTCGCAAATTTAGAATTTTCTAGGTTCATATACTGTTGAAATTTAGTGTAGTCACTTTGAACGAATTCGGAAATTTCCTCTATACTACAATCGTTGTGCTTTTTTCTTATCTTTTGGTCCAGCATCTCAATGAAATATTTCAATTCTTGTTTGGTCGCTTCTTCTATTTTTAATGATTTCAGTGCTTCCTGGTACTCTTGTTCCAGTTTGTCCATCGGTTGCCGATTGTGGTGTCTGGATGATTTGTTTGCATTCTTCGTAGGCGTCGTCTTTTTAAGCAAATCCATAAGGTTGCGTTTTTTCTTTTTATCTTCCTCTTTCGGAGCTGGTCCAGGCTTTAACAACTGGCCATGAGACAACCTGGCGTGGTGATCTGCCTGTTTTTGCTGCTGATGATGATGCGACTCTTGTTTTCGTCCAGTTACATGATCGGCAAACTTTACGGGTCGATATTCTAAAAGAATGCTTGTTTTTCAGTTCGTTCTACCACATGCTGATAAACTCTAAGGTGATCACTTACGTTTGATGTGGCGTTCCTTTATCGTTCGCTCGCGATAACATTTCGAGCACAGTCCATTCCACTGTGCATTTCCGTAGAAACCACAGCCGTTGAGACATTGAAGATCTTTCTGCTGTATACGTGGTGTTTTAATTGAGAACATTTTTCTTCGTTATGGAGGACACTGTTACGCTTGTATTTTTACGAAAACATTACACAAATGATCACTAATGTTGCTATTTGAACAAATTATTTCGACACGATTTCATAAGAGAAATCGATTTGCGCTGCAGATATGCTCAGCTGTTATTGTTGTTAGGCAGCCACGGTGTCACAACAGCATTCTGACAGTTCCAGCAAATATCGCAGAGTTGCCAAAGTTAAGCTAATTTTAAAAACATTTCTATAACAAAGCTTGCAATAATTATTGCAAACTTTGTTATAGAAATGTTTAAACATAGCATCGTTTTAAAATATTTATTTTATTTTAAATTCATTTTAATTTCACAATTATTCCAAACCAGATTCGATTACCAAAACTGATTTTAATTAAATGAGGGGATTACATATTTCGTATTGTACAATGAACATTTCAAAGTAGAAATTTTGGACCTTCTCCAAAATTTTTTTCTGGATCCGCTCCTGTCCAGTGAAAATATTGGCCGTAAGAGTTAAGGAGAAAACGTAAGAGGCTCTCATTTGCGATATGCTCTTTTCACATGTTTATCCAGAACTGTCCAAAATCGAGCAAAGATTATTTGTAATCATTCCAAACCAGTCAAATCCATATATTTTGAGAGGTCGTTTGTTCGTTTGGAATCATACTGACAGATAACACTGAGAACTGACATACAAGTCAAGCATGATTTTTGAAAACACCGTAACTAACAAATGTAAACAAACTGAGATTATCACTCCCCCGCATTCTACGCATCTTAATGTACATGCTGACAAACATTCGTTTCATTATTCGGTAATGCAGCTGAAAAATGCACAATCGAAATAATGACGAACAAACAACTGACACGTCAACAGTGCATAAATACAGTTTCGTCATGTTAGTTGCGTTAGGTTTGGTACTGCTGTAACACTTACGTTATTTTAATTTAATCGGTTTTTGTAACTAAATCATTAAAATATACTACAATCTTTCTACTAAAATGCTCAATATAGGTAATGTTTATATAAGGGGAACAAGAGCACGCAGTTCCTTAATTCTAGCCAATATTTTAGAGAAAAAGAATGCAAGTAATGTTATTCTAAGCACCACTAATGCACTTTCAGCACATTTTTATTTTTGATTATCTAAATCTATCTTACAGTAGATCAAATCTAAATACTTGTGACAATGCGAGCAAAAATAAGACACTAAAATCGACTAATTGAAAAATGTCGAAAGTGTAAGAGTGATGCTCAGAATAACGTAACCTTTATTTGTCTTCAACACACTGCTCAAAAATGACAAACTACAAATGTTGGTTGTCCTCATTGGCATACTGCCTCGGTGGAACAGTTCAGTTATAGAATTGATTAAAAAATTATAAGATTAGTCACCACAATTGACGAAACTGAAATAACGTAAGTGCAACAAAGATACCAAACCAACGAAAGTAAAACGACGAAACTGTGAGCGTGATACAAATAACATCGTAACTTTAATTTTTCTTCAATCCGCTCTTTTAAATGTCTTGATCGCGAATGTTCGTTCCATTCAATGGAAAGGCGTCTTTGGTGAGCATTTTGGATGAATAATTGGTGTAAAAATCGGCATGGTTTTTAAATAACATTTAAAACAAAACTTCGAAAATGTCATCGCCGTTTTCTCTGTTTGGGTGAAGTGCGAGTTTCGCTGTTTTCAAAAATCATGCTTGAAGTAAAGTTTTCAACTTGTGTAAGAAATTAAACTGTCGCTTTGAAATGACAACAGGAAATAGCAACTTGCCGCTGGTCGGCGCTTCGATCGGCCATCAATCGATATACGGGATTTGTATGCAAACTTGGATACAATGATGACTCACGCATGCAAACCTGTATGCGATGGTGATTTTCAACGTATTTTAATTTAAATGTTTACACAGGTTTTTCGGGATAGTTTGTTCTAGCTTATATGTCTGTTCTCAGTGTAAACGCAGACTAACAGACATAACACTCAAAAACAAAGCTTCGCCTGCTTTAACGGTCATTTTAAATATATTTGTAATTGGGACTGTGGCCACATTTGAAATTATGGCGCCACTGACATATGAACAAGCATATGGGGGATAGACCACTAGTGAAAAATTGTTCTCAAACATGAGGGGTAACCCACCAGTAAATGAGTGTTTGGGACCGTGAATAAAAGGTGGAGCTAGTGTTCTGGGAAAGTTCTCGGATCGATGTTTTTGAGGGATTTCCCTCATAGTGTTATTAGAGACTAATTGAGACGGCGGACTCACGAGTTTTCCATGGCTCAAGAGGTACTAACTCATGTAGTACTAGAGGTCCCTCGAAATGTCAAATAGAAAATGCCTCGACAATCAAGCATACTTTGCTTATCCGACTGTTTTACTTATTGCGTGTTTATTTGTTGCCAACGATTTTTCCAAAAAGAAAATCAAATTATTATATCACTGATCTAGAGCTGAGTAGTGTGTTATTTCCTGCTTTCGATCTTCGAATCTTAACAAGGACTTAATCTAAATATTTCTTGCTACCGATAAGGACTATTTCCAAGAATTTCATTCCATCTATGACCCCAAATAGTGTTCACAAAAGGAATTCGACTGCTTGTGTTCAAATCACCATGAGTGACACATTCATTTCATTCAGATACTGAACCTTAATCTAGTTTTAACGAAAGGTGATCTAAAACACACATGGGTGGGCCCTACATTCAACTAAAGGTGTGAGAAAAAATGATCCTACGCTTTCCTGTCGCAGTTACTAATTAGACTTTTTTTGTGAAAATCAAGTCTTTTAGTGGGGGAAAAGTAGTGCAGTGCAAGCTAGACAACTATTTGTGATAGAGACAATACTGGCATTATTAACTAAATATTACTTATATTGTTGCGAGCAGATGATAAAATCGACACGCATGTAATACAAGTAGGTTTCCTTAGACAAGTTCGATGAGAATGGTTCTCTATAAAACGACTATGCCATATGATAGCAAAACTTATTGTTGAGCTCTCTTTACAAATTGATATACATGTCACCTAAAACCACTCTAGACCGCATAGTAAACGACAAGCGAAAGACGAAACTTGCAACTGAACCCTGCAGGGAACAGTAAGGCAACCTTTCGGTAAACTTCAGTGAGACTAACGTAAAATTCTACGTGCCACATTGTAGGCTTTCAATATTTAATGAGGTTGGACTACAATATTTTTAATGAAGTGAATGCGTGGATCAGTTTTTTACATTCCTTATAATTTTCTAAATAAATGGCATTTGTTTTGCTTCCCCTCAATTCATTTTTAATTCGGTTTTTTAGAAATTACGATAGTACAGTACATATCGCGACATATTACATTAAAAATCTCTTCAGTTAATCAATTCAGTTTTCAACTTTGTTTTTCTTGAATCCGCTAAGAAAAGATTTTTTATTGATTATAAATTACAATATCGTGTCAATTATTTTATCTATTTTCTCCTCTTTGCAAGGAATCCCCATTCTTCTAACCTTTCCATTCCTTTTGCCACCAGCTCGAAGGTTTTTGTTTATTTTTGCTTGCATTTTAATCACTTGACCATTTATGATTGTATTGAGCAGACAGTCGACGAATTTATTCAAGCATGGATAACAAACCATTGTAATCGACAAATAGTTGTCAAAATCAACGTATTCACGTAATCTTGACTTCACACCCAAACGGCTTTCGCAAAGAAATTGAAAGAACTTTTCTTTGAATGCAGCATGCAAAATCAGACCAATTTCCAAAGCCAGTTGATTTGGATACACGAATCCATCCGTTTTGGAGTAATGTTTTAGTTGACAAAATAAGTAATTTGTATGACTCCTATGTTCACTATCGTGAGCTAAACTCAATAAATCACGACATTTTCTGTGGATCATTTTAGATAGTGCGAACCTTACCACGTAGGTCAAGGCTTTCATCTCAGGTGCATCAGGTGTGTTAGCTGTCGCAAGATCCAATGGTTCAAAGGTGCGAATACGCAAACTTTCGCTGGCATCAAATGCTAGAGGATCATCTTGATCGTAATCAGATGTTTTTGTATGTTCATCGACAATGTTTTTTATGGCACTAGCTTCACAGTTGGAATTGAATATTATGTCCAGGGTCTTCGATATGCTACTGTATTTCAATGCAGCCGCAAACTGATGTGCTGTAGGAACATCGTTCGCTCCACATGTTCGCCTAATGAGCATGAGCATGAGCATGATGACCGTACAATTCGTAGTTGCTACTCCGTGATTGACCAGAACAAGCGAAATTGCA
The DNA here is from genome assembly GCF_030247195.1 of Topomyia yanbarensis. Lineage (NCBI taxonomy): Eukaryota > Metazoa > Arthropoda > Insecta > Diptera > Culicidae > Topomyia > Topomyia yanbarensis. The sequence continues at coordinate 325,525,096 of NC_080672.1, read as the reverse complement.
CAAAGAACCAACGAATGGAGCCTGGGAGTAGCTTCCCATCCTCAGTGTGCACGTTTCGAGAGTTTCAAATTTTGAAGTGTCAATAACGGCGCCGGCCACGTCCTTACAGTCATCGGGGAAGGAAGGGAATGTTAGTGTGATAACCGTTGTTATAGAGACCGTGTATACCTCTGCATCTCCACGGTTACCACGGAAAGGAGGTTTTGTTAGTGGGATGGGATACATAGTTACATAAATCTGGATTCACCTTGGTATGTGATACAATCTATGCGACTCTCAGAAGCGTTATAAGTTAATAATTGCTCTGGGCAGCCGGCTGCCGAGAATTTCAAGAAGATTTATCGTTTGTTGTATTAATTTGGGAATTCTAGGCTTAAAGATATGCAACTTAAACTCCGGACAGCCGGCCATCGGGAGTATTGCTTTTCTTTGATTGAACAAATATTTTTATAAGACAAGGGAACTTTGAAGTTTCTTTACTCCGACGAAGATCGAAAATCTTAGAACAATAACATTGAATATGATACGATTGTCTTAACTCTCCGGAGATACCCGTCGTAATGGAAAAGTTGTTACTTGACTAAATATTACTATCTTACTATCTAAGTATAATTATCGAGGTTAAATCGCGATATAAGCATATATACTTTCTTTATAGTCATGAGGAACAAGCCGGCTTTTGTAACTATTATTCACGCGCGATGTTATGCTATCTCACGACGAATTCGCGCTGGGGTATGGTAATGTTTGTTTTTATTTTTCATAGTTCATCCCAAATGAAAAACCCTAATTTTAAGTATTGAAAGGTACCTTGAAAGGGGGCCGAGAAGTCGCCGCTGGGGGTCCGCGAAGCAAAATATCTCCTCCGAATGGATATAAAAAATCAAGTCTTGCTTCCCAACAGACTGAAAATGATATATTGACAGCAATGTTTAACCGTGGGGGGGGGGGGGGTCCACACCATCGCAGGGTGATTTCTAAGGGGCCCGTGGCACGAAAATGCTTCAGAACCGCTGATATAGACCGATGCAGAGAATCCCTTCTCAATCCAATATTCCCAACGTTACTTTCAATGGAAGCAAACTACATCCCATCGACTTACAAAATTTTGGACTCTTTATACAGACCCGCGAATCGTAAAAAACGCAACCAAAAAGGAAAAAAACGTTTTGACAGTCCTTCTGGACGTAATCCCCGACACCTCGCAAGACCGGGCGCAAAGAGTCTATAGAAAATCATATCCGCAGAAAACCGTTAACAAGAAAATACATAGGTAGGGTGGATGTACCAATAGTCGCATGCTTAAGGAAAACTTTTGATAAAAATGCTTGATCGATTAATAGACCTATGGGCAATGTTAATACATTAAACGAAAGCTTTCAGTCCCTACTTCATAGGAAAAATATAAAGATGGCTTAGTAACCAATTTATGTATTCAAAACCGCTTGTACCACTATCGGAACACATGTACCAATAGTGGTGCAATCTCTAATTTCGGTTCCTATTGTTGCAAATCCCATTGCTTTCTTATGGGACTTGCAACTGTAGGTACACTACATCAACTATAGGTGCAAGGGAGCTCAAAATTCTAAGAAAATAATTTTTTTCAATAGTTATTTGAGCAAATTTCAAGGATAACAGTTTTATTGTCGCATAATTTTAGTGCGATGAATCGATAAAAAATATTTGTTGATGGTTGGTATCTTAGTTAGGCGTATAACCCACTACTGCAACTATTGGTACACCTCAACTATAGGAGCACCCACCCTAATACATGTAGTAATGGATTTTTTACACGATTCACGCAGATAATCGATTAGTCATTATAACAATCAAAAAAATCAATAATCAGCTGTCAGTTTTCCGAATATCCAGTAACTCAACCAACTGATATCCGTTAAGCACCACAAAATACCACAAAGAGGCCACCACCCAACTTTGAAAATCGCGGAACAAAACGAGAAGACTCTCCTAAAACACCAAGAGACTCATACCTGTACGCAGTAATCGGTTATGGTCTACTAATCGAATACACTCAGGTTTTTTTTACGCGGGGGATACGAGCCGCGTAAATGAAAACCGCGTAAATTTCAAAATCCGCGTAAATGAAAACCGCGTAAATTTCAAAATCCGCGTAAATGAAAACCGCGTAAATTTCAAAATCCGCGTAAAAAAAACCGCGTAAAAAAATACCGCGCAAAAAAAACCGCGTAAAAAAAAACTTGAGTGTACACTAATCGGGCTCTCGAAAATCACTCGACCAGCAGATAACAATTTGTCAAAATCGGACATCACTAAATCCAAGAATTTCGTACAACGTTTATGTCTACTTTCACCCGCGGAACACCCAACACAACACCAGACCAGATGACTCGCAAGCCATAAAAAATCTCGACTCGCACCTCTCCCATGTCGCTTTCGCCCCTGACAGCGCACTACACCGGTGTAGCCTGTGTTTTTAGCTTCCGATGGCCCTACATTTTCTGACAAAGTGAAGTTCAGGAATGTTGAGATTTTTATCACTGTTTAGGAAAGCAAAAGTATCATAAAGCTAGTGTCAGGCCTTCATGAGACCTCAAGAAGTCACTTTTGGAGGTATTCGTTAATGTAGATTTGTCGGTAGACGGTTCCAGATTTCATTAAAAAAAACTAATTTAACACATCTACAGATCGCTTGCAACATAAAAAACTTTTTGTGCAATTTGACAGCTCCATCTTAGGCCAATTCAATAAATTTCCTACATGAAAGTTTACTTTTGTTTAAAAACGGTTTTTAAACCAAAGCTGGAAGTTAAACCTTGGCGTGGAAGAGCCGGTATATTAATATATGCTATTACTTAGTGTAGAATTAGATTTTGCCGCTTACGGCTATTATATAACCGCCAGAAGAAACTTAAAACGTTGGTACACAATCGAGAATAGCGAATCAGAAAAGATATCAGTGATTTACTAAATACAGAATGGATAATGGTTATGATGTAAAACCTTAAGGTCCGTCCAGGTTAAGTCTTCGGTACGGAGCAATACCTCGACCTAGGAACTCCTTAAGTCTTCGGTACGGAGCAATACCTCGACCTAGGAACTCCTAGCATGTTGTTAGTCGCCTCTTACGACATGGGAGCAGTCCCCAGAGGTTCTATTCTTGGCTGAAATAGTGCAAAAAGATTTCAGCCCGCCGGACACCACACGGCTTACATCGTTCGCTCCACATGTTCGCCTAATGATTGAAAACTCATTTTCTAGTGGATCTTGGCAAATATAGTTCGTACACAAATGAGAAAAATTCCGCTCTTCATGAAGAATTCCCCACAATAAACGTAGCCCATTTATGTTGTTTTTAAAACCAGTTAAACAAGGAGGATACCGCTGTGTCGCCGTCAGTTGATCTCTCGCTTCTTTCGTTGCCTACAAAATATGTGTTGCAATTGCAAAAAAAATTATTTAAACATATATTTTAAATTTGTTACTGTTGCTACATCGAAACATGTCTTCGGCACAAATGTAAGATTTTCTAAAAAAGTGTTCATTCGATCAAGAAACTTCCAATGAACACTGCCTTCAAATATTGCTGCACGGGTTGGCTGGATATAAATGAATATAATATAGCATAATATTAAATTGTTGTACCGAACGATACCTTGATAGAATCTGTTTCGAAACGTGAGTTGAACACGTCGAAAAGAGTATCAATCTGCTCAATGAACAAGGATGTTGCCATTGCCTTCTCGGATAAAATGTTTAGCTTAACATATGCTTCGATGGCCTTAGCTGTTGTTCTGCTAAGAGTAGTAGTTGCCAGCTTCACATTCATTTTTGAGAAGGCTGGTAAGTCAATAGCTTTCCTTTTCAACTTGGGCACTAATCGTGGTACATTTTTAATATTAATAGTGAACAAATCTCGGATGTATCGAAATGAAACAATCTGTCCATCAAATAATAAATTTTTCGCAAATAAGTTGTTTCTCACGGACTTGAAAAGGTGGGGATTATCGTAGAATGCAACCACACGATGAGTATTTACTGTGAAAACAGGGCTCTCTGTGGTTACCCCTAACTGTTTTGCAGTTTTTATAGTCGTAGGATGTTGATCCATTATTAGAGCAACCGGACAAAATTTAGCTTCCATAACCCGACGAACTGCTTCACATATAATCTCCGCCTGACGTTGATAATCCAGCACACCATTTGCAAGAAAATATCCGATCGCCTGGAGAATTTCAAAAATATCATTTGTCAAAATTCTCACCACGCCTTTTTAATTTTTATTTTTGGGGTCTCACCTGCTTATATTTTGTGTTAAGGCTTCTGATCATCACCGTGATAGCCTCATTGGCTAGATTATCGGCATTATTATTTTCACATTCTCTCGAAACGCCATCGTCTACAAATCCATGAAAACGGTCAGTTTTCGTATGGTAATCTAGTTTTGCTCGGATGGCCATTCCATCAATCAAGATGGCAACAACTTTGTCCATTTCGGACATTGACATGCCTGCAGTAGCCATACGTCGCAAAATCTTCTGATTGAATCCAGGTAACAGATCAACGGAACGATGCCATCCAGTCACGGTCTTCGCATGTGGCATACACAAAGCGGTTTTTGCGCGAAGATTTCTATATGCCGATCCTGAAGACAGTCTTTGTCGAATGGCTAAATGTCTTGTGTGTACATAGCGTCTTGCGTGTTTGTTTTTAGAGAAATTTGCGATTGACTTTACAAGAACAGGGTTTTGCTTAATAGAATCCAGCAATTTCTTGTCTTCGATAATTAGTTCATTTTCTTCCTTCAATTTGATTTTAAGCAATCGATTTTCGTTGATTTTTGTGTTCAATTATTGTTTTCGTCTGTTACAGAGTCGTTTCAAACTACGGTGCACTTTCCGCTCGCTTCACAACATTTTCTCCAGAATTTCAACCTTAGTTTTTTCAGATTCGTACATTGCTCGAAATGTTAGTGAAGACTCGCTTGTTGAATCAACATTCATTATTAAATTAGTGGAACCAATCGCTTTTGCTGTCAAAAGTAAAAATAGATTGGAATTGGATGATTTGCAAATTGTATGTTTAAAATTTATAGAAATAATTCGCAAATCACATTTAAAAAATGCCATTGTGTTAGAATAAGGATTCTTGAGATACATAGTCGTTGTACAACTGGCTAGTATAGGACATTAAAATTAATACAATCATTTTCACCTGAATTTTGGTTTTGGGTCAACTCAATATTTTCAATTATTCGTGGCTGAGAGTTTTCAGGCAACCCCCCAATCCGAGAAACTGTTCCATGGCATTTCCTCATCTCAATAGTCTTACTTTCCTCATCAACATATTGATCATCATCTAATATAAGCCATTTTTCCTCCAACGTTTCATTTAACTGATCAACGCTGTCATCATTGGTTTCATATAATCTATAAGTCAATTTTGTATTTGTATTAATCATTCAAAAATCAAATTTACCTTCGGTTCTTTGGACAATTTTTCGGTTTCATTATTGAAGGGAAAGCATTTTTCTTCAACCTGTATTTATGTTAATATATTTTCAGAATATCACAAAACTGAACAAAATTACCCTCTGGAAGGATCAAAAGCGTTCCGAAAACAGGACTCCTCGAAATGAATCGAGCATATTGTTCGATGTCCTAGCTGACCTCGCAAAGCTGTGATTTCAAGCTCCGGGGATTCGCAGTATTCCACCCATCTAGAACAGCTAAATTAGATATAAATACGCTCTTAAAGTTAATCATTTCGCAAGAACTACTCAAATTAAATTAATGCTTACATTTTTTGATCCTCTGGGAACTTATGAAGTGAAATTTTACTTCCATTCTCCCAGCCGGAGCAATTTTTCACTGCGCAAATTTTCCCCATTATTGTTTCGATCTAATCTATTGAATTAGGTAAACAACATTCCAAACTAATTACTAAGCAAACAGAATGGGTGTAGCAACGATCAATAAATAAACAAGTACTGCTACCAACTTTACCAAAAAAAACATCAGGTAACTTGCTATTTTGTCAATATTGGAAGAACTGAAGGGACCGTGCTCCCTCTGCTACTTCAAAAGATCTAGTACACAACGTGCCATAGAATTTTGAGTGTTTGTTCGTGAGTTGGTAGTCTCGATTAGTCTCTGGTGTTATGTCTGTTAGTTTGTGGTGTTAATACCTCAATGAGGTATAATACTTTATTTTAGTATTATCTATGTTTTACATTGATTTTTACAAATACCAGATCCATATCATACAATGGTATGTTTTCTAATGTAATTTGTTTATTGGGAGCTTCAACCAGATGGTCATTCGCCCATATTTTATTATTGTTGAATACCACCATACAGTAAATTTTGTTATTAGAAGTTTTGAAACATGCTTTTTTATTATTCAGGGATTATAATAGCTTATTTTATTGTCAACCTATTATGCGTAGAGCTTGTCTGAGTTAACCCTTTCATGCCCAACTTTTTTCTAGTGCATGTAGGGTTTCAAAACTATTTTCCCATGAAAACGGTGGGGTCAAGCAACACGAAAAACCATTCTCCATAAAAAATACATGCTTTGCTCGCAGTGCTAGAAGCTGCTCAATTTTTACCTTCCAATACTCAATACAATTGCCCTAAAATATTTACAATAGTCCAATTGCGTGGAAAACGTGGCCAAAGACAGTCTAAACTGATTCGTTTTATCAGTTCTCAATAATATTGCAACATAACGATGATATATGAAAAATTCATTTTCAGTCGTTAACATAAACTGTCTCTGGCAGCACTGCTGCATCGGAATCCAATCAGACTAATTGCAATAACTTCAGTTCTAGAACTGATCTTAGTAACTGTTAATACTGTGAGCCTTACTTGTTTTGTAATAAAATCTTCCCTCAATCAAAAGCTATAGCTGTTTAAAAACGTTGTTGTCCACAAACAACATGGGCATGAATGGGTTGATATTTTTGGTAATTTACTTTAGCTCCCGGAATAAAATGAATTTGGGATTAGTGGAAGCTGCATTTACTTTCCTTAGTCGTTAGGCCAAACTGTTAAACTTCTGTCTTGAACACACAAAAACCACGGCAGAATAAACTGTAATAAAAAAATAGACAAACTCTGCATTTTACTAGTTTGAAGTTTAACTAAACGGTTTTGAAGTTTCAAGTAGGCCATATTTTTGCGTGTATCAAAAGTGCTTTCACTAGAGAGACTTGCGATACCTTGACAGATACAGTCGTGATTCGCTGGTTCGTCACCCTTTAACTGGACCGCTTTTTAGTTCGACCTCCGCTAGTTAGACCATTGTCCAACTAAAAAGCATATAAACGCCAAAATCTCATTTCAAATTTACTTTGATAATTTACGTCTAACGTCTTTTTCGGATAGTTTTTTTTACATTTGCCAGTCGGTCCAACTAGCTAATCAAATTCATAAGTTGTACAAGATTAGGATCACGACTGTACCGAAAGTGACACAATGGGATGCGACAATCCTAATCTAGCGACTATGATCTAAAACCGAAATCAGCATGTCTCGACAAACATATGATTACGGCCTAAAAGCCAACTGTCAAAATCAATTTTTATTGAAAATTCCAAACAAATCGTTACTAGCTGAACACAGTTCACAACAATTTATGAAAGAGAAAACGTTTCTCTTTCGTTTACTACCGGAATTTCCATTCAAAGTGGATTTTGACAGTTGGCTTTTAGGCCGTAATCATATGTTTGTCGAGATATGTTAAACTCAAGAGAGTGAATGTTTTGAAGTTTCTTTGTTAAATGAGTGAAGCCAACATAAGCTGGCTTGCTGGCTTGGCTAGTTGCCAAAAATGACAGCGAACGCGCTTCACGGATCGCTATACGAGCCAATGTTGTTAACTCGACCTGAAACTTATCGAATACAAACAAACTTCATTTTGATGTACTTAACTGGTACTCAGGTGTTAAAAGCGTTCGAATTTTGTGGAGAAGAAGTGATGCAAAAGAAAGCGTAATTTTTTATATATTGTTATTAATTACTTGTTTTGAATTCAACTTTTAAACAGTGTTGTACAGTTGATGCAAACAGACCTTGAGCATTTGAAACGTAGCTAGCGCTACTGGCATTTGGCGTCAGCTTCAGGCAATAAACAGTTTTCACGGGGCTGGTTAAACCCCCATAGATCCAGCTGCGTTGGTATTGTGCCGTTTTGACGTTTGAATTGGGAGGAAAACAAATCGTTTGCACGGTGAATTGGGTCATTAAATGAGAAAAAAATACTTTTTTTATTACATATATCGATAAAGCTGATTTTTGTGATTAAAACAATGTTTTTTTTTCCAACTCAGGAGACGTGAAAATATAATTTAAATTTATAATAAAGAAATATGTTGACAGTCTTGATTTGACACTATCAGAAGCATTTGACATATCGACTTTCACGACAAGTGATGCCCTGTCAAAAAAATGAATACATGTTTTCCCGGTTTTCCCGCAGGGTTATTTTTATTGGACATATGTCGTTTTCGATTGAGAACTCAGACAATAACCAAATACAAATATAGGGCTTAGCGGTCCTCTCCTCTCTCTCTCTCTCTCTCTCTCTCTCTCTCTCTCTCTCTCTCTCTTTCTCTCTCTCTCTTTCTCTCAGTTTCTTTCCTGCACACACATACGTAAAAAGAGAACCCAGCGAGGAACAGATGAACATTTCCACTAAATGAAAATGCATACTAGGCAGTGGAAAGCACTTCCCCGCTTGGACGTGCCAGGCAGATTTCCCCCCAGATAGCCGGCAGCGAAATAAAAAGTCTGGCAGAATTTCTGGGGGTCTGGCTGGCAGAGCGCTGCCCAGCCGGCCGGCTCAAATGGAACAACCGTTTCTGGCAGAATTTTTCGCCTTACGGTTATTTACGTTTTTTTTCTGCCGGATTTCTGCCAGGTACGCACCGGCAAGACCGGTTTTGTACCGCTTCAAGTTTTGCTTATATTTTTTCTTAATTTTTTTAAATTTTATGTAAATTTATAATAAAAAGATGTCAGGAGACATGAAATCCATATTACTTACCATGTTTGCAACCAAAATCTTTGTTTCTCCCTATTTTTTCGTCTGCCAAAACTATCCTTGGAAAAATGTAAATATGGCGAAAATGAAATAACGATAAACAAAACAGAACCGATGAGGCGAATCTGCCTGCCATAACTAGAAGGAGTATAGCTGAATTCTGGCAGCACCATTTTGATAATTTTGACAGCTGCCGGAATCCTGACGGATTTTTGCTGGCTGCCCGTTTTTCTTCCAAGCGGATCCTAAATCGTCCATAACAACACCGGAGACAACAGTAGACAAATGAAATTTTTTTTTCTCTGTTTATTTGACACGGCTCAACGCGTTAGCATAACTGAGCCGGACATCTTTTAATTTTTTACAATATGTAAAAATAAAGAATTTAACTGTATTTATTTTTTACTCGTACCATCTTGTTGACGCAGCTTGCTGCTGCGTGTTGAGATTCGTTTCCTTGGCGGTGAAAAGTTGTTCGCCGAATCTTGAGGGTCATTTGGTCTGCCTTCTTTCTCGTTGTCGTACTCGTCCATATCCTCATCTGTGCTACTCGCATGCTGTTCACGATCGGTTGTTCTGGTTTGTGCTTTAATCGTATGGGTCGCTATTGTGTGTCCGTTCTCTTCTGATTTCGCTTCATTGTTGTTGTTGCTGGTTGTTGGCTTAGAGACATTAAACGCGATCGTTGTAGAATTCATGTTTGTTGCTTCTTGATCCGGAAAAGCTGGTTTTGCAGCTGTTAGTGGTTTAGCGTAAGATGGTTGTGTGCTGATTTCAGTTGGATTTGAGTTTTCCTTAACAGTTTCTACGCTAGGTTTTCCGAGGTGTAGCTTCTTCGTGCAGAACTGGCACGTAGGAATTTGCCCTGGGTACGTGACTAGTGATGTCTGTTGAATGAGAGCATCGTCCCTTCCTAACACTGTGAAGCTTAAGTAAGAGGGAATTGGCTTGGTCACACGCATTCTCACCACACGAACACCGTTAGGGATGCCCGGGAAAAAATTCCTCCATGTATCATGTGTAACGGAGTCTACTTCTCCGTATTTTTGCAAGCATTTTTTAATCGCGCCGTCAGGGGTACGCGTAGCCAAATCATGGACCCGAACTTCTACGGCGCCGTTCTCGATGTATACGGGAATGCTATATTTAACATTGCCGCATTCGGCGGTATGCTGCATGTTGTTTCGCGAGGCGAATGACTCAGCTTGGTTAATGTTGTTGAACGAAACCAGCACGCAATGTTTGACATGATGCATTTGTAGGGTTTTCACTTCAGCCAGATTGAGTTCCATCTGCACTTTTAATAACTGTTCCACTTCCCGAATGGCTGGTCTTACGGGGCATTTTGAAAAATCAACAGCAACACAGTTCGGCCGCATGTGTGTTGCTTTTTGCTGGGCACCGTCACTCATCACTAAATCGCACAGTAGGTATAGGCTATTGTTATATGGACTGCTTGTGTGATAGGCACCGATTGATTTTTAGGTAGAATTGACTGTTTCACTTGCGCGGGACGATTTTTTGCTTCTGCTCAGGACTGTGGAGAAAAACAGTGACCACCTTATATCAACATACTACTATCTATGTACACCTTGTTAACCGCACCCATATGTGACCCCTATCTACTAAGTCCATCCCTTGTTCAGTGCCTAAAGCAAACGCCTACCGGGCGAATTCTCATTCTCGAGCGCGACCATGCAAGAGTGCAGTTCGTTTTTTTGTTTTTTCTCAGACTAAATAAAAGTAACCGTAAAAGTTCTCGCGTGTGTTTTTATTTACTTCGAGCATCTGATTTATTACGCTGGATTTCCGCTGTGAACCGTGACATTCCCGTCAGGTTATGGGCCCAGCAGAATCGATGAAAAAGTAAAGACATTGCTCGGAAAGATTTTTTGCATTGTTCGATTTGCCCGTCCGGGAGTGACGCCGCGTTGTGAAGAATAAGAACAGTTGCAAAAGCCCGTGTGCGCGAGTATAAAGAAACGCTCCTTTTTGACTCGTAAAAAGTGAATTGTTTGCTGGTGAAAATGAACGACCCGAAGTTTGTGATTCCGAAACTGAACGGTACAAATTGGCAGACATGGCAAGTGCGCGTTGAGAATCTGCTTTCCCGGGAAGATTTGTGGCATGTTATTGCCGAAGAGATTCCGGATGTGAAAAACGACAGGTGGAAAAATGCCGACCGTAAAGCGAAAGCAACTTTAGTGCTTTTACTGGAAGATAACCAGTTGCCACTGGTGAAGAAAAGTGTGCATGCCCGTGACGTGTTTAATGCACTGAAAGCGTACCACCAGAAGACAACAAGATCGATTCGCGTAGCGTTGTTGAAAAAATTGTGTGCGATTAATCTGCCAGTTCGTGGTGATTTAGAACAGCATTTGCTAGAAGTGGATGAACTTTTTGATCGTCTGGATGCTGCCGGCACAGAGCTGGACAAGGACACAAAAGTTTGTATGCTTTTGCGAAGCCTGCCTCCTTCTTTCGATGGTCTCGTTACGGCGCTAGACACTCGGTCTGATGATGATATTTCGTTGGATTTGTGAAGTCCAGGCTGATGGACGACTACCAGTGGCAGCTGGAAAGGGGAGGTGGATCTCCAAAAGTGGAGAAAGCAATGCGTACCGCAGAAGGCAACCAATGTGAAAGGCGTGTGTGTCACTTTTGTAAAAAGCCCGGTCACATCAAACGCAACTGTCGAAAGTTGTTAGCATTGAAAAAGGAATCGGATACTGCACCCAAACCGAAAAAGGAGGAAACCGCCAAAGCGAAGGCAGCCCACGGTAACAACAAAGGGGATGCGTTCACTGCCGGTAACGAAAAAGCGCGCTGGATTATTGACAGTGGAGCCAGCGTGCACATGACAAACGATAGGGCGTTTTTACGGAGCTAAAGGAGTTCTCAGGTGGATGGATCACTTTGGCGGATGGCAACAAAACGCAGATTAAGGGTGAAGGCAGTGGAGTGCTTTACGGGATCGCTAACGAAGAAGTGATGAAGATAACAATTAGTGAAGTGAAGTTTGTTCCTGGTCTGTCGACTAGCTTAATTTCTGTTAGCAAGCTGGCACAGAAAAAGTTTGATGTGTGTTTCAGTGAGCAAGAATGCCGGATTGTCGATCCGAAGGGTGTCGTTGTGGCGACTGGATGTCGTTACGGCGGCCTATATAGTTTGCTGCTCGCGGAAACTTCGTTAAAAGTAACAGTCGGACAGCACAAGGAGAACTGCCAGCATCAGTGGCATCGGCGCCTCGGCCACCGTGATTGGGCTGCAGCTGAACGCATTGTCAAGGAAAATCTTGCAACTGGTATGAAGGTAAGCGATTGCGGTTTAAAATTAATCTGTGAATGTTGCATTGAAGGGAAATTAGCTCGCCCTCCATTTCCTGCAATTACCGAGCGGAAATCGACTGGAATTCTCGATATCGTGCACACAGATCTGTGTGGCCCGATGAAGACCACCACGCCGAGCGGTAGCCGATATGTTATGAACATAATCGATGACTATAGTCGTTTTACGGTAACATACCTATTGCAGCATAAATGGGAAGCAACGGAGAACATTAAAGAGTATGTTCGGTGGGTGGAGAATCACCATGGTAAGAAGCCGAAAATAATCCGCTCGGACGGTGGAGGTGAATTCGACAATAAAGAATTGCGGAAGTTTTATCGAACAGAGGGCATTAAACCACAGTTTACCACTCCTTACTCGCCACAACAGAACGGAGTGGCCGAGCGTAAAAACAGGTCACTCACAGAGATGGCAACCTGTATGTTAATCGATAAAGGCATCGAGAATCGTTTTTGGGGGGAAGCCACTCTTACTGCGACCTATTTACAAAACCGTTTACCGTCAAGATCGGTTCAGGAAACGCCGTATGAACTATGGTGGGGTCGTAAGCCGGAGTTAGGTCACTTGAAGGTCTTTGGGAGTGAAGCGTATGTGCACATTCCTGAATCGAAACGAGGAAAACTAGATGGCAAAGCTCGAAAGCTCACATTCGTAGGGTATTCGATGGAGCATAAGGGGTACCGCTTTGTAGATCGTGTGACAAATCAGATCACTGTGAGTCGTGATGCCAGGTTCATTGAGCTGGACAACGGAACGAATTCGGTGGAGTTTCCAGCAACGGGGTCGGATTCCAGTGTTCCAAGGGGAAACGCTGAGGATGATATCGAATTGATACCTTTCAAGGAAGAGCCTGATAGCGACACAGACCAAACCAACATCGATTCAGAAAGTGATGAATACCTCGAAGCATCGGGACGAGATGACCACGTTCCATTTAACAGTCGAAGATCGGATCGCTTGACTCGTGGTGTAGTGCCGAAGCATTTAGATAACTACGTTCTGGATTACGCCGTAGGAATTGCTGCATGTGCGGTGGAAGAACCATCGGACTTTCGTGAAGCTGTCAAGGAACCGGAATGGAAAAACGCAATGCAGGAGGAATTGGCCTCTCATCAGCGAAATGGAACCTGGGAACTTGTACAACGACCCAAAGGACGTAAGGTAGTTGGCTCGAAATGGGTTTATAAAGTCAAACGCAACGAGAAAGATGAAGTCGTGAAGTTCAAGGCTAGGATTGTAGCTCAGGGATATACTCAGAAGTTTGGAGTCGATTACGACCAAGTGTTTGCACCTGTAACTCGCCAGGTTACGTTCAGATCGTTTTTAGCCATAGCTTCAAAGCGGAATATGGTCGTTCGACATCTGGATGTCAAAACCGCGTATCTTTACGGGATGCTGGACGAAGAAATTTTAATGCGTCAGCCTCCTGGGTTTGCAGTAGCCGGTAAGGAGGAGTATGTTTGCCTGCTCAAGCGCAGTATTTATGGTTTGCGACAGTCTGCTCGCTGCTGGTACAAAAAGCTTGATGAAGTCCTTATCCAGTTAGGATTCAAGTCATCGAAAGCCGACCCATGCCTGTACAGTAAACTAGTTGGGACCACTGAAGTGTTTCTGCTTGTGTACGTGGACGACATGTTGATTGGGTCAACTGATGAACGGGAAGTGAAAAGGGTTTTCGATTCTCTGCAGGAGAAGTTTGAACTCACTTGCCTTGGAGAAGTGCGGCACTTCCTCGGAATGGACGTGCAACGAAAAAATTGGACCTACACAGTTCGATTGAAGAGTTACATCGAAAAGTTAATCGCGAAGAATGGGATGGAACAAGCTAAGACGGCGAAGTCACCCATGGACCCAGGATACCTGAGTATAACAGATTCAAGTGCCCCCTTCGAAGACCCTACAATGTATCGGAGCCTTGTTGGAGGGCTATTATATCTTGCCGTTACCGCTAGACCTGATATAGCTGCATGTACTGCAATTCTCGGACGCAAATTCAGCGCTCCGGGTGAAGCAGATTGGACCGCTGCGAAACGAGTTCTACGCTACCTGAAGGCAACAGCTGACTACAGTCTGCAACTAGGAGGAGAACCGGATAAGACGCTAATTGGTTACTCAGACTCTGACTGGGCAGGAGATGTCGTTAGCCGAAAATCAACATCCGGGTTTGTGTTTTTGTTCGGAGGTGGAGTGATTTCCTGGGCTAGTCGCCGCCAGACGTCCGTCACGCTCTCGTCAATGGAGGCAGAGTACGTGGCGCTCAGCGAAGCTTGCCAAGAGATCGTTTGGTTGAGGAAGCTTTTTCGTGATTTTGGTGAAGAACAGAAGGATCCAACCGTCATGAACGAGGACAATCAGGGATGTCTTGCGTTTATAAAGTCAGAGCGTTTGAGTCGACGATCGAAGCACATCGATACAAGGGAGAATTTCGTTAAAGATTTGTGCGATAAGAAGGAAATAGTTTTGTTGTACTGTCCAACAGATCAAATGGTTGCCGATGGAATGACAAAACCCCTCGGACCTTTGAAACATACGAAGTTTTGTGAAATGATGGGGTTGTCAGTGAATCAGGCGATCACTTAGGAGGAGTGTGGAGAAAAACAGTGACCACCTTATATCAACATACTACTATCTATGTACACCTTGTTAACCGCACCCATATGTGACCCCTATCTACTAAGTCCATCCCTTGTTCAGTGCATAAAGCAAACGCCTACCGGGCGAATTCTCATTCTCGAGCGCGACCATGCAAGAGTGCAGTTCGTTTTTTTGTTTTTCTCAGACTAAATAAAAGCAACCGTAAAAGTTCTCGCGTGTGTTTTTATTTACTTCGAGCATCTGATTTATTACGCTGGATTTCCGCTGTGAACCGTGACATTCCCGTCAAGGACGAGATATGAAGACAAACTGAGACAAATGAAATATATTGGATTTGGTAGTTTATTTATTGTACTAATGTTTATAACTATATCTGGTTGCCCGTTCAATAGTTATTGCTATTGGAAATAGCACTATTTTTTTTTTTTTTTTGAAAAATCGCTCAATAGCTTCGAAAATAGAAGAGTTAGAACAAAATGTTCTTCTAAAGAGTTGCGGGTGGCATTGACGCAAATAACTTTGTAGAACATTCTAAATTCATAGGTACGATACCAAAAAAGTTATTTAAAAAAAAATGATTTTAAGGGTCATCCACAAACAAGGCACTATAACATCACAAGTATTGAAGATACAGATTTAGACTCTTAAGCAAAGATATTCGCAAAAAGTAGCTCTACAACATTGCAGCACATATGATTTCATTATCTATACATTTAAAAAAAATAAGAAAAAAATATGATTTTTAGGGAGATTAATCACTGCATATACTAAACCAGAGGAAAGGTCTTGATGTTCTGATAAACCCTTCAGAAGACATTATAGCTTTAAACTTAAACGTTTTTGTGTAAATAATTAATTGCGCGTTTTTGGCAAAAAACCACTGTGAATTGGGAGGAAAACAAATCGCTTCTGGGCTTAAGGGGAGGGCGGTAGTATAAAAATGCGAGATCTTGGGCGTATTTTAAACATCAGACATCTCAGTGCGAGTCGGTGCAACAATCGACCGATTCCATTCAATTCAATTCCGAATAAAATGCCCAATGGTTTGACTGGGATTGTTTCTATTACAACTTTTGTTCTATACTACTCTATTTATTCCGGTCTACCAAATAAACTATTTCATTGATAGATCAACTGTCATTTTTTTTTGATTCCCATCGTTAGTTGAAAAAGAGCGAAGTAGTAGCTAGTTTTGTGTGCAGGGACGTTTTCCGCGTTGAAAACGGCAAAAAACAAGTTTCCAGCTTGCTCCAGCATCTTCAAAATGTCCGACCGACAGCATAGGTAATTGGCCACTATTCAGTGAGGTACTGTTTCGATAATCTGGCGAATCACTGTAGCCGTTCTTGTGCGGTTCCAAATTTGATTGTTCCAAATTCTTTACATAATCGAACTTGTGCCCGTCGGTAGAGTACGTTGCGAGTGGAGGAACTGCGGAAGTGGCTGAGCGCTGTGAGGCAAGAATGAACGGAAGGATGGTCGAAGAAGCGAGTGATAAAAACGAAAACATTGTTGTGTAATCCCGAAAACGGCCATAGACGAATGCTGCTGGCAGAAAAACAAGTAGATCGGTCAAAGGGAATCTGGCAAAAATTGATTTCTGTTGTCCGGCCATCGCGAATAAAGTGATGTTCGGACGGCGTGATGAGATTTGCTGGAGGTGGAGGACCTTTCGAAAGCAATCGACATAACTTGATGAAGCAAGAATTTTTTTCCGGTGCTAAACGTACTTAACCTTGAACTTTCATTCTAGTCTGATATTGTTCTATATCAGTTATTTACTGGAGGTGTAAGAAATTTGTTCTATGTTTGATGCATGTTTGGGTAACGAGCGCATAACTGCAGCAATATCGATGCTCGAGGTATAAAGTTATTCTATATATAAAAAAAAACTTATTCGATATACCATTAATCCATTTGAAATCGTCTTCTAATTATTCATTTTTATCATTGTTTAAACTTGACAACATGTCTTGATATCATCGAAGTTACTAGTAGACAATTGCATTTGACAGAGATTTGTATACCGACCAAGACTAGCGAGCATCTAGCTGCACAGACCTAGGCACCAATCCGTTGGCTTAATAGTTCCTATGGTACGGGCAATGTCTGCCTTCGAAGAACTAAAACGACTCAGCCCTATCGAGTGAGTGCCTTTCAAATCCATTCCAACTAGAAAACCCAATTGGAGTAGCAAAACAACACGTGGATTGGCACCAGTTTTATATTTCATTTGCAAAAAAACACGTACCCGTTGTATTAAAAAACGCTTCTTTTGTTCTTTAGTACAAAATTAGTGTCAGTTGAAGTTCTTTCTCTCCGACACATCACATGTTACTCTGATGCTAATTATCCTTTTTTTGATCCGTAGTGAGCTGAAATCTCCCACGGTGCACGTGATCCGTGAGGTATACGAGGGCGAGAATGCACACGAAACATTCGAACTTGAGTTGGACAAGGCACTGTATGCCAAGGCGGATTACATCATCATAGAACCGTCGCGGTTGGGCGAGGAAACTGGCCGTTGGATTGCTGTCGGTAATTGTCTACATAAAACGGCTATTATCAGTGGGGTGGCCTCGGTGGCGGCCGGTAAGTACAATGAGTTTAAAAACTAATTCATCCAGATGTCGATTAAGGTAAACCAGCGAATCGGCTTAGTTTGGCAACAAGGTACAAATTGAAGTTTTTTTTTCTCATTTAGGGTTAGCCTGGCGCGACCGGTTACTTTTCTGCGCTCCAATGTGTGCGGTGTCCATATTCTGTACAGGTTTGTACATGGTTTCCTGGTCCTACGATCCCTGCGTTCAGTATCAAGTAAGAATATCTATGTTCTATATAAATCTATTGACCATATATTTACACCCTTTTGTTGCAGGTTGAGAAAAATCCCAAAAGTCTGTCAAAAGTACCAAACGTGAACGATTTCTCTTCGCCGATAGTGTTAGTTTATACCAGTAACAAGTGCGCCAAATATAGCCACCGTGTCGTAACGTTTCTCGCCAGCTCGTATTGCGTGTGGCGCATTTATCAGCTTTTCAAATAACTGGCAGGGTGGCGGCAGTGGCGTTCACGAAAACATGTGTACAGAAAAAACGGTTTTTGATGAAGATTGCGCTCAGCACCGGGAATTTAGGGTCACATTTTAGCTTCAAGCGTTCGTTTCAATGAATTTATTAGGGTCTATTTTTAAACTGTATAGGTGAAAATTTTTTTGAATTGAGATACAATTTTTTCTTCGGAACTGTGCGATTAAAGTTGAAGGAAATTTTAGAATCCATCTTACAGGAGTCATTTTTCCATTTCTGTGCAAAAGCAGGCGCTGCGATCTTATGTGTGAAAGACTTAGTAGTAAAAGCGTGGAAATGTTTTTGATCAATAGCGAAAGTTTAGCTTTATTTGTCGTTCAAACTATTCAATGGATGAAATCTCAAACATAAGGGTGAGGTACGGAACTGTGATCAAACGTCGGTCAGCGTATGAAAAAAGACATTGATTCGAATCAAACTTTCCGGGGGTAGCGCTATAACAATGTATACGAGGCAGCATCAGGTGAGGTTGGGAATCGTACTTTGCATTACTTAAACCCACCTTCACACGGTGTCTCAGGTCTGTTCGCTCCCTGCCTCTAATCTGACTGCCTTTACATTTAAGCTGATATCATATTGATATCGATTGCGATTGGGCCCAGAGCGTTGCTGAACTACATCCATTACTTTTTCTGTTGATAAAGAAATCGGGCGCAGATATTGATGACAATCAAACTGTCTTGTTTGCGCTGTGTTTCTGCTGTTGAATTATTTTGTTCTTGTTTTTCAGCTTTACAAGTCGAATGTCAAAATCAGGTAAAACGTGATATTAGAAACGAAAGAGCAAGCCTAACGTGTCAGTTTATTGTTTCGGAAAAACCAGCCGGGATTACGCAAAGTTTAGGGAATTTAATGCATTTAATGGAAGGTAATGAGAGTTAGGGAAGGATAGCCAGAATTGGTCAACATACTTAGCTGCACAAGTGTCTAGAACGAATGTGGTTTTTGTTTCGCTCAAAGATAATTTCTTTCAGTTTAATATTCTTCTGTTTTAAAGAAACTACTTAAGGTATTCTCTCAAAGACATCAGTAATATGATTATAAGTTTTAAGCTAGAAAAAGTCAAGCATACGCGGACTATAAGGCGGAAGGCCGGTGGAGAATGTAGTAGTATTATGTTTCATTATAAGAACAACTGTAAACGTTGTATGAGGAAACTCGAAAGATCCGTGTAAAAAGTAAAATAATCAGTCAGAAATACTAACAGTAGAAAAAATAAACATGAAGTCTAGTTTTGCAAATCAGTCGTTTTTTCTTTAACCAAAGAAACTAAACTAAAATAGGAAGGGGAGAAGTTGTTTCTCTAATCTTCCGGTCATCACATTACATGCTTTGGTATTCTTAGTATGTATAACAAACATGAAGATGTGACACAAGGCGCTAAGAGCGCACTAAAATCCTGTCAATCCTATTTTTTATTGGATTGTGTGCTCTAAATATATCACCAGGGGACCATTCATAAATTGTATCGGATATTGACAATAGGGGAAGAGCGTCACGTAACGAGATAAAAACTAAAAATGAATTTTAGACGTATCAGCGGATCAGGGATAAAAAAAACGAACAACATTGTTTATGAATGGACCCCAAACAAAGAATATTCCATAACGAATATCACGTAACATCGGCGACAGAGCATAGGGATCAAGGCCAAGTTCC
Organism: Topomyia yanbarensis; assembly: GCF_030247195.1. Taxonomy (NCBI): domain Eukaryota; kingdom Metazoa; phylum Arthropoda; class Insecta; order Diptera; family Culicidae; genus Topomyia; species Topomyia yanbarensis. The sequence goes on along the minus strand of NC_080672.1, from coordinate 325,505,375 downwards.
CGCTGGGTTGTGCAAAACTGAGAAGCAACATCAATTTAGGCACAGATAGCAGACGTCCATTTATTTTATTTTTTTTTGTTTTGTCTTTTCATTTGTTTCTCTTGCTACAATATATGCAACTTGGTGCGAGAGAACGTGACGGCCAGGGAAACGGAAAGCCAGTGGCTCAAACAGATCAGGAACAGGAGGGAGGACTACGAACAACGGAAAGGACAACAGAGGAGAAATCGTTTACTTATTTATTATAACTACGACACTAATCACAATTATTTTGCTTTTCTTGTTTCGTTTCAGCAAACCAGAATCTAAACGGACTAGCACATACGAACAGTTGGGCTTTCTAGGTTCTCATCTTGACAGAGTCTAGATGGGCGGATGAACGTCTGCCAGAATGTGGGCTGAGAAATGACAATGACACTGTACGAGATGGCGCTGGGCCTGTGGCCTTCGACTGGCATGATCCATTCTCATTGATTCGGAAGCTTCTTGGCTGGTTGGTAGATATGTGCTCCTACTTGCAAGTTGATCAATTCGCTTGGGTGGGGGACATGTGGATCCTACTAGTTGTCGACTCTTTTGATCGTGAGAATGAGGCTAGTTCAGGAAAGGAGTGCAGGACTGGCACCTAAGAGATAGTTAATTATTCAGGACTTGTTCTTATGATTATTAAACTCGACCAAGCACACTGGCTCTCAGAAATGAGCAACCCTTTTGGGTCGGTGTGGTCTATTCGAGTCGAACCAGGCGGACATTCGGTTCGAGCAAACTTTATGGGGAATAGTGGATAAATATTTCTTACGCCTTTATTGGTAGAGATTCTTTTTGCGAAATCTTAAAATACCTTCACTGGTATAGCTACTCAGGATAATAATAATAGAAAAATTAAGGGTTTGCCTGGTCCATAATGTAATGAATATGTATATAGACTAGAACAGGGATAATCGAGTTATGCTACAAGATAGAGAAGAAACAGCACAGAACAGTATTCGCGCGTAAGGACTAATATTGCTAGTATGTTTACCGTTTCAATTAATAGTCGATTGATCCGCTTCGGACCTAGGAGACAAAAAGGAGATTAGGAAGAGACAGAAGCGGATTCAATGCGAAATTTGCCAATATGACGTTGACCCCAAGACGATGATAAGATGATTTTCCATAGGATGACAGACTAGATGACACGACGTTACACGCTCTAAACTTGCGCCAAATAGTTTGTATGTATGTATGAATGTAAGCCCGTATGTATGCCTGTATATATGGATGTGTATGGGACCAATGTATCCCTGAGCAACATGGAAGGATAGCCTTTGAGCCGCCAAAACGCTCATGGGAAGCCGGGTGCGCGGTCGTAGGTGTGACCATAAAGCACTGCACACACTGTCGAGTGCAACGGAGAGACGGTAGGTGTACAGTTAATGCACATAGGTTGCAGAAATAGGTTGTTGAGACAGCCCGATTGCACACTGATAAATAACAAATAACAATAACAATAACAATAACAAAGAAACTAAACCTAAATAGATGACAGTATTCTTCGACACATCATACAACGAAAAAATTATTTATTCCAGAATGTATATTTATATAAAAAAGAAAAACAGTTTATTTCGAAGCTATTTTTTGTCTCGATTAAAGGGGGTTCTTAACATGACGCTGTACCTTGATGGTTCGAAGTTTTTTCCACTAGGTTGAGGGGTTTGACGGTATTGCAAACATCATCAAGCATATAGACTTTTCTATGGCTCATGTACGTTCACGTCACATGACACGAATACCATATCACGAGCTGGTGGAAAATAATAAACAAATACGGCAAAAGCAAATGGGATTGTTTTCAACCAGGAAACTGCATTAGTGTTCGTGAGACCGGTCGACAAGAACTCAATTGCATGCATAAGAGCTACAGAACCTCTGCTTTAAGATGGTTATTGTATTATGCGTCGATAGAGGCGCATCGAGGAGACCGAGAGGGCTTATGGGTCTTTTTTTATGTTATATGTTATTTCAAACTCTGCGCCAACCTATATTAACGCTTAACCACTAGCCTGTGCGCGCTGACGTGGCCGGCTCGCGGGCCTTCGTGGATTGGCTTTTGCTGTGGGCTGTTTTTGATGGCATTATTCCACAGCTTAATAGCAGTATTGGTGGAGAGGCTCACCGTGGGGGTCATTGTGTGTCCATTTATAGGTCGGCTTTCGACATCGTGCACAGGCTGATTAAATTATTTAAATAATTAAACTAATTTAATAAATACATCAGTAGCAATCTATTAGTTGTCGTTTTGTAGTAGTTGTAGTTTTTGGTACTAGTGTTAGTACTAGTTTTTGTGTGCTAGTCGTTTGTCTATCTGTGTATGTGTTCGTCTGAATATTTGTGATAGTTGGGTCAGGGAATGGATGCAAAACTGGCGTACATGATAGAATAGTGGGTGTCGATAGCCGTGGTGATTAGTGGACAAAGTGTCCGATAGGCGGACCGACAGTTTCTCCGCGCCGTATCTGTACCTTTGCTAGCTCCGGTGGCTGCCGCAATTGGAATGTAGAGGATGGCGAAAGCAGGTGCTATTGATCTTGATCGATCGCGAAATTTAACAGCACTCGAATATAGTCACATACTACACGTATTTAGTTATAAAACCTCCTGCGAACAACACTAAATTTATTCCATAAAACATATATTAAACTATTAAAACAGCATTGAACTTAATCTAATTTTTTATCTTATCGTAAAGGGTAAAATTGGACACGATGTCCCTTTGATCGTGGGTAAGCATGCACTGTCGGTGGTGATCGTTGCCCAGCATCTCGAGAGGCACGTTTGATAACGCCTCGATTGTTTCTCGATAGCGGTGAGATACGGGTAGATTGTCGATAGGTGAGTGAAATTTTGGCTCACATTGGCGGCGTGTTGGTAGGGTCAGTTTGTAGAAGCGAACAGTGGGTAATCCTTTCGGTGTTCTATTTGTGCACTCGATTCTATTCGTTCGGGAAGGTTGGATTAGATAAATTAAGGAACGATTAATTTACCGACGCACGTGAATAATCCATTTTCGGTCAGCATAGCATGATGAAAGTCTAGAATGCAATTGTCGTTAATGGTAAATAAACAACATTTGTACGAGTTAAAGTAGTTTGATTTTATGTTACATGTGTTTTTCTATTCTACTTCATTAGTCTGTTCTTTTGTATATTTATTAGTTTGCTTTTCCATTACTCATGAATACCAAAATACTATCGGTCAATTTATGCACTTTACTTATATAGGTACAACCGCACAAACGTTCGTGGCCTTCGCGATAAGACAAATCTGGTCACAAACGTGACCGTGCAATTGCAATCCTCTACACATACGCCCGCGATTTTGCCAACATTAAAACACCCCGGTAGTTAAGTAAACATAGCACCTATAAACTTACAAACGCGGTCTCAAACATTAACCCACCACTCGCGCGATCTTGAAATGGTCAGTTGAACCAAAAATGACGCTCATACTCAATAGACAACACGTTCCATGTCTTGGAATTGTAGTGATATGGAAAAACTGACTCTCTTTTACCATCTGTACCATACACTAAAAATTAAGCTTCAGATTCACGGTCCGCGCGCGATCATTCAAAAATACACGCCACATGATTATAAAATCGAAATCATGCACGCAAAGTCACATACACGTGACAATCACGTTAACATACAAATACTTGATCCCTTTGCGACCACCCACGGCACCTACACCCGCGATCTCGCAAACATGATAACACCCCGGTGATAACGTCTCAGCGCTTATAAATTTTCAAACTCGGTTTCAATCGTGAACCTAAAAACTCCCGCGCTCGCACTATCATGAATCGGTCACTTCCGGAAGTTTCTATCCTTGGTATCAGCAGACTAGGCCCATGCCTTCAATTGGACCAATTAAAAAAAAAAGAAAGCTCTCCTATCCACTGGACAACACGTTCCATGGCGACTTGACCGTGAGCTCTAGTGATATGGGGTAACTCACTCTGTCAGAATGTGATCCGTTCACCGAAAACTAAATATCAGAATAACGGTCCGAGTGACCATCCAAGAACACACGCGAATGTGTGAATGGCCACTGGGTTACAAAAGCGAATTTATACACACGAGCACACGCGACAAACACATCAACATACGAAGGCTTAACCATTCTGAAAATACCCATATTGATTGGATTATAGCGATTTTATTAAACCGGAAGTCGCCATCTTGGATTTCAAAATAGCGTCAAGCATAAATTTCTGGCACTTACTCGTCAGGACCATTCCGGCAATACTCATATTGATGAGGTTATAGGGATTTCGGAATGGCGTCAAAAATCAATTTCTACTCTTCAAGAGCATTCCGAAAATATCTTGGATTTTAAAATGGCGTCCAAGATAAATATCTGACACCTACTCGTCAAGACCTTTCCGAAAATACCCATATTGATTGGGTTATAGTGAATTTCGCTAAACTGAAAATCGCCATCTTGGATTTCAAATTGGCGTCAAAAATCAATTTCTGGCACTTACTCGTCAAGTCCATTCGGAAAATACCCATATTGTTGAGTTGTGGGCCATAAGGAGTCTTCCAGACCCATCTCTTCCAAGTCTTTTGCATTCAAAAGGACTTGAAAACTGCCAAATTTCTTCTAAGTTCTTTGCATTTAAAAGGACTTAGAAATTTTTTGCAGAAAAAAGTCTAAGTCTTTTGCATTCAAAAGGAGGTAAAGGAATATTTTTGCAAAAACCGCGTTAATTGGAAAATCCGCGTTAAAAAAACCGCATTAATTGGAAAATCCGCGTAAAAAATCGAGTTTATTGGAAAATCCGCATAAAACCTCGTAAAAACCGCGCAAAAAACAGCGTAAAAAACCTGAGTGTATTCCTAAATCCACTGGACCGCTCACCCACGACGAGTTAATCCAGGCCGAGTGCTATTTATACCAAATCGCCAAGAGAAGCGCATACGGAGAGGAGATTGCAATTATGTCCGCAAACCTATATCAAAGCTTTTGGAAAACAAAATACGCAAAAACAATCTGTTTTTTGGTCTTCGTCCGTTCATAGATGAAAAGGGAGCCCTAAGGAATCGCGGGCGAACAAACGATCACGAGACCATAATACAGGCACGTAGCTAGAGGGGGGCTAGGGGGCTAAAGCTCCTCCCGAAATGTTTTAAAAATAAATTTCAAAACATGATTATCAACGATTTAACAATTTTGTAACTCGTTTGTTGTGAACAAATCAGAAATAGTTCAATAAGATTGTTGTTTCCAACAATCAAAAACAACGGTCACGAAACTCAGTGTGGTTTATGGTTTTGCCCGAGCCAGTGCAAAGCGAACGACAAAAAGAGTTACTTTTATATTGTGTGCTTTGTCTGAAGAACAAGGGAAACTGCTACTATACTTCTTGCCCTGGTAATCTGTCGAGATGAGTAAGTCGGAGAAGCAAGAAGTGGTACTTCGGCCAAATACTGTAATTATTGATGTCTCGCATAAGACCGAGTATTCGTGATGAGGAAAATTTTCTGATGGTGAAAACGGAGGTTAGACTTACGATAGTTACCTTTGTGGAATTCTACCATCTCAGGCATTCAGCGATCATTGCGTTCAACAAATTGGCCTAGGCTAAACCATTCATTTTGAATAATTTAAAACACTTAGTTGTGTGTGACAATGCTTTAATTAAGAGCTTGATATATATATATATATATATATATATATATATATATATATATATATATATATATATATATATATATATATATATATATATATATATATATATATATATATATATATATATATATATATATATATATATATATATATATATATATATATATATATATATATATATATATATATATATATATATATATATATATATATATATATATATATATATATATATATATATATATATATATATATATATATATATATATATATATATATATATATATATATATATATATATATATATATATATATATATATATATATATACAGGGACGGTGAGAAAATCAATGTTCGGTTACAAGATCGGATACCGCTTACTTGCGCTACATTTGGGAGAAATGCAGTACAACACATAATGCTATAGTACAATCAAGTACAAACTATTATGTTCTAGTTCTGTAAAAAACGGGCCATAATGGTTTACCTTGATCAGAAGCCGCTGAACACCAAAAATATTAAATTTGTGGCACTTGTTTAGATAATATTGACAACGGCAAAAGCTGCATCAAGTATCTCAAAACCTACAGCCAGTAAATTACTGAGGAAATTCACACTCGTAAAGACAACAAGCAAGGATGAACTCATCTGTTCGCGAACATAAAGGCAGCAAACACTATGAGGACATGAAAGGGTCCAATATCGATATAGATATGAACGACTCCCTTTACGTAGTTTGTGGAGGATAAAATATTTCGACGCCTTCACGTGCAGTGCCTAAGAGCTTGAGCGAGATGTGCTGTATAACCATTAAAACTAGTTTTAATAGCCGAGACGACAAGCTTTATTTTTGCGTCATTTTAACATAATATCATTTTTATTGACATTTAATTTTATTTTCATGCGAGGAATTCGTTCCGTAAACACTGCGCCTAAAATGTTGTGACTGGTTGAATCTATAAGTCCAATAAATTCAATTTCATATCTTTGGTAGAGTAGAATGCGGTCAAATAGGCATGAGGGTACAAGGTATTGGCTATTAATATAATATAGGGCTCTGCAAATAATGTAGAAATAATAAAGTCACATCATTGCAGAGGTTGCTCATTTTGTGTGAATTAGATACACGGTAGAGAACATCTTTGACGATAGTCATATCGGCTGTTGCCATGGATCAGCTGTATTAGTTACGGCGTCGTTTATGTTTTCGCGTGTTGTTCTGCGAAAACGCGTTCGGCCTTATTCTGCGCGGCGTGTGACGTGAGGTGACTAAACTCACCTCACTTTACGTGACTTTTTTCGCTCGATTCTAAGAATCGACTCGGGTGAGGTGAGATTCTCCATTGCGGTTAAATGGGCGTCTCACGTCACCCGAAGTGACTCTTCAGAATTGGGTGAGAAAAGTCACGTAGAGTGAGGTGAGATTAGTCTCGGAATTAACAACTTCAATTACACACTCTGGCGACGACGAGGACACCGAAGAAGGCATTCACAAGTACAAAGTACTGCCGAAAGAACATGTTTTTTCATCATTTCCTTTCGCAGTTTCATGATTTTTCACATCATTTGCAACATCTCATTTTCTTGCCTGAATGACGTCAATTCAATTTTTAAATAACCTGCAGTACTAATTCCCTTAAAAGTTGAACCGGTGATTTTCTAGGCGTGTATATTGTTTAATTTAACCTCGAATATAGAGTGACCTATCGTACCCCCAGATTTTAAAAACATCGAAAAAAGTACCTTCGTCTTATTGGATTTAGCTTGAAAAATATTTAGCCAGGCGTAAAACCATTATTGACAAAACGTTGCCAGATTTATAACATTTCCAACGAGTGCTTGTCAGTCAAAATCAGTGCAAAAATACCATCGCACGAGCTTGCCAAAGAAAACTGATCTACTTGACCACACTCTACTCTATATGGCAGTCTCTTGATCTATTTTTGCTCGTTTTGGAATAAAATGAGAGAGATGATCAGAAATCACGGAGGAGAAAAAGAGAATCAGCTAATCTAAGTCGCCTTAAGAGCATTTATTCCATCTTTTATATGCCTTCAGAACGAGTGCTGTCGGAATTGCGCTCTAATCCACTCAATTCGGTGTGAAAACAATGGCAAAGAGGCGAATGGCCTTAAGGTTAAACAGGTTAAACGTCTATAATAAAAAAAGTTTCCTAAATTTTGGTAAAACAAACCTGTAATCAAAAAGCATTATAGTTTTTCTTCAAGAATTCATGGGTCTTTTCCAATCTCAATGATTGTAAAAAAACTGAATAAAAAATTAACTAATTACTGAGCAGATTGTGTCAACATATTTGATTTTTCTTAGATAGTGAAACTGCATAGCAAATCCAACTGCTAGAAGGAGCTAGACAGTAAACCATGCATACTGAGGCTGACAAAATTTTTGCAAAAGATTCACAAGAATCGGTTAAATTGCAGTAATTTGAAAATAGAGAAATCTAAAAGAAAGTCTCTTCGGCACAGGGGAAGGAAGTGCGATGTGTTCTTTTTGATTTGTCGGAAGCAAGTCTGCTGCTAAAATTAAAGAACTCACCCATATTTATAGTTTCTAGTTATTTTAGTGGTGTCATCAATGTTACATTTAACAAAACTTACGTGAATTAGAAGATAACAGTAATCATTACTTAGTGATTAGTGAACAGTCTTTTAATAGATAAAATTCTGGATTAATGGACTGACACATATTTTTTGTATTGTTCAAAAATTCATGAATTCTGAAATAAATCCTATAAGCTTTGTGTGCTCAAATATAATATTTGCTTAATCAAGGTAATCTTATCGAGTCCCAATGGTTTTGCAAGATTGTAAGTCGAATGTTCTAATTTATGCATTGTAGAGAAATGATTAGGTTTTTTGCGCACACTTCACATGTTAACAAGCAACTGGTGTGCCTTTTGCCGTAGTTTCAAGGATCAAATTGCCTAGAAAAAATCAGCCTGTCTAATGATATAAATAGATAAATTATTAGTTGCTCGCACTTGTCTGATAATATTGCCGACAATAGTCTTTAATGTATTATATTATTGAAAATAATATAAATAAACCATTTCTACAAATCGCCTGCCCGATCAGAAGACTGGTAGCGAATTTCGACATTCTCTTGTATTTGTATTTAAATAATTGAAGTCCAACTGACACTGAGTCTTAATGAAGTAAACTAAAAAGAAATGACCTAATATGGCAACAAACTGTTACGAAAATGTATGACGAAGTCGAAGATGTCGATATAATCGTTGAAGAGACGGGTCATTTCCAATATCGGTCTGTTGGCAGCTTAGTTAGTGTTGCGTTGCAGCAGTGTTCGAGGACGGAGCACACGGGTTGGTGCGTATAGGTTAATTTGTGATAGGAGATCGGGAAAATCATATTCAGTCAGAAGAAACTACACGACACGAAGGTAGCCTGCGACGCGTGTGTACGATATTCTAACGTATGGAATCCTAATAATCGACAACGGCCTTCGTATGTTCGCAGGTTTAGCGGATCGTTCGAAGGCAATTGACGTAACGCATATCGTATGAACAGCTTTAATTCTTTGGCTCCAATTTGCATGATAGGGGCACCCACTAGACGACGTTTGCATATTTCAACGGTAAAAATTGTAACTTGTAAATTAATAATAAAAAATCAATTCAAAAGCAATAATTCGTCGCTATACTATAGCCTTTCTTGTATCAGATAACATATTGTCTACTGCCTTAGTTTTGGAACTGCTTTCACTAATAACTTTTTAAAATTAAATTCAGTTTCCAGTTAACACCTTCATGCAAAATGTTTTAAGATCCTCCCGAAACAAAATCCTGGCTACGGGCCTGCCATAATAAATGAGGTGAAACAACGCTTCTACATTCCCCGTTTGAAAGTCCGCTACAAATCAGTACGCAACAGCTGCCAGTTCTGTAACAATGAACAAATACATACACATTATTAGCCCTAGTCATTGTTATCGATTATCATTATACAATAGGGTGGGACAAAAATTAGATTCCTGCTCCGAGCAACTTTTTGGGTTATATTTGGGTCCATAAACAAACGTGCACATTCTTAGCATGATCAGTGAAACTATATTTTTGCGCCCATGGTTTAATGTTTACATGGGAATTCGTATGGAAAAATAGATTTTCACAAATTAATTCCTCCAGGAGTCTCCCATTACATTCTAAAAATAAATCGATATGTGATTTTAGTAGGAAATTTGACAGTGAAACAATGTCTCGAAGACCGCGAAACGATCTGACGCTTGTGAAAAATGTTATTAAGCAGAAACCGATTGATGGTCTGATGATTGATAAAATATTCATTGTTTCTAGCACCACTGCTGTTGGTTTTCGCATCATACACGCAACCATAAAATAACCTACAGAATAAGTTCTTTTAACTTAAATTTAGGTACTTTTGAGCTGTACGTAGCTTTCGCATTTATTAGTGTTGTCAAAAACAAAACGAGATATTCGACTCAGTCGAGGTCTTCCGTGCAGTAAGGTACTTTTAAGTTGGTTGGTGTATACTCAAAATTAGGTAAATTCAACTTAAATTTAAGTAAATTAAACTCAAGGTTGAGTTATTATTTTTGCCGTAGTTCAATGGAAACTACCTTCAACACGGTTTACCTAATTTTACCTTCCCGCACGATACCACGAAATTGAGTCAAAAGTACTGAATTTTAGGTAGTTTTTCGGTGGCGTGTACGCAATGTTCTTTGACATTCTCTTATTGAGTCCAACTCAATGATCTGAGTTGTTTTGTCACTTCGCATTATACTATGTTGCGTTTCGGCTTCGCCTCATCAGAAACCGACACTAACGTATTGTCGGAATAGATTAGCGCCGGCTTGACGCAAATCCCTTAAAACTAAAACACACTATGTGTTTCAATCAAACGACTGATCAAACGTGATGTCCCGTTAGAGCAGAAGTTCTGTTTATGCCGATGAGACACAAGTGAAGCCGAAACTTGTCTTGGCTTAGCAGGCCTATGCGAAAGCACTATGCTATATTTCACCCTAAGGAGGAAAATTTGGTAAAAACCAAAATTTCTCACTAGGGTGAAAATTTGTTGGTATAAACCAGTCTTTGTACAGGAGGGCACAAATCCTTATTTCATACTATGTTGCGTTTCGGCTTCGCCTCATCAGAAACCGACACTAACGTATTGTCGGAATAGATTAGCGCCGGCTTGACGCAAATCCCTTAAAACTAAAACACACTATGTGTTTCAATCAAACGACTGATCAAACGTGATGTCCCGTTAGAGCAGAAGTTCTGTTTATGCCGATGAGACACAAGTGAAGCCGAAACTTGTCTTGGCTTAGCAGGCCTATGCGAAAGCACTATGCTATATTTCACCCTAAGGAGGAAAATTTGGTAAAAACCAAAATTTCTCACTAGGGTGAAAATTTGTTGGTATAAACCAGTCTTTGTACAGGAGGGCACAAATCCTTATTTCATACTATGTTGCGTTTCGGCTTCGCCTCATCAGAAACCGACACTAACGTATTGTCGGAATAGATTAGCGCCGGCTTGACGCAAATCCCTTAAAACTAAAACACACTATGTGTTTCAATCAAACGACTGATCAAACGTGATGTCCCGTTAGAGCAGAAGTTCTGTTTATGCCGATGAGACACAAGTGAAGCCGAAACTTGTCTTGGCTTAGCAGGCCTATGCGAAAGCACTATGCTATATTTCACCCTAAGGAGGAAAATTTGGTAAAAACCAAAATTTCTCACTAGGGTGAAAATTTGTTGGTATAAACCAGTCTTTGTACAGGAGGGCACAAATCCTTATTTCATACTATGTTGCGTTTCGGCTTCGCCTCATCAGAAACCGACACTAACGTATTGTCGGAATAGATTAGCGCCGGCTTGACGCAAATCCCTTAAAACTAAAACACACTATGTGTTTCAATCAAACGACTGATCAAACGTGATGTCCCGTTAGAGCAGAAGTTCTGTTTATGCCGATGAGACACAAGTGAAGCCGAAACTTGTCTTGGCTTAGCAGGCCTATGCGAAAGCACTATGCTATATTTCACCCTAAGGAGGAAAATTTGGTAAAAACCAAAATTTCTCACTAGGGTGAAAATTTGTTGGTATAAACCAGTCTTTGTACAGGAGGGCACAAATCCTTATTTCATACTATGTTGCGTTTCGGCTTCGCCTCATCAGAAACCGACACTAACGTATTGTCGGAATAGATTAGCGCCGGCTTGACGCAAATCCCTTAAAACTAAAACACACTATGTGTTTCAATCAAACGACTGATCAAACGTGATGTCCCGTTAGAGCAGAAGTTCTGTTTATGCCGATGAGACACAAGTGAAGCCGAAACTTGTCTTGGCTTAGCAGGCCTATGCGAAAGCACTATGCTATATTTCACCCTAAGGAGGAAAATTTGGTAAAAACCAAAATTTCTCACTAGGGTGAAAATTTGTTGGTATAAACCAGTCTTTGTACAGGAGGGCACAAATCCTTATTTCATACTATGTTGCGTTTCGGCTTCGCCTCATCAGAAACCGACACTAACGTATTGTCGGAATAGATTAGCGCCGGCTTGACGCAAATCCCTTAAAACTAAAACACACTATGTGTTTCAATCAAACGACTGATCAAACGTGATGTCCCGTTAGAGCAGAAGTTCTGTTTATGCCGATGAGACACAAGTGAAGCCGAAACTTGTCTTGGCTTAGCAGGCCTATGCGAAAGCACTATGCTATATTTCACCCTAAGGAGGAAAATTTGGTAAAAACCAAAATTTCTCACTAGGGTGAAAATTTGTTGGTATAAACCAGTCTTTGTACAGGAGGGCACAAATCCTTATTTCATACTATGTTGCGTTTCGGCTTCGCCTCATCAGAAACCGACACTAACGTATTGTCGGAATAGATTAGCGCCGGCTTGACGCAAATCCCTTAAAACTAAAACACACTATGTGTTTCAATCAAACGACTGATCAAACGTGATGTCCCGTTAGAGCAGAAGTTCTGTTTATGCCGATGAGACACAAGTGAAGCCGAAACTTGTCTTGGCTTAGCAGGCCTATGCGAAAGCACTATGCTATATTTCACCCTAAGGAGGAAAATTTGGTAAAAACCAAAATTTCTCACTAGGGTGAAAATTTGTTGGTATAAACCAGTCTTTGTACAGGAGGGCACAAATCCTTATTTCATACTATGTTGCGTTTCGGCTTCGCCTCATCAGAAACCGACACTAACGTATTGTCGGAATAGCACATTGAAACACATAGTGTGTTTTAGTTTTAAGGGATTTGCGTCAAGCCGGCGCTAATCTATTCCGACAATACGTTAGTGTCGGTTTCTGATGAGGCGAAGCCGAAACGCAACATAGCATGAAATAAGGATTTGTGCCCTCCTGTACAAAGACTGGTTTATACCAACAAATTTTCACCCTAGTGAGAAATTTTGGTTTTTACCAAATTTTCCTCCTTAGGGTGAAATATAGCATAGTGCTTTCGCATAGGCCTGCTAAGCCAAGACAAGTTTCGGCTTCACTTGTGTCTCATCGGCATAAACAGAACTTCTGCTCTAACGGGACATCACGTTTGATCAGTCGTTTGATTGAAACACATAGTGTGTTTTAGTTTTAAGGGATTTGCGTCAAGCCGGCGCTAATCTATTCCGACAATACGTTAGTGTCGGTTTCTGATGAGGCGAAGCCGAAACGCAACATAGTATGAAATAAGGATTTGTGCCCTCCTGTACAAAGACTGGTTTATACCAACAAATTTTCACCCTAGTGAGAAATTTTGGTTTTTACCAAATTTTCCTCCTTAGGGTGAAATATAGCATAGTACTTCGCATTAAGTTTTGGGCAAAGAGAATAGGGAAAGAGACGAAGAGTGAAAATCAGTCAAAACGGCAACACGCCCTTTATGATGATTTCAACACTAGAATTTTGGCAACCGCTTCTATAGGCAGCACTTTAAATGACTCCTATTATATTTTGAAAACAAACCGTATGTCGATCGATGGATTTGTTTATCAAACGATGTGCATTTCGAAACAAAGAGATGAAATAATTCTAAAGCTTATTTTTACTCATACATATACTCTAGAATGCACCTTACAATCACGATTGAACTAAATTCTGATGAAAATTCAAATTTCTTTTTTGATAGAAGTACAATACTTATCTCCTCCAACTCAGGCATGAGTAATGTTTATTTACATTGCACGATTGGTCTGCTCAATAAGGTATTTTTGGCTTCACACTATTCGTCTCTTTCCCTATTCTCTTTGGTTTTGGGAATAAAATGAAACTGCACGCTCATTCAAAACTACTCAAAATTTGAGTTCAGAGCACTCAATTTCAAAAATAGAGGCAGTTTGTCAAAAAATGAGTTTCAATTTGAGTAGAATTAACTCAACTGGTGAGTAACCATTAAATTTTTAAAGCTTCGGGTGAAAAAATAGTTATTCTCAAGTAAAAGATGGCGTTTAACGCCGATTAAAACCATTATAAAAGATCATGCCTCGGAACTAGTAGCTGTAGAGTCTACGCGGAACATTCAGGAAACTAAAAGGTAGGTTTCTCTGAGTTTTGTTTTTATTCAAATCTAAATTTCTTTCTTGTTTTTATAGTTTAAGCCATTACTACGAAGTGCCGATTGGCATGAAAGAGATGTCCAAAACGTCGTCGGATTATATTTCCAGACATCGCTAGCGCCTGGAGGTACAGGTAAATGATAATTGAAGTATCGATATCATTCTTTAATAATAATAAGAAAAATACTAAATGATTATTTTTCACATTTGATTTTTGAGTAAAATGTACTCAAATTTGACATTTGCATCCCCAACTCAAAACTGAGTAAATGAGACAAACTCATTTTTTGACTACGTTCACTTTTTATGAAATAGAGTGGCCAGCCACTCAAATTTGAGTTGCTATGAATGAGCGTGTGTAAATAATTCGACCGTCAGCAGCAGTGATGCTATGGAAATAGACTTTTTTTATCAATCATTAGACCATCAATCGGTTTCTGCTTAATAACTTTTTCCACAAGCGTCAGATCGTTTCGCAGTCTTCGAGACATTGTTTCACTGTTAAATTTTCTACTAAAACCACATATCGATTTACTTTTAGGATGTAATGGGAGACTCCTGGAGGAATTAATTTGTGACAATAAATTTTCTCATACGAATTCCCATGTAAACTTTAAACCATGGGCGAAAAAATATATTTTCACCGATCGAGCTAAGAATTTGCATGATTGTTTTAGGACCCAAATGTAACCAAAAAAGTTGCTCGGATCAAAATTTTATTTTTTTCATATAACCGTGTCCCACTCTATTATACATCCCAATTTACTAATAAATAAAATGGTTAATTAATTTCATAATCAAAATATTCTATATTTAGAAGTGTAGTTCTACGTCAACAGTTCGTACAATCCCATTGGTCTGCACCTTGATTTTTTTTTGTATTTTAGCAATGACAGGATGCACTTTGAAGTATATAGATTTGTTTACTTACCTCTGATAGTCTTTCAGGGAGTGTAATAGAAGTTTCTTTCTGCATAGAAATTATTTCGATATATTGTTTAAATTTATTTCCACTAACTCTACTAACGGTTTTGGTAAATTGTATCACTATATTCTAGACTCTACCATTATTTCTACTGTGTATAGTAATATCCATTCCATTGTAACTGTAACATTCGCTTACATCCAGCATATATGCTAACTTGCTTATAATTCTCCCTACGTCATTAAAACACTCCAGTTAAGTAGGTACTCTAGTCCCCTAGCCTCATATAAAGAATAAAGTTCCTAGAGATAGTTTCGGTGTCTACCAGCTGGCTGAATTCCATTTATTTTGATTCATTTGCTGCCTCCCTCGTTACACATTAATGGTAAAGTCAAAGAAGATTTGGCATACTATTTTTACGTCGCATCAGTGCTGGCGAAAGTGGACTGTCTAGCATCTGAGTCCGTGGAACGTAAATAGAAACGAATTGTATTGAACAAGAGTAGATATGCGAAGAACTATTTTGCAACGGTCAAGGAAAAGGTTAGGTCAGAAAAATAGTCACTTGTTTCTTCACTTCTATCATAATAGACTCTTACTATTCGGTTTTATAAAACGGGCAACTTTCAGATAAAATCCTGTTTTTTTGCAATAATCACGCATTCGCAAACAAATCTCTCTTTAACTGCTTCGAGATATCTGAGTATCTAACTTTGTGCCAAAATCTGAACTGCACCTTACGTAGTGTAACATTCTGCTCATTTCCTTCTGTTTGTAATGCTTAACGATTCCGGAATACGAACTGCACCTATGTTTAGGACTAATCTAAAAAGTTTGATTTGATTATTTGGTAATGCTTCTTTTGATCGATTACTTATCAACATGTATCTTTTGGTATTTCTTATCTTATACGAGAATATGGTGTAGTCTATCATCGTAATTGGGTTCTTCTGTCAATTTTTGTTCAATAGTTATAAGTAGTGTTGGGTTCGGAATAGCGATTGGTTGACGTACCATTCGTATGGTAAAAACCAATGTTCTTACAGCTGAACCAGACAACTGTTCTTTTAATGAAGTGTTATTTTGATCTGATCGTTTTTTCAGTATTCGGCTACAAAGTTGATTTTCTGTTGGTTAATAAGTATATTCCACTCCTATTGCTATACGGCCTGTTTATTGGTTAAAATGAGTTACGAAACTTTTTGTTTTTTTTTTGTAAGAAATTGGTGTCTTTTACATATATCGGTGTACTCTAGCAATGGTTGTTTACTTGTTGGTTAATGGTTGAAATTAACTTTTTTTAAAGATTTGCTGAAGGTTTACTTCAGGTATTTTGCTTTAATTGACTTTAGCAGCATAGAACCATCGTAAATGTCATGCTAGAAACATTTTTATTTGAAGTTACAATAATTTTATTTGTTTTTCGCCAACACAATCAATAGTTTATGAAGGTCGCAAGACAAATTTAATTCTCTCTGTAAAACTATTAAATTATTCTGAAAACCGAATGGTAACAATTTCAAAATACGACGGGGTGAGGCCGTAGAACAGATCTATCAGCAGAAAATATTAAATTATGCGTTGCGACCTCGTCTCATCAGAATTCGACAGTAACTTAGTGACAAGACTAAGCTAGCGCTGGGGTAACGCTAACTTCACAAAACAGCACCTAATCAGAGCTCCTTTCTTGCGGGGCTTGCTGAGAAACACACATAGTGTTTTCGTTTGTTGGTGCTAGCGTTGATTCGTTGCTAGCTTAGTGCTGTCACTAAGTTAGTGTCGGATTCTGATGAGACGAAGTCAAAACGCAAATTCCATAACTAATTTAGTTGTAGGTATTTTCTCTTTAGTGTATAAAAAAGAGTTTTACCTAATTTTTCTCCACTAAAGAGAAATATAGCATAGAAAACAATACTTCACATCTGCTAAGAGTTTTCTTGAACGCAAATGAATAGAGTTGCTAAAAGGTATTGGTGATTCCAACAGACCAATTCATGCTTTAGCATCGTAACATAACAATATGAGTTTCATTTAATCTGGTCGTTACTATATTCTCATATCCTGCATTTTTTATTGCTAATCTTCAGCACAAATACGATTCTTTTTTATTTTCTATCCCTGTTCATTCACTTTAAAACCTCTACTCTAGCTACTGTCGTATAGTGTTTACGTTTAATATCCATTCCATTATACATATCGTATTATTGATTCCCAATGTTTTGATTGATCTACCTTTTAATGTGTTACTTCACATGTTTACGTCTAAAAATTCCGATTTGGTTTTGTCGCATTATATAAAGTTTAGTTTAAATCAGTCTCATTCATAAAATTATATTTGATCGTTTGTTTATTCTCTAACACAGAAAAAGACAGGACAGAACCTAATATATAAGCTATAAGTGGTAAGTGTAAAGAAGAAATTTCCGAAAACCTAACTAACCCACCACGATTGAATCAACAGCCGGCAGTGAAGATCATTATTTAACAATAATTGGTATCGGTATATGGTTTGAGATTTACGTCTGCCGGTAAATAGGTAACATTAAACACATACAGCAAAATTTGTAATTTTGTTGACCCTGTACCAATTTTGTGTGGTTATTATACGTTTCACATCCTTTTTGTTTGTAGCTCTAGAACAAGTATATAGCAATACCATAACGTTTCTAACAGATTTTAACTTAGGCTCAGTCATTTTCAATTTGGTATTTCTTATGCTAATTTTTTTTTTGATACTACAACTGTTTATCTGTAGCGGGCTCTACTGTCTGCAGCGCCAGTACTCACGCGTAAATCCAATCGCAATCCATCTACATACTACTAATCGATGTAGTACCATTACGTAATATTGTAATGCGACCCGAAATTCAAACAGCTAGCTGAAATATTTTAACCCGGCGACGAGTAAAAACTTTTCGATAAACAATTCCGAATCCAGTACAGCGATGTGGGCGGCCCGTCCGATCAGGGCGTTAGCCGTATGGGGCAGGGCGTGGTGTACGTCAAATCGAGCCAGCGTCAAATCCGGACGGGCTAGCATTGGGGATATAATGTTGTTAACCATTTCACTGAAATGGTATGATGTTGGTTAGCGATATATAGTTTGTATTTCGAGGAATGCTCACCGATATACGACGCCCAGATTGGATTGATCGCGAACGGCTGCCTTGCAGAGTTCAAGCCGAGCTGAGTGGGGAGGAACGTAGCGATCTTGCGACGATCCGCACAGAAGAACATTCCTAAAGTGATGCAGCGTACTTCGTTGACTCAGCCGGAATAGGAAACTCTGTCGCATATCGGGTGCATCCCGCAGGCAAAGTTGCAGCAGTGAGCCACTCTTCTTCCATTTTTGCATGAACCACATACCTGCAATAAAAGTTGTTAAGTTGGTACTTGTTTGGTGTATGTTCTGAGGGGATGGTGGACAACAAAGGAATTCGCACGGCAGCTAGTCAAGTGACATCTTTAGAGGGTTGGCTTGTTCTACAAGATGACCGAAAAAAAAAACATCTCGTTAGCATTGCGAAAAATACTGTAAAATTTGTATCCGATCTTTTCGGGTCGATGTTTGACAACATCGATCTTTTTGATTCGAAAAAATCTTTCACAATTCCCATTGAAACCGATCTTTCCCGTTTCGATGTTTGACAACAACATTTAATGAAAAAGAACGATGTAGAAAAATCGATTTTATTTTTCAAAGTGCCCCCGACTAGGATATGGCGGGGCAAGGCAATGTTGGGCTCTGCTAAAGCTCTATAAAAACCATACAAATCTGAAAGCAGCACTAGGTTTTATCTAAGATATTAGCATAAGGTACCCTCACCCAACTTGAGTGGCAACCGGCACATAAGGATCGACACCAGTAGGATCCTAATTACGGTATACTGGGTGACACTTCCCCGAAACGGCGAGTGGGTTAATGGTTCTGGCTACCCTCCGTCACGTTAAAACCTTGGTAAGTCTCCTAGTATGTTCGAACCCCGGCACCTTAGCCTTCGGCTGAACACGCCGAAACGACACCGAGGACCACGGTGATAGTGAAAGCAGAACTCTACGAGAGGTCGAAGGGTGATCGGTGTTCCCGATATGTGAAAAAGAGTAAGAGAAACACCTGGAGAAGAAGAGGAACCGAAGAAGGTCGGTGAATCACAGCGAAACAATCGACAAATGGAGAGTGAACGGCGAAAGTTGGAAGAGAGGAGAAAAGAATTGGGAAGACGCTCTAGTCGTCAAAGCAAACGACGTTCGCTGCGATCCTCAAAATGGTGAGAGATGATCCTAGGCTGAAGGGGCTGGGGAAGAACGTAGTAAGAACTAGGCGCACTCAGAAGGGCGAGATGCTGTTCGAGCTAAAGAAAGATCCGTTGATCAGGGTCTATCGGGAACTCGTGGCAGAAGCGATAGGAGGAGAAGCGAACGCGAGAATTTGAATTTAAGAAGCAGTGGTCGAGTGCAGGAATCTGGACGAGATCACAACGGAAGATGAAGTAAGGAGTGTGATTATAGAGCAATGTAACCTGAAGAAGGAGCAGATGTCAATCTGGTTAAGGAAGGCGTTCAGTGGCACACAGACAGAAGCGATACGTTTATCACCAACCGCAGCCAACCAGTTTATGTCGACCGGTAAGATCAAAGTCTGATATGGTCAGTGTGCTCGTTACAATCGATACCTAGTGCCACTAAACAAACGGAAAGGTGTTTCAGGTGCCTGTGTTTCGGCCATCAGGCAAGAAACTGTGAATCTGTGCAGAAATTGTGGGGACACAGGAACACGTTGCTAATGACTGCACGAAGCAACCGAAGTACTTGCTCTGCACAAATGAGGGCAGAAAGGACCAGATGACGGGTGGCTTATTATGTCCAGAGTATAAAAAGGCAGAGCCTGGTCAATGATGATGGAGATAACTCAGCTTAATCTCAATCATTGCGACAGTGCACAGCAACTGTTGTAGTAGTCAACAACAGAAACGAAGTGCGGCATGTCAATTGGTACAGAACCGTATCGTGTTCCTCCCGATAACGGTAACTGGGTGGTGTATAGTGCAGGGATTATGGCAATCCAAGTGATGGGCGGTTTCTCTGCCTAAGAGGTGGTAGATGGTACACACGAAGGCTTCGTGATCGCCTCATGGTCCGATGATCTGTCGGAAACATTAGCGAGGGCGTGTGACGTAACAATGCCGAAGAAAATGGAGCCGAGGAGCTGCAGGCGTCCGGCATATTGGTGGAACGAAAGGCTCAGCATGCTTCGTGCTGCCTGTCCGAAAGCTGGAAGACGTGTTCGGAATGCGAGATCTGAAGCTACAAGAAGCTGTGCGGAGATGTAGACGGTAACCCCTGGGGCAACACTTACCGTGAAGAGATCGCCAAGATCAAGGGTCCAACTTCGCCAGCTGAAATGTGTGCTGACAAATTGAAAATTACCGTGGAGGGTATTTTCCTGAAGCTCGACCTAACTGCATGGCCGTGTGGCGTTTCCGGACATGTTCAGGCTAGTGACGTGAAGAACGCATTGAACAGCGCAAGCTGGGTGGCTATCGCCGTAGCGCTGCACAGAATGCGGGTTCCGAACTATTTGTGCAAGGATTTGAGAAGTTACTTTCAGAACCGAGTACTGGTGTACGAGACGAACATGAGGTTGACTAGGGCCTCGGCTGGAGTACCTGAGGGCTCCATACTCCATACAAACATTGCAACTGCCCAGGGGAGTCGAGATCGTTGGCTTTGCAGATGACATCCTGACGATAACCGGTAAGACCCTCGATGAAGTGGAGATGTTGACGTTAGACAATATGCATCGTGGATGCCTGGATGGTTGATGCAGTTGGCTCACTACAAGACGGAGGTAGTGCTGGTCAGCAACCAAAAAAAATTCAGTGTCGTGATCCGTGTCGGCAGACACTCAATCCCATCGATGCGTGCGCAAAGGCTCCTGGGTGTGATAGTCGACGATCGGCTAAATTACAACAGTCTTGTCGACTATGTACGCGAGAAGGCGGCGAAGACAACTAACGCATTGGCTATGGTCACCCCGAACATCGAAGGAACAAGATGTACTACGAGACGTTTCCTGGCGTATATCTCATCCTTGAAACTGAGGTATGGCGTAGCGGCCTGGGTTGCTGCACTGAACTCAATGCGGAACCAGACGAAGTTGACAAGCACGTTTCGCCTAATCGGTCTTCGTGTCGCGAGTACGCACAGAACGATATTGCAAGGGGACTGGTCCGAGCGGACTCATTGGCTAAGGGGCAGCAGGAGTGGGACAACGCGGAGAAAGGTAGGTGGACCCACCGAATCATCCCAAATGTATCGGCTTGGGTGCATATGAAGCATGGAGAGGTGAACTTCAATTTGACGCAGTTTTAGTCCGGGCACGGAAGCTTCCAAAAGTACTTGCATCGATTTGGACATGCTTCGTCGCCCCTTTGCCCGGAGTGCGTGGACGTGCAAGAGATGCGAAACACGCGGTTTTCGAATGCACTACGTTCGAAGCAGTTCGTAGGGGTATGCCTGGTGTGACAGTTGACAGTAGCATCGAAGAGATGTGCCACGACGAGCATAACTGGGACACTGCTAACAGAGCGGTTACGAGTATATTCTCCAAGCCGCAGAGGAAGTGGCGAAGGGGCCAACAAAGTAGCGCCATTGGTTAGAAAGTCGCCACAAATCTGGTTTCGAGAGAAACTCTTTCATCGGGGAACGCTCTGTCGGTTTATACTAGGTCCACCGCCGGGGACCCGATGAGAATTATGCGACGTATCACCGGGTTCAGAGCGCCAGTGAACCGGAATCGCCGGACTAACCTCGACACCCTACCGGGTTGCTCGTGAGCAGGCTAGGTCCACAATCAGGGATTAGACCGAGTAAACCGCGTCGAATGGCTAGCAGCTACGCTCCACTCGGAATCGCTGGATGTACCTCAACACCTACTGGCTGGTCTGTTGACTAGGCTAGATCCACCGCAGGGATTGATTTGCTCACGGAAACGAACCTTGGTATCGGGAGAAATCTACCGCTCGGTTTCGGCAGAACCTCTCTCGCGGGCGAATTCTCCATCGGAGTAGGCTAGATCTATCGTCGGGGACTAGATCGTGTAGTTCGCGAACAAGATTTTAGTAAAGTCGTGTGCTGAATAGTTACCACGAAAGTGTGGTTAATGGAACGAGATAGAAACCAAAGGGCCTAAAGGAGTTTCGGTGCTACATGATACCGGACAGGGAGCCAAAGGTTTCAAGAACTTGGGGTGCTAATACCAAATACGAATCGTTATCGGGAGAACTTTCTTCGCCGGGGATCTCTCTGTTGGCGTAAGTTAGATTCACCGCCGGGAACTAGACCGAGTAGACCGCGACGAGAAACCAACAGTCGCGGGGCGTCGGGGCTCTAGCGAATTGGACGCTCTGCTCCAGCGGATTCGCCGAACCGACATCGACATCTGGTTGATTGGCTCGGCTTCGGGAGAATTTCTCCCGCCGGGGAATTCTCCGTTGGAGTTGGCTAGGTCCATCGTAGGGGACTAGATGGAGTAGTTCGCGACCAAGTCGGGAGCTTAACGAGTAAGTGGTGATGAATGGTACGAGAAGAGAGTTGCGGTGCTGAATGGCTCAAGGAAGACGAAGGGCTCGGTAAATTAGACAATCTGAAGTTCCCCTTCGTATGGGAAGAGCACTAAGTTTAGTGGTGAGTCAAGGAGTGGTACTGTAACTCTACTGAAGAATCTAACTACCAAGTAGTTGAATTAAAGTTGCAGCTATGCACATTAAAAATCCTCCCAGAAGTAATGCTAAGGTAGTGCGAGGAGGAATCAGGTTCTGGGCAAGAGCAGTGGTTTTTAGCGGGTCTGGTGGCAGCCCTACTCGTTCCCTGAGACGTTAGTGTTTTGTACCCTTTTCCTGCATTATCAGGCACCCCACCGGGAAGCCCGTGAGTAGGCTAGATCTATCGCTTGATACTAGATTGAGTAGCTCACATCGAAGTACCTATGGCGGGCCTTGGCAGATCTAGGAAATACGATATGGTGAGAAATTCCGCCGCCGAAAAATTCTCAATTGGAGCAGGGTAGATTCAATGCCGGAGACAACCCGAGTTAATAGCGTCAAAGCTGGGAGTTATATGGCTCGGAGAGACGCGCATCGGTGTAGGAAGTAATTCCGTAACCGGGGATCTCTCAATCGGAGTGTGGAGTATGGTAGGTGCCCAGTAGATCGCGACAAAACCGCAAGCTGGCTCACGGAAACGAGAATCGGTGTCAGGAGAGTTCGTTATCGGAAAATGTTCAGACGGATTGGGATAGATTCATCGCAGCCGTTGACTGGACTAACTGGAAACGACTTTAATCTATTTATATCAACTTACCCATATTGACCAGCCCGCTAGAGTTGTACAGCGTCCCAAGGTGTGGTCCCGATAGTGAGAGAAACGTATGTAACCTCGACAGCAGCGGTCTCATTTGAGGTCTCGCCAAAGCCGATCGCACGATGATGGTACCCAGCGAGTGCGCTACGAACGATATCCTACTGGGGTTTAGCTGATACGTTTCGATGTGATACAACACCTCAGCCACCAGCCGATCGGTCATCGTGTCAAAGTCGGAAAACGTATCACCCTGGTTCCGTTCGGACATGAGAAATTCCAAATGCGCTCCGGGTAGTCCCAGTTCCAGGTAGGTTCGGACCAGCCTCAAATCTGCCGAGTTGCCATCGAGCCCGTGGACGCAGATTACCAGGTGCAGCCCTTTGGCGGAGAATGCACGGAACTCGTCGCTGATGTGGAAGTAAGGCATCTCTGATGCAAGCTTCTGGAAGTCCGAGTAAATCGAACCAGAATAGCTAATCTGCTTGCGAAATTCCTCGCGGCATTTTTCAAATTCCAACAGTTGCATAGGCGGATCGATTCGTTTCTTGGACTCATCTTCGTCGGGTTTGGGCGGCGGCGGGCGATGTAGTTCTCGCATCGAAGAATTACGTTCTGGGGGAATTGGATGACTGTGAACCTGATGGTGACCGTTTTGATGGGAAGAGTTGATGGTAGCGTTTGGATTGTTCAGTGTTTCTGCGCATTTGGCGATGGCAGCGAGCTCGTTAGAGCTTTGCGATTTCAGTATTGGACGTGGTGTTTTTACGACTTCGTAGATGTGATAAAGAGGGTTATCGATGGCTTGAACTTCGTATTTTTTGAAAACTAGTGGTGCCCGGATAGGTTGTTGGATTGGTTTACTGTATTGGGGTTGTTGAATGAATTGCTGCTGGACCGGGAGTACCTGGTACTGTTGAACCGATGGTACAATCTGCTGTTGTTGGATGACCATTGATGGAATCGCTTGCGGTTGTGGAATGAGTGAAGTTGGAGGCTGCGGCGGTTGTTGTGATTGCTTTTGTGCATGTGATGGCTTCGAGAGGATAGGTTGCAAAGGAAGAATTTCTTTCGTAACGGTCTCGATTAAGGAAGGAGGATCTCGGAACTCATCTGGTGGTGGTGGCGCATCGCGGAACTGTTGCGGTGGTAACAACCGAAGGTCTTCGAATATGTAGTCAGAAATGTTCGCCAAGTCAAAATCGGATTTGGATTTTTCCTTTTTGGTTCTTCTTTTAGATGGACGAGTGTCCATAGTTGAATGTTGAATGCTCTTTTTGAGATCAGTATTCTTGTGTATAGATCTCGGTTCATTCCATTCCTTCTCCAGATTGTTCCAGTTTTCAGTTTGAACAGAACCTTTGATGTTGTCGTTGTTCGATCTTGATTTCATCGAGCTTTGATTACTTCGAACCAAAAATTCATGAGATTGATGCCCATGTTTGCTACCCATTAAACGTGGCTGTTCATTCAACAGTTTCAAAAGTCTTTTCCTTAACTGCGCTCCATTCACAACTCTATGATCATTCCGCAACGTATCTGGGCTCGATGGAAGGCTACTTCGTCTGCTAGAAACCCATCCGGATTGTTCACTTAGAGAGGATGTGGATTCACTGCTGGAATGTCTTCGCCGTAGTCGGATTGGCGGAAGCGGTGAGTTACTGAATGCCGGTGGTGGTGCTAAGTTCGGTAAACTCTCGCTGAAACCGTTTGTCCCGCCAGCTTGCTCCAGTTCTAGGTTTTCTAGTTTGAATGGAACACTTGCCGATGACAGCAGCCGCCGTTGTTTACTGCGTGTTTTCGGAGTGACTACGGGACTGTCAGTACTGCTAGAGTCGTTGGTTCCATTTGTGCCCTTGCTATTTCTTCGCTGGTTGTTCACGGCATGCTTCAAGTCAGTAACTCGGACTCGAGCGAACTCCACCGATCGATGTGGCAGCGTGTTACTATTACTGGCATTTGACGTCCCGTTCTGATTACGTAGCATTTGCGATGAATTACTTCGGGGGATAGTATTGGAATCTGTTTTCGTGTTAAGCGATCCCGTAGACTGCTGCTTTTTGCTCCGAATTGGTGGATAGGAGTTTCTCGGTGGTATGACAAGACCCATTCCTGCACCTTTCGGTAGCGTGTTGTAGTAGCACCCAGTTTGTGGTGTTTTGTGGTCTGTTCCGAGAGCATAGCTAGGTTTAGGGACGGCATAACCATTAGTCATTCGGGTCTGATTTTGAATAGTGTTAGGAATATGATCCTTGATCAACTGGCACGATGTATCTTTCACTTCGTAAATTGTAGGACCGGTTGACCCGTTGGTTGCGGTTATTTTACGAGAATCACCAGGGTTTCTATATTTTTCTCGGAACTCATTTATATTTTTCAGGAGATCTTCTGCCTGGACTGGGTTTTTCTTTGGTTTTGATGGGATAGCTTGTATTATTGCGTTACCAGGCTGATGATAGATGATTTGTTTTTGATTGTAGTTATTGTAATTGACGTTATGGACGTGCTGACGTGGTAAAGATGCGGTGTTATTTTGAACTTCGAGTTGATCCAGCGATTTGCTATGTCGCGTCGGAAGTGTTCCGCCGGTTATGTTCGTACCTGGGGTGTAAATTGCTTTGAACTGATCCCATTGGCATTCCGGTTCTGCTAGGGTAGAAACAGAGTGACGCGATAAAGGCTTTGTACAAAGACCATTCTGGGAAGCAGCCGCAGCCGGGGTAATAGTCAGGCTTGCTTGTAGGATATCACCGCCAAGGGCGTATCGAGTGGTCATGAGCCCAATGTAATTGTTGCACATCTTTGGAATAGGCTCAATGTAGCACGTCGAAATTCCACATGAACATTCTTTGGCGCTCATTATTGGAGCTATTTTGTTTGGATGATGATGCGTTTTCAATTTCCCAATCGTTCCGTTGTGGCCGTTTAGATGTGGTTCGCTCCCAGATCGACGTTTTCCGTAATCGTTTGAATCCGTGTATCTATCTTCGAAAATTAACGGTAGTGAGTTTGCGTCACCATCGAGCGGGGTGCAATGAACCGGTAGGGGCGGCAACGAAGAAAGGTATCTCGATCTTCGGGCCATCTCACATATCGACACGTAGTTTTGATAGTTGGAGTCGTAACAACCACTTGCTGTGTGTCGAGGATTTTCAATCACGAAAAATCCTTCGGCAAACCGCCTAACCCGAAGAGTATGATGCTTTTTGGATAGCAAACTGTGTACAGTTGGCTGTGTGGAAGCCGATAGAACTCGCCTCCAGTAAAGTATGCACTCAGCACATAGCTGAGCTATGTCGGAGTTGGCACGTGCAGCAAGATCATCCTCGGTATCCATGACCTAGAAAAGATAATCACAAATCAGACATTGTCATTTTAGAACCACTCAACAACGTTACCTTCGCCGAATCGGCAAGCTTTCTCAGTCTTTGTTCGGTGTCCAGATTGGAGAGCGGTGTTGATCCTGTTAGGGATGCCCATTGGTGTGGTAGTACGGTACAGAACTCCTGTAACGACAGCCGCAGCGACTCCAGCGCTCCCAGCAGCAAGGCACAGATTTCCTTATGGACATTGCGAGCGTGTAGAAGACGACCTGCTGAACCACCACCACATTTGGCCCCTCCACCAACTTGCGGTCCGAAAAAGATTGCTTCCAGTGGACCGGGCGAGTTTCCTCCGCGGCAGTTGAGTTTTGAGCTACCGATCCATGGTTTGGTAGCTTTAGGAGCACTGCATTTTCATAAAAGAAACATTAAATAGCAATTAGACAACTCCGAAGCAGATCTACATCGATTTTTTTAACAACAGTAACAGTTCAGGAAAAGTTTTCGTTTTGATTGAGAAAAGATGGGGAAACTTGATCAAGAAAAATACATAATTAAAAAAAAATTAGGATATAAGAATAAATTGATTGGGTGCTAATGTGTGGCATGCATGATACAGCTGATAGGAAGTCATGAGTGCGACTAGGGAAATAACGGGAAAGCGATAGTTATTTTATGCATCAGAAGTATCTATCAATTAATTGATTTCAGCGATGAAATCAGTACCGCCTTCCGATGGGGGGTATGGTGATGTAATTAAGATGCAGGTGGGTGGGAATGCGGCACCCGTTCGAATATAGTCCAACACAGAAAAAATGCACTTTTTGATATAGGGTGTGATTTGGCAGGTGGTAAAAGACGACACTTACGGAAGTGGAAAACATGGATGAGTAATGAAAGACGGTTCTTTAGGGCCTTACCAGCTCTGTACATAGTGCATAATGCTTTTCCTATTCAAATGTATATCGAAAAAGTTTCATGTGCAGCAATAGTTGATTTTTTTTTCGTTTGAAATTTAGTGCCCAGCGCCCAAGCGATGGTATGAAAATGTGAGGAATGTGAAGAAAAAAAAACGGAGATCATATTTTACAATTTGGTCGGTTGAATGGATGACTTTAAAGGTTAAACATTGTTTATGGAGTGTACTGGGCAACAAAGGAACAAAGTAGAAAATGTTTTACTATTGTTACCAATTTGACTATTTCACAACCGCTGAGTACATTTACCGGCGTTGAAGAGTGTTTTTTGTATGGTCTGACAGAACTGTCTGAATCTACCAAATTCTTTAGCAGCAGAAACTAGCAGATTTTGGTTGGTTGGTGATTTTTTGCATAAGAGGCTTGAGCGAAGATTATGTTGCTTTCTAATACCATTAGCTCCGCTTCAAGCCAATATATCCCTATTTCAAATTATTACTATTGTTTGTATTTATTTTTTAAAATTCAGCATAAATCTATAGGACGCGGTATATTGCCGAAGCGTTGATGTGCCAGAGATATCTAATATTCTTTGAATTAGGGAATTTTGAGGGGTATAAAGCTAGAACCTGAAGGGAAGGGATCATTGAAACGGAAAGAGATTAATATGATATAATACTGGCAGCGGAGGTAACCTCTTCTCATGTGCGATGTATGTTCTCGATTGTATTGTGATGGGTATTTATTGGGGAGAATAAAGGAGATGTAAACAAACTCGTAAATTCGTTGATATAATGTGTCAGACATCACACTCGATCATGTTTTTTTATTTCGTTTATAGATAGTTAAACTTTGGAGTCATTCGCTTCTTGACGCATGGTGATGTCAGGGATGTCTTGGCTAGCATGGGACGTTAAGTGATCTTTTTCGGACATTAGTGACTCCTGTTAGATGGTCTTAACATCACTCTACTCAGCGCACGACCAGACAACATGCTCGATGTCGCTGTAATTCTTGTCAGAAACTCAATTATTACTTTCTAAATATTCAACAAGATGGATGTGTACTAACATATAGTTATTAGGCATAAGTCTCAATTTGTTTTGGAATTCAATGGTCACAGATTTCTGAAGAAAGGTTTTGTACGGAATATAATTTTCAGCTTCAGCATTTTAACGCGTGTTTGGAAACAGTAAATTGATATAAGGCCAAATAAGGGAGTGAGAAGTGTGTCGGCTGTGTTGGAGATTATATTGTAGTCTCTTTCCACTGATCTCTATATCCGGTGAATTGTTTTATTCGAAATTCTCCGGAGATATGGATTTATTACTCCTATACAAACCAGTACCATTGAACAAACTATTAGAAGAAGTATTTCATTTCTAGGAAAAGCAAGTAGCCATTGAAAGTGTCTATACTTAAATACTGTTTTTGAAACATGAACTTTCTTCAAATTACAAGTCTTAATTTTAGTTCAAGTCAGTGTCATTTGTTGCTTAGCCTGACAAAAAAGTAGGTAAATCAACATCTATTCAATGCATAAACTCTGATTGTAATCCTCCCTCATTTACTAGTACAGTATGGACCACTCAAACGAAACGTGTACTGCATTATCCACAGTCTTTATATTGATTGTGAATGTCATTCAAACTTCAATTGAAGCGTTTTCAGCATAGTACAAATATAGGCAACTGAAACCTTCGATATAAGTTAGAAGAAACATTATACTTACATCCACCATCGAGAGTTCATGGGTCTTTGGAAACTTTTTTCCCGAATCTAATTTGTGGATATTTTTTTACTTATCCGTTATTTTTCATACAAGTTCATACTATTACAATGAATAAGCATTTCCAACAATATCATCACAAAAAAGGGCTCCTTAGTTTTCGTATTTGGTCATATGTTTCATTCAAAATGCAATTGAGATACAAAGAGTTTTCAAAAACACTCGTGGAATGTCTCTTATCAAAATTTTCATCCATATTGTCCAGTTAAGTCAAATATTTTGATGAGATACCTAAAGATTTCCTTAATCATAGTGTATATAAATGTTCAGTATAGAATTGTATTAACTTGGTGTCTCATGCCTCCCCATAGTGCAACGTTTCGAAGACACTCGCTTCATCTTCAGGTGAAAGTAGGGTTGGAATACAAATTAGTTATAGTTTTCTCATAATAACGTTTTGCAAGTTTTCTCAGAACTACAAATATTTGCTTTGCCAAGTAGGATGTAATATTAGATTTGTTTCCGCGATTGGCTTTCCTTTACACTAAAATGCAGAAACTATTTCTAGGAAACTAATAGACAAAATAGTTGTGTTTTTCAAATCCTTAGGCATTAACACATATTTCAGATTAGTAGAAGATCTTATGGCCAGAGCCGGCGGCATACGTGGGTAGTATGGGTTGTAGTGTCCGCCTTCTTATTACCCGCAATGAAGTAATGTGAAAGAACTGAAATTAATATTTCTATTTGGTAATCTGGTACGATTTTTCGTTTCGTCTGAATCTTGCCAGTCCAAACGTTGTATGCTTCCACCGGAGGAATTTCTTCGGAATTGTTTCGGATATAGTGGACGCGTAACTCTTTGAATCAATGGGCACACTAAATGAAGCAAGGTCGAGTACAATGATAAATCTAACGCGCTAGGTCGAGCTGGCGTTGGAGTTGGCGTTCGTGTGATTTCCATCGTAGTCAAGATGGTCATATTGAAATTGTCGCGAACATCATACATTAATATAGATCGGTTATCAGCCAAGCCCATGACATACCGTGGAAGTTGAAGTCACCTAGAACCAGCTGAGATGCGATGAGTATGGAAACAATGTAAATAAGTCTTTGCCTTTGATTCGAATTTGACAAGCAACAACTACAATACCTGGTACCGAACAAAGGCTAATCCGATTGAAATAATAGCACATTTTGGTCCCTCAAACGCTCCTATATAATGTTTTTGTGGCTCTGACGAATAATGTTAAAATTTTCTATAATGTAAATACATTGTGTAAAACTTAGGAAAATATTAGGAGTGACGCACTCACTTCGGTTTTGTAACAGCACCCATCAAGGAACACTTTCAGGAATCTCAGGAGAGAAAATGATTATCCTGTTTCGAAAATTTATAGGCAATGTGCCAAGTTGTTCCCTCAATGGGATTGTCAGAATCTCATTCTTTAGTGAGCGTAGAAATTAGTCGTGGCCGGTGGCGTAGACCTCTTTAGCATTTCTTCAAAATAATGCTTTAATGTTTCCCCGTCTAATTTATATGTATCAACAGTTCATGCGGAGTCTCTCCAGAGAAGGAAAACTTTTCACGATTCTCTCCGCATTTTCCGCTCCGTGCCTTGTTTTTACAATGGGTAACTATAGCGAACAGCTAGACCAGCCCCGTTCAAAAGAACAAAGTTTGGAAGAACAGATCCGGCGGAAGGCTCGAAATGAGTCCAATGGAAAATAAGTTTTTTTTCTTATACCCCTCGATTGTTGCTTAACGCAATTGCTTGCATACCAGAATTTTCACTGACTGAAGCGAAGGGTTCTGGAAGGAGTCAATCCCATATTTCACAATTAAGGCCCCTCCCAGAGACTACACCATCAATCTCTACTTCCCGGGCGGGTATGTATACGCATACTTATTCGTACACGCCCGAGTGTTGTTCAGTTAGATCACGCGATATGGTCCGGAAGTAGACCTTCCAAGGGCTGGTTGTATTAGATGGATTTGGTTTGCATTGAAAAGGAGACATATCGGCATTATTTTTGTAATCGGAGAAATATTCAAATCGTTCTTTGTCGGTCACCGGAGATACCTTCCCATTAGTCAATATTATCATGCGGGCTTTAATATCCACCAAAGAAGGTTCTATCATAGGGAATGCAATGAAATTGAAAAGAATGGAGTGATTGGTACTTAGCTATACAAATGTTCTATGTAGTATCTGTAATCAATAAACACATTTTCGCTGAACCGTCGGTCATACAGCCTGTTAATAAAGGGTGTTTCTAAATAAATACAAGCTATTATCAGTGAGTTTTCATTTTCACTTACACACGCCATGTCTAAACTTTCATCAATACGAGCAGGAATTACTCCGAAAGTTTTGCCCCGAAAACACCAGTAAAGCAATACTCTTTATGTAACGGTCTCATTTATAGTTAGTGAAAATTGGTAAGTGAGGAACACAAATATAAAATGTTCAATATTTCCGCCGTTCATGAACGGCTTGTTCGAAAGGTTTTTTTAAAAGCTTTCTATTTATATGCATATAAAGCTATGTTCAAAAGTTATTTGCTTAAAACCTGTTGTGTTTTGACAAAATCACCCATATCTCAGAAAGTAAAAAAACATATCCACAAACAGAAATAGTGTCAAATGGTCACATTTGGCCTTTCATTTGAAACTAGTTTCGTTAAGATCGGTTCAGCCGTTGCTGAGATAATTACATGACATTAGTGTGCATACACACATACCCACACATATAGACTTTGTCCCAACTTGTTGAGCTGAACCGATTGGTATATGAGACTCGGCCCTCCGGGCCTCGGAAAAAGTTATGAAAGTTCGAGCGAATTCTATGCATATCTTTTGTAAGAAATGTAAAAAAGATAACTTATGTGGCTAAAGCTATTGTTAAGAAAGACCGATAGTACCATTGAAAATCAATTCCCACACACCAAAAAATAATGAATAAAAATTAAATGACATGTAAATCAATACGAATGTAAACGTACAAAGCTTGAATCAAAAATTTGATTGAAAATTAAGTTGAATTCGATGCACTCAATGAGAACATCAGAAAGCATGTGATTTTACACTTTCGTTAGTGTAATATTACATGTCATTCATTTTACAGCAATATGGGATTAAAAATACATTCAAGAGCATTGGTTTGCCGTTTCATGAAACTGTAATTTCCAATCAACGTGTAAAATTACAATAAATATCGTTGAAAAAAGCACGACAAGTTGTGTGTATTTGTGCTGGAACTTAATTTTACATTTATATTCATGCTCCAAATATGTGCATGAAAATAAATTTAAAATTACAAAAAAAATTCTGTGTACATGTGATGGTTAAATTTTCAGAGTTGTAAAAAAATAAAAGAAACATTTTATTTTTATTTATCTGCACACCAAAAAATAATGAAATTTAAACGACATGTAGATCAATACCAATGTAAACATACAAAGATTGAATCAAAAATTTGATTGAAAATTACTTTAAAATCAATTGGAGCATCAAACAGCATATCATTTTACACTTTCATTCGTGTAATATTACATGTCATTCATTTTACAGCAGTATTCGAGTAAAAATGCATTGAAGTGCATTGGTTTTCTGTTTATTGTAACTGTAATTTTCAATCCGCGTGTAAAATTATAAGTAAATTCGTTGAAGAAAGCACGACAAGTCGTGTGCATTTGTGGTGGAACTTAATTTTACATTTATATTCATGCTCCACATATGTGCATGAAAATAAACTTAAAATTACAAAATATTTTTTTTCTGTGTGTGGCAGTCAACGCTGATTAGACCCACCAAAGTTGTATTTATTTCATCCATGTTCAGTTCCTTTGAAAGACGTAATTCGGAAAATCTCTACCTTCTATCAACCACTTAACACTTTAATTGGATAATATTGTTAGCAATATAAAAGAGACGCCGTCTGAAAACTCAGAAAGCTTATTATTATTTACCTAGATGAATAAGAATTTTTCCCTGAAAGCGTTTAATATCGGAACTATTATCACTATCCTCTTCCTTCTCGTATATACGGACAATACCATGGTGAATTTTCATAGTTGGCTCCACCGCATCCGGATGGAGAGTGTTCGTTTAGCAAAAAAAAATCAACGCGTTTGTGTGCCTTTCAACTTCACGAGCGCTTGCCCTCAATTCGGTTATTTTCCGACCTGCCTCCATGCATAAAACATTTCCTCCGTGCCTATAATGTCACCCATTATCGTTTACGGCAGGGTTTGCTGGTTCCGTTCCATCTATTGTAGTCGTTGGCATGCATCCTCCTCCAGCAGACGATTACTTCCCTGTGGCAGAACAAAATAGTCGTTGTCCATGAGCTCCTGTCCTGTCTGGTGAACTGTCGCACTAAAGTTGAATGAATTGAGGAAGCACAATTTGCCACGATCAACAATATTCGTATGAAATTTCCACCGGACGGAAACAAAGCGAAAACCGAGAACCAACATAACCAGGGGAGGGATGGATGGATGGCACAGTTTTGCCGCATTTTAAATTTTTCCTGCTTGTGAGTCTGGTTTTCCGCTGCAGGCAGAAAAAAATCTTTCTGCTTGATTAATTGAATCATTTTTGATTTTTGACACCCAATTCAAGCTAAGAGTCGCGATTGAGTAAATCG
This sequence comes from Topomyia yanbarensis, assembly GCF_030247195.1. Lineage (NCBI taxonomy): Eukaryota > Metazoa > Arthropoda > Insecta > Diptera > Culicidae > Topomyia > Topomyia yanbarensis. Next base: position 325,471,207 of record NC_080672.1, on the reverse strand, counting down.
GACAACAGTGTGATGATTTAAAAATAATCTGATTAATATTTTGAAAACTCAAGCTGAATCCTATTATGTATACAGTGGCGTAGTAGCGGGGGGGGGGGGGGGGGGTTTGGGGACGAAACCCCCCCCCCCCGAAATATTTTGGAGAAATTTGAGAAAATTGAATATGTTGAACAAAAAAATGCCTAATATTTTAAATGAAATTCTCAAAGTTTCATTTGCAAAAGTTATCTTGTGAAAATATTTCCTTGTAGTGAAAATTGGCTGCAGACTCGATACCTTCCTTTCGGCACGTTGTGGAGGCTAGCTCAACCGCCGAGGACTATAACGAGTAGATCGCGGCGAAGCGAGGATCTAGGAGCTTAATGGTTCACGAAACGGATATCGGTACCGAGAGAAATTTCGCCACATTCTGTAGTCCTTGACTGACGGCGAACATGGACTGGAGAGTGTGAGAGAAGTATCCCCATAGAGACCCCCAGGCGATTCGCTACCGCATCGGCCAATGGAACCCTGCTGCAGCACGAAGAAAGACGGGCGGCAAGCTAAAGTGGAAGACGAACGCCTTTAACGAAAACCTCTTTGTTGAGTTACTTCGGCGAACAACGGAATCAAGTACGTTGATACGGCTGACGGCTAACAAGAAGGATTGCAACGGCTTGTGACGTTACAATGTCACGAAAACTAGGGCCATGCAGTAGACGGCGTGCAGCTTACTGGTTAAATGAGTAACTCAATACGCTACACGCTGCTTGTCTTAGAGCCAGAAGGCGGGCTCAGAGCGCAAGATCGGAGCGCATCTAGAAGGTAGGAACTCTTTAAAACGGGAGATCAAGCTTAGCAAGCCAATTGCCATAGGTATCTGTGCTGAGAAATAAACGTCAATCCCTGGGGGACGCGTACTCAGTCGTCATGATGAAGTCGAGGGTTCGTCGACACCAGTTGAAACATGCCCGGGTAAGCTAAAGATAATCGTTGAGGGTCTCTTCTCGAATCACGATACAAATACCTGGTCACCGACACCGTACGGCGAAGAAGAAGGACATAACACAGTCGAGTGGCAAGTGACTAACGACGAGCTCAAAGACACGTCGATGTGACTAAAATCAAAGAAAACCCCCGGTCCGGATGGAATACCAACCATGGCGGAAGTCACCGGGCCATTCAGCCTCGAATAGACCAATGCGCAGCGTGGCATAAAAGAATGTGGCATCCTGAAGAGCTACTTCCAGAGTAGAGCACTGCTATACCAGACGAACAAAAGGGCAGAAGGCGATGCGAGTCGCAGCGGGCGTTACTCAGGGCTCCATTCTCTGTCCAACACTTTGGAATGGGATGCACTGATAATATAAATTCGTGAATATAATGAATCATGTAATGCACGAATTCATGCGTCGTTTTCTGCAACGAAGTATTTTCGTGCCCTGTAAATAGTAAGTTTCGTTCATTTTATGAATACGAATGGCAGTATGGTGAACGAAAGCTTTCGTAAATTTTACACATTTAATGTATGTACACTGCACGAATGTTATCGTTGATAACGACATTATTTTTCGTGAATGAAATGAAATGTTTTTTTTATTTTAATAAACGTTTGTGTATATTACGAACGATTTCGTTGGTCGCACGAAATTTTTTCGTTTATCTTAGAAGTTTTCGTATTTATTAGCCTCTTATTGTTCTTTTGGGATCGATGTTTGACAAAATCGTTTTTTTATTGAAAAAAAATCGATGTTGCCAAATCGATTTTATTGTGGTACGAAGAAATGGCCGCTTGATGAACGAAAGTTTTCGTAAATTTTACTTATTTAGTTTACATTGCACGAAAGTTATCGACATTATTTTTCGTGAAAGAAACGAAATGTTTCGTTTATTTTAATAAACGTTTATGTATATTACAAACGATTTCGTTGGTCGCATTCGATCTTTTAGGATGGATGTTTGACAGCACCGATATTGCTCCGGCAGAGAAAAACTCAAAATTGTTCATACAAAATCAACGAGCAGTTCGCGACGGCTCAATCGATTCTGTACTGCTCCAGATTCTGAATCAACTGGAAGCGAAAGAGGTTCAAGGAATCTTCCTGCAACCGGCGGACACGGATACGACTACTAAATAGTCAGACAACAACAATTATCTGACGAATATCAACAATGGCTCCATATTGCTCTTTTGAAGTGGACTGTTTGATGAATGGTGCTCGTAAATATTATAAAGATATTCGTATGTAACAGCGAACGACTCGTTTGCTGAATGAAGCTGTTTCATGATAAGCCAACGAAAGTCATTTCGTAGTTTTCACGAAAAACTCGTAATACAAAATAAAAGAGTTTCGATGGAACTACGAACGGTTCATCATATGTACGAAAAATTCGTATATTTTATGAAAGTTGTTTGTACGAAATTAATTCCTAGCGATTTACGAATATATTCTATTAGTGTGGGGTCTTAACACTGCGGCTGCCCAGGAAAGTGAAAATCGTTGGTTTCGTGGACGATGTGTCAATAACGGTGAGACACTTGAAGAAATGGAGGTGTCGGTGACGGAGACAATAGATGCGATCGAGAGCTGGATGAACGGGTCAGGCTGCAAATAGCTCACTACAAGACGGATTTGTTGTTGGACAGCTACTGCAAAGCGGTTCAGCGGATACAGATCACCATCGAAGAGCATGTGAATGCATCGAAGCGTGCACTGCAGCAATTTGGAGTGATAATCGACGACTGATTGAGCTTAAACAACCACGTTGATTACACATGCGAAATGTCGGGTCTTTATCTAGTGTTTCGTCATCGATACTGCGATATGGGGCTCCTGCTTGGGGTGCGGCGCTGAAAACCAAATGAAACCGCGAAAAGCTGAACAGGACTCTTCGACTGCTGGTCGTACGAGTTGCGATTGCGTACCGGAGGCAGTATGCCTTGACGCCGAGATGATTCCCATCTGCATTACCCTGACGGAGGATATCAAGTGCTACAATCGATGAAACGTCAGAAACGTGAAGAAGATGATGAGAATCGATTCGATGGTGACGTAGCAGCAGGAATGGGATAATACGGAGAAAGGAAAGTGGACCAACCGGCTCATCCAATCCTGTCGACGTGGATCAATAGAAAGCACGGAGAGATAACCTTCCACCTGAAACAGCTCCTACCGAGCCACAGATGCTTAAGGAGTATCTTCATCGGTGTGGGTTCGCAACGTCACCACTGTGTTCGGAGTGTGAGAACATCGAGGATACGCCGGAGCGTCTTTGAATGTCCGAGGTTTGAAGTGACGTGCAGGGAGCTACTTAAAACGGGAGGACCGGACATCAACCCGGATAATGTAGCCTACAGAATTACAAGCGACGTAGGGACGTGGAACGCAGTAAACAGAGATATGATGTAGATCAGTGATTCTCAACCTGGGGTCCGCGGGCCCCTAGGGGGCCGCGAAGTCATTGCTGGGAGTCCGCGAAGATAAATATATTTTCCGAGTGCATATTGAATTTCAAATCTTGTTTCCTAACAAATTGAAAATAACATATTGATAGCATACAAAATTTATGTTTATCTGTGGGGGTCCACAGCAACCCAGTGTGATATCTAAGGGGTCCGTGGTAAGAAAAAGGTTAAGAACCGCTGATGTAGATCGACACCGTCTTACAGCGGAATGGACATCGAACAACGGTTTCGGGAGAGCAATCACCGCCAGGGAACTCTCCGCAGGTATAAGCTAGATCCACCGCCGAGGACTAGTCGAATAGACTGCAACAGAGCAGCGAGTATGAGTCGTCGAAACGCCAGCGAACCGGACGTCACGCTCCATGCGGATTCGCCCGACCGACCACGGCACCCCACCGGTTGTTCCGATAAAAAAATAGCGAAAACCAAAGAAGAATCGATATTGGGAAAACTTTTTTCGCCAGGGAACTCTCCGTTAGCGTAAGCTAGATTCACCGCTGGGGACTAGACTGAGTAGACAGCGACGAGACACCACTAGTCGCGGGTCATCGGCGCACCAGTGCATCAGATACCCTGCTTCACCAGAATCGCCGAACTGACCTCGGCATCTAGCTGATTAGCTCGATCTCGGGAGAACTTCTCTCGCCGGGGAATTCTCTGTCGGAGTAGGTCAGGTCCATCGTCGGGGACTAGACCGAGTTGTTCGCGAACAAGTCGAGGACTGAATGGACCATCAAGGAAGTAGTGCTAAATGGCCCAAGAGGAGAACTAAATGGCTTAAAGGAGTTGCGGTGCTAAATGGCACCGGTTACGGAGTCAAAGGGATCAAGAAGTTGTGGTACTGAAACCAAATAAGAATCGGTATTGGGAGAACTTCTTTCGTCTGGGACCTCTCCGTCAGCTTACAGTCAGATTCACCGCCGGGAACGAGACCGCGTGGACCGCGACGATACACCACCAGTCGCGCCGGGGATCCAGCAAACCGGATGCCCTACTCTACCGGAATCGCCGAACTGACCGCAGCACCTGGCTGGTTGGCTCGAACTTCTCTCGCCGAGGAACTTTTCGTCGGAGTAGGCTAGATCTAGCGTCGAAAACTAGACCGAGTAGTTCGCGAACCAGTCGGAAGCTCAACGAGGAAGTGGTACTGAATGGCACAAGGGAACTGAAGGGCTCAGTAAATTAGACAGTCTAAAGTTTGCCGCACAGATTGTCCTCGTAGAGGAAGAGCATTTATTCTATACCAACAGCTAGCTTTCCTACCTTGACTACCCAAACCCGTTCCCTGAGTTGTTGGTTTTTGAACATTTTTTTCTCCTGCTCAGAATATTTTTGAACATTTTTTCAAATATATAAAAAAAATTCATATCCCCCCCGAAAAATTTTCTTACTACGCCACTGTATGTATATATAATAATGGCTTAAGGTGTCGCCGGGCGTTGTTTGCAAACATTTTTTAAATCTTTAGGGTGTTTTTATCAGATAAAGTTCTTCTAATGAACATTTCACACGATGAGACCGTTTGTGAGTGGAATGGAAACGGAAACAAAAACAGTGTTTTATAAGGGCAATGATAACAGGGAAACGTCGGAAAACGAAACAAGTGGAATAGCGGGAATAAAAACCCGTGAAAAAATTTCCGCTCTGCTAGCTGCATGTGAACCTAGCATCATTGCCAACCGTAAACCGACTACGGCGATAACGGATTATCTTATGCTACAGGACCTACAGCTCTGTATACAACACTTCCACTGCGCATGAGAAGTAGTGCAGGGATTGCCTGCAAAAAATCACCACTTGGGAATAGGTCATCTGGGAGGATTCAATTATCCTTACAATATTTCAGAACAAGTTTTGTTTAAAAAAACAGCTCGGGTGGCACAAATTAATTTTCATATAGGGTAATTGGCCTATTTTGCCACCTTATTCACATTATCACCCTATTCGTTTGAACCCGTTCGTTCTAGCAGAAAATCTCATCTTAGTTCGACGAAAAAAGTATCAGCTTAACTCAATACCTTGATTGAAGGTTATGTACTGTACTCATTATGATGTCTGAGAAATAGATTTTTGGTATTTAAAGTAAGCGTTGGATACTATATCATGCACATTTTACCCCTATTCCCCATTTGGTTTAAGCTTGTTTTCAAAACTGGCTATATACTTTCGAAGAAAGCTGAGTGCGGTCGGATAAAGTTAGTGTTTCTTTGCTAAAATGTCCAGAGATTTTATAAAATATAGTACGATAGGATAGTATAGTTTAAAATATACACACTAAAAAAATATGAATATTAATGATGACTGAATTAGAAATCAGACACAATTGCATATGACGCAACTTTAAATATGATCTATTTTTATGTCATAATCGACGCATTCATAATATTTTATTAATAAATTCAATACTCCGTCATTTTAAACAAAAACAATTGTCGCACGCACCATTTTTAAGTGCAGGGAAAAAAATTGAACTCGATGACTAAGTTTTCAGTGTAATATGCCATAAAATTACACGTCCCAAATAAAAAACGCATCAAACGAAGTGAAGCACGTATTTATCTAAAAAATTCTTCAAGGTCCGTCGGCTGTGCAAAAATCGTTAAGATAACAATACAATTATATTGCAAGTTGTGTGGATTATCCGCTGAGAACGTCGAGTTTTTTATCAAACATGTTCGGTTATCCAAAAAAGAAAGGAAGTTCGAGTGCCCTTTCAACCACTTTACTGTGGGGTCATTTTTAAAACGTTCAACTCGTTTTTGCAGCATATTCTTGACTTATAATTCCACGAAGCTTCGACCCAGTAAATGGTGGACCCATTCATTTTAGTGAAAATATGCGTAAATGAATTTCATTTGTGTCTTCCGTTTTCACGATAATAGATAATGGGTCGATTATTTGTTGGTAAGAAGCGCGTGACGAACTGCAGTAAGGTTAATTTTATTTTTAGATTGAAAATGAGTTTTACTTCTATTTTACTAGACAAATGTAATTTCACAGCGTTCTTGTAAATATACATGTCGCACGTAATTTTACTGTTGGCATAATGTAAAATTACGTTTTTGAATAATTTGGTGTCCTGTAAAAATAGGAATGAACGCAACAATCGGTCATTTTGTTCGCTGGCATATGTCGGCGCAAAATGACGTAAAATTACAAGAGTTTTTCGAAGTGTGTAGCAAAAACGATCGCACTCATCATGGGTGGCTGATACAGTGAAATCTTTTTATTCGACCGTATAGTTCACTGCACACCTGGCCATGTCCTTACGATCGCTAATGGGATGGGAATGTTAGTTGAATACCTACTTAAGAAGATACGGGGAACCCACGCAATCTTCATAGGTATTACGGATGTTAGAATTTGTTAGTAGGAAGGAAAATGGGATGTGGATTAGGAGTGATTTTATATATTCAACAAAATGGATAATAGAAATTATTATAAATCGGATTGATCTCACCAAATTTATTGGGGTGGCGGTAGGCATCAGGCACGACCGACAGACTGCTTTCTCCGAGCGTTCCGCTTAGCTGGGTTATCACAGCAATGAAAAATCTGAGACGTAGTTGACGTCTTCGTCAACATCGATGAGGACCTGACGGTTTCACTAAACTGCCAGTATCATTTAGCATACCCGAACAATAATATTTCACAGCTTTGAACGGTTAATTTCTTCAGTAATAAAAGGCAAATTCGCAGTACCAAACTACCAAGAACTGTTTTTCAATCGGTCACAGAACTACGAATGATTTATCATACGTACGAAAAATCCGTATATGTTATGAAAATTGTCTGCACGAAACTAATTCGTAACGATTTATGAATATATTCTAACAGTGGATAGTTACCACACAAACTACTTGTGATCTGCCGCTATCAACCTGCATGAGAGGTTAAGGGTCATTTTAAATACTAACTTGTGTTACGGAAAGAATGATGATGAAATGGGTTCGCACGTTTCATGCGTCATTCTGACTGTCTGCTATCGATTCTCTGAACTTTTTGACATAAAAATACTGCTTTTTACAATACTTATTTAGCCACTTTCCAAGCAGTAGAGTCAGGTTGAACTAATACGAATTATTATCAGCTGCATCCAGCCTGAAAGATAAAGCCGGATTTAATGTAACACTTGAGTTATGGAAAGAATTGAGATAAAACGGGTATACGAATTTCGAACGGTTATTCTAGTTATCTTCAATCAATTCTCTGAACTTTTTACGTAAGAAACACTACTTTTAGTCATCCGCATTCAGCCTGTTTCTGAAAGGAAACATATAATCACACTTGAGTTTCAGGAAAAATCGGGGTAAAACGGATACACACGTTTCATTCTAAATATCTTAAATCGATTTCCTGGATTTTTTCACATAAGATTTACTATATTAGATCGTCCGCTTTTATTTTTTTTACGATATCTAGAGCTAGGTGTAGCTTTACACTTGGGTTAAGGGAAGACATGGGGTAAAACGGGTACATTTGTTTGGTGTGGTCATTCTAGCTATCTTCAATTGATTCCTTGAACTTTTTAACATAAGAGATGTTGATTTTTGTCAGCCGCATTAAGCTTTCTCGCATATTATATATTCGACCTTGAATACAAGTGCAAACGAAAAATGAAATCGGGTTAAATCGAGCGTAACGTGTGGTAGTTGTAAATACCAGCAGTAAATTGTTCAAACTTTTTTGCATAGAGCACACACTCCTCGTTAAACTTTATCCAGCCTTTTTAACAAAACTAGTATTTTTGATTTTTTCCCACTGTGCTCGATGTTATAGAATGAACATTAGAGTTTTCAGCTTAAGTTTATACACCCGTAAAAATAAATACCATTCCAGAAACGTTTTGAGCTATTTCCAACCTACTCATATAATACTCACCATATTGGAAATACTAGTGATATATTCCATCATTATAATTTAACTATTAAACTATAATACTAATTTTAGATGCCATTGTCATTATTCTCCGTATATTTCATATTGAAATCAACAATGATAAAAAAATCTCGTCTTACAATATTACGGCGATAGTTTAATTTGATAAAGCGATAGTCCACTTGTATTACTGAAACTTTCTTCAGAAAATGGCGTTTAAAACTTCACTAATCGATACAGTTGTAAATGTGAAAGGGAAGAAGTTCATAATGAGATTTTTTCCATTATAATATTTTAGGTATCGCTAGATCTAAAATATGCATGTCGCCATAAACTGGAAAAACGCATTGGGCCGGAGTCTCAAAGGTTGCGGGTTCTAATCCTGCCACTGGGGGAATGTTTTTCACATAATTGCTTTCGCTTCACTCATCATTCCGATCTGTTTTCCCCGTTGGATACCACTGAAAAGCCTAAAAAGTCTTAAACAAGGTATTGGCGCTTACGTTAGGGAATGGGCATAGCGTAGTTGGTAAATCGATTACCTTGTACGCAGCTCACCTGGGTTTGATTCCAACCCCGCACGTAGGGTTAGAGATTTTTCCAAAGGAGATTTCTCTATCCCGAAAAGAGGCGAATGACCCTAAAGTTAAAACCTCCATAATAAAAAAAACTTTCGTCAAAAATTAAATTAAAACGATAATGCCTATGTTCGATACTACATATACCAGGCAATGGTTATCCTATAGTTGAACGAGCCGTATTGGAAATAGTTTTAAAAACGTTTGATAAAATGGTTGGCATATGGTAAACATTTTTGCAGGCAAGTATTTCATTATTTTCAAGCCATTTCTGTTAATATGCTGGTTTTTAGGAACGAAGTAAAGATATTGAATCAAATTTATTGAAAATTACCGAAATAGTGTGGTACTGTCTTGAATAGGGTCAAATAGCTCACTACACTGCAAAAACCTTGCATTAAATATTCAAAAATATTTGTAACTTGTTGAAGGATATTACGAGGTGGCAACGTCAAAGTGGTCTCATTTGAGGGAGCTGTAGGTGTTATTTCTGCCATATCATGAAGAAGTTTTGTGAATTATTTGAGAAAGTGCTATATTGATAGAATGGGACGTCCTTTCTAAGCAGATTGTAGTAAACAGGAAGTCCACAGATTATCCCACAATAATATTACAAATATGTTCACTAAGTGTGGAATCCTACTCAAAACGTGCGGTGCACACCACATATTGTAGAACGTTCTGTATGCAAAATTTGAAGTAAATCGATTAAGTAGTTTTTGAATGGGAGTTAGTAACGAGTATATTGAAAGGGTGTTCCACATAAAATTGCATTACGGAAAACACGCTGTAGAAAATTACCTAGTGGACCGAGTAAGATTTTGGCATATTTATTTCATTCAGGTTTAACACCTTACGCTCAACTCCACTCAATAGGTTCTGTACAGCACTTGGCTGTAGCTTTTTCTGTACGGAAACCCACTTTTTCTTCATGTCTTCCTCAGATTTGACCTCCTTGGGATGCTTCCGCAGTGCCTGCTTCATAATTGCACAGCATTTTTGATGGGCCTTAGTTCCGGTACATCGGGAAGGGGGAGTTCATGTCCTTGGGTTCGAAAGTGACCCCGTTGCCTACGTACCACTCTAGGACAACATTTGGGTAGTGGCACGAAGTTAGATCTGGCCAGAATATTGTAGGACTCTTTTGTTGCTTCAACAGGGGAAGCAGACACTTCTTGAGATAGATCTTCTCGTTTACAGTCCCGGTAGTCACGAACGGCGCACTCCGTTTATCACATGAGCAGATCGTTTGCCAAATCATATATTTATTGGCAAATTTTGAAACTTTCTGCTTTCTTACTTCCTCCGGAACATCAAACTTGTGCGGTGAAGAGCAGTAGCCACAGATGATGCCGGAACACAGTGGCGGGTCTTCGAACAAAAGTCGGACTAAACCAAAAATGTTGCCCAATCTCGCTGAAAACTACATGGTAAGTTTGGACTGGTTAGCTCATTTTTAATGTCAAAAGTTATACAAGATGAAATAATTTTTCCCATGCAGTGTTATCGAACCTTTCTGGGTGTACAACTTCCGGGCACGTGACTTTCTCACTGCATTTTGCCGTTCGTCACGATTTAGAGCCTTCTGCACTTTGTATACGTTTGCAGTCCCTTCCGATCCTTGGCTCTCTGAACGAAAGATTTGAATAGGTTCAACTTTTTGGCCACATCCCTGAGCGAAGCATTGGGACTTACACGCTTTCTCTACACGTTTGTGTCCCTGGTCATCAATAGAACATCCATTCTGAACGCATTTCTCCTTCTGTTCGATGCCCAAGGTTTGGTAGTAACGTTTAACCCATTATTGCCCAACTTATTTTTCACAAGCAGCACAAATTGAGTTTTCCGATTGGAAAAAATGATGTGGTCATTCCAGTGAAATTAATTTCCTACTAAGAGTAGCTGATATAATAAGGAACAACCAGTAAAAATTTCAGATTGATCGAAAAATTAATTCCTGAGATATCGTGGTCGCCGCGAATGAACTTTTCAACAAAATACAATTCCGAGATAATCGAGTTTTACTGTCGCTGCAGCGAGTCAACGATCTAGCGTATCAAACACTACGCACCGCCTACGAGTGGTCAATGGGTAGCGGTTTATAAATCGCTGTAACTCAAGTTTTAGTATTCCGATCTTAATGAAATTTTGAGAAATTTTTTCTCAGCGTATGTAGTTTGAGAATATGTAATTTACAAAAATTCGATTTTTTCATCAAGACAAAAATGTGTAACCCCTTAAGGAAAAATTGAATAAAAACAAAACATAAACAATGGTTTAACCACTCTAACTACTCTAAACGTATTCTGTAAGAGTATATGAACAATATAAACTCATTGATAATGCCTGTTCTGCGTTATTCTTTAAGCAATAGGAGTTATTCTTAGCACTTACTATATATAGTAGGTTGGGCAATAATGGGTTAATCACACGACTCACCGTCGATTGCACGATTTCTAGTTGTTTTCCGGTGCCCCGATGAGAGATTGAGGATTTTCCAGGTGGTTGAGCAAAATCAATTTGCGACGTTTCTTTTTGGGTGACGCAATTTTTTCCAATTTTCAAAAAAAAACTAACTACGATAAAAATATAGTGTATACAATATACTCTAAACTACTTCTACCCCAATTTCCAAGAGAAAATACCAAATGGGCAATTTTCTACAGCATTTTTCCGTGTTGCAATTTAATGTGGGACACCCATTTGTCACGAGTTGTGTAATTTGTGTTCATGATTTCAGGATCTTAGTCACAATTTTCGTAATTTATGTTCACGTTATCGTGATGTATTATTCTAGAACTTACTTTCGAATTTGACTCGTGGAGGAATGTGACTCATGTTCATGATATCAGCAGTTTCAGCATAGTATTCGTTATTCCTCTTCGTCTTATCGCGACATGTTATTTTTTGGTTACGGTAGGTTTTTTACTCGGTGTAACGTGAAAATATGAACTCGATCATAAAAGTGTGACTGACTCACGGTATCTTGTTTTGTGAACGAGGTTCGAGGTCCTAACAGTTTTCTTATATCTACTGCTCAATACCTATCACTACTCGGTGATTCTGGATATCTTCAAGATATCACCAGCGCGCAAAATAGATCGTAAATCATATACTAGCAGTCATGAACCAGTTCACGAATAGATTAATAACATTTTATGATTATTGGATCGTGACTAATATATTAGGAATCATGAACTAGTTCACGAATACATGAATTATAGTTAATGATTTTATGAACTATTTCACGTGCACGAATGGTAAGTCGTGACTATTATACTATAAACGAATAACATTTTATAATTCTGTGATTTATTTTACGGGTACGTATGGTCAGGCGTGACTATTATGCTAGGAATCATGAACCAATTCACGAATGCATAAATAATATTTCATCGCTTTGTGAAGTATTTCACGAGTACAGATATTGGATCGTGAGTAATATGCTAGGAATCATGAATTAGTTCACGAGGATTGAATGGGTTTATGGATAATATTCCCAGTTTCATGAAATAGTTCACGAGAAAATATCCAGAGTGTTTTGTCAACTAATGTTCTTAAATCTATGAATAACATCATGAGTCAACCTTCGGTTTTATGAATAATGTTCATCATCATGTGAACCAGTTCATGTACAGAAAATACCTTATCTGTTAGCCATGCCCTTTTCAATTAAGTTTCCCGCTGAACGTTCTAGAATCGCCTGCCGCAGGAACCTCTCGGTTACAGGATTAACTTTATACATCTCCAATACTTTCATGAGTAACGAGTGCGGTATGGTGTCGTATGCTTTCTTGTAATCGATATGGGTCGTACTAAGGTTCCGTTGGTTACAAACTACTTATTTAACAATGATTTCTTCGATGATGGCTCGATCTTTGCAGTCATGTGTGTTTTTCAGCAGAAGGGCTGCTCCTCTGTCAGGATGCTATTCTGCTTACAGTGGACCCATACGTTTGTGGTGCTCATGATTTAATGCGGGTTTGGTCTGTACTTTGGGTCCTTGGGGGAAGAATTGTAGTACTACGGGTGATTGAATCCGGTAATAAGCGTGGTTCGCGTAACGCCCTGTTGAAAGTGCAGTCATTGTTAAATGTGCAACGGTTAGCTTCAAGTACCAAAAGTCGTCATCTCGACAATATCGTAACCTGCTCATTCTTCCTCGCACCTTAGACGCGGTTGCCTTCGAGATGTTGTACGGGGGTCTCCCAAATAGTAACACAATAGCTAGTGACATCGCCAATATCTGGTAGACCTACACTTCGGGCTTCTCATGGCTGATTTGGTCACAGAAGTGTATCGCCTCGGCCATTCTGATAAATCACTCTAGTGTGTCTAGTTTTTCCGTCAGCTGGTGAGCTCCCCGCACGTGAATGATCGCAGCAACATGACGACACAATTTCGCCGATCTTTTGCCGTCTCTGTACGCCAATAGCCAATAACTTTTCAATATCGGCACGTTTGTTCGAGATCCCGGTGATATTGAGGCGAGTCGCCTCCACGTGTAAGTCGGTATCCTAAACATCTTCCGGACACCACTGCAGCACAGAATACTATTAGCTGCAGATCTTCCAGGTTCTGCACAAATTCCAGACGCATCGGAAGAATGTTAGCATTCATGATCTGAACTTCACAGGTCAACTTAAAAGAATACTGCAGCTTCGGGATCCTGGGGCGCGACATTGGGTTCAAGCCGCGAAACTGCGCAACCGCTTCGTCGAGATTGAAGACCAAATCGCGTAGTAGCTGCTGACCAAGGGGTGGGTCTTCTGGCAATGATTTTCTTTCTTTTTCTTTTTATTAACTACTAAGAGTTAACCAATTTTTTTGCTGTCCCGAGCGAAACAGTGAAGGCATAATGTTTAGAAAAGCGTGAAATAGGGTAATATGAGTAAGATTAGAGTTTCCTAAAAACTTAACACTTTGTCTTCTACTGCATGAGTCAGGACCGTTTCGCTCTTCCTTCAGTACTATGGCTGTTAATATTAAAAAATATTTCTTGTCTTCTAGTCCCTTACCAAATGAATGTTATTACAACTTAAAAAGTTTAAATAGACGTTAAATTTAATAAAAACAAAATTGCCCCCCTCACGTAAAACAGGATTACTACGGCTCTGACGATACGTAGGAATATCTCAAGGAAGAAACTCCATGATTAATAAAAAATATTTATTTGAACAAACACTCATTGAAACGCTAGTGCCACCTAGCCAACACATCCCAAACTAGAGCTGTAGCTTTTCATGATGAACGTCTGCTCTCTGTGTCAATGCCGTTCGCCTCAGAATTTAATTACGATGCTCCTTCGGATAGGTATTTCCCAGACCAGTCGACACGCTGGCATCGACTTTTTATGATAGACAGATTCGTTTAAAACATAATCAATAGCAAGGGGAGTACCCGCGGTGGGGCAGGGATATTTTGCGATGCGACTATGAGGGGTTTTCTCTATTTTGTCGCTTCTTGGAAGTTCCGATCTGCTGTGGAGAGACCTTTGGCCTAGCCGGTATCGCATTCCAAACACTACGTAATTTATTTTCTTCGCAATTACGCTGCAGGGTACCTTCTTTTTCGATCAAGGCGACGTCAACAACATTGCCGATAAATTTTTGTTGTTTTGATTGGAAACTAAAGGATCGTCCGATAACATGCTGCAAGAGTATAGACCGTTTCCAATGTGACAATTTTATAAAATGACTTAACATATTTTCAAATAATAGAATACGGTATGAATTATGTATCCTACTGATTAAAGCTATCCTTATAGGCATTGAATTTTCTGAAATGACGCTTTTGTGTCGTAAGACTTGCACGTGAAACATTGACTACAACCCATCGCATGTCACATTACAAGTAAAACAGTATTATTTTCCGATCGTTCACCGCTTCTTGAAAAACACATGTATGTAAAACTCCTCAACCAACTTGTTCCCGTTTCCATCGAGCATTAATCAAACAAAGTATGATATTACAACATCAGACCAACTACCAGACTAGCGATGGTCGTGTGCTTTCGAACATCTTCCCCAATCCTTGGCTAGGCTCTGCTGTGTAGCACCCTTCTTTCTCTCTCTCTGTCTTTCTCTTCCCGGGTGCGGTACGGTTTACCAAGCATGTTAGAAAATCACTCCCGAAGTTTGCCACCCCAAAACCGGGAAAGCCGAAGTTGGCGCTTGGTTGGGTAATAGTTTGATTGATTTTTGCCTTCACCATAGTATGGTGCGCGGTCTTTCATCAGCGTAGGTTGCACTTTGCCGATACCGGTAGATCGATGACGATAAATCACTTTGTTTGGAAACTGTGTGAAATATGCTGGAATGTTGTGATTCTTTCAGCGGGTGAATCTGTTTCGTTTCACTGCACTGTTGGCATATGGTGAGTAAATCATATTTCTGATGCACTTGTTTTAAAACATCAGAGCTATGGTTTTAAACAATGTACTGATTTAATATACATGGCTGGTGGATGAATCAGTTTGTGTCGTTACCTACTACTAGCATAGACAATTATTTTCATTTCTGATGGTTAGAAAGTAGCATACACAACGAGAAACTGGATTTTAAAACACATGACCGAAGCAAGTTCGGGATTGGTTGGTACCGCTAATTTTATACACCGAGCCGCAAATCTTGAACAAAAAAAATTGTGATTTTGTTGGTTTCTATTGGTCAACCTTGTTCGATGGACGAAGACATTTCAATATTTCAACAGCTTCGTGCTAGTAACGGGGGCCAATTGTACCAAAAAAATCTCACCCAGAGAACAGATTCTTTAGAAAACAAATTAGGTCTTATCAGAGCTATCAAACCGTTAACCAAGAATTAAATTTGAAAATCTTTTGCCTCACCAAATTATTATTTTTATATCCGACGGGAAAACCCGATTCGAAATTATCTGTCTGATGTACATTCCTGATTGGTTCCCGATAATTACATGCACCGAGCCGCATATCTTGAACAGTTTTTGTCCGAAGCTTTTTGATGACGGTAGTAAATTGATTTCATTGGATGACCAGACCGTTTGGCTACTAACTTAAACTGAACCGAGTACAAAAGCGGGAGTCGTATGCGAGTGCGGTTACATTCGTGCTGGCTACACCACACATACGCTCGTCACGTCTGGATGCGGCAGAGAGGAAAGTTGAAGGGAAACCCGCTATTCCGCTCGTTTCGTGCCGGTTTCCAGTTTCCTGTCGATCGAATCTACCGTCTGCTGAGAACGGGTGCCGGTGCTGGAGCATCCGTCTAGTTGGCACAGGGTGCGATGACTTAACTATATAGTAGAATAATATTTTGGTTGTTTTCATGTAGCTTTCAAATGGTGTACAATATCGCCTTGATGTCAAAGGAAAAATTACAGGAAATTCTATAAGCCTCTTGGAAAAGCTATTGTTCTTGATGGAAAACGCGAACAACTTATGAAAAAGTCATAATAAAACAAAATAATTGTCTTGTTAAAATAAAATTTAAATTATCTCGAAAACTGCTATATTTCGGAAAATTTTTGTTACGAGTAAAAATTGAAATGGTATTTAGAATCCTATTCAAAAAAATTACAGAAATATGTCAAAAGTTCTTGTTAGGAAAACTTTTTATTGGTAGCTTCTCCATGATCCAAATATACTGCAAAAGTTTTTTCGACGAAGATAAACGATTAAATCAAGGAATTCTCGATTATTTCAGAGATTTTTTGATTAATTGAGAAAATAAATACATCATACTACCAACTAGCGCCGGGTTGGAAATAACAGCAGCAGCAGGCAGGGATATGCACGCTGTATTTGAACACCGCAACCGTATGCATGTATTGAGGAATGCACTCCGTGTTGGTCTTAGCTATATGGAACAGATTGCACTTAAATGTGCCGCTCTCAGCCAAGTGTTTTCAGCTTTGAGAATCACGATGAAACTTTTACTTTACTTTACTTCCTGCTTTGAGCCGATGATACACTTTCCAACCGAAATTCTCGCCTGCTGTACTGCTTTCTGGTTGCTTATCAGCATCATTTCGGTTTTGTTGTGAGCTAACGCCAGGTTTTTTTTGCGTATACAGGCTTCCGCAGCATCTATCGCCTCCGTGGCGAGAACTTTGACCTCCCCTAGTGATTCGTCGATCACTAGGAGCACCATGTCGTCCGCAAAATTTACAATCTTCATGCCCCTGGAGAGGCTAAGCTTCAGTATTCCGTCGTACATAGCATTCCATAGAGTTGGACTGAGTGTGGAACCTTGCGAGACGACCGCTGTAACTGTTACACTTTTTTTCGGCATCAGTTTCGTAGATCAGTTGCCGGTTCTGAAAGTAGTTCCTCAGAATCCTACAGAGCTATTCGGAAACTCTCAGTCTGTGCAGCGAATCGGCGATTGCAACCAAACTAGCGCTGTTGAAGACGTTCGTTAAGTCCTGTGGAATCACTCCGCAGTAACGGGTTTCTTTTCTCTTCTGTGCAGCTTTCATAGTTTCCACGACCGCTCGTGTGGCGTCCACAGTGGATCTACTTTTCCGGAGGCCGAGCTGATTACAGGCTAGGCAATTCTCTCCCTCCGTGTTTGTTGTAATACTGTTAAGCCAGCTGCCGGGAAATTACCACCTTCGATACACTTTTGCAACTCGGTCCTGAACATGTTCGAGTTCGTTATGGTTGCTGTTTTCAGAGCCACGTTTGCGATACCGTCTGGTACCGGGGCCTTCTTGGTTCGGAAGGCTTTTGTCACCACTATCAGCTCCTCGTTGATTACCCGCGCTTTTTTTTCGTAGTCATGCTGAAATCCGTACGGCGTGAGAGGCCAGGTCGTCGGCTCATGCTGTGGAAATAGCGCTTCTGTGCTCACTTTCATCCTCTCCAGGTACCTATCCGGTAGTAGAGCTGCTTCTCTTATCTTAGCCACGGCAAGTCTATAGGCGTCGCCCCATGGATTTGAATTGGCGTTACGGTTAAGCTCCTCTAGGCAGGCTTTCTTACTGAGCTTGAGTTCCTTCTTAGTGCGGCTCTTGCCGCCTTACACCTGGTCTTAGAGCTGCTCTTTCAGTGACGTTGTCAGCTCTCTGCGGGCTCGGTAGCAACATGCACGTAGGTCAGCAATCGCCGAGTTCACCAGACTGAACCTCAACGCTTCGTTTGATCGGGTCACATGCGCTTCCGACTGTCTATTGCTTACGATAGTCTACATAATATCGCATGGTGGTCACAGAAGGTGTATTCCTCGCACCTTTCCGGCGGTAGGTGATGGCAGTACATTCGTTTACAACATCTACGATCACGCCTCCAGTAGAAGACTCCTCCTTGAGTTGGTGAAGCGGCTGCCGTATTCTACTACGTTACAGTGGTTGATTTGCATTACATCCTCTGTGACTCGGTGACAGTCGCCTGTTTGAAGGCCGGGCATCGTGGAATTCCTGTAACGTGGTTATTGCCAAACCAAACATCTCGGTCTTTTGCCATTTGGCCTTCTTCACCGCACCTTCTGCATAATTTACTCCTGTCAGATCCACTGCAGTTTCTAGCCAGGTGGCTGAACTCTTGACACTTGAAGCACACTTCCGGTTGCTGAGAGAGACAGACTTCTGAGAGAGTGACTTCGGATCCTTTTTTCAGGATCATCTAGCCGGTGTTGGTGCGTCTGATTTTTTTTAATGTCTGAGTCTTGAGTACCAGGTTTATACTCGCAGTAACTTCTCGTACTAGTCAGCTTTGACTTGGAGTGCTTCACCATTGTTTCGTCCCTTGAAGAGCTTTCGCTTTTCGGACCTATGCTATCGCTACTCGTACCACGTGGCTGGGAGCCTCCTTGTATTGATTGGAACTCTCTGGTCTCACATGACCTGATGAAGCTCTTGGCCTCTTCGGCGTAGGGAAGGGCACAGTTTTCGTTTCCTGAGTTTTGTCTTTTGCTTCATAAGCTTCCCTGACTTTCGGAGGTGCCACTGTTTGCCTTATTTCCAAGGAATTTTTGGCCATCGCCAACTCCTTTTTGGTTAACTCCTGACGGCTAACCCGAGGTTTGCTTGTATCTTCAGAACCGATGTCTTGATGTCCTTGTGAAGATTAATCCTTTTGTCGAAAAAGTAGTGCAGTTCGTCCACCAGGTTCTTAGCTACTAATACACTCGACAAGCTTGGTATTTTCAGCTAGGCGCTACTCTCCTGTTTTTTGATGTTGCTCCTGTTGTTGAAGCTGCGGCTGCTTATTTTCCTAGTCGTGCTGTTGTTGCATTGCTTGGCTTTGCCGAGGTGATGACCTCGTTAAACGACTTTTGGCGAAGGGATTTGCCGCGCCTAGTCCATATGTGTGGCTTTTTTGCTCCATTTATTGGGTTCCCACTGCATTTGTGTGTATGTATGTCTGTTATTCCCTGCTGCACACTCTACAATAATCGAGCGATCTTTACTGTTTCTAAAGGTACAAATTTTGTTCGTCTTTGAATTTAATTTTTTATATCTTTTTTCGCATCGACTCTCGATTGAAACGACTCGACTGGTTTAATCACAATGACCAGACAAGTCTAAAGATTCTTTTGATATCTAGTTCTATTTTTTTAATCCCAGTATCTCCAACAATCGGATAAGTAATTCTATTACTAGCTAGTACCTGCGAAACATTTTCATTACAAAAACATTTCAAATCTTCCAAATTTTTGGCAACACGGTTTTGCAAGCAAGCAAATTTGCTCTCCAAGCATTATTGAAGGACTTGATCAGTTTCTCTATCCTGTTCTCTAATGCGATGTTTATTGTTAATATATCACAGAACCTCGGCCCAGTTAAGCTACCATTTTGGGACATGTGAAATAAAGAAATTAAAAAATAGAAATACCTGGGCTACAAATAGTTATGGTGGTACAATAGGTATAGGGCATTATTTTTGCTATGTTATTTCAGAGGTTGCCCGTGTTGCGTGAATTAGTGGATCAGCTGTAATAGTTATGGCATCATTTTTGTTTTCGCGTGTTGTTCTGCGAAAACGCATTGTTTTTCGTCCTCAGTACAGTACATTTAATCAAAGTGAAAAAAGTCAAGTGAGTTTTTTCTTACGCAAAAAATAATATTGAGCACGAGTATTGTGTTGGTTTTTCGATATTTTTGTTTTTGAAAAAATACGGACATCAACATGAAACATACACTTGGGGTCACGATAGATCAACCTCTTGGGGGCACTACAGGTCACTACTATAAGTCCCACTTACTCTTTTCTTTTAAATTTTCATTCCCTGCGATAGAACCTTCTTTGGCGGGTACTACAGCCTGCATGATAGTGTGGACCAGGCATTGAAATTCTCACTCACTCACGGGAGAAGAAGCTTATCCGATGTACTACTTTTGCGAGATATGATGAGTCGCAAAATTCTCCGTCTCCACAAATAGCGTGAGAATAATTTTCCTGATAAAATTTATCTATTTTTTCCTTCTCACCGGAGTAGGTTTTAATATGTTATTTTCTTGGAAATCAATAAAAGTGTCAAAATATGCACTTCATTTCTAAGAAATGCTACAAAGAATTACGATAGAAACGTTATGTGAGTGCCAATCACTTTTCGAGTGAAAATATGAATTTTTATTGTCGCAGTGGCAAATTATTCGAACTTATTTACTCAATGAGTGATAAATGTAATACCTGGTGTGGACTAATGGGAAGGTAGCTCCGTCGACCAACATCCTTCCAGGCTTAATGGGCTTTAAAGGCAAAAAAAATCCTTTTCAATACAAAACATACCCATTTAATACAACCGGCCCCTGGATCATCATCGATATATCACGTGATTTATCTAAAAACAGTCGGGCGTGTTCGAAGGAGTATTTTGTCTACGTGCCTGCCCGTGAAGTAGAGATTAATGGTGTAGTCTCCGAGTTTCAATTACGAAATATGGGGTTGGTTCCTTCCAGTCGCCTCTGTCAGTCAGTATGCAAGCAATTGCGTTCAGCCTGGTCTATCTATTTGCCTTTTTGTGCCGCGTAGAATCAAGGCACGGTGTGTAAAATGCGTAGAGAATTATGAAAAGTTTTGCTTCTGTGAAGAGACTCCTGAACTGTCGGCATATCCCACATATAAATTATATGGGGAAAACGGAAGCATTCGTTTGAGGAACGCTCCGAGAGGAAATGCTAAAAAGGGCTGCGCCACCTGCCACGGCAAGATTCTGATAATCCCATTGTGGGACAGATGGATAGTTTTTTTACGAGACTTTAACTCTGTGGTAATTCGTCCCTGTCCCCCTTGTGGGAACATCTTCTAATGTGCCTATAAATATTCGAAAGAATATTCCCTCTCCTAAGTTTCCTCGTAAAGGCTTGAGAATGTCCTTCGTTGGGTGCTGTTACAAAACCGACGTAAGTACGTCAGTCCTTTTATTTTCCTAGGTTTTATACAATGCATTTGCATTATGTAAAACCTAGTAAACTTCCGATGTAGATCTTCCACAATTTTAACATAATTCGCCAGGGCCGAGAATACTCTATGTAGGAGCGTTCTGAGGATCAAAACGTGCTATCATTTCAATCGGATTAGCCATTGTTCGGTACCAGGCACTAAAGTTGTCGCTTTTCAAGTCCGAATCAAAGGATATTGATATTGTTTCCATATACATCGCACCTCAGCTGGTTCTAAAAGACTTCAATTTCCACGATATACTACGCGTTCACTATATCTGAAACAATAGAATCAAAACAAGAAATTCCTTCAGTGGAACTGTGCAACGTTTTGACAGGCTTGATGGTCTACATGCGATTAAAGGTCAGACGAAACAAATATATTCGGCGCGAACAACCGTGGACGGTCTCCTACTCCGTGGTGGGCAGAGAGTGCACAGAATTGTAAGCGCAAAAGTCTTGCAGGTACTTTCTGGATGTCGGATCGCCCGAATTTTTACGAATATATGCGTTAGAAACGCAAATGAAAAATTTGATGAAGCTGAAAAACGCGGTTATTGGCACCGTTTCGTCGACGGATTAACTAGGCCCTACGTTGTGTACACGATTCGACCTTTTATCGGAATAAACGGATCTAAGAATCCTTTTTAGGCGAACTGCATTCCTAGTAGATTCACATTCAAACGATAGACGTTTCGCGATGAAATATAATTCTGTATATAAACGTAATGATTGTTCTTTATACACACAAATTTATCTGACAGCAAAGATGCTCGCGCTAAACATTGTAGTGCGCATATCACCGTAACGTTCATCAGATGATGAGAGCTATGCATAGCTTCTATACTAATTATTATGACAGTAACGGCGAGGGCGATCAGAAAAGATACTGTGCTGCAAACTTTCTCCCCACAAAACTTATGGTTTTATATTAACCTATCAACTGCATCGGTACAGTTCCAAGGAGGCTCTCCGTTTGATGAAGCATGGAAAACACTTCTTGTTTTTCCTGGGGAAATAGGGAGTTCCTGAGTGCTTTGTCTGAACAATCGTACCAGACTACCTACCAAATATAAGTATTAGTTTGAGTTCTTTCACATTGCTCCACTCCGGGTAAAGAGAACGCAGACACTGTAATATTTATGAACTGTCGCCTAGCTTCAACGAGTTTTTCAGGATTTCTAGTCAGAGCACGCTCAAAACTTGGCAAATTTTGTAGGGAAGTTTAGGAATCCCAAAAGGTATTAACAAACCTTGGTTTAAAGGGGTAGACGAAGGTCGTGACTTCCTTCGGGTCCAGGTCGAGACATGTCCAATCATTGTATGTTGAATGCGAATCTCCGGCGTATTGGGGTCATGTTGTCTGGTCGTGCAACTAGTTTTCTAGCGCCCGATCTTCGTTAAATGCATCTCTTCTGCCTCGTTCCAGTCAAGTGACTGTTCTCGATCGGTTTACATATTTTTAAGCGCGTTAGATATTCAAATTTAGTTTTCTCTTCTCTTTTTATTAACATGCTAACAGCTACCTGGAAATATGATCCCAACTGTTCCTAGTGGATCCAAGGAGGCCAGTCGGTGATCCTGTTCATCATGTTCCGGCAGTGATGTTCTGTTTGCGAAAAAGCTGGATATTTATTTTTCTTTTTTCCCTGTTCAGCCTCTCTTCACTTTCCCTGATACGGTCTTTGCTGCTGATGTGGGAATTAATCCTTCTTGTGTATGTCTTTTGTCGTTTTTATAAACAGCCTACTAGTGTTTTTCTTTGCTTCAATTTTTAATCAAATAAAAATTTAAAAATGATAAATTGTATATCTAGTCATTAAAAATATTTCTTACTACATGCTTTAGTCTGAATAAAATTGCGTTAATATTTTTTGTATATCGATCTGAACTACTTGTTTTAAGATGTAGATATGTCAAAACGTATTCTCCTTAATATAAATATGAAAAATAAATTCAAATTTCAACAATTCCTCATTATTATCCCATATTTTCAATAAATTTAAATTGTAAATAAAAGAAATTTGTATCTGAACAAAAAAGGTAAATTGTTTCACATCCAGGATTTCATACGCATGCATTTTGTGTGCGAGACACTTTCATGGTTAAACTCAGGTTTTGGTTTGTTCCAAACTTTCGAGTGGGTAATTCCCTCCCTCGATAATTTTCGAGTGGGTAGTACTACTCATACTACCCACGCGTTCCGCCGGCCCTGCTTGAACCCACTCTATTCTAGATGTAAACTAATTTAATAACTTAATTTAATTATTAAGACTCATCTATGTCATGATGTTGGTGACCACATATTCCCCAAAGGGCAAATGTGCTCAGCGGTTGTTACTTCCACGACTGAAAAACTATGCAAACGATAAAATGATGACTACAAAACACTAATTTCCTCGCACTCAATAAACTACAAACAACAAACTCGGAAATAATCCATCGACAAAAAACTACTCAATCGACGCCGTTCCGCCACTTACTTGATGTAGGGTTGATGGAGCGCCACCAAACTGGCATGGATGCCCACGCTGACCGCCGCCAGATGGAAGTAGTCGAACAGCACCGGCAGATGGTAGTGCAGACCCCGGCCCGGGTGAAAGTTGAGCTGGAGAGTCCGCGTCGAAGCCAACGTTAGAATGTTGCCGTTCGTCTGTTCGCCAAACCACAGCTCGAGATTAAGGGAAAACTCCGCCCGTTCTATGGACTCCTTCAGATGTCGACTGTCCACTGTGGCGGGTTGCGACAATGCGTTAAAGTAAAGATAGAAAAAAAATTAAGCAAAAAATGTAGAGTTGGTTATACAAGTTTATTCCCAATATATGAATAAATTCTTCTCATTTGTTTTTCATCAGGATCTTTAAATTTTGAATGAACATTTCAGTAGGTCTACCGGAAGCTATCATAAAAATTCGGAAGGGTCTAACAGAAAAGCCCTATTACCTGGAATGAAAATGGTGAAAGCTTATGTGGGAAAGTTTAAGAACGGATAACTTTCCAAACTTTTATTTGAATCAGTTCCTGCTTTAACTGGAAAAGCGGAAACGTATCCTCTACAAAATAGAACGAACAGTGTAGGAGTATTACGATAGTGGAGATCAAGTGCAGAAACATCACCGCAAATGTGCTGTAGATGTGTAGTAAAAGGGCAAAGGTTAAACCCTTTTCGCTCGACTTTCTGCTTCGGGGAAAAGTGACTGACCAAACTAGCATTGCTGATGCAATGGTGCAGCATTCCCATATAGTTTACGCCATCTCTGCGAATTTCGGCAGTATAGCAGAACACCTGACCAGAAGAGCAGAGCGTACCACCTACTGCTGTGACGTAATTGGTGCTGCGGTTGTGAGGTTAACTTAAAACCCCCACTTCAAATCACACACAGTACGAACAACGGTGGAATGTTGGCGAGGACACTGGCATCGGCACGATTACCAATTTATTATGGTCCTACGGTACGGGTGTGAAATGTTATTGCTATACGTTCCCGTTTCAGAATGGGAAAATCGATCCCAGTATAGAAAGGTCCCCTTTGAATTCCTAATGAAATACGTAATGAAAAGCGTTCTGCTGGTTGGTATGTTGTCACTTTTTGCAATGGTTGTCAAGGTAGAGTGACATTTTGATTATATCGTCACACTGTAATCGTCACTGTTTTGATTAATTGGAATACCAGTAATGCCATTAACTATTTAGCGTGCGAATTATTTAACATAACCTGTTTCGATACGCGGTACTATTTTATGAGGCTTTAAATCATATGTATAGGGCTTATCAGAATTCTGAAACTGAAATCATGGAGATGACAGAATGAATACATACAAAAATGCAACGAATTTAAACAAAATCATTCCATTTTTGTAATGCTTGAGCCTTTTAGATTCGACTTATTAAATTGTTTATGCCATTTTTTGTCATGTGTCGGACATTTAAATGATTTTGAAATTGTTAACGCAGAAATTGTGAGCCGACAAAACCATATTATGTCATAAGGGTGGCATAATTTGGTATAATTAGGAAGATCGTATCAGTCGAGCAACATTTTTCACGGTGTGTTTTTTAGAACAATTTTCGAAAAAAAATCGGCATCGCTAAAACTTCAACATGTGATAGAATGGGCTTTTCCCTTTCATTTGAAAGTAAAATTAAAATATTCTGTCGGGGGTTCCAGAACAACTTGTTATTTTAAAGGTTTTTTGTTTGAAAACATGTGCTGTTTTTTGGGTTTTCAATGAAACTGGTTCACATTTTTGCCCCTAGGTAGTACTTTGGACATTCAAATATTACCAAAAGTGAGAATCTGATGGACAATTTCATTGTGCACAACTTTTTAGAAAATTACATCGCGATCTAAAATCGCCAGAGAAAGCTATAAATTTTTATCAACGTTTCTAGATTCGCACGGGGCTTATTGGTTAAGAAGCTTTATTCCAAAAACATTTTTATTTGTAAGAAAATGAATTTCCTTATTTTAACAGTGTTCTCAGAAGCAGAGTTAAAAATATTCAAATTCATTGAATGAAAATTGATCAAATTCAGCCGCATTCATTTTCAATATTCAGTGACGCAGCTGAAAACGTCAAACGAATAAACCGCCCATTCATCCATGCAGATTTTCATTCGTCTCCGATTATTACACGAAGCGGCCGTGCAGCAACGAATCAAACGTATCAAAGTATGCCCTGGCACAATGTAAGCGATGATGATTGTTATTTCATATACTTTTCCGGCATTTGAAAACATTTTCCTATATAATTAGTGAAATGAATATATTGTACGATATTCAACTGAATAAATAACATGGATATTTGAATGAATATTTTTTCTATTCACCGCGAGTCGCATCAGGTTCATTTTCAGCCGTCAAAAAAGAGCTTCGATTATTTTTAACTCTGCTCAGAAGAACCTGAATGCTGGCAAAGTCCAATCTTTAACCGTAAAAAGCATAATTCCAGATTCCACCGTTTTATGCACACCAATGATATTTTAGAAGCATGGAAATATAGAGAAGAGTAGATAAAATTTGAACGAAATTAAGACTCTTTTGAAAGATGCTGGGTAATGCAGCAGAATGAAACAGTTTTTTCTGTCACAGATATATTTGTTTCTTCTTTTTTTTCTTCACTTATTCTAGAGTATGCTTGATGTAATCTTGAATCAACCTCTTTGCTCGTTAGCATCTTGTGGGATATATTTGGCATAAATTCTAACTTTATATTTGATCAAACTCGATTAGATATTCAGTCATTTGATGTGATTTCGATTGAGAATCCTGATTGACAGTTTAATGAAGGATAGAAAAATAATTCGATGAGATTTATGTTCAAGTTAGTTAACTTTTGGGAATCGCTGTACATTGAACAGAAATCGCAATAGTAAATGAGAAATAAACCGTTTTGTCTATTGCACGAAGATAGCGATCTCAATATAAAAGTAGATATAGAAAGTATCACCTTTACCCGAAAGACGTGTTGCTGTTAATGTCTTCAGATTCTGAACTGAACTGGCAACTCTGTCTTTTTGATATGTTGTCTTTGCTCTTATCCCATATTATGAGGGAAATCTTCAATAAACAGACTTGTATTACTTTGAGAATTTACTGAATGTATGGTCCAGCCTGATATTTTCTTGTTCGTTTTCTGTTATGATCCGTGTTCAACGAGTAACGACTCCGGAATTTCTTCTTAAAGGAAATTACGAAACTTGGTTTTATTCTTTTTTTCTAAGATTCGACTTGGAAATAAAATTTGAGGGCAAGAAAAAATCTGCATCTATAAATTCTGATGAAATGAATTTACCCCAAAAGATAACAAACTTGGATCCAAAACTCGAAGAGCTTTTTTTCTTTTCCAATCATCTTTCTTTTAATGTTGATAAAGACAAACAGGATTCTCAACCCAACATTGCAATAAAATCCGTCGTTTATTACAATTACTCGAACTGTCTACTTTAGTTCATTCAAATATAGAGCTTTGAATTTAAGCCAATTGTATTTTACCAGGCAGGATAGGATCAGGAAGAAGGGTCATTCTAGTTTACATTAGCTATCCCCTAGAGCGAGAAAAGAAATGAAAAAGGCATGATAAAATTCGTTACTACATTAATCAGCAAGATGTAAGATTATCGAATAAATTTGGTCAACACCTTTCCACGCCACCTTGTTCATAAAGTGTCATTTTCGCCCAAGACCCGGAGAAATCTGAAAATATATTTTTTCTGCTGAGAATGGGACTTTGTGCACATTGAAATTTATCTGAATTTACTGTTCATTTAAACCCAACATTTTTGTAAGACCTTGTTAATCGACTTCTTAATCCATGGGCCCCGCGCACACCTAAAATCTGATAAAATTTTAATAACTTTCTCGGGTGATTTTATATCGATTTATAGCATTCTACGAAGTTGTAGACATTGGGATTGTTCATCAGATGCTCACTTTTGGTATTTTTTGAATGTCTATAGTATCAATTAGTAGCAAAAATGCGAATTAATTTCATTAAAAACTTAAGTTTTCAATCAAAAAACTTTCAAATAAAAAGTTGTTCTCGACCCCCCGACAGAATATTTTAATTTTACTTTCAAATGAAAGGGAAAGTCCATTCTTTCATATCCCGAAGTATTACAGATGCCGAATTTTTTTGAATAAAGTTGTTCGACAAAGACACCATGTTTTTTGTAGGATTTGTCATTTTTAGACTATAGCCATTTGAAATAAAAGTTTGACCCTTTTCAAAAGACAGTTTAAATCATTTTCGGAAAAAAAACTAAGTATGCAAAGTGGCTTTTTGTAACAAAGTCTTCATGTATAGAAAGTTTCATTAAAATCTGAGAGGGTGCTGCCAAATCTTAATACGATTTAGCGCGAAATTCGTCAATTCCATTGCAAAAAAATTGCCCCGTAGGGAGTCCGAATTACCCCTACATTGTAAATGGATGGAAGAACATAGTTTTGCAAATCGTTGCCTAGTACTGTCATGTAGTGGTACAATTCTATGGTACCAGACCTTGTTAATCGACTTCTTAATCCATGGGCCCCGCGCACACCTAAAATCTGATAAAATTTTAATAACTTTCTCGGGTGATTTTATATCGATTTATAGCATTCTACGAAGTTGTAGACATTGGGATTGTTCATCAGATGCTCACTTTTGGTATTTTTTGAATGTCTATAGTATCAATTAGTAGCAAAAATGCGAATTAATTTCATTAAAAACTTAAGTTTTCAATCAAAAAACTTTCAAATAAAAAGTTGTTCTCGACCCCCCGACAGAATATTTTAATTTTACTTTCAAATGAAAGGGAAAGTCCATTCTTTCATATCCCGAAGTATTACAGATGCCGAATTTTTTTGAATAAAGTTGTTCGACAAAGACACCATGTTTTTTGTAGGATTTGTCATTTTTAGACTATAGCCATTTGAAATAAAAGTTTGACCCTTTTCAAAAGACAGTTTAAATCATTTTCGGAAAAAAAAACTAAGTATGCAAAGTGGCTTTTTGTAACAAAGTCTTCATGTATAGAAAGTTTCATTAAAATCTGAGAGGGTGCTGCCAAATCTTAATACGATTTAGCGCGAAATTCGTCAATTCCATTGCAAAAAAATTGCCCCGTAGGGAGTCCGAATTACCCCTACATTGTAAATGGATGGAAGAACATAGAGTTTTGCAAATCGTTGCCTAGTACTGTCATGTAGTGGTACAATTCTATGGTACCAAAATGTAGCTGAGGTTCCAAACTAACAATTAGAAACTTTGACCGATAAATTCTTTTACATCTATCCAACTAAAATGGCGATTTGCGTAGGTAGGTCCGTATAGCCACGGGTTCCCTTATATAATATTTGAAAGCTGGAAAATTAATAGTACACACCTAGAAAAAATCGTGTACATTTACGTCTTCTGACCCTGATATATACGAGCATCAAAAATGACTTTAGTTTTACGTTTGAATTTAATTACATGACTTTGAATTTTGTAAATCATGTAATTTTACTCCACATATGGCGTTTGTTCTGAATGGCAGTAAGTGTAATTTTATGTCATTGTGCATGTAATGTATATATTTAATGCAAAATTAAACGGAGCACGGTTATATTTCATCATTTCGTGAATTACGGCTTGTTAAATACTGTCATGCTTTCAATTTCGTCAACGATAAAATTCATATTTTTTGATGTGTATAAATTAAATTATCTCAAATTATTAATATAGTTTTTTTACAAGATTCAAAACTTTTTGAGGGACCAATGTTCCAATTAATCCTGTTAAGGCAGATGCTGATTATTATAGTGGAATTAAACGGAAGACATCTGTCTTAACAGAATTAACTCAAATGTCTTAATTTAGATGAAATGATTAAAATAAATTACTTAAAGAATTAGTAAATTTTTTAAAATGAGGAATTTGAAAAAAAAAATATATGAACTGGAAACAGTGATTAAAATAAGCGTGAAATGAATATACTGATCAGAATGAATCCAAAGAATTAAACGAATAAAATAGATGAAATTAACAAAATGAACTGAAATGAACACAATAAATTAAAAGAATATTGAATAAAATTAATGAGGAAATGAAATGATAAAATATGATATTTTTAATTAGCCGTGTACTCAAAAGGAATTAAACAAAACGAATATAATCCATGAAACGAATAAACTGAAAAAATTAGAACATGGAATGTTCTAATTTTTTCAGTTTAAACAAAACAGATTTAAATTATGTAAATGAATAAAACTTGTTAGACGAATTTGAGAACCATTGTTTCAGAATGTTCTGAAATGTTGGCGAAAATTCAATTGGACTTATTAGTTATCAGAAAACTGGAACTTTCAATTTGTTTTGGAATGCAAAAAAACTAGAGGAAGGATTAATACAAACAGGTGACTAAACATTTTTTTTAAATATATTTTTGACTTGATTGTAATGTACGACAGTCAGTAGCCCATTAAAATTTCGTTTTGCCTGTCTCATATAGAAAGGTTATGCAATTGCTCCAAAAACAGACTTTCTAACCGATCCCCGGAGGGTCGAGTGTCATATACCATTCGACTCAGTTCGTCGAGATCGGGAAATGTCTGTGTGTGTATGTGTGTGTATGTGTATGTGCAGACATATCAACAAAATGTCCACATCGGTTTCTCGGATATGGCTGAACAGATTTTCACAAACTTAGTCGCAAATGAAAGGTACAACATTTTCATTGTCTGCTATTGAATTATGTGTGGGTTTGACTTCTAGTTTCGGAATTACAGGATGATGAGTACGATCACGCAGAAAATCCCGATTTCAACGGATACTGCGATGAATGTATAAAGTGATTTTTTCTCCAAATTGCGACCACAACTGCTTGGATTTATAGTTCTAGGTTACTAACAGTCATTCAAAGTCTCTTTGGTCACATTGGCCACCATTGCCGGATCCGGCGGCCTATAAGCGGAAGTATCCAAACTTAGAATAACAATTACATCGGTTTCTTGGATATGGCTATACCATTTGGACCAAACTTAAATGAAAGCTTTTACTACCCCGTAAACTGCTATTAAATTTAATTCCGATCCGACTTACGGTTTCGGTGTTGCGGGTTGTGGAATGCGGTCACATAGAAAATTCCGATTCATAATGTTACCTCGATGAAGGCAAAAAGGTAAAAATTTCGCTAAAATGAATATATCTTTGGGTCAAACAACTTGCATTAGCAGTTCTAGGTCGCTGACGGCCAACCGAAATCTCGTCGACCACATTGACCATCATAGACAGTTCCGGAAGTTATTTATATTTTTAATGCCAAATGTCTTTAAAATGCATGAAACGTCGAAATTTGATGAAATCTCGAAAAAAAATGGCGAAGATTGACTTTTTTGTATTTTGGAAAATGTTTGCCTTTCCCTTTCTCATATAGAAAGGTTATGCAATCACTCTGAAAATCGTCAACCTAATTTTCTTTCGACTGACATAGGGTTTATGGATCTTACAGGAGCGTAGCTAGGGAAGTAAGGAGGACATCAAGTCCGTGGCTGGCAAGCGTGTGTAGAAGCCAAGTGTATTAAGAATGTAATAAACACTTCCACAATTATATTGAACATAATCGGTCATGGAGTCATAGTTTGAAGAAATGAGAAAGGCACGATTGCACCGCTAGGTGGATTAAAAGAGGTTTTTTTTAAATCGTTCATTTTTTTGTAAATTATGTATCGTTTGATTAGCTGTGACCTTTTAGGAGGCATTCTGATCACGAGCACGGCCATCCATAATTTCAGAGGAAAATGTAGTCGTGCGGCATCTCTCCCATAAAGTTGGGAGAAAAGCCGCATCAAAATTTCGAAAATAAATTGTATTTTTACACCTATTTTTACACAATGTCATTCAATGATCATTTGCGTCAGGTAAAGGTTCTTAATAAGGTATATCCACAAACTAACGGACCTAACACAGTAACATACAGGATTGTGAGTCTATTTATCTATATATTTAAACGGACGGTATGAATCGAAGTATTATGTTTATGTTTATTACCTTCACCATTAGTTAATTCGGTTTATTCTTTAAAGTTCCAGGAACTAATTTTCGCGAACGCATTGATTTGTAGTGATGTCAATATTGGGATAAAAACGAAAATTTCAACGAATTGTTGCTTTTTCAAAATGGACTTTTCAAGAATAAACCTAAGTTATATAAATTCATTGTTGGGAGAAATAGCCAAAAACTGATTTTAAGGAACCGCTACCAACACATAGGTATATATTGCTGGAAGAAACATATAAATAAATAGTACCCTTAATTAAGTTAGGGGGTGAGCGTAGCGTAGTTGGTAAATCGATTGCCTTGTACGCAGCGCACCTGGGTTCGGGTCTCGACCTCGCATATAGGGTTAGAAATTTTTCATACGAGATTTTTCTAACCCGAAGAGGCGACATTAAGGTTAAACCTCTATAATCGAAATAAAAAAAATAAGTTACTCTAACTTAATCGTTACACAAGGTTGCAAAAAATGTTTCTAGAAATTGTAGTACCCCTTAACCCTTTGCGACGCAGTGGGACGTATACGTCCCACCTACTTCTCCTAAGTTTTTATTGGATTTATAGTTAGCGTTGACATATAAATACGAATTCATTCTTTTAATCAACTCTTTGGGAGGTAAGAAGTACAATTAGACCAAAAAAATTTGTGAATTTATTAATGACTTATTAGCTATAAACAATTAAAACTCGAAAATCTCGTTTTTTACAATAAATTCGGCTGTGTCTCAACTAAAAGTCCTAGAGATCTAAATTTTTTGCAAGTATCTCAATCATTCAACTAAATGATAGATTTTTTGCAGAATTTTTCGCATGTCAGTTTTTCAAAAGAAAACATCAAAACATGCAAAAATGGAGTTCACTATTATGTTAGTCTATAAAAGATTTTAGGAGATAGAGATAACTTCTCAACTAGCATAAAAATAGATTATGTGGTTTTTGAGGTCGCTGAATACGATTCTGATAAAAGATTTCGAAAATTCAAAATGGTGGCTACACAATGGCAGCCATTTTTTTTACGAAATTTGCGAATTTTGTTACAATGAGCATAAAACTCGATTTACGACAGTTTTGGCGTCGCCGATAACGATTCTGATGTCAGAATTCAAAAATGGAAAATGGCGCCAACAAAATGGCAACCGTTTTTTACGAAATTGGCAAATTTCGTTACAGTCACCATAAAATTTACAAACTTTAACGTTCATAAAAGGTATTATTAGAATTAGAACATTTTAGGCCTATATAAAAAACATGAATTTTAGCCAAGCACAGTCGCCATATCGGATCCGCTATTTTGAATTTTACATTTTCGACGTCAGAATCAGCGACCCTGAAAACCTATATAATGCTAAAATTAACAATATTAACAAAGAAAAAAAAATTCGCGTCGCAGAGGGTTAAGAAAAGTGAAGGGGTGCTAGCCGATTTATAGGTGTATTCACACTTCTAAAATAGGTTCTAAGCTAAAAATACTTTTGTTCACCATTTTTCAGTTTGTGACCACGGTGGGGCATCTCATCCGCACATGCGGCACCTCTCCTTTTTTTTAATATTCGTGGAAACCCGACGAATTTTTTTTTTCATAACAAAAAACATTTCACAATCTTTTAGAAACTTGTCGCAATTGATAAAAAAGATATTGAAATTGAATGGTTAACTTTGATGCAGGATGCAGGATCGATTTTTAGAAATGTGCGGTATCTTTCCCCAAATTACCCTAAGGGTTTTTTTAAATTAGAAACTTTTTTTTTGCGAGGAAACTCAATACCAGAAAAATGGGCATGTTGGCCCTTATTTGACCATTGTACTGATTATTACAAACTAATTGCGTTTTCGTTTTTACCTAGTGCTACACCGGTATAGTGCAAAAAAGAGACAGACTGTACCATGTTTGAATGAGTGTAGCATCGACTACACCGGTGTAGTGCACTGTCAAAAACAAAAAAGACATAATTTAGCATAGACAAGGTTAAAAAAAATATTGGAATTTATTGAATGATACAGTTTAAATTTCTTGGTTTTGCTTACATTTTGAAAATTCGGTTGGGGCTTTATCGCAGGAAAATTTTTTTTTATCTACTTTAGTGTACATCGAAAAAAATCATTAAAAACCTAAATTAAGTTTTATTTTTTGTGTTTCGAATTCATCTCGTCAGTAACTAGCACCATCTGGGTGTCTAATTAGACGATGTATCTAAACTAGTACCCAAATTAGCACTAGTTAGACACAAAAAAAATTCCAAACAGTTCGCACGACACATGTGAACGTTCAAAGCAACTGACTTGTCCCGACTGATGTCCCGGGAAGCAAATACAGAAGCTCAAGTTTGCTGACGAGAAAGCGAAAACGAACTCTTGTCTTTTGGCTCGGGAGCCAAACGCCTGGCATTATGCAATCTTAAATACCCATAAGGGAAAATTGGACGGAGCCACCACAACCATAGTTACTGACGAGATGAATTCGAAACAAAAAAATAAAACTTAATTTAGGTTAGGTTTTGTGCCCTTAATGTACAAAGTGGTTCAGTCCAATTTTTCCTTATGGAAATTTAAGTTTAATTTAATTAAAAACCGCCATTAGTGATGTCCGATTTTTGCAAATAATCAATTATTATCTGCCAATCGAGTAATTTTTGAGAGCTTAATTAATTGATTCGAATAATCGACCAATAAGACGATTAAGATCAATAATCGATTAGGTAGAAAAAATCAGTTTGTCAACCAAAAAAAGCGGTCGCTGAGTATATTTTGAAGCACTTGTCTTTTTGTTCTGCTGTTTTCATATTTGTCATATTTGACCCTTTATGAATAATGTTGTCAATTATTTGATATTAGCTAATTGATTTAATCGATTTCACCGAGAGCTTATAATCGATTATTGATTTTTCGATTATTTCAGAGATTAATCGATCATTTGCGTTAATCGAGTAAAAACGCATCACTGTTCGCCTGGTTACAGTGCGCAAGAATCTTCGAAAACCCAATGACCTCTCTTCGATAAATAGGTATGTACATAGCTCGAAATCGCACGTATAATCTATCTCATGTGCTTAGGATGTTCAAGAACCATCAGATAACCAAGTAACATGAAAAAACACAGCGCAGCAGAATCAGGCTAGGATGACATTGAATCAATTCAAGCGTTGACCTAACATTTCATTTCCGGATATGGTAGAAATGACGAGAGAAGAAACATTGATTTGCACCAAAACCAAAGAAATGGTTCCGGCTACACGTAGGAAACATTCGGAATCTGTACAAGAAGAACAATTATTCCGCTTTGTGATGAGTACCTCCTCTAAGGTGGTTATTCCGGAGAGCGCATGGAACGAGAAGCTTTTGAAATTAGTTAATTAGTTCCTTATCTGGCAAGCGATCTGCGGATGTGACAATTTGGTACTGGGCCCGTTATGCTGTACAAATCAAATAATGTTGGTAAATTTTTACCTTCCGATGTGCAATGCCATTCTCCTAGAATTTTTTAAACAGCCCAATTGCCTGGAGAAGGTAGTCAAAACAGTTGAAATTAATAGGTTTTATCCGTTTGTAATAATATTTGAAGAAAACGAAGATTTGTCAAAATTTCATTTTTTCACCTTTAATTGAATTGCCCCTGGCAGCATTACTCAACAGGCATCCAATCACACTAATTGCAATAGCTTCAATTTTACTTACAACTGTTGTTGCTCAAATGAAAGGTAATAGTCATAATTATTAGTCTTATTTATTTTTTTGAACAAATCTTACGTAAATCGAAAGTAATAGATCTTTAGCAACGTGGTTGTTTATAAACAACATGGGAATGAAAGGGGCTCAAAACATCGAGCGAACTTCTATTCCATTGTTTTCAATTTAGACAAAAATCTTGTATTTTTCCGTTGCCTTTCGTATCTACAATAATTTGTAGCGTCGAACTTAATTACTAATTCTCCGTTAAACAATTTTATGGACACGAATTTCTGCCCATGGTTATACTTTATCTGTCAACATTATTAACTGCTAAATTTCTATTTACTAGCGCGATTCCTATTTCTTTATCAATCGCTGAATTAAAAAGAATCAGTTGAATACATATCATTTCCCTAATCAAGTTTCCAACCAGTATTTATAAAGAAGGGCCTGTCAGTAATGTAAATTCTGGAGCCCGGCGCGGCTGTCGACGGCCCCGCTCGAAACAACCCAGTTGTTTGGGTGTTTACAGAAGACGTGTTTATTGGATGTTGTGCTAACTGGTGCCAATTTGATGCTGATTTAAACTCATGCGACGTGCTCCAAGTTGGTGTCAGTTGCTGACGAGAAAAATCCGGAACACTTGAAACCAAACGGATACTCATATCCTTGAACTGACAGAGCCGATTTTGGTATGTAAACATAAGATTTTTAGGAAATAAACATAAAATTGAGGCATTTGCAACTTACATTCTTTATTAAGCCCGCTATTTCCCCTGCCAAATTTCAGTATATGTCCCTGGTTAATTCACATATTTTTTTTAAGAGTGGCAAAATTCAATTTCGATTACAACAATGATAAATTTGTTTCTCCCCAAAAACCTACCAGAAGCAATCAAGAAAAACTGGCAATAACATCCCACCCCAGCAAAGCAAGTAAACATGTCGAAGATTTATAGCATCATAGATCCGTATCACCCAAACAGATCCCTGAGTTCGAGCCCAAAAACGATTCTCTTTATATCGGGTCAATCCGAAGCACGAGCCTAGTAGAATTTGACGGACGACATAGGTTCAAGGTTCGTCGAAGGATCTCGTACACAGTAGGGAAATCGGCAACGCACCAAACCGATTCGATAATTTACGGTTTTGGTCTTTGGTGCTGCCATTCGTCTTCGCCCGTTTGACCGTATTTTCTCCCTTTGCTAGAAGGCGCACTTTACGCGAACTGATTGTTGTTTCAATTGTTGGAAAGAGGATCGTATATTATTATTGCCTCATGGCGTGTAGATTTATTACTGTGACTTGAGGTGGTGAATTTTATTGAATAGTAAACTCACTGTAAACGGTTTATTTCGTGTATAACACAGCTTTATGATCACGAAATAATTTTCTTTTGGTAAAAACTAAATCTGTGTGTGATTCGAGGAAAGAAAATCGCTTGTTTTCATAATTTCGTTACCTTCCCCTTACTGTTTTTTAGCCTAATTGTTAAAAAAACTATATGCCAATTGAAAATTGCTAAATTCTCACTTTTTCTGCATGTTTAAGGATTTGTTTATTGAATTATTTTTATCAATCTAAGAACTGCAAAAAATATTCAAACATAACTCAACATTGGGCAGTTATACTTTAGGATTTCTACTACTCATCTTTCAATTCTATTGCAACAGTGCTTTTGTTTGGTCTGTTCGCACAAACCACTTGTTTTTTCTTCTAATTTGCCCATCAACAGATTGACACCTATCACTGTGGCTATC
The DNA here is from genome assembly GCF_030247195.1 of Topomyia yanbarensis. Lineage (NCBI taxonomy): Eukaryota > Metazoa > Arthropoda > Insecta > Diptera > Culicidae > Topomyia > Topomyia yanbarensis. The sequence continues at coordinate 325,433,999 of NC_080672.1, read as the reverse complement.
GCTCCTCTCGCGTGTTTCGAATTTATCCAACTGTTGAATGCTTCCCCGCCAGCTGTTGAAATCCACCGAATCTCAAACGTGCTTTCAGCATTGTGCAACTAATGGACTCGTCTGCTTTGTTGAAAATTATATCGTCTGATAACGCCCTCTGAGAAAATGGCTTCATTGTCCGGCATCGCATCGTTACAGAAAAACCTCAAAGGGAAATTGCCACGTAGTCATCACTCGGTTCGTCACCAACTGTTATGTTTCGTGTTCGCGTGAAGTACCGTTTGGCTTTCCGTACGTAGGTTGGTACTGGTACTGTTCTACTTCCGGAAGTCGATTTTGGAATGTCGTCGTGCCGTTTGTTGCTTGTCGTCAGACAGCACAAGCGTACTTCCAAGAGCACCATTAGACGGCGATGGCAGCGAGTGCTTTTTAATAGCACTTAGCAGGCGCTCCTTCAGAATGGAGGAAGTATTGTCCAGGCTACCTCCACTCCTTGTCAGGGGGGTGTTGGACTTCAACAGGAAAACGGAAATGGAAAGCACCATCCAAGCGCAGGTGAACGTAAATACACATATCGGCAGGTTAGTTCGATGGTTTGACAATCTTGCACTTGTGGTGGAGAAGTGGTTTTATGGGTGGATTATCCCGGCTAGAATGTGGAACACAGCAAACATCCTTGAATGCTTGACAGGTGAGGTGTGTTTGAGGTGATTTGTTTACGATTCTCTCGATCTGTGTCTTGTTAGGATCTCGTTACATACACTGTTCAGCAGGCCCGTAGTGTACGGTTGGTCGGGTTGGCCCCTGCCAAGGGCGCCAAACGTAGGAGTGCGCTGAAATCTTGATCTGCTTTATAAAATAAGTAAGTATAAATCATAAAATAAAGATAGGCGTGTCATTTCCAGGTACACACTAAATTATATGAATTGATGAAGAAAACTAATGTAAACACCAAAAAAGCGACAATTGATACTCCGCCAAAGGCGTCCAAAGTCTACGCTACGGTCCTGTTAGTCTCATTCAAAAGTATTCACAATAAATGGTGTTGTTCTTAAATGTTTGAGTTGCCCGACACGAAAAATTCAGCTGTAAAGACTTCAAATTAAAACAGCGAAAATTATAGGAAATGTATCGCTTATTTACTTAGTTTCATAGAAACACAAGTGACATAGATAGATACGTGGTCATGGGCTATAAAGCAGCCCACTTCCTTAAAGCTGTGGTAAAGATTGTGGAGTGTGCTAGATCAATTGTCATCAAGAAGAAAACAATACAATGAGAATTAAAGTCTCCTCGATTTCTGGAGGAGTATCACAAAGTTGCCGGTGCCATATGAGTCCTACACTACGTTGAATCTCTGGTTGACATGTCACATGAGTTTTGGTGTTCCTGGGAGCATTGGAAATTCCTTTTTTATCTCAAATTTCTAAGACCAAGAGCTCTTTGCTTCGGCTATATTTGGCGTCCTCTCAAGAGATAAAGGGCGAACACGAAATTATTGCGACACATTCAACAGGGCATAACTTTTTTACCAATGGGTAAAAATCATCCAAATTTTGCACACTTTCTCATTGATGTGTATTGTTTACATGCTGTCAAACTCGAAGTCGTGTTTTTCGATTCAACTAAAATGGAGGTGAACCAACGCGAGTCGAGAGAACAAATTCTTTCCAAACACCTGGAATTTCCTGACCTGTCGCACCGGCAGTTGGGAAGAATGTTGAACATTCACCATTCAACTGCCTCCAGAGTGTTGAAGCGGTTCCAGGAGCGGTTGACGTTGGACCACGGCAAAGGAGCTGGAAGAAAACCGGGACCGGAGAACAAAAAGACGGAGGGAAAGGTGAAGCGGATGATTAAAGCAAATCCCAACGTCTCAAGCCGTGATTTGGCTAAAAAGGTCGGCATGTCGCAGATCTACCTCCAGAATGCAAAGGAGAGAGCTGGACTACATACATACAAGGTACAGAACTTTCCAAACCGCGATGAGCGGCAACAATGGACGGCTAAAACACGGGCACGGAAGCTCTACGAGAAGATGCTGACAAAATATGGCTGCTGTGTGATGGACGACGAAACGTATATGGGTCATTCCACGCGAAGTGATCAAAAAAAGATACAAACTTGAAATCACCTTCACGGATTTGAACAAAATTTGGAGGAATTGTTCATCTAGGGCCAATATATAAAAACCCAAATTTTTGTGTCAATTGAACCACCCCTCGGGTCATGGGAGCATCCTCCGTTTTGAAAAATTGCCAAAACCCTTGATTTTCTTTTGATCAAATCTTTCTATTTACTCTAGAATCAAACCACAAGATGGCTTTTGAAGAAAATTGTTCAAGTAGTCTATAAAAAATATTATTTTTTGCCGACAGTGTTGCCAACTATGCAAGTTAAATATTAAAAGTTAATTTTTCTCTCAATACGTATATTTTAATTTTGAAAATTTTAATGCCATCGCGTTCCTCAGACATTTTTACATAAAAAACACTTATCGTCCCAATATAATATGAGCGCATCCTGAGATATACCGTTTTGAAGGGAAAAACTCCGATTTTCCCATATAAAAATCCATTTTTATTGGCCAAAATTGAGAAAATCTTCAAACTGTCATAAAATCGACCCTGATCTGCTAGAAGCAAACCAAATACGTAGTTTTTCATAATTTCTTGATTACTTCACGAAAAATTATGTTTGAACTCAGAATACTCAAGTTGGTTTTTTAGTGTTGTGCGCTTGCGATTTTATATGGGAAATTGCGGTTTTTTCTCTTCAAAACGGTGTATCTCAGGATGCGCTCATATTATATTGGGATGGTAAGTGTTTTTTATGTAAAAATGTCCGAGGAACGCGATGGCATTAAAATTTTCAAAATTAAAATATACATATTTAGAGAAAAATTAACTTTTAATATTTAACTGAAAAAATTGCATAGTTGGCAACACTGTCGGCAAAAAATAATATTTTTTATAGACTCCTTGAACAATTTTCTTCAAAAGCCATCTTGTGGTTTGATTCTAGAGTAAATAGAACCGGAGATATGATCAAAAGAAAATCAAGGGTTTTGGCAATTTGCCAAAACGGGAGGTGCTCCCATGACCCGAGGGGTGGTTCAATTGTCACAAAAATTTGGGTTTTTATATATTGGCCCTAGATGAACAATTCCTCTAAATTTTGTTCAAATCCGTGGAGGTCGATTACACGTGCCTTGATCATTTCGCATGGAATGACCCATATAAAATCCGATTTTAATCAAATTCCGGGGTTGGAGTTTTTCACCGGCAAGAGCAAGTTCTATGTGGACGACAAATTTAAGAAGAAGAAAATGTCGAAGTTCGCCTCCAAATATCTCATTTGGCAGGCCATCTGCTCTTGCGGACTGAGGAGTGAGTCTTTCGTGACAAAGGGCACCGTAAATGGCGAGATCTACAAATCTGAGTGCCTCGAGAAGCGCCTTTTGTCGTTCTTGCAGCAGCACGATGAAGCTCCGCTATTTTGGCCAGATTTGGCATCATGCCACTATTCTAAAAGTGTCCTGGAGTGGTATGAGGCCAATTATGTCCATTTTGTTCCAAAGGACATGAATCCGTCAAACTGTCCGGAGCTGCGCCCGGTGGTGCAGTACTGGGCAATGATGAAGCGGGAACTTCGGAAGAGCAAGAAGACAGTCAAAGACGAGAAGGACATGTTAAGAAAATGGAAAAAAACTGAGAAACTGGTACCGGATGACACTGTAAAGACTTTGATGGAGGGCATCAAGCGAAAATGCGTTTAATTTTACACTCAAGGCTCCATCGATTAACTTTTCTTTTTGAAGTAAATATATGTATAAAAATACCCTAAAATTTTGGTTTGATTTTAAACATTATAAGAAAATTGGCATGACATTTTCGGTGTCGCAATAATTTCGTGTTCGCCCTTTAAATTTAAGCCTTCACAGGGAATCTCATCTGCCTATAGTTTTTGGCAGCAGTAAAAGATGTCCCAACATGGTGATCGTCAGACTAACTCTCCTGAGCCCAAAGAGCATAATGTGTTGTCGTGGTGAGTGGCGCAACTTTATTTTTTACAATCTTAAACAAACGCTTCTGATTCCTTAGACACTGATTGAACGGGGGCATGCTAATGAGGACTCTACTACAAAAGGTTACCTGACAGGAATTTGAAAAGCTTTCAAAATCTTTGCTCACTGGAGCAGGGGCCTCTGAAACTATCATCCCCGTGTTTCAAGAGATCAAAGCATAGCAAACTCGAATCGGTGACTGCACCGTCGATCTCTACTTTATGTGCGGGCATGTAAATGCAGCTGTGCTTCGTAAAACATTTGCCGCTAGTAACATAATTTTCTTGCTTTAGATAGAATATCAGAATTGTGAGTTTATCTGGGTGAACTTACTTGACATTTGTCACTGCTGAATATTTCTGCGTCATGACGCGTCAGTTCTTTCGAAATGTGTAGAATACTTTGCGGTTTATCTTCGATCGAAAAGAAGATCAGATATGATCCGACCGAGTTCAATGTGATTAATTTTAAACGGAAAATGGAGTTTTCGATAACGAATCCTGTTCGACACACATTTTACCAGCAGCTGTTTGGTGTGCTATTTTCACTTGATGTAAGACAGGATGCTTGCGATTTCTTCGAAGTATCTGTAAAAATCACTATCAGAAACAGATCATAAAACCATCCTTTGCATATGCAAAAAGATGGTTGGATAGTGTCTGGGACATAATAATCCATCGACCAGGTCACGGAACCTAAAAATTGTCTCTTCATAATACTGGACTTAACATACAAATAAATCGTTTGAAATCCCTATGCAAAATTTGAGTGAAATTGGAAAAAAATGGCTTATAGTGTCAAGAAGCATCGAGATTTGGTATAATCTAGAAAAAATATCTTTTTTGCAATGGAAAATTATTTAATTGAGATTAAACTTGAGTTTGGAAATGCAGCTTTTGATTTTTTATAGGAATTTTAATTCGAAAAAAACACAAAGGTTTAAATCTATAGTTTAACACAATTATTCTTCTTAGCTTAGCTCAGCTTAGCTTAGTTTACCGCCCGTGAGTTTCCCGCGAATGATCAAAGCCTGTTGAAATTGCATATTGAACCAAATGTGTGATACTTGTTACTTGAGTAGGAAAAGGAATAGGAATAGGAATAGGAATAGGAATAGGAATAGGAATAGGAATAGGAATAGGAATAGGAATAGGAATAGGAATAGGAATAGGAATAGGAATAGGAATAGGAATAGGAATAGGAATAGGAATAGGAATAGGAATAGGAATAGGAATAGGAATAGGAATAGGAATAGGAATAGGAATAGGAATAGGAATAGGAATAGGAATAGGAATAGGAATAGGAATAGGAATAGGAATAGGAATAGGAATAGGAATAGGAATAGGAATAGGAATAGGAATAGGAATAGGAATAGGAATAGGAATAGGAATAGGAATAGGAATAGGAATAGGAATAGGAATAGGAATAGGAATAGGAATAGGAATAGGAATAGGAATAGGAATAGGAATAGGAATAGGAATAGGAATAGGAATAGGAATAGGAATAGGAATAGGAATAGGAATAGGAATAGGAATAGGAATAGGAATAGGAATAGGAATAGGAATAGGAATAGGAATAGGAATAGGAATAGGAATAGGAATAGGAATAGGAATAGGAATAGGAATAGGAATAGGAATAGGAATAGGAATAGGAATAGGAATAGGAATAGGAATAGGAATAGGAATAGGAATAGGAATAGGAATAGGAATAGGAATAGGAATAGGAATAGGAATAGGAATAGGAATAGGAATAGGAATAGGAATAGGAATAGGAATAGGAATAGGAATAGGAATAGGAATAGGAATAGGAATAGGAATAGGAATAGGAATAGGAATAGGAATAGGAATAGGAATAGGAATAGGAATAGGAATAGGAATAGGAATAGGAATAGGAATAGGAATAGGAATAGGAATAGGAATAGGAATAGGAATAGGAATAGGAATAGGAATAGGAATAGGAATAGGAATAGGAATAGGAATAGGAATAGGAATAGGAATAGGAATAGGAATAGGAATAGGAATAGGAATAGGAATAGGAATAGGAATAGGAATAGGAATAGGAATAGGAATAGGAATAGGAATAGGAATAGGAATAGGAATAGGAATAGGAATAGGAATAGGAATAGGAATAGGAATAGGAATAGGAATAGGAATAGGAATAGGAATAGGAATAGGAATAGGAATAGGAATAGGAATAGGAATAGGAATAGGAATAGGAATAGGAATAGGAATAGGAATAGGAATAGGAATAGGAATAGGAATAGGAATAGGAATAGGAATAGGAATAGGAATAGGAATAGGAATAGGAATAGGAATAGGAATAGGAATAGGAATAGGAATAGGAATAGGAATAGGAATAGGAATAGGAATAGGAATAGGAATAGGAATAGGAATAGGAATAGGAATAGGAATAGGAATAGGAATAGGAATAGGAATAGGAATAGGAATAGGAATAGGAATAGGAATAGGAATAGGAATAGGAATAGGAATAGGAATAGGAATAGGAATAGGAATAGGAATAGGAATAGGAATAGGAATAGGAATAGGAATAGGAATAGGAATAGGAATAGGAATAGGAATAGGAATAGGAATAGGAATAGGAATAGGAATAGGAATAGGAATAGGAATAGGAATAGGAATAGGAATAGGAATAGGAATAGGAATAGGAATAGGAATAGGAATAGGAATAGGAATAGGAATAGGAATAGGAATAGGAATAGGAATAGGAATAGGAATAGGAATAGGAATAGGAATAGGAATAGGAATAGGAATAGGAATAGGAATAGGAATAGGAATAGGAATAGGAATAGGAATAGGAATAGGAATAGGAATAGGAATAGGAATAGGAATAGGAATAGGAATAGGAATAGGAATAGGAATAGGAATAGGAATAGGAATAGGAATAGGAATAGGAATAGGAATAGGAATAGGAATAGGAATAGGAATAGGAATAGGAATAGGAATAGGAATAGGAATAGGAATAGGAATAGGAATAGGAATAGGAATAGGAATAGGAATAGGAATAGGAATAGGAATAGGAATAGGAATAGGAATAGGAATAGGAATAGGAATAGGAATAGGAATAGGAATAGGAATAGGAATAGGAATAGGAATAGGAATAGGAATAGGAATAGGAATAGGAATAGGAATAGGAATAGGAATAGGAATAGGAATAGGAATAGGAATAGGAATAGGAATAGGAATAGGAATAGGAATAGGAATAGGAATAGGAATAGGAATAGGAATAGGAATAGGAATAGGAATAGGAATAGGAATAGGAATAGGAATAGGAATAGGAATAGGAATAGGAATAGGAATAGGAATAGGAATAGGAATAGGAATAGGAATAGGAATAGGAATAGGAATAGGAATAGGAATAGGAATAGGAATAGGAATAGGAATAGGAATAGGAATAGGAATAGGAATAGGAATAGGAATAGGAATAGGAATAGGAATAGGAATAGGAATAGGAATAGGAATAGGAATAGGAATAGGAATAGGAATAGGAATAGGAATAGGAATAGGAATAGGAATAGGAATAGGAATAGGAATAGGAATAGGAATAGGAATAGGAATAGGAATAGGAATAGGAATAGGAATAGGAATAGGAATAGGAATAGGAATAGGAATAGGAATAGGAATAGGAATAGGAATAGGAATAGGAATAGGAATAGGAATAGGAATAGGAATAGGAATAGGAATAGGAATAGGAATAGGAATAGGAATAGGAATAGGAATAGGAATAGGAATAGGAATAGGAATAGGAATAGGAATAGGAATAGGAATAGGAATAGGAATAGGAATAGGAATAGGAATAGGAATAGGAATAGGAATAGGAATAGGAATAGGAATAGGAATAGGAATAGGAATAGGAATAGGAATAGGAATAGGAATAGGAATAGGAATAGGAATAGGAATAGGAATAGGAATAGGAATAGGAATAGGAATAGGAATAGGAATAGGAATAGGAATAGGAATAGGAATAGGAATAGGAATAGGAATAGGAATAGGAATAGGAATAGGAATAGGAATAGGAATAGGAATAGGAATAGGAATAGGAATAGGAATAGGAATAGGAATAGGAATAGGAATAGGAATAGGAATAGGAATAGGAATAGGAATAGGAATAGGAATAGGAATAGGAATAGGAATAGGAATAGGAATAGGAATAGGAATAGGAATAGGAATAGGAATAGGAATAGCAATGAAATGAAATAAAGAAATAGGAAAATGAATAAGAATCAGACGAGATAAATATTATCAATATAAACAAGAATGGAAATGGTAATGAAAATATCGATGAGACTAGGAATAGAAATGGAAATTTAAAGAAAAATAGTAGCAAGAACTCCGCTGGGAACTGCGATTGCAGTTATAATTGATTTTCCAATTGGGATTGAAATGGGGACTGGCCAAATACTCGAAATAATGATCGGAGCCTGTGATGGAGTGTAGGAAACACAGCTTAGTAAATGTATTCTTTTTCTAGCGTTGTGCACAGTTTGGACACACGTTTGTGGCATAATCACAAAATCCCCGACTGAATGAAGCCAGACATAGTAGTAACCCGAGAAAAGTCCAACATCAGAATTACAGCAAATAGACAACATATTTAGATATCAAGCATCAAATTGAAATCTTATTTTGATATCAGTTTAAACTTTTTCAGATATCGTCGCTGTTGTGCTATCTTATAACAAGCGCCATTTAGCACATTTCGAGAAAAACGATTTTTAAAGTTTGAGATTGAATATCTTGAAACTTATAAATGGTAAAAACAATTCAAAGAAGACAATTAATGCTTCAATCTATTCTGTATTAAACTCTCAAATATCATGAAGTTCGGTTGACTATGTTGCGAGTTTTCACTATAAATGTAAACAAAAGTCGCACTCACACGTGTCGTAGGTGTGTATTGATGGCAAAATTTGTATGGCGTGTCATAATTGTGCATGAAAAATTTTCCATAGAAAAAATGCATCAATTATTAACTTTTATTAATATCTTCGGCTTTATTCGGCCTAGAAACAATCGATGAGATGCATTTTGAAGGAAATTGAGCAAGCAATCTAGAAAAAATAGTAATTTTTAATTACAGTGTTGCCAAACATGAAATATTGCCAATTTAAAAATAAAACTGCATATTTCTCACAATACATGTATTTTTATTTTAAAAAATATTATGCCATTGTGTTCCTCGGACATTTTTACATATAAAAACATCTAAAACTTCTACATTACTTAAGCGAATCCCATGATACAGTGATTTAAAGCAAAAAACTGACAATTTCTCATCACTTTTTTCGCTATAACTCAGTAACCAAGCAAAATTTCAAAATTCTGAAAACGCCATTTTGTAGAGAATTTTCAGATTAGTAATGTTGTATATCTAACTCAGTTTACCCCAAAATGGCGTTTGTCATAAGATAGCACAACAGCGACGATATGACATCATATTTTGATCTCATTTTGATATGCTTACATTTTTAGAAAAAAAGTTTGTTTCTATTTCTTTAACAAACATCAAATTTATTACTTATTTTGTTATCAATGAAATATTTCACCATCTCAATTAGTTTTCAATTTGCTTTCACTGATAGCATAAATAGTTTTCTGTTTGATGTCATAGTGCAATTTTTCTGCTTTCGATTTTGATCTTTTAACCGTTAAAACGACCAAAATGATAACAACCTGAGCAATCATTCCCTACTACATCACAACATCAAGTTTAGTTCTCAATTTGATATCAGACTCTGCTCGGGAAGCTATCGTAGACAACTCTATATTGTATCGTGTGTGCAAACGGAACCAAGAGCTAAAGCATTTCCAATGATTCTCGTTGAAAAACAGAACAAAACACATTCATTCCCACAGTGTTATGCGTATCATTTTGTTTCTCTTGTATTTCGTTCATCGCGTGAATTGACTATATTGACTGAAAAATTACAACACCAGTCTCAACGAGGTATTTTATGTGTAGCTATAAGCCATTCACTTTGTGTTCCTGTGGGATTAGATTGTAGCAGAGAGATGGTCACAATGACATGATATCAATGATTTCGCTGTAAAAAATACGAACCATTCGATAACGAATGCAGGACTCAGTTGTTCCGGAGGACATTTGGGATTTAATGTCCGAAAACGTGTGGTCGATTTGTATTCGGCTACGCAAACTACTCTGTCCAATTAAGCCAGTTGGAGAATTAAGGGTTGCTCCAAGGGGTGAGTCGCTTAGAACAATGTGCCATACACACTATATCACCTACAGTATCACGATATAAGATTACGATTCACAGTAATGCACGATCATTTCACTCGTTACCACAATGTGTGGCACAATGAGGCACACTTTTGACAACTCAAAAATTGTCAACAAAGTGTAGTTGAATAATCATAGCAACCATTGCTTTTGTTTTACTGAACACCATGGCACATCGTGGCACACCGTGGCACATTGCGGCACAAGCTACCACGCTATTTGTTTGTGAGCACAATTCGATTTGTGCTAAGCGACTCACCCCTTGGGTTGCTCTCTTAATTGCTTATAGATGAAAATTTGCTGTTTTCAACGTTTGTCGTATTACAGTTAAAGAATCTTGTCGTTGATGAGATATATGTATTTTTATATAAAAATAAGTCCACCCTTCTACACCCACAATTATGATTTAGAATTACCCTAAAAATGTATCATATCGTGCAAGGATGCATAAAATTACCTAGTAAATGGGCACGGAACATGATAACGTCACGTAGCGACACTTCTTCGTTGCGATAGAGAATCTGGAACACACGTGAGGCGCCACAATCGTCGATGATGGTTGCCGCGGAGCCGGTTGTACCGATGGTGGGCGACCCGCCCGGACCGGCTGTGGTGTTGGTGCTCCCCGTTCCACTGCTGCTTGTCGTTCCTGCATTGCAACCGGAGGAGGAATTGGTAGAATTTGGTGTATTGGCACTGCTGGAGGCAGAACCTGGCGCATTGTTGCTACCGTTGAGACCGGTGGCTCCCGTTCCGGAAGTACCAGCGGCAGGGGCGGGACCGGGGGCGATACTGGCAGCTGAAGGCACTCCCGTAGTTGCCGACGCGTCCGGAAGGCATGTCTCCACCTGAACCGGCAGTCGGGGTGATACTCTCAATGAACATCGTACTTGATATAATCTGCAAATAGTACAGAAAGACAAAGGGAGAAACATGTTACTGGTTATTATTGCGTCTGTATAGTTTCAGCATAAATTCAGGCGGCAGCAGAAGTATGTCTGATTGTGAATGCAGGTTTTATTGCAGCCGCTCCGTGAATTTTTGTGGACCAACAAATGGCGCTCAACGCGATGTTGTGGCAATTTGCCATAAAATGGAAACTTAAAGTTTATTGCCCTAGGTAGCGTTATTATTTTTGGGCGTGGCTGAATGTCTGCGAATCCTCGTGAAATATTTCCTCCGGTTAAAATAAGCGTTAGTTATGATTAGTAGTGGAGACAATGTTTAATGGAGCGATATAATTTAAAATGTCACATATAGGTATTTCATTATGTTCGGTTAATGAGCGGTGTAATTTGACGTCCTATTGTGATGTCACAGAAAGATTTTTTTTATTTCACGTCTAGTAGTATGCACATCAATGGAGGTAATATCTGTTCATCAGACCGTAGAATACGATTCAATGCTGATGTCGTTAAATGCATTATTAATTTTGACTACTCTTCAGTGTTTCATGACGTGTCGTTGAATTACACGCTATGGCTCATTTTAAACTTCTACCTGTGGCGGATGCGACAGTAAACATGTGCAAGATATAATGAAACGAAAGAAAATTGCGGAACGAAAACTATCAAATTTGTCTACTTATCTAAAACTAACCGTGACATATAAGAACGAAAAACAATTATGAAAATTATACGGAAAAGAGTTTTTAGTTGGTCACTAGTTGAGACACAAGCAGCTTTTATGTACTTTTGAAGACTTTTGATTATTCAGACTTTTAGAATAGTTACAGTTTGTATGAGATTGAACTTTTGAAGTGCAGAAGAAATTAATAATGCTCTCCCACGAATTTGTGAATTAAATTTTTTTTATCAATCCGCACGAGTGTCTTATCTAATCCGCCATAATTTCGACTAATTAACCAGTCCCTTTGACGTTCAGGTAGAAGTTAAATAGTATATGAATACAAAGATCACCAAGTACTCCACCTAGCAGTGAGATGATGGATATATCATATTCATATTATACAGGGTCCTTGGTTCATGGTGAAGAATTTCTCCAGTGGTGATAGGGGATCATACAGTGTGTCCCACATTTATACGTTCACCCTAATTTCTCAGGATACCTTTTTTTTCTATTCGAACAAACTACACCAAATTTTCAGATTCAATGATGTTCCTCGAAATTTGGAAAACCTTGTTCGTTTGTTATGGCAGTTTAAATGAAAAATGGGTGTCCCATATTTATACGTTCACTTTATTTTGTTTTATGATAACTTTTTGATAACTATTCAAACAAGCTGCATCAAATTGTCCGTGTTTTTTAAAGCTTAATCAATGAAGTTTCTAGTAGTTTGGAAACTCTGGTACATCTTGTTCGTTTGTTATGGCAATTTAAATGCAAAGTGTGTCTCAAATTTATCCGTTCATCCTATTTTCTCAGAAGAGCTTTTTTTATTTAAACATACTGTACCAAATTTTCTGAGTTTATTTATAAACCTAATCAACGATATTTCTCAAAATTCGGAAACCTTGGTGCGTTTTGTTTGTTTGTTACGACAGTTTAAGTGAAAAAAGTTATTCCTGCATTTGTACGTTCGGTAAGAAAAAATATAGTTGTTCCTAAAAAAAGCTTTATTCAAGCAATTACTGGATAAAATAATAAATAAAACATGTAATAGTCTATCGAATTCCCATCATTTTAAACATAAGTTTCATTTACTTCGGCATTTAATCATTAAGCTTTTCTATATTTTTCGCTTTGAGCTTGTCCTAAGCTGATATGATTGCTTTCTTGAACTTCAAAACTAACGAATACTGCGAATACACATCGCGAACTATCATACTCGAATCATTTTCAATCGAGTTAACGTCCGAAGGAAGCGGTATTTGAATGTCCTCCGATGTGTATGACAACGCGAAGCAGTATTCGTTAGTTTCGCAATCATGTCATCTTAGGACAAGCTCAAAGCAAGAAATATAGAAAAGCTTAAGGATTAAATGTCGAAGCGAATGAAACTTGTGCTCAAAATGATGGGCATTCAATATACTATTTCATCTAGTTTTAATTATTACTAGATAATTACTTGAATAAAGCTTTTTTTTAGCAACAACTATATTTTTTCTTAGCAAACGTATAAATGCAGGAATATCTTTTTTCATTTAAACTATCAAAATAAACAAATAAAACGCACCAAGGTTTCCAAATTTTAAGAAACATAGTTGATTAGGTTTTAAAATAAACTCAGCAAAACCTCGAGCTCGGGACAGACAACGGATTCGAATCAGTTCAAGGAGGCGAACAAGTTCATTCTAGATCAGGATCGGTTTCCGGATCCGGACTTGTTCCCAGGTTCGCACCAGTTTCCGGATTTGAATTAGTTCCCGGATCCGGACCAGTTCTTGAATTAGGGTCAGTTCCCGGATCCAGATTAGTACCCGGATCTAACCCATCTCCTTTTCTCCTTACCAGGTCCGGACCTGAATCAGGCCCAGACTTGGTGCTCCGTCCTAAACTCCTTAAAACCGTGACCGAACATCTTAGATTCTGATGAAACTTTACCTATTTCACCGGCATGGAAGACTAAACATTTAGGGACCATCCGTAAATGACGTAGCATTTTTTGAGCGATTTTTGACACCCCCTCCTTCATCGTAGCATTTCGTCACAAACTTCTAAATAACCCCCCCTCCCCTGGTAATTACGTAGCTTTACGGTAACTCTACCCCCCTTGTCCCCGCAAAATAAAAAAAAATAAAAAACGATGATAGTTATTCCCCTTTAAAAAAGCTACGTAGCATGACAAGACCCCCTACCCCCCTGTCGTCACACATCATCACAAAACTCCCCCATATAATGCTGCGTCATTTATGGATGGTCCCTTACCACAGTCAATAAGATTATTTTGAGTCAAAAGAAATTTTGTATAAGGGCGTAGACATTTCTACGTGCCATAATTTCAAATATTTTTTGTTCGGTTACCGTATCTTATACAGCAAAACTATCTGAGAACCAGTTACAGGGAATGAACACTTCTGTACGAAAAAAGTATGTACTAATTTTTATGTTTATATTTTATATTTTTATAATTCATACTATTTGCAAACAAAAATACAATTTTCTTTTCGAATACGATTATATACAAATAATAATATAAAAATTAAAAAAATGGGTTTTCTTGCAATTTAAATTTTTAACATAAATTTTTATTTGTGTGAAAAATGAAACATTTTTTTCAGTGTATATTTTTTCGTACTGAAGTACACTAAGGTTTTTTTACACGGTTTTATTTGTACGGTTTTCTGAATTAACGCGGTTTTTTACACGGATTTCGCAATTACCACGGTTTTTTTTGCACGGTTTTGTTTTACACGGTACGTAACCCCTCCTGTAAAACCTTGGTGTATTAATTCCCTGTAACTCGTTCTCAGATGTTTTGCTGTATAAAATACAGTAATTGAACCATACATTTTGGAAAATAATGTACGTAGAAACGTCTACGTCCTTTTGAAAAATTGCTCTTGTATCAAAATATTGCAATTCGCGGAGAAAATCATGGAGATTCATAAACCGAACACAACTGCAAAGTTTCGTTTGAATCGACGATGGTTATATTTTGTGGTCGGCCAGTGTCTCGTGGAATCCTTCAGTTGACGTCCAGTATCGAGAAGAAACTTCAAGTTAACTCCGACCGAAATACCCCACCACTATTCTGAGTCGTTTTTTTTTCTGACTGTGCTTCAAAGATGGTCGAGTGTGAGCCTCTTCAAATACGAAATGTGTCGTGTAGCTACACATTTCTAGACAATCCAACGCGTTATTATTTATTGTATATGAATTGATGAAACATGAGTGCGACGCAGAGAGGATTTTAATGATATTACTGTTTAGGGATTTTTTTTGATGGAACCATTCTAGTATGAACCGTGTTTCTATTAGAGCATTTTTTATTACCGTAAAGGTATTACGGCCTAGTTTTGGGTGTAATCTAACTCCTAATCTTTTTTTGGTACGCGGTAGATGAAGCTGTTGGGGATGTGGAGTAGTCGGACAAGGGGTGGGGGAGGCGTAAATGGCGGAAGTGTACCTCCAACTGAACCCCCTAGCTACGCTCCTATTGAAATTCTGGAAAACCCGTCTTGGTAAAAATGGGCACTTTTCAACCCGAAACTCCAAATCGGTTCAGCCATCTCTGATAAAATTATTTGAGTTTAAATTACGCATACACACAGACATAATACGATTTCGACGAACTGAGTGGAACGGTATATAACACACGGCCCGCCGGGCTCTGATTAGCTTGTAGATTTTCAGAGCGATAGCCAAATCTCTCTTTGTATGAGAAGAGCAAAAGGAAGCCTATGTGAGTCCATATAAAAAGTCCTTAGCAATTATTTGAAGTGATGTCTAACTGATAGTGGCGAAGGGTCTAACCAACTAATATACACATTCATCCAATAGCAGCATACTAGAATGGTCCGGTAAATTGTACTCACGGGCACGTTTTCGTCTCGTAAGTGGTCTACCGTAAACTTTTTTTCACGACGACCATGCGTTTCGTAAAACCGTACAACACGTTCGCGGAGTGCTTGTTTTTTCGATGCCATCTTCGATTGAACTGGCTGCATCCGAGCGAAAAGAAACATGCCAATGCCACCCATTTCTAGGGAGTCCAGAGAACAATTCTCTTGGAGAGAAATAAATTTACGCTCTTTACTTTAATTATAGAAAGGTATTGAAATAATTCTCATTTTTTATTGAACACTTGTTAAAATTCACGTTGTTAGCGTCGTACTACACTAACACGTTACGAGCATCGTTCCAAAAGTGGGAACGCTAATTTAATTACCACTAATTGCTCTAAAAGTTTCCATAAATATTTCAGATATTCTAGCAATATGATACTTTTGCAATAATTTTTAGAAGTTACATTCAAAAGGATTATTTCAACGATATATCGCCTTTTTTGTTCGTAAACATATTTTTAGTTTTCATTGTCTTTATTTTAGTGTAGTTTTTATTAAGAACCTTTTAAAATTACATTAATTTTTTATTGATTTGCTTGGTCAACTTAAGTTACTGTGAGTAATTAAATTCTGCATAGATTATTATTTTATGATAACGATTTGCGAGCTAAATTATGCGAAAAACCTGCTAGTACGATTATTAGCTCTTCTGCCCAATTGTGTTAGAAAAAAGTTGACAACAATCTCGAACATTCCAGATGGTACTGAGGTTTGCCATTGCGTCCACCGCAAGCAGCAGCCACATAATCACTCACGGAAACACCCTGTTCCGTTCAATTCTTCTAGCCATTCATTCAGGAGCAATGTTAATTCCAGCACATCCTCTCAGTGCCGGAATAATTGACCACAAACAGAAACCACAGACGACGAAAAACATCCGAAATTATTTTCCTATGCGGTGGCTCCTGTGACCTGACATACCACATAAATTTGGATTAAAATTCATCGGAGCAATGGGAAACAAAACTGGTCCTCGCGTTTTCATCCCGTGGTACATAGGATGCAATAAAAATTCACGGAACCGAAAAACAAAGTGCTTTGAAGTGTTTTATTTGGCCGCTGGCAAAAAACAAGCCGTACCTCAGTACCTACAGTTGACATCTGACTCAGCACAATTCAAACATAAGCCTCACCAACCACTTGAATCGGTCTACGCCAGAGAGCGTTTTATGCATCCAGTTGAAATGCAAATAATAATATTTAAGGTAAAAGCTAAAGTAATACCTGTGCAATTGTGCACCACAGTTCCGAATAATTGAAAACGTACCATAGCCCAACAACGTCGTCGTCATATGTTTGAGCTGAACCCTGGAAGGATTCTCAGTATCTGTTCGTAGCATTAGTTAGTAATACAATTGAGCTGTAGGCATTGAATCGACTGCGAGGTCTGGCGAAATATAAGTTCAACAACGGAAAATAGAGTTATGAGCCTATTTTTACCGTAATAGGGATGGAGGGGGTTTCAATTTTCACCCTTCCATTTGAGCCACAACGTTGATCAAAGATAGCAGACGCTACTGTAACCAATGGCTTCAAAAGATGATAATATGAATAGGGTGAAATAAGCTAATTACCCTAGCAACAAGGTTTTGTTTTGCTATTATTGACATCAGCGACAGATTTTCAATGCCGTCAAGCCTCAGAACTGACAAGGTTATGCTAGATTTTATGTCCAACTATATTTGCTTGCTGAACTACGGAGCGAATTGTTATATGTAACTAGAGGGGACAAGCCAAAACTAATGAAATGACAAAATCTTGCCTTTAAAATAGAATTTGAAAAACTCAATAATCACATTGCAAACTTATCTGTCAAACTTCTAAGAAACCATTACTTGGCCTATGATTAATATATGCGATAAGCAGCTAATTTTCCACCGTTATCCGATGAAACCCACACTAATAATAAGGTTTCAAAGGTCGATCGATTGGCGAACCAACCCGCATAACGAAGCTCTCGACTACTATTCACAGTGTTACCGACACGCTATTTACTCGTAATAGAAGGCCCTTAAAAGCGGCGGCCACTGGACATAGAAAAAGAAAGGTGCAGCATAATTCAGTCCATGTATCTGCATAATTGATAGTGGATATCACACGTGATCCGATTTTAAAGCAGAGCATTCTTTTATACTGAGCTTCGACTTAGGATAAAGATTGAAGGGGGCACCTGGTTCTACAAATCAGCCGTCATATGTTCGGGACGTGACCAGGAAGGATTCCCATGTCGTTTTCGCTTGACAACCCACAAACGAATACGGAATAGTTGCTTCAAACGAACGCTTTCAACAGAGTTGAGTTGGGCCCAGACCAATCAGGGGTAGCCGTTGGTTCCGGTCCATGTGTGGATGAGTTGACATCCCGGGTTCAGATGGTGAAGTCATCTCTCTGGCGTCGGTGATTGGCACTTAGTGCGGACAGAGGCCAATGGAAAATAAACAAAAAAAAGGTTTTAATGTCGGATGTTTATATTAATTTTGTTAGACCATTTGCCCTCTCAGTAAGACATCACTTCAACCAATGACGTTTGATTCAACTCAGGTCATCTTCATTCAACTTATTGGCACGATTGATCCTATGGACTCATGTCTTCTTTTTGCCTTTTTCATGCAAAGGGAGGTTATGCAATCACTCTGGCATTCGACAAGCTAATCCCGGCCTCGAAGGCCCTGTGTCTTATTCCATTCGATACAGAAATCGGAAAATATCTGTGTGTATGTGTAATTAACCGATTCGCACTAACTTAGTTTTAAGCGAATGGTAGAATCATTTCATAGTCTGCTATTAATTTTTTATCGATAGGAGTCTTGCTTCCGGAGTTACCGGTTGAAGAGAGCCCATTTTTTACCAAGACAGGTTTTCTAGAATTTTAATAGGGACGTAGCTATGGGGTACCTTCCGGCAGACGCGCTAGTACACAGAGCGCGTGCCACTCAGTAAAACAAGCGAAAGCGTCTTTGAACACCAGCGCCTACTCGTTCAGTTAGCCATACGTGAGACTTCAAACAGCCAGACATAAAGCTTTCGACAGGGTATAACTTCTTAAGAGGTGATTATGGACAAACGGTTTTAACTTCGTTTTGTAGGTGGAACTCAGTCCTACTATAATAATTGATAGTATAATTACAATTTTTGCCGATAGTAAAGTTACACGGGTTCGAAAACAGGCTAAAATAAAATCAAAATCAGCCAAAAGTCTTTACACAGCATTCACAGCTATTTAGTATCTTCGAAAAAGTTGTGTGTTTTATAATGGTAAAAAATACATTCGAACATTGTTAACGCGAAAAATCATAAATAAAAAAGTTATAAGCAAAAATAAGAATTGAAGGAGCTCATCATAGAAAACATCTCATAACTCAATTACTGTGAGTGACAGAGACAACATGTTTTCTGTAAAATTTATAAAAATACTCTCCTCTACAACTTTTTCGAAGACTGCTAAGCGCAATCTCTTTCGGTTCAAAAGTTAAATTTTCTATAGCCTACTATGATCAACTTTTTGGAAAAGTAAAATTACCAAAAGATGGCGCTTTTTACATACACAAACATTGTAGAATATGTGAAATCGCCAACATAAAGGCTCCAATAAATTAAGTACCTCAAAACGCTATTTTGAGCCACTGTGCTACGCATACCAAGTTAGCATGAAGATAAGCTTGAACTAATGCTGATTAAGCTAATTATATTTTATGTTTTTATGTTTCAATTTTTTTAGCAGCCTTGGTTATGCAGCTCATTTTTTTCTGATCTTATTTTATTCCAAACCACTAAATAGTTTTCAGCATAATATATTCAGAATTGCACATATTTCGTCGCTTGTAATTTTAAATGTTCTTTGATTTGATGGTATTGTAAGGGAATATGTATCCGCCGGGTAATGCCAATCGAGCTAATATTTTTTTGAACTGAGAAAACTAATTCCTTTGTTTGTTGTTGAAATAACAAGATTATAACAGAACACAATTTCTGTCACATATTGTGTTGAAAATTAGGTCTCGTCAGTAGTTGAAATAACAACTAACAATGCGAGATATAGTTTTGAAATAATTCTGTTATGTGTTTCTGATCGGGTAGGGATTAGTTCCACTGAGCGTTTAGTGTGCATATGGAATACGCATGGTCTTGTCTGAGTGGAATGATGACTGTTTAATCATGTATGAGGACTGAGAATTGAAGATTTGCTAGATAAAATCGGGTTTTCACTGTATTACGAAATCTTTAATTACAAAGACATTAGCATATCTATTTTGATAAATATCTCAAGGCAGTAAAGCTAAACGCTTTTCATTAAACTGTACTGTGTTTCGTCGGAGTAAAGAAACAAGGAATAATAAAATCGTTCACGTGTCATTTGGTTCAATTAAACATAGGCAACACTCCAGACTGTCGGCTGTCCGGAGCTTGTTGCTAATGTTAAGTTGCTTTTTTTACAAACCGAGCATTTACAAATTAATTTAACACACAACAAATCTATCGTAATTTCTCGGCAGCCGGCTACCCAGCGCAATAAACACATGATAACACTTCTGAGAGTTTTATATATCTAATATATTTATATATTTTTGTAACTCTTTACCCCATGTTACCCCATGTTACTAACAAAAACTCCTTCGTGGAGATGCAGAGGTATACACGGACGTGACTGGCGCCGTTATTGACATTTCAAAGAGTAGAACTCTCTAAACGTGCTCATTGAGAATAGATAGCTACTGCTAGAGCCCATTCGTTGATTCTCAGTGCAATTTCGCTTGGTCTGGTCAATCACGGAGCAGCAACTACGAATTGTACTGTCATCATGCTCATACTCAAAGATAAAACTACGCAAACTATTCGATGCGAGAGAGATTTTCAATGTACTGTAACGAGTTACCGAAACAATCAAGCTGTCGCGAACGTAACATCCGAAACCTAATAGGCCTATCCAAAACATTGCAAGTTTCCCAAATTTCCGAAAATTAATTGTTGTTTATAGTTTACGTTTGTAATACTGCGAAAAAAGGAAAAAAATCAAATGTTTTGCTTATTAAAACTGATGTATGCTATGCAAATGATTTTACTAAACCGAGCCTAAAGTTAAAAATTCTACAATGAAAATGCAATGCGATTTTTTGTAAATTACCCTTATGGTCCAAAGCCATGTGGTGTCCGGTGGGCTTAAATCTTTTTGAACTATTTCAGCTAAGAATAGAACCACTGGGAACCTGCCCCCATGTTGTAAGAGGCGACTAACAACATGCTAGAAGTTCCCAGGACCTAAAGGTTTTGCATAATAGCCTTTATCCATTCTTCATTGAGTGAATCACTGACATATAGTCAGCTTTTCTGATTCGCTATCCCCGATTGTGTACCAACCTTCTAGGTTTCTTCTGGCGGTTGTACAATAACCGTAAAAGATGAAGTCTAATTCTACACTAAGTAACAGCATACATTAATATACCGACTCTTCCACGCCAAGGTATAACTTTCAAAGCGTATTTAAAAAAAGCAAACTTTTCTGTAGGGAATTTATTGAATTGGCCTAAGATGAAGGTGTCAAATTACACAAAAAAAGCGATCTGTAGATGTGTCAAAATGCCATTTTTATTAAATCAGGAACCGTCTACCGACAAATCTACATTCATGAATTCTTTCAAAAGTGACTTCTTAAGGTCTAATGAAGGTCTGACACTAGCTTTGTACTACTTTTGTTTTCCCAAACAGTGGTAAACATTTCAACATTCCACATCTTCACTCTGTCAAAAAATGTAAGGCTGCGGGAAGCTAAAACTTCGTAAAATCGTACTCCTTGTCCTTTCTTCAAAATCGTCCAGTGCAGCACTCTATGTCACTCTTTCGAGTTTGAACCGCTCTTATGGTAGTTGGCCTTTGTCAGTATTACTCTTCTCCCATCCATTATTCTTCTGGGTCACCGATGGATCACTAACCCTTGTCGTTGTGTTCATTATATTTAATTTGGTATTTAACCTAATTATGGAAACGCGTCTGATATAGGGAGAGTGGAGATGCCAACCTGTCATTAATATTTCGCAGTGAATTTCTTCACATTCATTTGTACTTTTTGTACGCTTGTTTCGTACTGCAAGCTTTAAAAATGATCATTGAAGTGTTAATTAGAAGTAATACTCCCGATGGCCGGCTGTTCGGAGTTCAAATTGCTCGTTTCGAATTCTGGGAAATTGATCGCGAGCGACTTTCGTACATATTGCCAAGATTCTATTGTCTATAGATGAATAGACCTCTATCATATTCCACGGTGCTTAATCCTTTTATGTAACGCCCCACGGAAGAATAATTATTAAAATGTCTATTTAAATGGGCGTACTCCTGGATGTACTTCAGGGCGTACTTCTGAATACTTTGATCTAAAATGAAAAGACAAAGTGCGTGATAACCTAGCTAAATCACAATATCTACCATGATCCTGATGCATTTCCCTACCTTTTAGCACCAATCCTATCCTGCAACGCTTGTGGATGATGCAGAGAATTCCTCGGTCATAAAAGTCACAAGTGTTGAACTAATATTCCTTCCCATCCTAAAATTGACCTGCATGGGCGTGGCCATCTACGTTATTGATCATACTATTATCTTAGTCTCTTTAGGTTGCACGTTGAGTATGATGTACTACTCCCAAGTATCATACAATTGGTTCAGATGTTACTATGTTTTAATTGCCGCAAGGTTCTACTGTATCGATTTTGTTGGTTATTTTCGGCAAATTTGAAACTAAGAGAAACAATTGATTCAGTATTCAGTTTCAACAGGCTTTGATCAATCACGGGCGGTCAATTAAACTAAACTAAGCTTATGCTTATTGTCCATTATGACAAATGTACTTTATGCCAAACGTATTTATGCCTAATTTATGTATGCTTATACCTATCGTATTTAAGCCTGATGTTCCACACCCATTATTTCTTTATTGTAAATTGGATATTGCCTATTATAGCATCTCTCGGTCTTGAATGAAAAAAAGAACATAATGGCAGTATCAAATTGCCCAAGCAGACACGCTGTGGTTAGACTTCATTAATTTCAACACTAATCGGTAAACACGAACTTTTACATATAATACAATTATCTTATTGAAATATCGGTTACTTCATTTCATTTCTATAGTGATCAGAAACAGTATGCAAGTGTGCTTAACAAAATTCACTATGTTTGATATAAACTTATACAATCAAAACAATATGTCTGCATCCATTACACAGGAAAGAATCAGCAGTGCGGCCAAACTAAAACGTTTCCTTGAAACTATACTGCAATGTAATTTAAGGTAGGGTAAGGTGGGGCAAATCCGACCTAGTAAATGGTTTTGGCTGTAAAATGTTCATTTTACATCGGATCAAGTCGTTTTATATACCAAATTAAAGATTAGACTCCTGGACAACTTTCTGTATATAGCATTTTATTTGGATCTTCGGAATATCTTGATATACAAGTTTTTTACAAAAATGTCCATTTTTGCTGTTTTCAAAAATGGTGGGGTAAACCCGACCCCCTATGTTTTTGGTTGATTTAGTGCAGATATTACTCAAATTTTATGGTTTTTCAATGATAAATCAATGAATGTTGTGTTATTGAATTGTAACATGAAGAAAACGGAGCTCAATATCAATCTTCCAATGCTTAAATCACGAACAGTAGCACATAATGATATTCCCATTTGCATCGGAGCAATTGCTCCACGAATACGATAATCATAACGTTTTTGTGTCTTTCGTTTGTGATTTTGAACCATTTTGCATTAAAATAATAAATAATAACAATAAAAATATATTTCAATTTGATAAATAAAAAATTTCTTAGCAAAAAAGCGGTCGGATTTACCCCAATATTTAGAGGTCGGATTTACCCCACCGCGTCATTTTTCATTGCGATGCAATTAACAAATATATGAAAAAGGTTAAACTAAATTCATCTATGCACTTTGTAGGACTTAAATCAAAGAATTTAAATCCATTTACATTTATTATGCAATCACTTTAACAATCAGGAATATCCTGTAGTCAATTATGCACAAAAGTCAAATCAAAAATTGTAAAAACACACATTTTGTCGTATGAGCATCTCAATGTAGACTAATAAAATGCTGTCATACCACCATTATGATTATTTTCGATGCTCTATACGACAACATTGATATTAGTTTGCGTAGTGCTTCTGATTTTTGGTAAAAGAGGGGGGTCGGGTTTACCCAACGGTCGGATTTGCCCCACCTTACCCTATAAGTAATCAATTATCTCAAGTTACTTAACTGATTGCAGTAATTTTATTTTCAACTGCGATGAAATTCGGCTCGTGACAATGCAATGTTTAATATGAAACTAGTCATTACTAGCCTTAGTATTGTAAATTTTCCTTTTAGCTCAAATCTGGAAGCTCTTCTTCTAATAGCTGATGTGAGTGATGAATATGTTTGTTTTTATTTTGTTTGTTTTAATGATAATGCACAAGTAGATTGAATAAATGTTTTGCAAACCATGCGAATGTGTCTATGCTCGGCATTATCACACATTTAGCGGCGCAACGGATCGTAAAGAGTTGTGATCCAACCGAGTTTTTGTTTGATATGGTGAATAGCGCTGTGGCAACAACTGATTTCACGAGGAGAGAATAGATATACAGAATAGAATATTTGTTTTTAATTATGCCAAACATCGCGTGAATCAAATAATCAAATCAAATTATTATTACTATAATTTCTAATATAAAGAAATGATAACATTACTCTAAGGGGTGCACTTTACCCCATATTTTGCTATATTGTTCCCATACCTAGTGCCCATAAAGTCGATCGAAATGCTTGATCTGCTGCTACGAGTCTGTCATGTAGCGGATAATTTATAAAAAAAAGTCTGAAAATTTTCTTCAATGATATGACAACGACTAATATCACTCAAGCATCTAAACAGAGCTGAAGGTTTTGTTTCGAACAGCACGTATTTGAGCGTGGAAACACGAATTTCACATAGCCAACCCCTGATTTAATTGATTCCATTATAGATATTACTGTTTCACTCATATTGAGTGGCAAATAAAATCCCTACTGATTCGAATTTCTCCCATGAAGCATTTCTGGAGTTGTTCAACAATTTCCCAGACAAGTCTTTTCCATCAATGGCAGGCACGCATCGCGGTTCAATTAATTTACATGTCTATCAATTGTAACACGTTATAAGCCGGTTTTCGTAACCTTTTTCAAATCGTGCCTGGTTCAATTGTGAGACGAGCTCAACTCTGCGACAAGGTGACAACCAATTCAAGGTGGTCTTGAAACTTTTGACATTTTTTATACTTTCTATTTTCCTTTCACTTATAGTTTGAATTGCTAGCATATGTATATGTGATAATAGGTTCAAATCACGTTCGGGTGGATCGTTCGGTTTTTGTGTTCTTTTCCCAACTAATAACAATCACAAATAGGCACCTCACACAAAAGTTAAATGCTGGTCAAGTTCCAGTTGGGGATGTAGTGCAAAGCAAAGAATTTAACTAACTTTTCGCTTTCAACATGCAAAACAAGCTGCGAGAAAAAGTTCGAGTCCCGCTTAAAAGTTACTTCAACACAAATCCAATCACAATCCGAACCCTTCGGGCAGTGGGGAAAGCGCTGCTGTTTCCTGTTGCTTTTGTTGTTGGAAGGAAAAAATCGTTTCTATTGTGATTTCGGATAGTTTCTGTACCTGTTTCTTCCCGCTCGTGGTAGGCGCTGTAGGTTTTACGAGAGAAAAAGTTGTGTCAACTTGTCCGGACGTTCTGCTCAAGAAGACGAGATTGTTTTTTCGACTTTGATCTGTCACGCCCTCCTCGTGAATAAAGTGGGCCGTTTGTTGTTTGAGTTAAACTGCCGAAAATAGTCTATAGTTTCATTAGTTTTTTCCACGCTACTACCTATATAATTCTTAGGATAGGACATATGGAAAACAGCGGAGCGAAGAAGAAAAACTAGTTTTTGCAATCATAGACATCAAACTGCAAAGGCATATTGTTTAGAAATTTGATTCTCCAATTTCCACGATTATGTATTAGTCCAAATAATCCAACAATCCAATAATTTTCGAAAATTTCTGGTTTGTTTAATTAAATTAATGATTTTTTTTTTTAATTCGTTTATTTGACACGGCTCATAGCGGTAGCTTAACGGAGCCGTGGATCTTTTATACGTTTACAATACATGTAAAAATAAAAATACAAACAAGAATTAATTAATTGGATCTCGTGCGCGCAACTTTTTATTGCGAGCGGAGACCTTTTTTCACGAGGTCTGTTGGCAAACAGCGTCAGGGGGGTCATTTAATTCTCTCTTGTTTTTCACGTCCCGGTCGCAGCTGGTTTGGTGTCCAGGATCAGATGTTCTCCCTTGCTTCTTGCACTTATTGTTGATCAGTGTAAATCCGTCGTCATTGTTACTGCATTCGTTGCCGAAGTTGCTTACAGTTGCTTTTGGGGTGCTGGATGATTCTTTTGCGGTTGTCATGGTTGTTATGGTCTGAACAGCTGCCAAAAATTTGGCCACCGTTTGTGGTTCATGCATTGGTATTGAAAACTCTGTTTTAGGTTGGTTTGCCGTAGATGAGTTGGCAATCGGTTGAGACGCATTTTCCTCTGCATCTTCCGCGCAAGGTTGTCCATGATGAGCTGTCTGATTACAATACTTGCACGTAGGAGTTTGCCCCTCATGGGTGCATAGCGTAGTTTGCATAATTGTAGTTCCGTGAGTATAAAGTTTTATTGCCAAGTAGGAGGGTATAGGCCTTTCAACCCGCATCCTCACTACAAAAACGCCGTTAGGAGTACCCGGGAAGAAGTTTCTCCAAGTATCAGGTGTAACGGATTCTACTTCTCCGTATTGCGACATGCATTTTGCAATTGGCTCAGGAGGAGTACGAGGTGATAGGTCATATAACCTTACATCTATATAATCATTCTCAATGTATACGGGAATCTTAATTCCAACATTGTCACTTTCAACCACATGTTTTAAGTTGTTCTTCAAAACGAAATGCTCGGCTTGTGCTAACGTGTTGAATGATATTAACACTACATTGCGAAGATGATGATACTGAAGGTACAAGACTTCCGCAAGCCTTAGTTGCATTTTTACCTTCAGAAGGTATTCCACTTCACTAAAACTCGGTCGTTTTAAACAAAATTTAAAGTCAACGACCGCAGCGTTGGGTCGGAGTAGAGCTTTTTCGTTAACTTTACTCATGATGACAAGAATAGTCCGATGTTTCCTTTGTTCTCGAGACAATGCACACTAGATCGAGAGGCCTATTGTTCACTTGGCTCGATTGTACGTCTGACTGCGGCAGAAGTAGAAAGAAGACTGATAATGAATATTTGCTTTTAATGTTATTGATTACTGGCAAAGATACAGAAGTGATCATTAGCAAGCACAAAATTAATACAAGAGTAATAAAAGAAATTTTCTAAATCAATTACTGGAAAATGTCTGAATCCATTGGTGTTCGAATCATGAATATACATTAACAGTTAACAAAACGCAAGCGAAAACTTTGTGTGTTTTGTTACATTTTCACGATGTTTTTACAATAATACGGAATTTCCATTATTGTACGGTTGAAATAGTTTCACATACAACCCCAGCTTCATATAGTCGTCATTTTCAATGCCAAAATGAACGAAGGCGTAAAAAATCAAGCTAAATTCGAGCGAAATTGGACCATATCAACACGTTTCCCAAGGCAATTGAAGTTTTAAATGGAAATTAAATGTATTTTTATGCGTTTTATATTAAAAATTAGTAACTTTTTCACATTGATCGAAAACTGTTGAGTTCGAGGACACTATGAAAGGTTTACAAAAAAATAATATGTGGAACCATCCATAAATGACGTAGCATTTTTTGAGTGATTTTTAACACCCCCTTCCCCATCGTAGCATTTCGTCACAAACCTCTCCCCCTGGTAATTACGTAGCTTGATGGTCAGCCTCCCAATTTTCTGATTGCTACTTCAAAAGTTATAGCATTTAATATATTTTTCCTCCACATTTTCCCATAGCACCAATTTCAAAAATTTCAAGCAAAGTGGGCGGGGGTCTAGAATTGTCCAAATGATGTGAAATTTGGCATCTGAGTTTACTTTGACATTTGTCACAATATGACAGGGGGGGCCTTCGAGAATTCAAAAAAAAATTTTTTTTTTGCAGTGCCCTAATGTATACAGCCTGAAGAAAACCACAATTCAGCTTTATCAATAAACCTTTTCGTTACCGCTATTCAGCTGAGAAAATTATCATAGAAAAATTATTAAAAAGACATTTATTTTGAGTTACACACGCCATCAATCTCTTTGGAAACCATATACTTTTATTAGTGTTACGTTACAATTAGAGAAAAAATGTATTACTTTGTTGGATATCATATCACGTACCTGGATCCGAACCAGCAACCTGTTGAATACTAAGCTTACCTACCTTACTGTCTGCACCAATCTTACATACATCGAATGCTTAAGATTTTACCGATGTACCGAAAAGTCTAGGCTGCTGAATAGAGTCTGTACAAAGACTACACTAGCCTTTTATAGATTTGAGTGAACCTACACTGATAGAATATATTCGAAAATCGCTATGCATTAGTTTCGTACAGATAATTTTCATAAAATATACGAATTTTTCGTACATATTATGAATCGTTCGTAGTTCTATTGAAACACATTTATTTTTTATTGCGAGTTTTTCGTGAAAACCACGAAACGACTTTTGTTGGCTTATTACGAAACAGCTTCGTTCGGCAAACGAATTGTTCGCTGCTATGTACGAATATCTTTATAATATTTACGAGCACCATTCGTCGAACCGTATCCGTGTCCTCCGGTTTCAGGAAGATTTTCTAAACCTCTTCCACTTCTAGTTGATCCAGAATCCGGAGCAGTACGGATTCAGTTGAGCCATCGCTCGATGGTTTTGCATGAATAATTTTGAGTTTTTCTCTGCCAGAGCAATGTAAAAGAATATATTATTAAATACGAAAACTTCTCTTAGATGAACTAAACGAATTCGTGCGACCAACGAGATTGTTCGTAATATACATAGACGTTTATTAAAATAAACAAAATATTTTGTTTCATTCACGAAAATTAACATTCGTGCAATGTACACTAAATAAGTAAAATTCACGAAAACTTTCGTTCATCAAGCGACCATTTCTTCATATCACAATAAAATCGGTTTTGCCAGATCTGTTTTTTAACTAAAAAAAATCGGTGTTGTCAAACATCGATCCAAAAAGATCGAATGAAAAATTAGGAGATAATAAATAAATAATAAAAATGTTCTAAGATAAACGAAATGAATTCGTGCGACCAACGAAGTCATTCGTAATATACACAAACATTTATTGAAATAAACGAGTGATTTCATTTCATTCGCGAAAACTAATGTCGCTAACAACGATTACATTCGTGCAATGTAAACTAAATAAGTAAAATTCACCAAAATTTTCGTTCATCAAGCGGTCATTTCTTCGTACCACAGTAAAATCGATTTGGCCACATCTATTTTTTTAAATAAAAAAATCGATGTCAAACATCGATCCCAAATGATCGACTGAAAACAAAAAGAGGCTAATAATACGAAAACTTGTCTAAGATGTACAAAATGAATTCGTGCGACCAACGAAATCGTTTGTAATTTACACAACCGTTTGTTAAAATAAACGAAACATTTCGTTTCATTCCCGAATAATAATGCCGTTTTCAACAATAAAATTCATGTAATCTACACTAAATATGTAATAGTTACGAAAACTTTTGTTCATCAAGCGGCCATTACTTCACACCACAATCTTTTTAGTCATCAATAGATGGGAGCAGGTTGAATTAAAATCGATTTTGCCAGATCGATCCTTTTAGTTAGTTGAAAAATCGTTGTTGTCAAGCATCGATCCTAAAATATCGATTGAAAAAATAATATGCTAATGAATACGAAAACTTTCCTAAGATGAACGAAATGAAATCGTACGACCAACGAAATCGAATCATCATATACATAAACATTTATTGAAGTACACGAAACATTTCGTTTCGTTCACGAAAAATAGAGTCGTTATCAACGATTACATTCGTGCAATGTAAACCAAATAAGTAAAGTTTACGAAAACTTTCGTTCATCAAGCGGCCTTGTCTTCGTACCACAATAAAATCGATTTGGCCACATCGATTTTTTTAAATCAAAAAAAAAAAAATCTATGTTGTCAATCAACGATCCCAAAAGATCGACTGAAAACAATAAGAGGATAATAAATACGAACACTTTTCTAAGATAAACTATATGAATTCGTGCGACCAACGAAATCGTTCGTAATATACACACACCTTTATTAAAATAAACAAAACATTTCGTTTCATTCATGAAAAATAATGTCGTTATCAACGATAACATTCGTGCAGTATACATTAAACGTGTAAAATTTACGAAAGCTTTCGTTCACCAAGCGACCATTCTTGTTTATGAAATGAACGAAACCACCAATTTAGAATGCACGAAAATACTTCGTTACAGAAAACGACGAATGAATTCGTGCATTTTATGATCGATTTCATTATATTTAAGAATTTATATTATCAGTGTAGTTGGCTTGGGTTCGAATCCCAACCTACGATAATTTTTTTATGCGATAATTTTTAGAACATTCGGAAATTTTAAATTAGACAATTTACAAATTTCAAAAACTAATGATTGTAGACGTTTTTGTATCCAAGATGAGGACTTACGGATGTCACAAAACTTTTAGACAAGTAAAAATGAGTGTCATATGAAAGTGGTGGTAACTAAATGATGGATTGAAGCCATTTATAATTCTAAGGTGGCAATCTCCTCGATTTATTTACCAAATGGTCCATGGTAACAATTCTGGTGTCAAAAATTTACTGCTTCGTTCGAACAAAAATTTTCTCTTGTGTTCAGTAAGTAAACAGACAATTTTTAATTAAAAGTTAAATTTACATAAACAAGGGAGCGTATGATTTGGTAAGCTTTTACATTGAAAAGCTGTAAATCGTTGGTTTCACATGCTGAAAACTCAGTAGATATAAAACAACAAAATAAATTTACTATTGCTATTGCTTCTAAACCGTAATATATAAAAACATCTCGATTGGAATATACCGAAACACTTAGAAAATATACTGTTTTCTCGCTTGAAAGATTTACGAGTACAGTTGTCGCCAATGTAATAATCATATGTTATTCCAGGGACTTTATAGTCCACAGATAGGCACTTACTTCGAAATAGGAATGAGCGATGTCGAAACGAATTTTGTCAAAATCGATGTTGTTAACTTAAAAAAATTGATCTGAGAAAATCGATTTTTGTTTCAAAATTGTCATTGAAAAAGATACGATTTTCTTACAATCGATCTTTTGTCTCGAAAAATGGCTATTAATTTTTGCCAATATCAAAAATTACTATTTTAGGACTTTTTTCGTCCCCCCTTCGTGATATTCCAGAAAGTGAACGAGATCTAGGGTTAAAATACAGAAATTCTACAAGCCAAGTGATTGAAGTTTTGTCTGAGACGGCGATGGTGAAATGAAGTTATGTTGGTGTATCAAATACCGAGTCATCGAAGTCTGG
Source organism: Topomyia yanbarensis (assembly GCF_030247195.1). Classification (NCBI taxonomy): domain Eukaryota; kingdom Metazoa; phylum Arthropoda; class Insecta; order Diptera; family Culicidae; genus Topomyia; species Topomyia yanbarensis. The sequence goes on along the minus strand of NC_080672.1, from coordinate 325,402,603 downwards.
AACTTGGTACCGTGCTAGAGGATGACAAGCAACAAATTCAGGGGTTTTCGTTTTTTTTTCTACATAAAATAGTTTGGAAAAATTCGAACGGCCAGAACTATCAAAGTCAGTGAAAACAGTGTACAGTAAAAAGTGAGGATGGATATGTCGGTGAAAAATTCTGTACTGTAAAACTTATTTAGAAGCATTTTAAATGGTAGTTTGGAAATGAATAACATCCTTAGCCAGGTGTTTGGGTAATATAAACTACAATTGCCTTGGTCGAATCGGTAATTTGGTCAAGATACTGGTTTTTAGAGGCATTTCTTGCCATCTGTAGAGCACCAAAGTCAAGAAAAGATGATGTTCCTTGAAGCAAATATTTTTATTTTATTCTATCCATAATATTTGTAGGAGTGTTGCGTTTGTAAGTATTTGTCATTAGTATTATAGATCATTTAATTACTACATTATTTACATTTTTTCGCCTTTTATTATCTCCATCATCTATGGAAACTGTTTCGGCTCCGAGCGTTTCCCTTAAGTAGATGATAGGACTACTACGAAATAAAAACGCTTGTAAGGACGTGGCCAGGTGTGCGGAAATGAGCGGGTCTACGTCATTGAAATCGTAGTGAAAACTGGTATGACAATGGATATGCTCAATTCTGTAACTCCATTTACGATTTGTGCAGGTGTTCGTGCTATGCTATGCTATCGATCTTTTGCCTCGAAAAATCGAGAATTTTCCGAGATATAAGTATAAAACATTACTTATTACTCGACTGTGCGGGGATTTGTCTGGGTTCAACTAAGTGTGTATGTATATGCAAGTCCTTGGCATTAATTATTTTTTAGGTTTACTAATGCATCGAACCAACTTGATAGCTTCTTTTTGTTAGCAGACATTTTGTCAGGACGAAGTTGAAATTGCAAATTAACTGCATGAAATTTAAAAAAACTGTATAAAGCAGTCTGCTCACGAGGCAACAAGCAACAGGCAACATTTAGCTGAGACACAATGTTGCCGCTGGTTATTCACATGGGGCAACAATTGTATCGAGCAACATTTTTGGTTTTCTTCATTAGATGTCGCTTCTTTCGATGTGATGATAGTCAGCGCAATTCAGGCGTATTTATTCTATAAAAGAAAATTGCAGCAAACTTTAACCTTACTTATTTGACAGTTCGTAGAGGTTGTTTACATGAACGAGAAATGGTTCGGAAAAGTTTTAAATTTTAATACTTTGTAAACAAGCTCACTGAACTGTCTTTTGCCTTTCTCAATAGAAAGATTATGCATGAATTATGCAATTGCTCTCAAAATCAGTTTTATAACAGAAGCCTGGAGAGCAGAGTGTCATATACTATTCTGTTCATCAAGTACGACAAATGTATATATTAGGGTATCCCAAAATGACATCATGTCAAAAAAGTCATCGAGATAACTTCTTAAATGGTTAAATGATAAAGGTTAAGGTAATTTCTTCTTCGGAATCAGCTTACTAAAACGCTCCCAAATGGTTTATACAATTATTCGATTATAAGAGCGGTAGAGCCATTAGAAGTTCCTAAAAAGTGCAATTTTTGGTGTTTTTCATTAGTTTTTCTTCAAATCTGGGTATCTACTAAATTTTAAAAGTTTGTTGAAGAAAGTGTATTGCTACGGCTATCGGGGTATGAGTTATTTAAGATTTTGTTAATTAAGCTTTTGACATTTTTTGCTTTTCTTGAAAAATAACACTGCTCTGCAAAATAAACTAATTTAAGTGTGCTTAGACTGCATATTGTTTTTCGGAAAATAGAAGGAAAATGATGAAAATATCAGAATCGGTTTTCATGAGCATTTGACAATTTTTTAAAATTATTAAATATGTTAATAACCACCCAGCAGGGTTGAAAATTACGAATATTAAAAATATGTCAAGTTAATGGCATACATTTGAATGTCGAATTGAATGGCATAAACAGATGTTTTATATAAGGTCTCATTTCCATGTTAGGTACATTAAAGTGAAGAAATGTGAAGGGAATGTTGAAAATTTTTATTTCCGATTAAGATCACGTAAATCCGAAATAGTGGATTCTGGAGGTTTTGTATTTTCGAATAAGTTTTACAACAGAATACAACTTCTGATACAATCCTTGTAGATGCAAAATTGCCTCTTCAAAAAATAATTAGACTTGGCATCATTAACAAAGTTATCGTTCTTTTTGTAATTGATAGCAAAAAAATCATCAAATGCTCAGTAAGCCCGATCCAGACATACCAGAGACACAAGGAAAACGCAATTTTTCATCATTTTCCTTCTATTTTTCGAATAGAAATATGCGGTTTAAACACCCTTAAATTGTTTTATTTTTTGTATCAGTGTTCTTTTTGATGAAAAACTAAACATGTCAAAAGATTATTTAACAAAATATTGAATTATTGAATTATTGAATTATTGAATTATTGAATTATTGAATTATTGAATTATTGAATTATTGAATTATTGAATTATTGAATTATTGAATAATTGAATTATTGAATTATTGAATTATTGAATTATTGAATTATTGAATTATTGAATTATTGAATTAATGAATTATTGAATTATTGAATTATTGAATTATTGAATTATTGAATTATTGAATTATTGAATTATTGAATTATTGAATTATTGAATTATTGAATTATTGAATTATTGAATTATTGAATTATTGAATTATTGAATTATTGAATTATTGAATTATTGAATTATTGAATTATTGAATTATTGAATTATTGAATTATTGAATTATTGAGTTATTGAATTATTGAATTATTGAATTATTGAATTATTGAATTATTGAATTATTGAATTATTGAATTATTGAATTATTGAATTATTGAATTATTGAATTATTGAATTATTGAATTATTGAATTATTGAATTATTGAATTATTGAATTATTGAATTATTGAATTATTGAATTATTGAATTATTGAATTATTGAATTATTGAATTATTGAATTATTGAATTATTGAATTATTGAATTATTGAATTATTGAATTATTGAATTATTGAATTATTGAATTATTGAATTATTGAATTATTGAATTATTGAATTATTGAATTATTGAATTATTGAATTATTGAATTATTGAATTATTGAATTATTGAATTATTGAATTATTGAATTATTGAATTATTGAATTATTGAATTATTGAATTATTGAATTATTGAATTATTGAATTATTGAATTATTGAATTATTGAATTATTGAATTATTGAATTATTGAATTATTGAATTATTGAATTATTGAATTATTGAATTATTGAATTATTGAATTATTGAATTATTGAATTATTGAATTATTGAATTATTGAATTATTGAATTATTGAATTATTGAATTATTGAATTATTGAATTATTGAATTATTGAATTATTGAATTATTGAATTATTGAATTATTGAATTATTGAATTATTGAATTATTGAATTATTGAATTTTTGAATTATTGAATTATTGAATTATTGAATTATTGAATTATTGAATTATTGAATTATTGAATTATTGAATTATTGAATTATTGAATTATTGAATTATTGAATTATTGAATTATTGAATTATTGAATTATTGAATTATTGAATTATTGAATTATTGAATTATTGAATTATTGAATTATTGAATTATTGAATTATTGAATTATTGAATTATTGAATTATTGAATTATTGAATTATTGAATTATTGAATTATTGAATTATTGAATTATTGAATTATTGAATTATTGAATTATTGAATTATTGAATTATTGAATTATTGAATTATTGAATTATTGAATTATTGAATTATTGAATTATTGAATTATTGAATTATTGAATTATTGAATTATTGAATTATTGAATTATTGAATTATTGAATTATTGAATTATTGAATTATTGAATTATTGAATTATTGAATTATTGAACTATTGAATTATTGAAGTATTGAATTATTGAATTATTGAATTATTGAATTATTGAATTATTGAATTATTAAATTCAATAATTCAATAATTCAATAATTCAATAATTCAATAATTCAATAATTCAATAATTCAATAATTCAATAATTCAATAATTCAATAATTCAATAATTCAATAATTCAATAATTCAATAATTCAATAATTCAATAATTCAATAATTCAATAATTCAATAATTCAATAATTCAATAATTCAATAATTCAATAATTCAATAATTCAATAATTCAATAATTCAATAATTCAATAATTCAATAATTCAATAATTCAATAATTCAATAATTCAATAATTCAATAATTCAATAATTCAATAATTCAATAATTCAATAATTCAATAATTCAATAATTCAATAATTCAATAATTCAATAATTCAATAATTCAATAATTCAATAATTCAATAATTCAATAATTCAATAATTCAATAATTCAATAATTCAATAATTCAATAATTCAATAATTCAATAATTCAATAATTCAATAATTCAATAATTCAATAATTCAATAATTCAATAATTCAATAATTCAATAATTCAATAATTCAATAATTCAATAATTCAATAATTCAATAATTCAATAATTCAATAATTCAATAATTCAATAATTCAATAATTCAATAATTCAATAATTCAATAATTCAATAATTCAATAATTCAATAATTCAATAATTCAATAATTCAATAATTCAATAATTCAATAATTCAATAATTCAATAATTCAATAATTCAATAATTCAATAATTCAATAATTCAATAATTCAATAATTCAATAATTCAATAATTCAATAATTCAATAATTCAATAATTCAATAATTCAATAATTCAATAATTCAATAATTCAATAATTCAATAATTCAATAATTCAATAATTCAATAATTCAATAATTCAATAATTCAATAATTCAATAATTCAATAATTCAATAATTCAATAATTCAATAATTCAATAATTCAATAATTCAATAATTCAATAATTCAATAATTCAATAATTCAATAATTCAATAATTCAATAATTCAATAATTCAATAATTCAATAATTCAATAATTCAATAATTCAATAATTCAATAATTCAATAATTCAATAATTCAATAATTCAATAATTCAATAATTCAATAATTCAATAATTCAATAATTCAATAATTCAATAATTCAATAATTCAATAATTCAATAATTCAATAATTCAATAATTCAATAATTCAATAATTCAATAATTCAATAATTCAATAATTCAATAATTCAATAATTCAATAATTCAATAATTCAATAATTCAATAATTCAATAATTCAATAATTCAATAATTCAATAATTCAATAATTCAATAATTCAATAATTCAATAATTCAATAATTCAATAATTCAATAATTCAATAATTCAATAATTCAATAATTCAATAATTCAATAATTCAATAATTCAATAATTCAATAATTCAATAATTCAATAATTCAATAATTCAATAATTCAATAATTCAATAATTCAATAATTCAATAATTCAATAATTCAATAATTCAATAATTCAATAATTCAATAATTCAATAATTCAATAATTCAATAATTCAATAATTCAATAATTCAATAATTCAATAATTCAATAATTCAATAATTCAATAATTCAATAATTCAATAATTCAATAATTCAATAATTCAATAATTCAATAATTCAATAATTCAATAATTCAATAATTCAATAATTCAATAATTCAATAATTCAATAATTCAATAATTCAATAATTCAATAATTCAATAATTCAATAATTCAATAATTCAATAATTCAATAATTCAATAATTCAATAATTCAATAATTCAATAATTCAATAATTCAATAATTCAATAATTCAATAATTCAATAATTCAATAATTCAATAATTCAATAATTCAATAATTCAATAATTCAATAATTCAATAATTCAATAATTCAATAATTCAATAATTCAATAATTCAATAATTCAATAATTCAATAATTCAATAATTCAATAATTCAATAATTCAATAATTCAATAATTCAATAATTCAATAATTCAATAATTCAATAATTCAATAATTCAATAATTCAATAATTCAATAATTCAATAATTCAATAATTCAATAATTCAATAATTCAATAATTCAATAATTCAATAATTCAATAATTCAATAATTCAATAATTCAATAATTCAATAATTCAATAATTCAATAATTCAATAATTCAATAATTCAATAATTCAATAATTCAATAATTCAATAATTCAATAATTCAATAATTCAATAATTCAATAATTCAATAATTCAATAATTCAATAATTCAATAATTCAATAATTCAATAATTCAATAATTCAATAATTCAATAATTCAATAATTCAATAATTCAATAATTCAATAATTCAATAATTCAATAATTCAATAATTCAATAATTCAATAATTCAATAATTCAATAATTCAATAATTCAATAATTCAATAATTCAATAATTCAATAATTCAATAATTCAATAATTCAATAATTCAATAATTCAATAATTCAATAATTCAATAATTCAATAATTCAATAATTCAATAATTCAATAATTCAATAATTCAATAATTCAATAATTCAATAATTCAATAATTCAATAATTCAATAATTCAATAATTCAATAATTCAATAATTCAATAATTCAATAATTCAATAATTCAATAATTCAATAATTCAATAATTCAATAATTCAATAATTCAATAATTCAATAATTCAATAATTCAATAATTCAATAATTCAATAATTCAATAATTCAATAATTCAATAATTCAATAATTCAATAATTCAATAATTCAATAATTCAATAATTCAATAATTCAATAATTCAATAATTCAATAATTCAATAATTCAATAATTCAATAATTCAATAATTCAATAATTCAATAATTCAATAATTCAATAATTCAATAATTCAATAATTCAATAATTCAATAATTCAATAATTCAATAATTCAATAATTCAATAATTCAATAATTCAATAATTCAATAATTCAATAATTCAATAATTCAATAATTCAATAATTCAATAATTCAATAATTCAATAATTCAATAATTCAATAATTCAATAATTCAATAATTCAATAATTCAATAATTCAATAATTCAATAATTCAATAATTCAATAATTCAATAATTCAATAATTCAATAATTCAATAATTCAATAATTCAATAATTCAATAATTCAATAATTCAATAATTCAATAATTCAATAATTCAATAATTCAATAATTCAATAATTCAATAATTCAATAATTCAATAATTCAATAATTCAATAATTCAATAATTCAATAATTCAATAATTCAATAATTCAATAATTCAATAATTCAATAATTCAATAATTCAATAATTCAATAATTCAATAATTCAATAATTCAATAATTCAATAATTCAATAATTCAATAATTCAATAATTCAATAATTCAATAATTCAATAATTCAATAATTCAATAATTCAATAATTCAATAATTCAATAATTCAATAATTCAATAATTCAATAATTCAATAATTCAATAATTCAATAATTCAATAATTCAATAATTCAATAATTCAATAATTCAATAATTCAATAATTCAATAATTCAATAATTCAATAATTCAATAATTCAATAATTCAATAATTCAATAATTCAATAATTCAATAATTCAATAATTCAATAATTCAATAATTCAATAATTCAATAATTCAATAATTCAATAATTCAATAATTCAATAATTCAATAATTCAATAATTCAATAATTCAATAATTCAATAATTCAATAATTCAATAATTCAATAATTCAATAATTCAATAATTCAATAATTCAATAATTCAATAATTCAATAATTCAATAATTCAATAATTCAATAATTCAATAATTCAATAATTCAATAATTCAATAATTCAATAATTCAATAATTCAATAATTCAATAATTCAATAATTCAATAATTCAATAATTCAATAATTCAATAATTCAATAATTCAATAATTCAATAATTCAATAATTCAATAATTCAATAATTCAATAATTCAATAATTCAATAATTCAATAATTCAATAATTCAATAATTCAATAATTCAATAATTCAATAATTCAATAATTCAATAATTCAATAATTCAATAATTCAATAATTCAATAATTCAATAATTCAATAATTCAATAATTCAATAATTCAATAATTCAATAATTCAATAATTCAATAATTCAATAATTCAATAATTCAATAATTCAATAATTCAATAATTCAATAATTCAATAATTCAATAATTCAATAATTCAATAATTCAATAATTCAATAATTCAATAATTCAATAATTCAATAATTCAATAATTCAATAATTCAATAATTCAATAATTCAATAATTCAATAATTCAATAATTCAATAATTCAATAATTCAATAATTCAATAATTCAATAATTCAATAATTCAATAATTCAATAATTCAATAATTCAATAATTCAATAATTCAATAATTCAATAATTCAATAATTCAATAATTCAATAATTCAATAATTCAATAATTCAATAATTCAATAATTCAATAATTCAATAATTCAATAATTCAATAATTCAATAATTCAATAATTCAATAATTCAATAATTCAATAATTCAATAATTCAATAATTCAATAATTCAATAATTCAATAATTCAATAATTCAATAATTCAATAATTCAATAATTCAATAATTCAATAATTCAATAATTCAATAATTCAATAATTCAATAATTCAATAATTCAATAATTCAATAATTCAATAATTCAATAATTCAATAATTCAATAATTCAATAATTCAATAATTCAATAATTCAATAATTCAATAATTCAATAATTCAATAATTCAATAATTCAATAATTCAATAATTCAATAATTCAATAATTCAATAATTCAATAATTCAATAATTCAATAATTCAATAATTCAATAATTCAATAATTCAATAATTCAATAATTCAATAATTCAATAATTCAATAATTCAATAATTCAATAATTCAATAATTCAATAATTCAATAATTCAATAATTCAATAATTCAATAATTCAATAATTCAATAATTCAATAATTCAATAATTCAATAATTCAATAATTCAATAATTCAATAATTCAATAATTCAATAATTCAATAATTCAATAATTCAATAATTCAATAATTCAATAATTCAATAATTCAATAATTCAATAATTCAATAATTCAATAATTCAATAATTCAATAATTCAATAATTCAATAATTCAATAATTCAATAATTCAATAATTCAATAATTCAATAATTCAATAATTCAATAATTCAATAATTCAATAATTCAATAATTCAATAATTCAATAATTCAATAATTCAATAATTCAATAATTCAATAATTCAATAATTCAATAATTCAATAATTCAATAATTCAATAATTCAATAATTCAATAATTCAATAATTCAATAATTCAATAATTCAATAATTCAATAATTCAATAATTCAATAATTCAATAATTCAATAATTCAATAATTCAATAATTCAATAATTCAATAATTCAATAATTCAATAATTCAATAATTCAATAATTCAATAATTCAATAATTCAATAATTCAATAATTCAATAATTCAATAATTCAATAATTCAATAATTCAATAATTCAATAATTCAATAATTCAATAATTCAATAATTCAATAATTCAATAATTCAATAATTCAATAATTCAATAATTCAATAATTCAATAATTCAATAATTCAATAATTCAATAATTCAATAATTCAATAATTCAATAATTCAATAATTCAATAATTCAATAATTCAATAATTCAATAATTCAATAATTCAATAATTCAATAATTCAATAATTCAATAATTCAATAATTCAATAATTCAATAATTCAATAATTCAATAATTCAATAATTCAATAATTCAATAATTCAATAATTCAATAATTCAATAATTCAATAATTCAATAATTCAATAATTCAATAATTCAATAATTCAATAATTCAATAATTCAATAATTCAATAATTCAATAATTCAATAATTCAATAATTCAATAATTCAATAATTCAATAATTCAATAATTCAATAATTCAATAATTCAATAATTCAATAATTCAATAATTCAATAATTCAATAATTCAATAATTCAATAATTCAATAATTCAATAATTCAATAATTCAATAATTCAATAATTCAATAATTCAATAATTCAATAATTCAATAATTCAATAATTCAATAATTCAATAATTCAATAATTCAATAATTCAATAATTCAATAATTCAATAATTCAATAATTCAATAATTCAATAATTCAATAATTCAATAATTCAATAATTCAATAATTCAATAATTCAATAATTCAATAATTCAATAATTCAATAATTCAATAATTCAATAATTCAATAATTCAATAATTCAATAATTCAATAATTCAATAATTCAATAATTCAATAATTCAATAATTCAATAATTCAATAATTCAATAATTCAATAATTCAATAATTCAATAATTCAATAATTCAATAATTCAATAATTCAATAATTCATAATTCAATAATTCAATAATTCAATAATTCAATAATTCAATAATTCAATAATTCAATAATTCAATAATTCAATAATTCAATAATCAATAATTCAATAATTCAATAATTCAATAATTCAATAATTCAATAATTCAATAATTCAATAATTCAATAATTCAATAATTCAATAATTCAATAATTCAATAATTCAATAATTCAATAATTCAATAATTCATAATTCAATAATTCAATAATTCAATAATTCAAAATCATAATTCAATAATTCAATAATTCATAATTCAATAATTCAATAATTCAATAATTCAATAATTCAATAATTCAATAATTCAATAATTCATAATTCAATAATTCAATAATTCAATAATTCAATAATTCAATAATTCAATAATTCAATAATTCAATAATTCAATAATCAATAATTCAATAATTCAATAATTCAATAATTCAATAATTCAATAATTCAATAATTCAATAATTCAATAATTCAATAAATTCATAATTCATAATTCAATATTCAATAATTCATAATTCAATAATTCAATAATTCAATAATTCAATAATTCAATAATCAATAATTCAAAAATTCAATAATTCAATAATTCAATAATTCAATAATTCAATAATTCAATAATTCAATAATTCAATAATTCAATAATTCAATAATTCAATAATTCAATAATCAATAATTCAATAATTCAATAATTCAATAATACAATAATTCAATAATTCAATAATTCAATAATTCAATAATTCAATAATTCAATAATTCAATAATTCAATAATTCAATAATTCAATAATTCAATAATTCAATAATTCAATAATTCAATAATTCAATAATTCAATAATTCAATAATTCAATAATTCAATAATTCAATAATTCAATAATTCAATAATTCAATAATTCAACAATTCAATAATCAATAATTCAATAATTCAATAATTCAATAATTCAACAATTCAATAATTCAATAATTCAATAATTCAATAATTCAATAATTCAATAATTCAATAATTCAATAATTCAATAATTCAATATTCAATAATTCAATAATTCAATAATTCAATAATTCAATAATTCAATAATTCATAATTCAAATAATTCAATAATTCAATAATTCAATAATTCAATAATTCAATAATTCAATAATTCAATAATTCAATATTCAATAATTCAATAATTCAATAATTCAATAATTCAATAATTCAATAATTCAATAATTCAATAATTCAATAATTCAATAATTCAATAATTCAATAATTCAATAATTCAATAATTCAATAATTCAATAATTCAATAATTCAATAATTCAATAATTCAATAATTCAATAATTCAATAATTCAATAATTCAATATTCAATAATTCAATAATTCAATAATTCAATAATTCAATAATTCAATAATTCAATAATTCAATAATTCAATAATTCAATAATTCAATAATTCAATAATTCAATAATTCAATAATTCAATAATTCAATAATTCAATAATTCAATAATTCAATAATTCAATAATTCAATAATTCAATAATTCAATAATTCAATAATTCAATAATTCAATAATTCAATAATTCAATAATTCAATAATTCAATAATTCAATAATTCAATAATTCAATAATTCAATAATTCAATAATTCAATAATTCAATAATTCAATAATTCAATAATTCATCAATAATTCAATAATTCAATAATTCAATAATTCAATAATTCATAATTCAATAATTCAATAATTCAATAATTCAATAATTCAATAATTCAATAATTCAATAATTCAATAATTCAATAATTCAATAATTCAATAATTCAATAATTCAATAATTCAATAATTCAATAATTCAATAATTCAATAATTCAATAATTCAATAATTCAATAATTCAATAATTCAATAATTCAATAATTCAATAATTCAATAATTCAATAATTCAATAATTCAATAATTCAATAATTCAATAATTCAATAATTCAATAATTCAATAATTCAATAATTCAATAATTCAATAATTCAATAATTCAATAATTCAATAATTCAATAATTCAATAATTCAATAATTCAATAATTCAATAATTCAATAATTCAATAATTCAATAATTCAATAATTCAATAATTCAATAATTCAATAATTCAATAATTCAATAATTCAATAATTCAATAATTCAATAATTCAATAATTCAATAATTCAATAATTCAATAATTCAATAATTCAATAATTCAATAATTCAATAATTCAATAATTCAATAATTCAATAATTCAATAATTCAATAATTCAATAATTCAATAATTCAATAATTCAATAATTCAATAATTCAATAATTCAATAATTCAATAATTCAATAATTCAATAATTCAATAATTCAATAATTCAATAATTCAATAATTCAATAATTCAATAATTCAATAATTCAATAATTCAATAATTCAATAATTCAATAATTCAATAATTCAATAATTCAATAATTCAATAATTCAATAATTCAATAATTCAATAATTCAATAATTCAATAATTCAATAATTCAATAATTCAATAATTCAATAATTCAATAATTCAATAATTCAATAATTCAATAATTCAATAATTCAATAATTCAATAATTCAATAATTCAATAATTCAATAATTCAATAATTCAATAATTCAATAATTCAATAATTCAATAATTCAATAATTCAATAATTCAATAATTCAATAATTCAATAATTCAATAATTCAATAATTCAATAATTCAATAATTCAATAATTCAATAATTCAATAATTCAATAATTCAATAATTCAATAATTCAATAATTCAATAATTCAATAATTCAATAATTCAATAATTCAATAATTCAATAATTCAATAATTCAATAATTCAATAATTCAATAATTCAATAATTCAATAATTCAATAATTCAATAATTCAATAATTCAATAATTCAATAATTCAATAATTCAATAATTCAATAATTCAATAATTCAATAATTCAATAATTCAATAATTCAATAATTCAATAATTCAATAATTCAATAATTCAATAATTCAATAATTCAATAATTCAATAATTCAATAATTCAATAATTCAATAATTCAATAATTCAATAATTCAATAATTCAATAATTCAATAATTCAATAATTCAATAATTCAATAATTCAATAATTCAATAATTCAATAATTCAATAATTCAATAATTCAATAATTCAATAATTCAATAATTCAATAATTCAATAATTCAATAATTCAATAATTCAATAATTCAATAATTCAATAATTCAATAATTCAATAATTCAATAATTCAATAATTCAATAATTCAATAATTCAATAATTCAATAATTCAATAATTCAATAATTCAATAATTCAATAATTCAATAATTCAATAATTCAATAATTCAATAATTCAATAATTCAATAATTCAATAATTCAATAATTCAATAATTCAATAATTCAATAATTCAATAATTCAATAATTCAATAATTCAATAATTCAATAATTCAATAATTCAATAATTCAATAATTCAATAATTCAATAATTCAATAATTCAATAATTCAATAATTCAATAATTCAATAATTCAATAATTCAATAATTCAATAATTCAATAATTCAATAATTCAATAATTCAATAATTCAATAATTCAATAATTCAATAATTCAATAATTCAATAATTCAATGATTCAATAATTCAATGATTCAATAATTCAATAATTCAATAATTCAATAATTCAATAATTCAATAATTCAATAATTCAATAATTCAATAATTCAATAATTCAATAATTCAATAATTCAATAATTCAATAATTCAATAATTCAATAATTCAATAATTCAATAATTCAATAATTCAATAATTCAATAATTCAATAATTCAATAATTCAATAATTCAATAATTCAATAATTCAATAATTCAATAATTCAATAATTCAATAATTCAATAATTCAATAATTCAATAATTCAATAATTCAATAATTCAATAATTCAATAATTCAATAATTCAATAATTCAATAATTCAATAATTCAATAATTCAATAATTCAATAATTCAATAATTCAATAATTCAATAATTCAATAATTCAATAATTCAATAATTCAATAATTCAATAATTCAATAATTCAATAATTCAATAATTCAATAATTCAATAATTCAATAATTCAATAATTCAATAATTCAATAATTCAAGAATTCAATAATTCAATAATTCAATAATTCAATAATTCAATAATTCAATAATTCAATAATTCAATAATTCAATAATTCAATAATTCAATAATTCAATAATTCAATAATTCAATAATTCAATAATTCAATAATTCAATAATTCAATAATTCAATAATTCAATAATTCAATAATTCAATAATTCAATAATTCAATAATTCAATAATTCAATAATTCAATAATTCAATAATTCAATAATTCAATAATTCAATAATTCAATAATTCAATAATTCAATAATTCAATAATTCAATAATTCAATAATTCAATAATTCAATAATTCAATAATTCAATAATTCAATAATTCAATAATTCAATAATTCAATAATTCAATAATTCAATAATTCAATAATTCAATAATTCAATAATTCAATAATTCAATAATTCAATAATTCAATAATTCAATAATTCAATAATTCAATAATTCAATAATTCAATAATTCAATAATTCAATAATTCAATAATTCAATAATTCAATAATTCAATAATTCAATAATTCAATAATTCAATAATTCAATAATTCAATAATTCAATAATTCAATAATTCAATAATTCAATAATTCAATAATTCAATAATTCAATAATTCAATAATTCAATAATTCAATAATTCAATAATTCAATAATTCAATAATTCAATAATTCAATAATTCAATAATTCAATAATTCAATAATTCAATAATTCAATAATTCAATAATTCAATAATTCAATAATTCAATAATTCAATAATTCAATAATTCAATAATTCAATAATTCAATAATTCAATAATTCAATAATTCAATAATTCAATAATTCAATAATTCAATAATTCAATAATTCAATAATTCAATAATTCAATAATTCAATAATTCAATAATTCAATAATTCAATAATTCAATAATTCAATAATTCAATAATTCAATAATTCAATAATTCAATAATTCAATAATTCAATAATTCAATAATTCAATAATTCAATAATTCAATAATTCAATAATTCAATAATTCAATAATTCAATAATTCAATAATTCAATAATTCAATAATTCAATAATTCAATAATTCAATAATTCAATAATTCAATAATTCAATAATTCAATAATTCAATAATTCAATAATTCAATAATTCAATAATTCAATAATTCAATAATTCAATAATTCAATAATTCAATAATTCAATAATTCAATAATTCAATAATTCAATAATTCAATAATTCAATAATTCAATAATTCAATAATTCAATAATTCAATAATTCAATAATTCAATAATTCAATAATTCAATAATTCAATAATTCAATAATTCAATAATTCAATAATTCAATAATTCAATAATTCAATAATTCAATAATTCAATAATTCAATAATTCAATAATTCAATAATTCAATAATTCAATAATTCAATAATTCAATAATTCAATAATTCAATAATTCAATAATTCAATAATT